>NC_080669.1:61685850-62406987 GCF_027579445.1 Ammospiza nelsoni
TGCCCCGAGTCTCTTTCCACGCGTCGCTTTGGGCGCGCAGCGCCTGGCCCCTCCAAACACGAGCTGCCCGCTGCCTCTGCACGTGCCTGAGCTCCTGCCTGCGCTCAGGGCAGCAAAACCAGGCTGTTCCCAGCCAGAGAGCGGAGCCATGCTCCCGCAGGAGGCTCTGGTGAGCCCCTTCCGGGACGCTCCGCCGTGCACGCAGCACTTCTCCTGCCCGCCCAGAACGCTCCTGGGACAGCAGGACACAAGCTGGCCGGCTCTGGGCTCAGCACACCCCAAACAGAGAGGCAGGAAGATGCAGCGGCTGTTTTGCAGCCCTGCCCAAGAGAGGTGGGAAGGGTCCTCCTCCCTCTGGTCTCACTTGGTTGGGTTTCTGACTGGGCCCGAGGCAGGGGCTGCCATTCCTCACTTGTGGGGAGACCAGAGCTGCCAGAACCACACTGAGCCTGCAGGCACCGCCTGACAGCGCTGCGGCCACTGGGACGGTCGCACCTCTGAGGCTCAGCCACTCCCCGCTGCTGCTGCTGCTGCAAAGCTCACTGTTAGGCCACGACGGTCTCTGCTTCTGCCCTCTTCCTGTCCCTGTGTAGGGATGGAGCATTGCTGTGCTTTCAGGAAGCTCTCTGGGAAAACCTTCCAGCATTGCAAGCTCCTCTGCCCTCCATAGATGCATGCTGTGGAATCCCTCACAGCTGCCTTCAGAGCATCCTCAAGCTAGCTCTTCTTAAACCCAGGGTCCTTGTTCCCTTCAGCATGCTCAGCATGACCTTCAACTCCATGGTGCTGTGCAACTGAAGCAGCAGGACAGGGACCTTTGCAGCCTGAGCTGCCCCTTGTTCCTCTCTGCCCGTGCACAGAACACAGCGTGGAAGAGAACGGCAGCAGGGCCCCGCGTGTCCCCGGGCTCAGGATTTGTGCCGCTTCAGCTCCAAGGACACGTGGGTAAAGTGACAAAGCCAAACTGTTTATTAAGGGGAGGCAAAGCAAAGGGGTGAACTGGGAGGCAAAAAAAGGGGATGGGCAGGGCCTGGGGGCTGCAGGGAGGGAGGGAGGCAGGGAGCTGCCATCACGGAGGGAGATGACAGGAGCTCCTGGAGCTTCCCACAGGCTCAACTGTAACCAGCAAGAGCTGTGCCTGGAGTTCCAGCTGGTCCCCTGTGCTCTGCAGGTGGTCTCATCTGCATTGGGAACTCGGGGTTGCCGAAGGACACGGGTTCTTCCGATCCTGCAATCGAAGTTCGGCAACTCTTGCCTCGAACTTCACCTGGATAAATCGGTTGATGACGGAGGGGCACTCGAATTCCCTCAGGGCTTGAAGGGTGGACAAAAGAAGCACAGAGCCACGGTTAGAGGCTGGATTGCGGGAATCCAGGGAAACGCTCCTGCCAGGGCCATCCCAGCCGGCTCCTGCTATGGCCAGAAGGGAGCCGGAGACAAGGGCTGGGCCGGGAGGTGCTGGCTTCGGCTCCCCTGCGTGTGGCAGAAAGCCCTCCGGGCTCTGGCCCCCGCCGCCCCTCGCCCGTCCGCACAGGGAGCAGAGCCCTCGGCAGCCCGGGCAGGGATTGTAGCTCCGCAGCCGGGATTTGCAGCTGCCCCCGGCGGGCCCCGCTGGCAGCCGCGCGGCTGCCCCCACTCACCCTGACTGAGGACCTGGAGCTCCTCCTTCTGCCCCATCATGAGCACTCCGGCGACCCCTGGCAAGACAGAGCCCGTGGCGGCGCCAGGCTGCGCAGCTGCCCGACGCGGGCGCTGGCAGCCCTGCGGCCGCACGCCCTCCTGCCTCGGCAGGGCTCCTGCCGGGCCCCTGCGCACGCTGCCGCCCGAGAGCACGGCTGCGGGAGGGCGGCGGCAGCGCTGAGGGCGGGCGGGGGCTGCAGCGGCCCGGGCGCGGCTCCCGCTGCCGGGGCAGCAGCCGGGCCGGGGGCAGGGAGGGAGGGGCGCGGGGCCGCTGGCTCACCGATCAACCTGACGGCCGTCTGTCGCAGGCGCTTCTGTGGGCTCTGCAGGAAGGGCAGGGCCCAGCGCAGGTGCTCGGCCGCTCGGCTCTGGTCCTCCAGCAGCTGCGGGGAGCACCGACGGGGAAGGCTTGGCGCGGGCTCTGCCCCTCGGCCCGGCGCTCCCTGCGCCCGGCAGCGGCCGAGCCGGCAGGGAGCGGCGTGTGGGCAGGGAGCGGCGTGTGGGGCGCAGGCTGGCGGGCCCGGCTGCGGCGCCGGGCAGGGGCACAGCTGCCAGCCCCAGCACGGGGGGCAGGGGGCTTCTGCAGCCCGCGTCTGGGGCTCTCGGGCTCTCCTTACCAGGCGCTCGGCGAACTTCATGCGCTGCTCCTTGGTCAGCAGCTCCTCCAGGTCCCTCCTCCTCCGGAAGCGGGCCGCGCAAAGCAGGGCTTGGAAAGAGGCCTGGAGAGCAGCAGAGAGCCGCAGGTGGCACCAGAGCCCAGGGCACAGGACCCGCATCCCTGTGCCAAGGCCAGGGAAGGCTGGAGCCTGCCAGCTGCCAGGGCAGGAGGTAGCCAGGGATGCAGCAGCGTCCCACAAAACCTGACCTTTGCCACACTCTGGTTCTCATCATGCCAGCGCAAGAAGAGAGGGAGCAGGCTCTGGCTCACAATTCTCGTGAGAGGCTCTTCCCCCTCTTCCACTACCAGCTCCATCACTTTGCAGAAGAGCGTAATGGAGAGCAGCTGCACGTGGCTGTTGTCCTGGAGGAAAGGAAAAGACCTCAGCACCAACTGCCCCAGGCCCATCAAGGCAGAGGCCCAAAAGTGCACAAGGCATGACATTTCTGGGCAGCGTCCAGTGCCCGTGGCTGGGGGCACAGAGCCTTACATTCTCAAAGTGTGGCGGGAGTGGCTCAGCCAGCTTCAGGGCGGTGACGCCAGGTATCTTGAGGTCTTTCTCCTGGAGCATATGTGTGAACACAGAGAGGATCATTCCGACCATCTCTGCGTCAGGATCCGCCAGCTGCTCCAGCAGGTGTTGATAGAGGCCGCGTATTCCTCCGCCCTGTGTGCAAGAGCAGGCCGTGCTGTGAAGCCGAGGACAGCCGCAGCACCAACAGCTGCTTGGGGCACTCGGGCAGCTGAAGTGGGAGGCAGGAGAGCTGGGAGCAGCTGCCTCTGCTGCCAAAGGCCAGCTAAGGACAAAGGCCTGCGTTGCCCAGCCCCGCGCTGTCAGCGCGGCTTCAGCCACCGCCCCTTCTCACCAGCGAGGGCTCCTTGCTGAGCACCACGAGGCCTCTGAGCTCCAGGCGCAGCCTGTCCCTGCACTCGCTCGGCAGGTGCCTGGACACAACCGACAGCGCACTGGGACCGTGCTTGGTCAAGTCCAGACACTCGAGGACCTGAAAGGCACAGGGCAGTGCCAGGGGAGCCGGCCGGCAGGAGCCCAGAGCGCACAGGGCCGGGCCCAGGCAGCAGCAGCAGGCGCGGGCAGCGTCCCAGGCGGCTGCAGCTACGAGAGGCCAGAGAGCTGGGAGGCAGCTCAGCCAGGCAGCGCTGGCCATCAGGCTCACCTCCACAAAGAAGGCCAGGGCAGGCAGATCCCAGCAGGGCTGCTTCCCAATGAGCAGGTTGAGCAGGTGCAAGGCGATGTGGGAACACAAGCGGGTCGAGCTACGGCGCATCTCCCTGGCAGGGGGAAAAAGGCAGCAAAGGCCTGAGCCAGGCAGGCAGACCTCTGCCAGGACTGACTCCCAGAGGTGTGATCTTTCTCCAGCACCCTGCAAGGGGACGTGGGTGCTTTGGGAGGCAGCTGCTCCTGGGCACCCTCCTCTCCCAGCCTATTCCGGTCTGCTTGGTCGCCCCTCGGTGACAAGGCCCTCTCGCCCACAACCACGGGGACTGCGTGGGCCGCTCCGGGCACAGGGCACAAACGCTGGCGGCAGCGGGGGGAAGGGGGTCTCACCTGGCCAGCAGACCGACTGCATAGTGCCGGGTGTCGGCACAGAGCAGGGTGTCCCAGACCCGCTTGCGCTCCAGAGTCACCAGCTGCTTCTCAAAGTCCAGGAGGCAGAGCAGAGCTTTCATGGCCTGCGCTGCAAACCTGTGTACAGAGCAAAGGCCAGGTCACGCCAGGAGCACTGGTCCTGGCCACAAGGGCATGGGAAGGACAGGGCGACTGAGACCTGTTGGGCTTCGTGGGAAGGCAGTGTTCCTCCCGGCAAGCTCTCCAGAAGTGCTCAACGTCTTCTGGCATCTGCTCTGTGGTGTCAAAAACTTGGAAGAGCAGAGCCACAAACAGGCGGGCGGAAGAAGGGACTAGTGCCTCGTGCCACTCGGGCATGTGGACAGTCTTCCACAGTACCACAGTTGCCTGCAAAGGAGAAAGCACCCCGAGGCAGCAGTCAGTGCCCAGGTGTCCACGTTGCAGGGCTCGAGGGGAGATGGCAGTGGGAGCAGCCAGCGTGCTCCCCCTGAGCCTGCCCTTAACCCAGCTTTCGGCCCAGCGCCTGAGGCAGGGAACTGCAGGACAGGGAGAGAGCATGGAGAGCTGCTGGAGAGGTGACCTGGAGGGTGAGCAAAGGCCAGTTCCAGAAACTCACAGCCAGGGCAAAGATGGCCTCGTTATCCCCACTGTAGAAGAACATGCTGTACAGTGGCCTGTCCTCCATCACAGACAGGAGTGCTGGAAGCACCCTCTGCACTGCGGATCCCGAGGAGCCGATGGTTCTCCACATCAGCGCAGCAGCCCTGTGGGACCAGAGCTGCGTGTCAGGACCGTGCCCCCGTGCGGCTGCGTGGGGCCGGGGTACAGAGCCCCGGTGCCCTGAGGGGCAGGGGCGGGGAGCCTGGCAGCAGGCTTAGGAAACAGAGGGGCCCCAGGGTCCTGGAGCTGTCCGCCTGTCTGGCAGACCCCACTGGACAGGCTGGACAGGGGGAGGGGCCCTAGGGGCCGCTGAGCACCGAGCTCTCGAGGCAGTTGTGCTCTGTACCTGTCACAGGTTGGGGCACAGCGCAGGAGGCTCATCACCACATTAGCAGGGTGCTCTTGGGCCAGGCTCACAATGTCCCATCGCAGCCCAGCGTCCACAGTGAGATGGGACATGAGTGTCTGGTGAATGTCCCTCACCATGGCTGGCACCTAGAGGAGGCATGGGGAATGTCTGGAGTGCTGTGCAAGGGAGCAACTTGCCCAGCTTCCCCCAAGAAGTGCTTGCCTTCCCACCCCACTCTGCTAGCCTCAATGGCTGGGGGGGCCCAGCAGACGTGGCTTGAGGGGCCCCACGATCCTGGGAGGCCTTCAGCCCTGGCCCCAGGCTGCTTACCTGCCGCTGGGAAGAAAAGAAATCCTGAGTGGGAGCAGGAACCGCAGTGCAAGTGGGCCTGGTGTTGGTCTTTGAGAGGGCCCACGTGCTTTGCGTCCTTGTGTCCTCACTCAGGGCCGTGACAGCCTCCGGCCTTCCCTCAGCCATTGCCCTGACAGAGTCTGCTGCACGCTGAGGGGAGGCCGAGCTGACATCAGGCTCTGCCCGTAGCTCGGCCGTGGCCTGGGTTGCTGTGGCGCTGGTGTTTCTGCGCCGAAGGCGCAGCAACCTCCGCAGTATCTGCAGCAGAAGGAAGGGCGGGAAGAGAGGGACGTTCCGTGGCCTGCTCCAAGCGCGGCACTGGGCCGAGCAGTGCCAGCAGGCCCGGCCCAGGTGGGGATGGCCGCAGGTACCTGCGCTGCTCGGTGGAAGCATCCGCCAGTGGGGTCCTGCTCTGGTGTCCCATCCTTGCCCGCACCTGGCAAAGAGCGAGCGCAGCCAGAGCTGAGGGGCTGCGGGAGAGGCCGGAGAACACGGCCCAGCCCTGCGCTGCCCTGGCAGGGGTAGCCCCCGGGTGGCCAGGGGACACAGCACGGCCAGCGGAGGGCAGCCCCAGCCCCTCTTCCGTTCTGTCTGCGGGCACGTCCACGGGGGCAGGGATGGGATGGGGCCAGGCCGGCCGCAGGCACCAGCCCTGCGGCCTGGCTCTGCCACTCACCGTCCTGCAGTGGCTGCAACTGCTCCGGCTCTGCAGGCTGCTGCGCTGGGGAGGCTGCAGGGCCTTTCTTTTTCTTCCCCCGAAGCACCCTGAAGAGGCTGCGCACTCTACCTGCCATCCCGCTTGCTGACCTGGAGGACCCCTTTGCGCCAGATGCCTGGGCAAAGGTCTGAATCAGCGAGCGCCTTGCAGGTGCCTGCCACAGACAAGCCTCAGGAAGGCTACAGGACAGCACGTCCTGCACTCTGATCTCTCAAGGGCTCTTGCCACAATAACACGAGACTCCTCGTGAGCAGTGGAAGGCACTGAGTCCTATGGCCTGGCCACGAGGGCACTGGCCACAGGGACGGCAGATACCTTGGGAAGGCTCTGAGTCAGGAAGTCCCGCAGTCTGGCCGCCAGGCCAGCCGCAGGAGTAACGGTTTGGAAAAGCTCGGGGTCAGCGACAAAAGAGCCGGCTGTGTGGGTCTCCTCACAGCACAGCTCTGGCACGTCCTGTCCCGTCACGTGCACTGAGCACTGTGGCGTTGCCTCGTCACCACCAGCACCCATGTCACCACGTGTCACAAAGGGTCCTGTTCCATTCCGTGGCCACTGTGCTGCGCCATGTCAGCAAGGGCCCTTGGAAACGCTGCCAAGTGCTCTGGGGCCACCCCCACCCTGCCCAAAATGCCTCCGATTGGAAGGATTCCATTGCCCCAAGTGTCTAAGACAGCCCGGGACACACCAAGCCCGGCCAAGTGCTCAGGGAAGGACTCTCCACGGTGCCCGGCCAGCACAGCCCAGCTCGCTGCTGGCTCTGGAGCAGAGCAGCTTCCAGCAAGCACGGGGCAAACGCATCTTGCCAAGAGTTAAAACACACCAGAGAGGGGAGGTGGCATCAATGTGTGCATCAAGGCCTTTGAATTCACAGCTCCCCAAGAGAGCTTTGGGGCATTCGGCTGAACAAACAGGATCCGGTTCAGACCTGTCCTCAGGGTTTGGGCAACAAACCCTGCCACAGGTGCTTGGCTTGGTCTCTGCAGGCCCAGGCAGATGCCAAGGCTGCTCTTCACATCCTGGCCCTGCCCCTCTGCCAAGTGCAAGGGGCCTCAAGGACTGAAGGAAACACGGGGAGTCAAAGGGAGACAGCTGCACCTACCTCACTGGGGGCTCCTGGGGAAGCAGTTTCCTTGGGAATCAAGCCCCTCTCTTCCAAGGGCACTTCCCCAAATGTGTACATTTCCTGGGGAACACCAACCCATCCCTTAAGAAACACTGGCAAGGCTGAATTGCTTGTGCTCCTTGCAGCGCAGGCACTCCAGCTGGAGCTCATCTTCCTTGCCCCGAGTCTCTTTCCACGCGTCGCTTTGGGCGCGCAGCGCCTGGCCCCTCCAAACACGAGCTGCCCGCTGCCTCTGCACGTGCCTGAGCTCCTGCCTGCGCTCAGGGCAGCAAAACCAGGCTGTTCCCAGCCAGAGAGCGGAGCCATGCTCCCGCAGGAGGCTCTGGTGAGCCCCTTCCGGGACGCTCCGCCGTGCACGCAGCACTTCTCCTGCCCGCCCAGAACGCTCCTGGGACAGCAGGACACAAGCTGGCCGGCTCTGGGCTCAGCACACCCCAAACAGAGAGGCAGGAAGATGCAGCGGCTGTTTTGCAGCCCTGCCCAAGAGAGGTGGGAAGGGTCTCCTCCCTCTGGTCTCACTTGGTTGGGTTTCTGACTGGGCCCGAGGCAGGGGCTGCCATTCCTCACTTGTGGGGAGACCAGAGCTGCCAGAACCACACTGAGCCTGCAGGCACCGCCTGACAGCGCTGCGGCCACTGGGACGGTCGCACCTCTGAGGCTCAGCCACTCCCCGCTGCTGCTGCTGCTGCAAAGCTCACTGTTAGGCCACGACGGTCTCTGCTTCTGCCCTCTTCCTGTCCCTGTGTAGGGATGGAGCATTGCTGTGCTTTCAGGAAGCTCTCTGGGAAAACCTTCCAGCATTGCAAGCTCCTCTGCCCTCCATAGATGCATGCTGTGGAATCCCTCACAGCTGCCTTCAGAGCATCCTCAAGCTAGCTCTTCTTAAACCCAGGGTCCTTGTTCCCTTCAGCATGCTCAGCATGACCTTCAACTCCATGGTGCTGTGCAACTGAAGCAGCAGGACAGGGACCTTTGCAGCCTGAGCTGCCCCTTGTTCCTCTCTGCCCGTGCACAGAACACAGCGTGGAAGAGAACGGCAGCAGGGCCCCGCGTGTCCCCGGGCTCAGGATTTGTGCCGCTTCAGCTCCAAGGACACGTGGGTAAAGTGACAAAGCCAAACTGTTTATTAAGGGGAGGCAAAGCAAAGGGGTGAACTGGGAGGCAAAAAAAGGGGATGGGCAGGGCCTGGGGGCTGCAGGGAGGGAGGGAGGCAGGGAGCTGCCATCACGGAGGGAGATGACAGGAGCTCCTGGAGCTTCCCACAGGCTCAACTGTAACCAGCAAGAGCTGTGCCTGGAGTTCCAGCTGGTCCCCTGTGCTCTGCAGGTGGTCTCATCTGCATTGGGAACTCGGGGTTGCCGAAGGACACGGGTTCTTCCGATCCTGCAATCGAAGTTCGGCAACTCTTGCCTCGAACTTCACCTGGATAAATCGGTTGATGACGGAGGGGCACTCGAATTCCCTCAGGGCTTGAAGGGCTGGACAAAAGAAGCACAGAGCCACGGTTAGAGGCTGGATTGCGGGAATCCAGGGAAACGCTCCTGCCAGGGCCATCCCAGCCGGCTCCTGCTATGGCCAGAAGGGAGCCGGAGACAAGGGCTGGGCCGGGAGGTGCTGGCTTCGGCTCCCCTGCGTGTGGCAGAAAGCCCTCCGGGCTCTGGCCCCGCCGCCCCTCGCCCGTCCGCACAGGGAGCAGAGCCCTCGGCAGCCCGGGCAGGGATTGTAGCTCCGCAGCCGGGATTTGCAGCTGCCCCCGGCGGGCCCCGCTGGCAGCCGCGCGGCTGCCCCCACTCACCCTGACTGAGGACCTGGAGCTCCTCCTTCTGCCCCATCATGAGCACTCCGGCGACCCCTGGCAAGACAGAGCCCGTGGCGGCGCCAGGCTGCGCAGCTGCCCGACGCGGGCGCTGGCAGCCCTGCGGCCGCACGCCCTCCTGCCTCGGCAGGGCTCCTGCCGGGCCCCTGCGCACGCTGCCGCCCGAGAGCACGGCTGCGGGAGGGCGGCGGCAGCGCTGAGGGCGGGCGGGGCTGCAGCGGCCCGGGCGCGGCTCCCGCTGCCGGGGCAGCAGCCGGGCCGGGGGCAGGGAGGGAGGGGCGCGGGGCCGCTGGCTCACCGATCAACCTGACGGCCGTCTGTCGCAGGCGCTTCTGTGGGCTCTGCAGGAAGGGCAGGGCCCAGCGCAGGTGCTCGGCCGCTCGGCTCTGGTCCTCCAGCAGCTGCGGGGAGCACCGACGGGGAAGGCTTGGCGCGGGCTCTGCCCCTCGGCCCGGCGCTCCCTGCGCCCGGCAGCGGCCGAGCCGGCAGGGAGCGGCGTGTGGGCAGGGAGCGGCGTGTGGGGCGCAGGCTGGCGGGCCCGGCTGCGGCGCCGGGCAGGGGCACAGCTGCCAGCCCCAGCACGGGGGGCAGGGGGCTTCTGCAGCCCGCGTCTGGGGCTCTCGGGCTCTCCTTACCAGGCGCTCGGCGAACTTCATGCGCTGCTCCTTGGTCAGCAGCTCCTCCAGGTCCCTCCTCCTCCGGAAGCGGGCCGCGCAAAGCAGGGCTTGGAAAGAGGCCTGGAGAGCAGCAGAGAGCCGCAGGTGGCACCAGAGCCCAGGGCACAGGACCCGCATCCCTGTGCCAAGGCCAGGGAAGGCTGGAGCCTGCCAGCTGCCAGGGCAGGAGGTAGCCAGGGATGCAGCAGCGTCCCACAAAACCTGACCTTTGCCACACTCTGGTTCTCATCATGCCAGCGCAAGAAGAGAGGGAGCAGGCTCTGGCTCACAATTCTCGTGAGAGGCTCTTCCCCCTCTTCCACTACCAGCTCCATCACTTTGCAGAAGAGCGTAATGGAGAGCAGCTGCACGTGGCTGTTGTCCTGGAGGAAAGGAAAAGACCTCAGCACCAACTGCCCCAGGCCCATCAAGGCAGAGGCCCAAAAGTGCACAAGGCATGACATTTCTGGGCAGCGTCCAGTGCCCGTGGCTGGGGGCACAGAGCCTTACATTCTCAAAGTGTGGCGGGAGTGGCTCAGCCAGCTTCAGGGCGGTGACGCCAGGTATCTTGAGGTCTTTCTCCTGGAGCATATGTGTGAACACAGAGAGGATCATTCCGACCATCTCTGCGTCAGGATCCGCCAGCTGCTCCAGCAGGTGTTGATAGAGGCCGCGTATTCCTCCGCCCTGTGTGCAAGAGCAGGCCGTGCTGTGAAGCCGAGGACAGCCGCAGCACCAACAGCTGCTTGGGGCACTCGGGCAGCTGAAGTGGGAGGCAGGAGAGCTGGGAGCAGCTGCCTCTGCTGCCAAAGGCCAGCTAAGGACAAAGGCCTGCGTTGCCCAGCCCCGCGCTGTCAGCGCGGCTTCAGCCACCGCCCCTTCTCACCAGCGAGGGCTCCTTGCTGAGCACCACGAGGCCTCTGAGCTCCAGGCGCAGCCTGTCCCTGCACTCGCTCGGCAGGTGCCTGGACACAACCGACAGCGCACTGGGACCGTGCTTGGTCAAGTCCAGACACTCGAGGACCTGAAAGGCACAGGGCAGTGCCAGGGGAGCCGGCCGGCAGGAGCCCAGAGCGCACAGGGCCGGGCCCAGGCAGCAGCAGCAGGCGCGGGCAGCGTCCCAGGCGGCTGCAGCTACGAGAGGCCAGAGAGCTGGGAGGCAGCTCAGCCAGGCAGCGCTGGCCATCAGGCTCACCTCCACAAAGAAGGCCAGGGCAGGCAGATCCCAGCAGGGCTGCTTCCCAATGAGCAGGTTGAGCAGGTGCAAGGCGATGTGGGAACACAAGCGGGTCGAGCTACGGCGCATCTCCCTGGCAGGGGGAAAAAGGCAGCAAAGGCCTGAGCCAGGCAGGCAGACCTCTGCCAGGACTGACTCCCAGAGGTGTGATCTTTCTCCAGCACCCTGCAAGGGGACGTGGGTGCTTTGGGAGGCAGCTGCTCCTGGGCACCCTCCTCTCCCAGCCTATTCCGGTCTGCTTGGTCGCCCCTCGGTGACAAGGCCCTCTCGCCCACAACCACGGGGACTGCGTGGGCCGCTCCGGGCACAGGGCACAAACGCTGGCGGCAGCGGGGGGAAGGGGGTCTCACCTGGCCAGCAGACCGACTGCATAGTGCCGGGTGTCGGCACAGAGCAGGGTGTCCCAGACCCGCTTGCGCTCCAGAGTCACCAGCTGCTTCTCAAAGTCCAGGAGGCAGAGCAGAGCTTTCATGGCCTGCGCTGCAAACCTGTGTACAGAGCAAAGGCCAGGTCACGCCAGGAGCACTGGTCCTGGCCACAAGGGCATGGGAAGGACAGGGCGACTGAGACCTGTTGGGCTTCGTGGGAAGGCAGTGTTCCTCCCGGCAAGCTCTCCAGAAGTGCTCAACGTCTTCTGGCATCTGCTCTGTGGTGTCAAAAACTTGGAAGAGCAGAGCCACAAACAGGCGGGCGGAAGAAGGGACTAGTGCCTCGTGCCACTCGGGCATGTGGACAGTCTTCCACAGTACCACAGTTGCCTGCAAAGGAGAAAGCACCCCGAGGCAGCAGTCAGTGCCCAGGTGTCCACGTTGCAGGGCTCGAGGGGAGATGGCAGTGGGAGCAGCCAGCGTGCTCCCCCTGAGCCTGCCCTTAGCCCAGCTTTCGGCCCAGCGCCTGAGGCAGGGAACTGCAGGACAGGGAGAGAGCATGGAGAGCTGCTGGAGAGGTGACCTGGAGGGTGAGCAAAGGCCAGTTCCAGAAACTCACAGCCAGGGCAAAGATGGCCTCGTTATCCCCACTGTAGAAGAACATGCTGTACAGTGGCCTGTCCTCCATCACAGACAGGAGTGCTGGAAGCACCCTCTGCACTGCGGATCCCGAGGAGCCGATGGTTCTCCACATCAGCGCAGCAGCCCTGTGGGACCAGAGCTGCGTGTCAGGACCGTGCCCCCGTGCGGCTGCGTGGGGCCGGGGTACAGAGCCCCGGTGCCCTGAGGGGCAGGGGCGGGGAGCCTGGCAGCAGGCTTAGGAAACAGAGGGGCCCCAGGGTCCTGGAGCTGTCCGCCTGTCTGGCAGACCCCACTGGACAGGCTGGACAGGGGGAGGGGCCCTAGGGGCCGCTGAGCACCGAGCTCTCGAGGCAGTTGTGCTCTGTACCTGTCACAGGTTGGGGCACAGCGCAGGAGGCTCATCACCACATTAGCAGGGTGCTCTTGGGCCAGGCTCACAATGTCCCATCGCAGCCCAGCGTCCACAGTGAGATGGGACATGAGTGTCTGGTGAATGTCCCTCACCATGGCTGGCACCTAGAGGAGGCATGGGGAATGTCTGGAGTGCTGTGCAAGGGAGCAACTTGCCCAGCTTCCCCCAAGAAGTGCTTGCCTTCCCACCCCACTCTGCTAGCCTCAATGGCTGGGGGGGCCCAGCAGACGTGGCTTGAGGGGCCCCACGATCCTGGGAGGCCTTCAGCCCTGGCCCCAGGCTGCTTACCTGCCGCTGGGAAGAAAAGAAATCCTGAGTGGGAGCAGGAACCGCAGTGCAAGTGGGCCTGGTGTTGGTCTTTGAGAGGGCCCACGTGCTTTGCGTCCTTGTGTCCTCACTCAGGGCCGTGACAGCCTCCGGCCTTCCCTCAGCCATTGCCCTGACAGAGTCTGCTGCACGCTGAGGGGAGGCCGAGCTGACATCAGGCTCTGCCCGTAGCTCGGCCGTGGCCTGGGTTGCTGTGGCGCTGGTGTTTCTGCGCCGAAGGCGCAGCAACCTCCGCAGTATCTGCAGCAGAAGGAAGGGCGGGAAGAGAGGGACGTTCCGTGGCCTGCTCCAAGCGCGGCACTGGGCCGAGCAGTGCCAGCAGGCCCGGCCCAGGTGGGGATGGCCGCAGGTACCTGCGCTGCTCGGTGGAAGCATCCGGCAGTGGGGTCCTGCTCTGGTGTCCCATCCTTGCCCGCACCTGGCAAAGAGCGAGCGCAGCCAGAGCTGAGGGGCTGCGGGAGAGGCCGGAGAACACGGCCCAGCCCTGCGCTGCCCTGGCAGGGGTAGCCCCCGGGTGGCCAGGGGACACAGCACGGCCAGCGGAGGGCAGCCCCAGCCCCTCTTCCGTTCTGTCTGCGGGCACGTCCACGGGGGCAGGGATGGGATGGGGCCAGGCCGGCCGCAGGCACCAGCCCTGCGGCCTGGCTCTGCCACTCACCGTCCTGCAGTGGCTGCAACTGCTCCGGCTCTGCAGGCTGCTGCGCTGGGGAGGCTGCAGGGCCTTTCTTTTTCTTCCCCCGAAGCACCCTGAAGAGGCTGCGCACTCTACCTGCCATCCCGCTTGCTGACCTGGAGGACCCCTTTGCGCCAGATGCCTGGGCAAAGGTCTGAATCAGCGAGCGCCTTGCAGGTGCCTGCCACAGACAAGCCTCAGGAAGGCTACAGGACAGCACGTCCTGCACTCTGATCTCTCAAGGGCTCTTGCCACAATAACACGAGACTCCTCGTGAGCAGTGGAAGGCACTGAGTCCTATGGCCTGGCCACGAGGGCACTGGCCACAGGGACGGCAGATACCTTGGGAAGGCTCTGAGTCAGGAAGTCCCGCAGTCTGGCCGCCAGGCCAGCCGCAGGAGTAACGGTTTGGAAAAGCTCGGGGTCAGCGACAAAAGAGCCGGCTGTGTGGGTCTCCTCACAGCACAGCTCTGGCACGTCCTGTCCCGTCACGTGCACTGAGCACTGTGGCGTTGCCTCGTCACCACCAGCACCCATGTCACCACGTGTCACAAAGGGTCCTGTTCCATTCCGTGGCCACTGTGCTGCGCCATGTCAGCAAGGGCCCTTGGAAACGCTGCCAAGTGCTCTGGGGCCACCCCCACCCTGCCCAAAATGCCTCCGATTGGAAGGATTCCATTGCCCCAAGTGTCTAAGACAGCCCGGGACACACCAAGCCCGGCCAAGTGCTCAGGGAAGGACTCTCCACGGTGCCCGGCCAGCACAGCCCAGCTCGCTGCTGGCTCTGGAGCAGAGCAGCTTCCAGCAAGCACGGGGCAAACGCATCTTGCCAAGAGTTAAAACACACCAGAGAGGGGAGGTGGCATCAATGTGTGCATCAAGGCCTTTGAATTCACAGCTCCCCAAGAGAGCTTTGGGGCATTCGGCTGAACAAACAGGATCCGGTTCAGACCTGTCCTCAGGGTTTGGGCAACAAACCCTGCCACAGGTGCTTGGCTTGGTCTCTGCAGGCCCAGGCAGATGCCAAGGCTGCTATTCACATCCTGGCCCTGCCCCTCTGCCAAGTGCAAGGGGCCTCAAGGACTGAAGGAAACACGGGGAGTCAAAGGGAGACAGCTGCACCTACCTCACTGGGGGCTCCTGGGGAAGCAGTTTCCTTGGGAATCAAGCCCCTCTCTTCCAAGGGCACTTCCCCAAATGTGTACATTTCCTGGGGAACACCAACCCATCCCTTAAGAAACACTGGCAAGGCTGAATTGCTTGTGCTCCTTGCAGCGCAGGCACTCCAGCTGGAGCTCATCTTCCTTGCCCCGAGTCTCTTTCCACGCGTCGCTTTGGGCGCGCAGCGCCTGGCCCCTCCAAACACGAGCTGCCCGCTGCCTCTGCACGTGCCTGAGCTCCTGCCTGCGCTCAGGGCAGCAAAACCAGGCTGTTCCCAGCCAGAGAGCGGAGCCATGCTCCCGCAGGAGGCTCTGGTGAGCCCCTTCCGGGACGCTCCGCCGTGCACGCAGCACTTCTCCTGCCCGCCCAGAACGCTCCTGGGACAGCAGGACACAAGCTGGCCGGCTCTGGGCTCAGCACACCCCAAACAGAGAGGCAGGAAGATGCAGCGGCTGTTTTGCAGCCCTGCCCAAGAGAGGTGGGAAGGGTCTCCTCCCTCTGGTCTCACTTGGTTGGGTTTCTGACTGGGCCCGAGGCAGGGGCTGCCATTCCTCACTTGTGGGGAGACCAGAGCTGCCAGAACCACACTGAGCCTGCAGGCACCGCCTGACAGCGCTGCGGCCACTGGGACGGTCGCACCTCTGAGGCTCAGCCACTCCCCGCTGCTGCTGCTGCTGCAAAGCTCACTGTTAGGCCACGACGGTCTCTGCTTCTGCCCTCTTCCTGTCCCTGTGTAGGGATGGAGCATTGCTGTGCTTTCAGGAAGCTCTCTGGGAAAACCTTCCAGCATTGCAAGCTCCTCTGCCCTCCATAGATGCATGCTGTGGAATCCCTCACAGCTGCCTTCAGAGCATCCTCAAGCTAGCTCTTCTTAAACCCAGGGTCCTTGTTCCCTTCAGCATGCTCAGCATGACCTTCAACTCCATGGTGCTGTGCAACTGAAGCAGCAGGACAGGGACCTTTGCAGCCTGAGCTGCCCCTTGTTCCTCTCTGCCCGTGCACAGAACACAGCGTGGAAGAGAACGGCAGCAGGGCCCCGCGTGTCCCCGGGCTCAGGATTTGTGCCGCTTCAGCTCCAAGGACACGTGGGTAAAGTGACAAAGCCAAACTGTTTATTAAGGGGAGGCAAAGCAAAGGGGTGAACTGGGAGGCAAAAAAAGGGGATGGGCAGGGCCTGGGGGCTGCAGGGAGGGAGGGAGGCAGGGAGCTGCCATCACGGAGGGAGATGACAGGAGCTCCTGGAGCTTCCCACAGGCTCAACTGTAACCAGCAAGAGCTGTGCCTGGAGTTCCAGCTGGTCCCCTGTGCTCTGCAGGTGGTCTCATCTGCATTGGGAACTCGGGGTTGCCGAAGGACACGGGTTCTTCCGATCCTGCAATCGAAGTTCGGCAACTCTTGCCTCGAACTTCACCTGGATAAATCGGTTGATGACGGAGGGGCACTCGAATTCCCTCAGGGCTTGAAGGGCTGGACAAAAGAAGCACAGAGCCACGGTTAGAGGCTGGATTGCGGGAATCCAGGGAAACGCTCCTGCCAGGGCCATCCCAGCCGGCTCCTGCTATGGCCAGAAGGGAGCCGGAGACAAGGGCTGGGCCGGGAGGTGCTGGCTTCGGCTCCCCTGCGTGTGGCAGAAAGCCCTCCGGGCTCTGGCCCCGCCGCCCCTCGCCCGTCCGCACAGGGAGCAGAGCCCTCGGCAGCCCGGGCAGGGATTGTAGCTCCGCAGCCGGGATTTGCAGCTGCCCCCGGCGGGCCCCGCTGGCAGCCGCGCGGCTGCCCCCACTCACCCTGACTGAGGACCTGGAGCTCCTCCTTCTGCCCCATCATGAGCACTCCGGCGACCCCTGGCAAGACAGAGCCCGTGGCGGCGCCAGGCTGCGCAGCTGCCCGACGCGGGCGCTGGCAGCCCTGCGGCCGCACGCCCTCCTGCCTCGGCAGGGCTCCTGCCGGGCCCCTGCGCACGCTGCCGCCCGAGAGCACGGCTGCGGGAGGGCGGCGGCAGCGCTGAGGGCGGGCGGGGCTGCAGCGGCCCGGGCGCGGCTCCCGCTGCCGGGGCAGCAGCCGGGCCGGGGGCAGGGAGGGAGGGGCGCGGGGCCGCTGGCTCACCGATCAACCTGACGGCCGTCTGTCGCAGGCGCTTCTGTGGGCTCTGCAGGAAGGGCAGGGCCCAGCGCAGGTGCTCGGCCGCTCGGCTCTGGTCCTCCAGCAGCTGCGGGGAGCACCGACGGGGAAGGCTTGGCGCGGGCTCTGCCCCTCGGCCCGGCGCTCCCTGCGCCCGGCAGCGGCCGAGCCGGCAGGGAGCGGCGTGTGGGCAGGGAGCGGCGTGTGGGGCGCAGGCTGGCGGGCCCGGCTGCGGCGCCGGGCAGGGGCACAGCTGCCAGCCCCAGCACGGGGGGCAGGGGGCTTCTGCAGCCCGCGTCTGGGGCTCTCGGGCTCTCCTTACCAGGCGCTCGGCGAACTTCATGCGCTGCTCCTTGGTCAGCAGCTCCTCCAGGTCCCTCCTCCTCCGGAAGCGGGCCGCGCAAAGCAGGGCTTGGAAAGAGGCCTGGAGAGCAGCAGAGAGCCGCAGGTGGCACCAGAGCCCAGGGCACAGGACCCGCATCCCTGTGCCAAGGCCAGGGAAGGCTGGAGCCTGCCAGCTGCCAGGGCAGGAGGTAGCCAGGGATGCAGCAGCGTCCCACAAAACCTGACCTTTGCCACACTCTGGTTCTCATCATGCCAGCGCAAGAAGAGAGGGAGCAGGCTCTGGCTCACAATTCTCGTGAGAGGCTCTTCCCCCTCTTCCACTACCAGCTCCATCACTTTGCAGAAGAGCGTAATGGAGAGCAGCTGCACGTGGCTGTTGTCCTGGAGGAAAGGAAAAGACCTCAGCACCAACTGCCCCAGGCCCATCAAGGCAGAGGCCCAAAAGTGCACAAGGCATGACATTTCTGGGCAGCGTCCAGTGCCCGTGGCTGGGGGCACAGAGCCTTACATTCTCAAAGTGTGGCGGGAGTGGCTCAGCCAGCTTCAGGGCGGTGACGCCAGGTATCTTGAGGTCTTTCTCCTGGAGCATATGTGTGAACACAGAGAGGATCATTCCGACCATCTCTGCGTCAGGATCCGCCAGCTGCTCCAGCAGGTGTTGATAGAGGCCGCGTATTCCTCCGCCCTGTGTGCAAGAGCAGGCCGTGCTGTGAAGCCGAGGACAGCCGCAGCACCAACAGCTGCTTGGGGCACTCGGGCAGCTGAAGTGGGAGGCAGGAGAGCTGGGAGCAGCTGCCTCTGCTGCCAAAGGCCAGCTAAGGACAAAGGCCTGCGTTGCCCAGCCCCGCGCTGTCAGCGCGGCTTCAGCCACCGCCCCTTCTCACCAGCGAGGGCTCCTTGCTGAGCACCACGAGGCCTCTGAGCTCCAGGCGCAGCCTGTCCCTGCACTCGCTCGGCAGGTGCCTGGACACAACCGACAGCGCACTGGGACCGTGCTTGGTCAAGTCCAGACACTCGAGGACCTGAAAGGCACAGGGCAGTGCCAGGGGAGCCGGCCGGCAGGAGCCCAGAGCGCACAGGGCCGGGCCCAGGCAGCAGCAGCAGGCGCGGGCAGCGTCCCAGGCGGCTGCAGCTACGAGAGGCCAGAGAGCTGGGAGGCAGCTCAGCCAGGCAGCGCTGGCCATCAGGCTCACCTCCACAAAGAAGGCCAGGGCAGGCAGATCCCAGCAGGGCTGCTTCCCAATGAGCAGGTTGAGCAGGTGCAAGGCGATGTGGGAACACAAGCGGGTCGAGCTACGGCGCATCTCCCTGGCAGGGGGAAAAAGGCAGCAAAGGCCTGAGCCAGGCAGGCAGACCTCTGCCAGGACTGACTCCCAGAGGTGTGATCTTTCTCCAGCACCCTGCAAGGGGACGTGGGTGCTTTGGGAGGCAGCTGCTCCTGGGCACCCTCCTCTCCCAGCCTATTCCGGTCTGCTTGGTCGCCCCTCGGTGACAAGGCCCTCTCGCCCACAACCACGGGGACTGCGTGGGCCGCTCCGGGCACAGGGCACAAACGCTGGCGGCAGCGGGGGGAAGGGGGTCTCACCTGGCCAGCAGACCGACTGCATAGTGCCGGGTGTCGGCACAGAGCAGGGTGTCCCAGACCCGCTTGCGCTCCAGAGTCACCAGCTGCTTCTCAAAGTCCAGGAGGCAGAGCAGAGCTTTCATGGCCTGCGCTGCAAACCTGTGTACAGAGCAAAGGCCAGGTCACGCCAGGAGCACTGGTCCTGGCCACAAGGGCATGGGAAGGACAGGGCGACTGAGACCTGTTGGGCTTCGTGGGAAGGCAGTGTTCCTCCCGGCAAGCTCTCCAGAAGTGCTCAACGTCTTCTGGCATCTGCTCTGTGGTGTCAAAAACTTGGAAGAGCAGAGCCACAAACAGGCGGGCGGAAGAAGGGACTAGTGCCTCGTGCCACTCGGGCATGTGGACAGTCTTCCACAGTACCACAGTTGCCTGCAAAGGAGAAAGCACCCCGAGGCAGCAGTCAGTGCCCAGGTGTCCACGTTGCAGGGCTCGAGGGGAGATGGCAGTGGGAGCAGCCAGCGTGCTCCCCCTGAGCCTGCCCTTAGCCCAGCTTTCGGCCCAGCGCCTGAGGCAGGGAACTGCAGGACAGGGAGAGAGCATGGAGAGCTGCTGGAGAGGTGACCTGGAGGGTGAGCAAAGGCCAGTTCCAGAAACTCACAGCCAGGGCAAAGATGGCCTCGTTATCCCCACTGTAGAAGAACATGCTGTACAGTGGCCTGTCCTCCATCACAGACAGGAGTGCTGGAAGCACCCTCTGCACTGCGGATCCCGAGGAGCCGATGGTTCTCCACATCAGCGCAGCAGCCCTGTGGGACCAGAGCTGCGTGTCAGGACCGTGCCCCCGTGCGGCTGCGTGGGGCCGGGGTACAGAGCCCCGGTGCCCTGAGGGGCAGGGGCGGGGAGCCTGGCAGCAGGCTTAGGAAACAGAGGGGCCCCAGGGTCCTGGAGCTGTCCGCCTGTCTGGCAGACCCCACTGGACAGGCTGGACAGGGGGAGGGGCCCTAGGGGCCGCTGAGCACCGAGCTCTCGAGGCAGTTGTGCTCTGTACCTGTCACAGGTTGGGGCACAGCGCAGGAGGCTCATCACCACATTAGCAGGGTGCTCTTGGGCCAGGCTCACAATGTCCCATCGCAGCCCAGCGTCCACAGTGAGATGGGACATGAGTGTCTGGTGAATGTCCCTCACCATGGCTGGCACCTAGAGGAGGCATGGGGAATGTCTGGAGTGCTGTGCAAGGGAGCAACTTGCCCAGCTTCCCCCAAGAAGTGCTTGCCTTCCCACCCCACTCTGCTAGCCTCAATGGCTGGGGGGGCCCAGCAGACGTGGCTTGAGGGGCCCCACGATCCTGGGAGGCCTTCAGCCCTGGCCCCAGGCTGCTTACCTGCCGCTGGGAAGAAAAGAAATCCTGAGTGGGAGCAGGAACCGCAGTGCAAGTGGGCCTGGTGTTGGTCTTTGAGAGGGCCCACGTGCTTTGCGTCCTTGTGTCCTCACTCAGGGCCGTGACAGCCTCCGGCCTTCCCTCAGCCATTGCCCTGACAGAGTCTGCTGCACGCTGAGGGGAGGCCGAGCTGACATCAGGCTCTGCCCGTAGCTCGGCCGTGGCCTGGGTTGCTGTGGCGCTGGTGTTTCTGCGCCGAAGGCGCAGCAACCTCCGCAGTATCTGCAGCAGAAGGAAGGGCGGGAAGAGAGGGACGTTCCGTGGCCTGCTCCAAGCGCGGCACTGGGCCGAGCAGTGCCAGCAGGCCCGGCCCAGGTGGGGATGGCCGCAGGTACCTGCGCTGCTCGGTGGAAGCATCCGCCAGTGGGGTCCTGCTCTGGTGTCCCATCCTTGCCCGCACCTGGCAAAGAGCGAGCGCAGCCAGAGCTGAGGGGCTGCGGGAGAGGCCGGAGAACACGGCCCAGCCCTGCGCTGCCCTGGCAGGGGTAGCCCCCGGGTGGCCAGGGGACACAGCACGGCCAGCGGAGGGCAGCCCCAGCCCCTCTTCCGTTCTGTCTGCGGGCACGTCCACGGGGGCAGGGATGGGATGGGGCCAGGCCGGCCGCAGGCACCAGCCCTGCGGCCTGGCTCTGCCACTCACCGTCCTGCAGTGGCTGCAACTGCTCCGGCTCTGCAGGCTGCTGCGCTGGGGAGGCTGCAGGGCCTTTCTTTTTCTTCCCCCGAAGCACCCTGAAGAGGCTGCGCACTCTACCTGCCATCCCGCTTGCTGACCTGGAGGACCCCTTTGCGCCAGATGCCTGGGCAAAGGTCTGAATCAGCGAGCGCCTTGCAGGTGCCTGCCACAGACAAGCCTCAGGAAGGCTACAGGACTGCACGTCCTGCACTCTGATCTCTCAAGGGCTCTTGCCACAATAACACGAGACTCCTCGTGAGCAGTGGAAGGCACTGAGTCCTATGGCCTGGCCACGAGGGCACTGGCCACAGGGACGGCAGATACCTTGGGAAGGCTCTGAGTCAGGAAGTCCCGCAGTCTGGCCGCCAGGCCAGCCGCAGGAGTAACGGTTTGGAAAAGCTCGGGGTCAGCGACAAAAGAGCCGGCTGTGTGGGTCTCCTCACAGCACAGCTCTGGCACGTCCTGTCCCGTCACGTGCACTGAGCACTGTGGCGTTGCCTCGTCACCACCAGCACCCATGTCACCACGTGTCACAAAGGGTCCTGTTCCATTCCGTGGCCACTGTGCTGCGCCATGTCAGCAAGGGCCCTTGGAAACGCTGCCAAGTGCTCTGGGGCCACCCCCACCCTGCCCAAAATGCTCCGATTGGAAGGATTCCATTGCCCCAAGTGTCTAAGACAGCCTGGGACACACCAAGCCCGGCCAAGTGCTCAGGGAAGGACTCTCCACGGTGCCCGGCCAGCACAGCCCAGCTCGCTGCTGGCTCTGGAGCAGAGCAGCTTCCAGCAAGCACGGGGCAAACGCATCTTGCCAAGAGTTAAAACACACCAGAGAGGGGAGGTGGCATCAATGTGTGCATCAAGGCCTTTGAATTCACAGCTCCCCAAGAGAGCTTTGGGGCATTCGGCTGAACAAACAGGATCCGGTTCAGACCTGTCCTCAGGGTTTGGGCAACAAACCCTGCCACAGGTGCTTGGCTTGGTCTCTGCAGGCCCAGGCAGATGCCAAGGCTGCTCTTCACATCCTTGCCCTGCCCCTCTGCCAAGTGCAAGGGGCCTCAAGGACTGAAGGAAACACGGGGAGTCAAAGGGAGACAGCTGCACCTACCTCACTGGGGGCTCCTGGGGAAGCAGTTTCCTTGGGAATCAAGCCCCTCTCTTCCAAGGGCACTTCCCCAAATGTGTACATTTCCTGGGGAACACCAACCCATCCCTTAAGAAACACTGGCAAGGCTGAATTGCTTGTGCTCCTTGCAGCGCAGGCACTCCAGCTGGAGCTCATCTTCCTTGCCCCGAGTCTCTTTCCACGCGTCGCTTTGGGCGTGAAGCCCCAAAGCAGATAGCCTCCAAGAAATAATGAGTTAAAACATAGAATGTGAGGCATTTGAAGAAGGCATAGTATTAGGAAACACATAGAGTAATTAATCAGCTAAAGCATGAAACACAATGACAGGAAGGAGATAGGGATAGGGGGAACTGATGGGCTAAGCATGTTCAGAGCCAACAATGTCAAACTGACCCTAAGAACTTTGCCAAGCCATAGAGACCAAGCCAAGTACACCGGGAATTGACCAAATTAGGGAAGAGGTTCAAAAGTTTAAAGAGGAAGAGTCATCGGAAAGACCCCGTCTATGATGAAGGCAACAGGAACGACCACCCGAAAATTCCCCAAAAGAGATGTCTCCACCTACGCTCCGCCCACGCTCCGCCTACACCACGCCCCATATGAATATGCATGATTATGTATCTGATCTGATGTAATCCTATACCCAAAATTGTATATAAGGCTTGCTTTTGCTATGTGAACTCGGAAATCCACTTTGTGATTTCCCCGACGCGTCGCAATAAAATACCTCCTGCTTATTAGACTTAAGCTGAGTCTCTTAGGCAGTTATTCTCGCCTTTTGGGGCAAAATTCGGCATCATTTTCTGGCGACCCAGATGGGACCAGACAGGAGATCCGGGCCCTGAGGTCCTCCCGGGCCGGGTCCGGGGTCGGGATTCTCTGGGCGCCCCTGACGAATTTTTTTGTCAGAAGAGACCCCCCTGGACTGGCGCCTTGGTGGACGGAGGGTTCCCTGCATCTCCTGCTTCAATTAAGAGGTATTTTAATTGTTTATTGGTTTTATTGGTAGGGAAACGGGGGTCAGACGTGACCGCCCGAAGGGAAAGCTGGGGGACGCCCCGGTAACGAATCCCATTGGGTTGCTAGCATTGGGTTGCTAGCATTGGGTTGCTAGCATTGGTTTGCCAGGGTTGTTGCTAGCATTGGTTTGCCAGGAGATTCCCGGCATTGTTTTTGTAGAGAAAAGGACAAAAGTCCTGCTGAAAGAAGTGTTTGTTTATCTTGGTATTTTTTGGTCTGTATGGGAAACTGTTTTAACATTGTGTTTGATGTTGTAATACTGTGAATTAAGGGTTAAGAACTGAAACTGCTATCTGAAGAGGTCTGTCAGCCGGTGATCTTTTGTGTCTGTTTTATGTGTTTGTTGCAAAATCTTACAGAAAATATCTTGCTGCTCTCTCTATAATTTTTAGAAGAGAATAAGTTGATAGATATCCGGAAGAAAATTGTGACCTCCTGCAATTGTTGCACTGTCTACGGTTGCGATTGCACGAATCTGGCAAACTGGTGTCTCACGGTCTGTAGGTGACCTCGCGTGACCAAACCCGGTAACAGTCTGTTCTGATATAGACCATAAGGTAGGAATTCCTTTATAAAGGTGTGAGTGTATGGTTGAGAGTGAATGAGACGCAGCATCGCTGCGACGCGAGAAGCCAGGACAAAAGCGACTGAAAATTGTGTGTGAAGTGTTAAACCAACACAGGGAATAACTATGGGAAGTCAACAGAGTAAGGACGTAAATATGAAAACCCCCTTAGGATGTATCCTAAGACACTGGAAGGACTTGGGAGGGATCCCGGGGGGAAACATAAGTAAAAAGACACTCCTTAAATATTGTACGCAGTGGTGGCCGTTGTACAAGTTAGATGACAATGAGAAATGGCCGCCGGAGGGAACAACTAATTATAATACTATTTTGCAATTGATGCTTTTCCTTCGCCGACTTAACAAATGGGACGAAGTGATGTATGCTGACATGTTCTTTACCCTAAGAAATAAACCGGAGTGGCAAAAAGAGTGCGGGGTAAATGTAGCACCTCAGGACCCCCTAGTGCTAGCCCTGGAAAAAGATAAGAAAGGTTCAAAGCCTAAAGAACGGTGCTGTGATGCATGTAGCATTGGGCAGCAATGTCTTAAATTGACAAGAAGGGATAGTGGAAAGGAGAGCGAAATAAGCCTGTGGGAATACCATCCATTCGCCCCAGGACGGGAAGGGCCTCTTCCCAGGCCAAGGGAGGAACAAGGGGATCCTAGCCCCTTAAAGGAGCTGGAACGATGGTGGAAATCTAAGTTTGGGCACAGTTCTCAGAAACTAGATAACACTTGGGAGGAGGATAGTCCATTAAAATCGGGGATGGACAAGAAGGAAAGCAGCCCGCAGGGACCAGATAGTCCACAGGGGTCGGGAAGCTACAAGGATGCTGACAGCCCACCCAGATTAGAAGTTGAGAGGGAAGAAGGCAGCCCACATGGAACAGAGAGTCGAGGGGAGACACGCAGCCTCCCCGAACTAAGTCCATATGGGGATGGTAGTACACCCAAAAGTGGAGGTTTTGGGAAATCAGGTACCTGTAGAATAGAAACTAGCACACCGAGGACTGGGGATAACTCACTGGGAGGCAACGTCTCTAAGCTAAGGTATAGTGAGAAGAATGACACTGAGACATGCGAAAGGGAGGTAGAGAACAACTCACAGAAGCTGAATATAATAATTCAGATAGAGGATAAGAGAGATGGAAGGGGAACAGAAGATGAGGACAGTAGCCCGGAACAGGATAGGCGCCGGCAGATGCGGGAAGAAAGGCGACAGATGCAGAGCGAGGCGCGGCTGGACTGTGTAAACCATGCCAGGGGGGTAGTAGAAAAAGAGTTAACAGAAATAAAAGGTGAAGATGAAGAACAGGGAAAGGGAAAGAGAAAAGAGAAAAAAAAAGAATAGGGAAGACATTGAGGCACAGGAAGATCCTGGGGAAGGGACTAGTCATTCGTATTATACCAGATCTGTGGCACGGAGGGAAGCAAAGCAAGAAGAGGAACGGAACCATACAATAGCTCCTCTCCGACAACTTATGCCAATGGTAGGAGAAAGGACCAGGGTAAAGGTACCGTTCTCCACAAGTGATCTGAACAATTGGAGGGATGAGGCAAGGAACTTCAGGAGGAATCCAGAGGGAGTAGCGAAGAGGTTTGAATTAATGGCAAGGAATTTAGATATTGATTGGGAAGATATAGAGGTGATGTTGTCAGAATTGACAGATACAGAAAGGGAACTCGTATTGGAAACAGGAAAACGACATGCTCAAGTATTATCAGGGAGACTAGAAGATAATTTCCCCAGTAGTAAACCAGAATGGGATCCGGGCAACGAAGAGCACTATCGACGATTGGTGCAGTACAGAAAGCTGATAGCGATGGGCTTGCGTAATGCGATCCCTAAGGCTATCAATTGGTCGATGTTATATGACATTAGGCAGGGAAAGGATGAGACCCCGTCAGAGTTTTTGGATAGACTTAGGGCAGCCATGAGACAATACACACCCCTGGACCCAGCAACGGAAGAAGGGAAACAACACCTGTTAGGATTAATGATGGGACAGAGTAACCCAGACATCAGAAAGAAATTGCAAAAGCTTGAACATCCAGAAAATAAAAACCTGGAGGCCTTGCTGAATGAGGCATGGAAGGTATATAATAATAGAGAAGTTGAGGAGAAGAAAAGGGAGGACAGGAGGATAGCTCGAGTAGTGGCTGTGGCAGTGGCAGCTCAGAAGACAGGTCACTCGGAACCTGGAACCAGGGGTAGGAGTAGAGGCTACCCGGTGAGAGGGGGAGGAAGGTTCCAACCCCACCCAGCTAGAGTAGGGCCAGATCAATGTGCATACTGCCTACAGACGGGACACTGGAAACAGGAATGCCCCCAGTTAAAGAGAAGGCTAATGGCCACCACTACCACCACACAGCAAGAAAGTGAATGAGGGGGACCGGTGGGCCATACCCTAGCAGACCCACTGGTTAAAATGGAGCTAGGGGAAGGTAAAAAGGAATTGGACTTTTTGATTGATACGGGAGCAACCTTTTCGGTTTTAAATCAAGAATTGGTACCTAAAAGTGATGAATTTGTACAAGTTGTGGGAGCAACAGGCCAACCAGAAAAGGCTTACTTTTTGAAACCTATCAAATACAAAATTGGGAAACAAATGGGAATACACCAGTTTCTGTATTTGCCAAATTCGCCAAAGCCTCTACTAGGGAGAGACTTGCTAGAAAACTTGGGAGCCATAATAAAGTTCAAAAAGGACAGATTTGAATTTCAAGTAAAAGAAGAACAACTGATTACAGCCCTAAGCCTAACAATCAGTTGTGTGAAACCTAAACCTGAGAATCACAATTTTGAGCGAATCCTGAGCGAGGCATACCCATTAGTATGGGCTACTGATATACCTGGAAAATCAAAACAAGCAGCACCGATTGTTGTTGAACTTAAAGATGGGGCAAGACCGGTGGTAAGAAAACAATACCCTTTGAGAATAGAAGACAGGAAGGGGATTGAGCCCATAATCAAAAGGTTTTTGGAACTGGGGTTATTGGTAGAATGTGAATCGGATTTTAATACACCAATCTTGCCAGTAAAGAAACCTAATGGAGCTTACAGACTAGTTCAGGACTTGAGAGCAGTAAACGAAATAACCAAGATATTACATCCTTTAGTTGCTAATCCATACACGCTTTTAACTAGACTCAAGGATAATTTGGCCTGGTTCACTGTATTAGACTTGAAAGATGCATTTTTCTGCCTTCCCTTAGCTCCCGAGAGTCAAAAGATTTTTGCCTTTGAATGGGAATCTGTAGATAAAGGAAGAAAGACCCAACTTACCTGGACGGTATTGCCCCAAGGATGGGCGAACTCCCCTACGATTTTTGGGAATCAGTTAGCCAAAGAATTAGAACAGTGGGAAAGGCCGCTGGGAGATGGCACCCTTCTGCAATACGTAGATAACCTCTTAATAGCAACAGTGACAGAGGAAGAATGCATTGAATGGACTATTTCCTTGTTAAATTTCCTGGGTTTAAGTGGATACCGAGTTTCTCAACAGAAAGCACAGCTGGTGCAAAAAGAAGTAGTGTACCTGGGATACGAAGTCTCCAGAGGACAGCGATCCCTGGGAGCAGCTAGGAAAAAGGCCATCTGTCAAATGCCCAAACCAGAGACGGTGAGAGACCTGCGCGCCTTTCTGGGGATGACAGGTTGGTGTCGGCTGTGGATCTACCAGTACGGGATACTTGCTAAACCACTGTACGATTTGTTGAAAGAAACCAAGGATGTTCTAGTTTGGACTCCCGAGGCAGAAGGGGCCTTCAAGAAGTTGAAGCTGGAGCTAATGAGAGCACCGGCTTTAGGTCTCCCAGATGTATCAAAACCATTCTGGCTGTTCTCCCATGAACGACAAGGGATGGCCCTAGGAGTCCTGGCACAGCAGTTGGGAACACACAAGAGAGCTGTGGCCTACTTCTCCAAGCGATTGGATGAAGTAAGTAAAGGATGGCCAGGCTGTCTGAGGGCAGTGGCTGCAGTGATAATTAACATAGAAGAGGCCAGAAAGCTCACACTGGGCCAAAAGATGACTGTGTTAGTATCTCACACTGTGTCGGCTGTGCTGGAACAGAAAGGCAACCATTGGTTGTCCCCATCCAGATTCCTAAAATACCAGGCCATCTTGGCTGAATCAGATGACGTAACCATTCAGGTAACTAACATTGTGAACCCAGCTTCATTTCTAGAAGGGAGAGCCCCAGCAGAACCCATCGAACACGACTGCCTGGAAACAATTGAAGCCGTCTATTCCAGTCGCCCAGATCTCAAAGAAGAGCCGCTCGAAGGTGCGGACAACTGGTTCTCAGATGGCAGCAGCTTCGTGAAGCAAGGAGTAAGAATGGCTGGCTATGCAGTCACCACTACAGAAAGGGTAATTGAGTCAAACCCCTTGCCTGCAGGGACTTCAGCTCAAAAGGCAGAGCTGATAGCTCTGACCCGAGCCCTGGAATTGGCAGAAAACATGCAAATTAATATATGGACAGACTCTAAATATGCCTTCTCTGTTGTACATGCTCATGGGGCCATCTGGAAAGAAAGAGGACTATTGACTACAAAAGGAAAAACAGTCAAACATGCAGAAGAGATTCTGCGATTGCTAGAGGCGGTCCAACTCCCAGCACAAGTGGCCATAATGCATTGTAAAGGACATCTGAAAGGTAACACTATACCAGAGATAGGGAACAGGAAGGCAGATACAGAAGCTAAATTGGCGGCCACAAGAAATAGGGAAGCGGAAATAGCGGCCCTAATACCAGGGGAGCTGGATATTAATATCCAGCCAGATTACCAAGAATCAGATCATAGATGGATTCAAAGGAATAAGGGCAAAATACTAGAAAATGGTTGGGGTCGATTAGAAACAGGACAGTTAGTGATACCAGGAAACGTGATGTGGCAGTTTGTGAAGACAGAACATGAGAAGGCCCATTGGGGCCTAGATTCGCTTTACCAATATTTGCAGACCAGAATAGCAGGACCAAAATTATTTACTACTATAAAACACGTTACGTCCCAGTGCGAGCGGTGTCTGAAAAATAACCCGAACACAGGAACCAAAGTACATCAAGGAGCCATAAATCGAGGTAAATTCCCAGGTGAAGTATGGCAAATTGATTTTTCTGAACTCCCAAGAAAAGGGGGGTTTCGGTATTTGTTGGTACTAACTGATACGTTTTCTGGGTGGCCTGAAGCATTCCCTTGTAGGACAAATAAGGAAAGAGAAGTGACCAAAGTACTGTTTAATGAAATTATTCCACGGTTTGGGGTACCAAAGAGCATTTCTTCGGATAGAGGTACACACTTCTGTGCAAAAGTGGTGAGAGCAATAAGCAAAGCATTACAAATCAAATGGCAACTACACACACCTTATCGCCCACAGGCCAGTGGGCAAGTGGAAAAGATGAATCATCTCATCAAACAGCAAATTGCCAAAATATGCCAGGAGACTAATTTGCAGTGGTATCAGGCTTTGCCTATTGCTTTGCTTAGGCTGAGAGTCAAACCAAGATCAAAAGAAAAGTTAAGCCCATTTGAAATTTTGTATGGTAGACCTTATGCTATGCAAGTTGTAAATGGGGACGTTATAGACCAAATCGGTAATCAGTATATTTATGATTATGTAATTACGGTGGGGAAACAGTTTGATAAGAATGCTACTGTGGTGATAGAGCACCAACCTAAGCAACCTGATTGCAAATTGCATCCGTTTAACCCCGGTGATTGGGTATATGTTAAGAATCTTTTAGGAAAACCCCTACAAGAAAAGTGGGAGGGACCTTTCCAAGTGCTGCTGACTACCTTCACCGCGGTTCGGATCAAGGAGCGACCTACGTGGATCCACTATTCACGGGTCAAGAGAGCTCCGGAAAACAAACAAGAGGAGATCAAACCTGCCCTAGATGTACAGACTTCTGAGTCAGCTGTCTCCGCAGGATCACGTGAGAATTCAACATAAACTAACATTGACTTTGCCAAAACCTTTATCCCTCATAGCAGAATTTAATGCCGAAGCTAGAGCTGCATTGCGTAGCACGCCAATACAGTGGATAGGGTGGGTTGAAACATATAGTCAACAAGGACCTGACCCACAGGACCCTATTCACGATCAGCCGTGTTTTGGGTGTGGGGAAAGAAATTGTGTGGGACTAATTGGATTTCTTTGTGGAGGTTGTGATAGAAAATTTTGGAACGTACAAAGTTGTTTACTGGACCTCCAATGTTATGAGTGTAGCTGCAAAGAAGCAAGGGAAAATGACGACTATTTGGCCTTAGAGAAATTCGCCAACAGACCCATTTTAGAGGCTAGGGAATTGTTTGAAGCACCCGAACAAATTGTATTAGGGTGGTGCCATTGGAAAGTACACCGCTGGTTACAATATTGTTTGAAACTTAGTCGTTCTAAGGTTTTATCGACCCGTTGCTATTCTTCTGTCCCACGACATCCACTAACAAGTGACCAAATTGGACCTTTTAAAAAACAAAGAGATTTAGACACTGAACTAGAAAAGACTATTTTACGAGTAAAGCAAATTCACACCAAGCAACAAGAACGCCAAAAGAAACAAAATTGACAGCCAGACATTATGACCCCGACTCCACCCCAAACCTTTACAACTCTAATCATTGGACTAATGATAGTGCTTCCCCAAGGCTCTGCCCCAATAGACCCATGGTCTCATGCGCACCAGTGTATCCACCCAGAGTTGGGAACGAGAGGGCCCTATTTCGAGGTTTATGCCTTACGAAACAATCAGCCATATGCAAGTGAGGTGTGGGATCAGCCCTCCATGGTAGCATACAAGGGAGACCAAGTCCAAATTGGGTGTCGAGAACTCGACCCAGAGGAAGGGAAAACAAGGCGGCTAGTATTAACAATTAAACCCTTGATGCCAGCCTTTAAACATAACCTAATTACCTTTAGTCCAGTGAAAATGGGCAGGCCCACAGTTTGGATCCAGCAAAAGGGCCCAATTTCGTGTCAGTGGAGCGACTTCAGGGAGGATCCACCTGGATCACAACAACCGATAAAGGGGGTGATTTATAGAGAAGATTCACTTGGGGAGCTACGCCCTCAAAACATAACCTATGACCCTCACCCCCTTCTCCATTCTCCGGGAGAAATTGTAATATCTAGTGGTCCTGAGGGAGAAAAAGCACTGTGTGAGATGGCATTTAGATTGGATCAGTCAATGATGTTCACATGTGAAAGGGAGTTGAAAACACTGGGACAGGATATTAGCTCCCTCGGGCGTGCTCTCGGGCGTGCTGTCGATTATAGGATACAATTACCAGAAGATGTGATCCCATTGTATCCAGATCTAGACTTGCCTCAAGAAACCACCCTACCAGTGGAATATAAAGCAGTACACAACCTAACCTTTATAGGGCCTCAGGTGATAAGAAAATCTAACGAACTAAAATTATTGTTAGACCCCACTTATTCCCTGAAAAAGGTGCAAATGAACATTCACACCGATATTACTTATTTGCAAAAGGATTGCCGACCATTTATACAGCAAAGCCTTAAGGGATGAAATGCATGGCTAGCGACAAGGTTTCATCACAGAAAAACAAAAAGAGATCTAAGTGGGTGGATTGGCACCGGATTTGGCATAGTAAACACAATAGATCAAGAGGTATTAGTAAACAAATTAAGTACCGTCACATCGAGCTTAGGAAAGCTTAAGGTGCCTCTCAGTACATCCATGCTTACATTAGCTGAAACACAATCGCTAGTGGTGAAATTACTAACCATGGTAGCGAACCACACTGCAGAGGATTTTGTGAAGCTCGCTAACTACACAGGGGAGCTTGGCAAAGACATTGCACTCGCTATCCAATGCTCTCAGACGCAACAATGGGTACAGTCGATAGCGGCAGGAATAATGAGAGAAGGAACGGCAGGTATATTACCTCAAGAAATAAGGGAAACAATACTAAAGGACAATCATACTACACGATTTGAAAGGGACCATCAAGCTTGGTGGCAGTTAGTAAACTTCACTTATGAACCTCAACGAGAACACGTTGAAGCTTATGTCCTCACCATTAGTGCGGCAGAGGAAAGAGGTATCTTTCCCATCCTCACTTTAGAGACGATGCATCAAGATGTCATTGTCAGGCCAATAAACCATAACGTTTGGGCCAGTTATGATTACACCAAAAACAAGTGGCAATCGGTTAGCACAGAAGCATGCATCCCTAGAGGACAATTAGGCTATGTTTGCGAAAATGCTGTGGTAGAAGCCGAAGATTTATGCTTAGATGCTGAAAATAGTGTATGCACCTTAGAAATGCTTCCGCATGATAAAACACAATCACAAGTTTATTATATAGGAAATGGGTGTGCTTGCGTAAGGACAGCTTGTGACAATGTCACTATAGATAATTGCCTAGCAGAGACTAACAATACTAACTTTTGTGCATGCAACTTTACCAAGATCATAGGTTGTGATTTTCATTACACTGTCCCAATAACTACCCAACAGCTAATTAACGCAAATTTCAACCTATATCAAGAGATACCGAAATTACAAATAGGGATGGACGTCAAAATTCTCAAAGCAATGCTTGCACACCCTGAAGTAAAGAAATTGGTGCAAAAGGTGAATCAAACAACTAAACGAATGGTATGGCAGATAGAACACAATTCAGAAAGGATAAAGAACGTCCTGACCGAAGTAGAACAAGTAGGCCAGCATCACTGGTGGGACATCTTTACAGGATACTCCCCAACAGCTACACAGGTCTTTCATTACCTGGTGCACCCAATGCTAGTAGTAATTATAGCTTTGTTATTACTAACTCTTACAAACATTTGTTTGTGGTGGAGACTAAGGGGCATAATGAAGAGGACCCAAATGATTTGGGCAATGGCACGAGCCTATCAGCGTCCTGTGGGACCAGAACTTGACGAAAGAATTCGTAAGTTATAAGAAAAGGGGGGAATGAAGCCCCAAAGCAGATAGCCTCCAAGAAATAATGAGTTAAAACATAGAATGTGAGGCATTTGAAGAAGGCATAGTATTAGGAAACACATAGAGTAATTAATCAGCTAAAGCATGAAACACAATGACGGGAAGGAGATAGGGATAGGGGGAACTGATGGGCTAAGCATGTTCAGAGCCAACAATGTCAAACTGACCCTAAGAACTTTGCCAAGCCATAGAGACCAAGCCAAGTACACCGGGAATTGACCAAATTAGGGAAGAGGTTCAAAAGTTTAAAGAGGAAGAGTCATCGGAAAGACCCCGTCTATGATGAAGGCAACAGGAACGACCACCCGAAAATTCCCCAAAAGAGATGTCTCCACCTACGCTCCGCCCACGCTCCGCCTACACCACGCCCCATATGAATATGCATGATTATGTATCTGATCTGATGTAATCCTATACCCAAAATTGTATATAAGGCTTGCTTTTGCTATGTGAACTCGGAAATCCACTTTGTGATTTCCCCGACGCGTCGCAATAAAATACCTCCTGCTTATTAGACTTAAGCTGAGTCTCTTAGGCAGTTATTCTCGCCTTTTGGGGCAAAATTCGGCATCAGGCGCGCAGCGCCTGGCCCCTCCAAACACGAGCTGCCCGCTGCCTCTGCACGTGCCTGAGCTCCTGCCTGCGCTCAGGGCAGCAAAACCAGGCTGTTCCCAGCCAGAGAGCGGAGCCATGCTCCCGCAGGAGGCTCTGGTGAGCCCCTTCCGGGACGCTCCGCCGTGCACGCAGCACTTCTCCTGCCCGCCCAGAACACTCCTGGGACAGCAGGACACAAGCTGGCCGGCTCTGGGCTCAGCACACCCCAAACAGAGAGGCAGGAAGATGCAGCGGCTGTTTTGCAGCCCTGCCCAAGAGAGGTGGGAAGGGTCTCCTCCCTCTGGTCTCACTTGGTTGGGTTTCTGACTGGGCCCGAGGCAGGGGCTGCCATTCCTCACTTGTGGGGAGACCAGAGCTGCCAGAACCACACTGAGCCTGCAGGCACCGCCTGACAGCGCTGCGGCCACTGGGACGGTCGCACCTCTGAGGCTCAGCCACTCCCCGCTGCTGCTGCTGCTGCAAAGCTCACTGTTAGGCCACGACGGTCTCTGCTTCTGCCCTCTTCCTGTCCCTGTGTAGGGATGGAGCATTGCTGTGCTTTCAGGAAGCTCTCTGGGAAAACCTTCCAGCATTGCAAGCTCCTCTGCCCTCCATAGATGCATGCTGTGGAATCCCTCACAGCTGCCTTCAGAGCATCCTCAAGCTAGCTCTTCTTAAACCCAGGGTCCTTGTTCCCTTCAGCATGCTCAGCATGACCTTCAACTCCATGGTGCTGTGCAACTGAAGCAGCAGGACAGGGACCTTTGCAGCCTGAGCTGCCCCTTGTTCCTCTCTGCCCGTGCACAGAACACAGCGTGGAAGAGAACGGCAGCAGGGCCCCGCGTGTCCCCGGGCTCAGGATTTGTGCCGCTTCAGCTCCAAGGACACGTGGGTAAAGTGACAAAGCCAAACTGTTTATTAAGGGGAGGCAAAGCAAAGGGGTGAACTGGGAGGCAAAAAAAGGGGATGGGCAGGGCCTGGGGGCTGCAGGGAGGGAGGGAGGCAGGGAGCTGCCATCACGGAGGGAGATGACAGGAGCTCCTGGAGCTTCCCACAGGCTCAACTGTAACCAGCAAGAGCTGTGCCTGGAGTTCCAGCTGGTCCCCTGTGCTCTGCAGGTGGTCTCATCTGCATTGGGAACTCGGGGTTGCCGAAGGACACGGGTTCTTCCGATCCTGCAATCGAAGTTCGGCAACTCTTGCCTCGAACTTCACCTGGATAAATCGGTTGATGACGGAGGGGCACTCGAATTCCCTCAGGGCTTGAAGGGCTGGACAAAAGAAGCACAGAGCCACGGTTAGAGGCTGGATTGCGGGAATCCAGGGAAACGCTCCTGCCAGGGCCATCCCAGCCGGCTCCTGCTATGGCCAGAAGGGAGCCGGAGACAAGGGCTGGGCCGGGAGGTGCTGGCTTCGGCTCCCCTGCGTGTGGCAGAAAGCCCTCCGGGCTCTGGCCCCGCCGCCCCTCGCCCGTCCGCACAGGGAGCAGAGCCCTCGGCAGCCCGGGCAGGGATTGTAGCTCCGCAGCCGGGATTTGCAGCTGCCCCCGGCGGGCCCCGCTGGCAGCCGCGCGGCTGCCCCCACTCACCCTGACTGAGGACCTGGAGCTCCTCCTTCTGCCCCATCATGAGCACTCCGGCGACCCCTGGCAAGACAGAGCCCGTGGCGGCGCCAGGCTGCGCAGCTGCCCGACGCGGGCGCTGGCAGCCCTGCGGCCGCACGCCCTCCTGCCTCGGCAGGGCTCCTGCCGGGCCCCTGCGCACGCTGCCGCCCGAGAGCACGGCTGCGGGAGGGCGGCGGCAGCGCTGAGGGCGGGCGGGGCTGCAGCGGCCCGGGCGCGGCTCCCGCTGCCGGGGCAGCAGCCGGGCCGGGGGCAGGGAGGGAGGGGCGCGGGGCCGCTGGCTCACCGATCAACCTGACGGCCGTCTGTCGCAGGCGCTTCTGTGGGCTCTGCAGGAAGGGCAGGGCCCAGCGCAGGTGCTCGGCCGCTCGGCTCTGGTCCTCCAGCAGCTGCGGGGAGCACCGACGGGGAAGGCTTGGCGCGGGCTCTGCCCCTCGGCCCGGCGCTCCCTGCGCCCGGCAGCGGCCGAGCCGGCCCGCACGGCCCAGGGCAGGGAGCGGCGTGTGGGGCGCAGGCTGGCGGGCCCGGCTGCGGCGCCGGGCAGGGGCACAGCTGCCAGCCCCAGCACGGGGGGCAGGGGGCTTCTGCAGCCCGCGTCTGGGGCTCTCGGGCTCTCCTTACCAGGCGCTCGGCGAACTTCATGCGCTGCTCCTTGGTCAGCAGCTCCTCCAGGTCCCTCCTCCTCCGGAAGCGGGCCGCGCAAAGCAGGGCTTGGAAAGAGGCCTGGAGAGCAGCAGAGAGCCGCAGGTGGCACCAGAGCCCAGGGCACAGGACCCGCATCCCTGTGCCAAGGCCAGGGAAGGCTGGAGCCTGCCAGCTGCCAGGGCAGGAGGTAGCCAGGGATGCAGCAGCGTCCCACAAAACCTGACCTTTGCCACACTCTGGTTCTCATCATGCCAGCGCAAGAAGAGAGGGAGCAGGCTCTGGCTCACAATTCTCGTGAGAGGCTCTTCCCCCTCTTCCACTACCAGCTCCATCACTTTGCAGAAGAGCGTAATGGAGAGCAGCTGCACGTGGCTGTTGTCCTGGAGGAAAGGAAAAGACCTCAGCACCAACTGCCCCAGGCCCATCAAGGCAGAGGCCCAAAAGTGCACAAGGCATGACATTTCTGGGCAGCGTCCAGTGCCCGTGGCTGGGGGCACAGAGCCTTACATTCTCAAAGTGTGGCGGGAGTGGCTCAGCCAGCTTCAGGGCGGTGACGCCAGGTATCTTGAGGTCTTTCTCCTGGAGCATATGTGTGAACACAGAGAGGATCATTCCGACCATCTCTGCGTCAGGATCCGCCAGCTGCTCCAGCAGGTGTTGATAGAGGCCGCGTATTCCTCCGCCCTGTGTGCAAGAGCAGGCCGTGCTGTGAAGCCGAGGACAGCCGCAGCACCAACAGCTGCTTGGGGCACTCGGGCAGCTGAAGTGGGAGGCAGGAGAGCTGGGAGCAGCTGCCTCTGCTGCCAAAGGCCAGCTAAGGACAAAGGCCTGCGTTGCCCAGCCCCGCGCTGTCAGCGCGGCTTCAGCCACCGCCCCTTCTCACCAGCGAGGGCTCCTTGCTGAGCACCACGAGGCCTCTGAGCTCCAGGCGCAGCCTGTCCCTGCACTCGCTCGGCAGGTGCCTGGACACAACCGACAGCGCACTGGGACCGTGCTTGGTCAAGTCCAGACACTCGAGGACCTGAAAGGCACAGGGCAGTGCCAGGGGAGCCGGCCGGCAGGAGCCCAGAGCGCACAGGGCCGGGCCCAGGCAGCAGCAGCAGGCGCGGGCAGCGTCCCAGGCGGCTGCAGCTACGAGAGGCCAGAGAGCTGGGAGGCAGCTCAGCCAGGCAGCGCTGGCCATCAGGCTCACCTCCACAAAGAAGGCCAGGGCAGGCAGATCCCAGCAGGGCTGCTTCCCAATGAGCAGGTTGAGCAGGTGCAAGGCGATGTGGGAACACAAGCGGGTCGAGCTACGGCGCATCTCCCTGGCAGGGGGAAAAAGGCAGCAAAGGCCTGAGCCAGGCAGGCAGACCTCTGCCAGGACTGACTCCCAGAGGTGTGATCTTTCTCCAGCACCCTGCAAGGGGACGTGGGTGCTTTGGGAGGCAGCTGCTCCTGGGCACCCTCCTCTCCCAGCCTATTCCGGTCTGCTTGGTCGCCCCTCGGTGACAAGGCCCTCTCGCCCACAACCACGGGGACTGCGTGGGCCGCTCCGGGCACAGGGCACAAACGCTGGCGGCAGCGGGGGGAAGGGGGTCTCACCTGGCCAGCAGACCGACTGCATAGTGCCGGGTGTCGGCACAGAGCAGGGTGTCCCAGACCCGCTTGCGCTCCAGAGTCACCAGCTGCTTCTCAAAGTCCAGGAGGCAGAGCAGAGCTTTCATGGCCTGCGCTGCAAACCTGTGTACAGAGCAAAGGCCAGGTCACGCCAGGAGCACTGGTCCTGGCCACAAGGGCATGGGAAGGACAGGGCGACTGAGACCTGTTGGGCTTCGTGGGAAGGCAGTGTTCCTCCCGGCAAGCTCTCCAGAAGTGCTCAACGTCTTCTGGCATCTGCTCTGTGGTGTCAAAAACTTGGAAGAGCAGAGCCACAAACAGGCGGGCGGAAGAAGGGACTAGTGCCTCGTGCCACTCGGGCATGTGGACAGTCTTCCACAGTACCACAGTTGCCTGCAAAGGAGAAAGCACCCCGAGGCAGCAGTCAGTGCCCAGGTGTCCACGTTGCAGGGCTCGAGGGGAGATGGCAGTGGGAGCAGCCAGCGTGCTCCCCCTGAGCCTGCCCTTAGCCCAGCTTTCGGCCCAGCGCCTGAGGCAGGGAACTGCAGGACAGGGAGAGAGCATGGAGAGCTGCTGGAGAGGTGACCTGGAGGGTGAGCAAAGGCCAGTTCCAGAAACTCACAGCCAGGGCAAAGATGGCCTCGTTATCCCCACTGTAGAAGAACATGCTGTACAGTGGCCTGTCCTCCATCACAGACAGGAGTGCTGGAAGCACCCTCTGCACTGCGGATCCCGAGGAGCCGATGGTTCTCCACATCAGCGCAGCAGCCCTGTGGGACCAGAGCTGCGTGTCAGGACCGTGCCCCCGTGCGGCTGCGTGGGGCCGGGGTACAGAGCCCCGGTGCCCTGAGGGGCAGGGGCGGGGAGCCTGGCAGCAGGCTTAGGAAACAGAGGGGCCCCAGGGTCCTGGAGCTGTCCGCCTGTCTGGCAGACCCCACTGGACAGGCTGGACAGGGGGAGGGGCCCTAGGGGCCGCTGAGCACCGAGCTCTCGAGGCAGTTGTGCTCTGTACCTGTCACAGGTTGGGGCACAGCGCAGGAGGCTCATCACCACATTAGCAGGGTGCTCTTGGGCCAGGCTCACAATGTCCCATCGCAGCCCAGCGTCCACAGTGAGATGGGACATGAGTGTCTGGTGAATGTCCCTCACCATGGCTGGCACCTAGAGGAGGCATGGGGAATGTCTGGAGTGCTGTGCAAGGGAGCAACTTGCCCAGCTTCCCCCAAGAAGTGCTTGCCTTCCCACCCCACTCTGCTAGCCTCAATGGCTGGGGGGGCCCAGCAGACGTGGCTTGAGGGGCCCCACGATCCTGGGAGGCCTTCAGCCCTGGCCCCAGGCTGCTTACCTGCCGCTGGGAAGAAAAGAAATCCTGAGTGGGAGCAGGAACCGCAGTGCAAGTGGGCCTGGTGTTGGTCTTTGAGAGGGCCCACGTGCTTTGCGTCCTTGTGTCCTCACTCAGGGCCGTGACAGCCTCCGGCCTTCCCTCAGCCATTGCCCTGACAGAGTCTGCTGCACGCTGAGGGGAGGCCGAGCTGACATCAGGCTCTGCCCGTAGCTCGGCCGTGGCCTGGGTTGCTGTGGCGCTGGTGTTTCTGCGCCGAAGGCGCAGCAACCTCCGCAGTATCTGCAGCAGAAGGAAGGGCGGGAAGAGAGGGACGTTCCGTGGCCTGCTCCAAGCGCGGCACTGGGCCGAGCAGTGCCAGCAGGCCCGGCCCAGGTGGGGATGGCCGCAGGTACCTGCGCTGCTCGGTGGAAGCATCCGCCAGTGGGGTCCTGCTCTGGTGTCCCATCCTTGCCCGCACCTGGCAAAGAGCGAGCGCAGCCAGAGCTGAGGGGCTGCGGGAGAGGCCGGAGAACACGGCCCAGCCCTGCGCTGCCCTGGCAGGGGTAGCCCCCGGGTGGCCAGGGGACACAGCACGGCCAGCGGAGGGCAGCCCCAGCCCCTCTTCCGTCCTGTCTGCGGGCACGTCCACGGGGGCAGGGATGGGATGGGGCCAGGCCGGCCGCAGGCACCAGCCCTGCGGCCTGGCTCTGCCACTCACCGTCCTGCAGTGGCTGCAACTGCTCCGGCTCTGCAGGCTGCTGCGCTGGGGAGGCTGCAGGGCCTTTCTTTTTCTTCCCCCGAAGCACCCTGAAGAGGCTGCGCACTCTACCTGCCATCCCGCTTGCTGACCTGGAGGACCCCTTTGCGCCAGATGCCTGGGCAAAGGTCTGAATCAGCGAGCGCCTTGCAGGTGCCTGCCACAGACAAGCCTCAGGAAGGCTACAGGACAGCACGTCCTGCACTCTGATCTCTCAAGGGCTCTTGCCACAATAACACGAGACTCCTCGTGAGCAGTGGAAGGCACTGAGTCCTATGGCCTGGCCACGAGGGCACTGGCCACAGGGACGGCAGATACCTTGGGAAGGCTCTGAGTCAGGAAGTCCCGCAGTCTGGCCGCCAGGCCAGCCGCAGGAGTAACGGTTTGGAAAAGCTCGGGGTCAGCGACAAAAGAGCCGGCTGTGTGGGTCTCCTCACAGCACAGCTCTGGCACGTCCTGTCCCGTCACGTGCACTGAGCACTGTGGCGTTGCCTCGTCACCACCAGCACCCATGTCACCACGTGTCACAAAGGGTCCTGTTCCATTCCGTGGCCACTGTGCTGCGCCATGTCAGCAAGGGCCCTTGGAAACGCTGCCAAGTGCTCTGGGGCCACCCCCACCCTGCCCAAAATGCCTCCGATTGGAAGGATTCCATTGCCCCAAGTGTCTAAGACAGCCCGGGACACACCAAGCCCGGCCAAGTGCTCAGGGAAGGACTCTCCACGGTGCCCGGCCAGCACAGCCCAGCTCGCTGCTGGCTCTGGAGCAGAGCAGCTTCCAGCAAGCACGGGGCAAACGCATCTTGCCAAGAGTTAAAACACACCAGAGAGGGGAGGTGGCATCAATGTGTGCATCAAGGCCTTTGAATTCACAGCTCCCCAAGAGAGCTTTGGGGCATTCGGCTGAACAAACAGGATCCGGTTCAGACCTGTCCTCAGGGTTTGGGCAACAAACCCTGCCACAGGTGCTTGGCTTGGTCTCTGCAGGCCCAGGCAGATGCCAAGGCTGCTCTTCACATCCTTGCCCTGCCCCTCTGCCAAGTGCAAGGGGCCTCAAGGACTGAAGGAAACACGGGGAGTCAAAGGGAGACAGCTGCACCTACCTCACTGGGGGCTCCTGGGGAAGCAGTTTCCTTGGGAATCAAGCCCCTCTCTTCCAAGGGCACTTCCCCAAATGTGTACATTTCCTGGGGAACACCAACCCATCCCTTAAGAAACACTGGCAAGGCTGAATTGCTTGTGCTCCTTGCAGCGCAGGCACTCCAGCTGGAGCTCATCTTCCTTGCCCCGAGTCTCTTTCCACGCGTCGCTTTGGGCGCGCAGCGCCTGGCCCCTCCAAACACGAGCTGCCCGCTGCCTCTGCACGTGCCTGAGCTCCTGCCTGCGCTCAGGGCAGCAAAACCAGGCTGTTCCCAGCCAGAGAGCGGAGCCATGCTCCCGCAGGAGGCTCTGGTGAGCCCCTTCCGGGACGCTCCGCCGTGCACGCAGCACTTCTCCTGCCCGCCCAGAACGCTCCTGGGACAGCAGGACACAAGCTGGCCGGCTCTGGGCTCAGCACACCCCAAACAGAGAGGCAGGAAGATGCAGCGGCTGTTTTGCAGCCCTGCCCAAGAGAGGTGGGAAGGGTCTCCTCCCTCTGGTCTCACTTGGTTGGGTTTCTGACTGGGCCCGAGGCAGGGGCTGCCATTCCTCACTTGTGGGGAGACCAGAGCTGCCAGAACCACACTGAGCCTGCAGGCACCGCCTGACAGCGCTGCGGCCACTGGGACGGTCGCACCTCTGAGGCTCAGCCACTCCCCGCTGCTGCTGCTGCTGCAAAGCTCACTGTTAGGCCACGACGGTCTCTGCTTCTGCCCTCTTCCTGTCCCTGTGTAGGGATGGAGCATTGCTGTGCTTTCAGGAAGCTCTCTGGGAAAACCTTCCAGCATTGCAAGCTCCTCTGCCCTCCATAGATGCATGCTGTGGAATCCCTCACAGCTGCCTTCAGAGCATCCTCAAGCTAGCTCTTCTTAAACCCAGGGTCCTTGTTCCCTTCAGCATGCTCAGCATGACCTTCAACTCCATGGTGCTGTGCAACTGAAGCAGCAGGACAGGGACCTTTGCAGCCTGAGCTGCCCCTTGTTCCTCTCTGCCCGTGCACAGAACACAGCGTGGAAGAGAACGGCAGCAGGGCCCCGCGTGTCCCCGGGCTCAGGATTTGTGCCGCTTCAGCTCCAAGGACACGTGGGTAAAGTGACAAAGCCAAACTGTTTATTAAGGGGAGGCAAAGCAAAGGGGTGAACTGGGAGGCAAAAAAAGGGGATGGGCAGGGCCTGGGGGCTGCAGGGAGGGAGGGAGGCAGGGAGCTGCCATCACGGAGGGAGATGACAGGAGCTCCTGGAGCTTCCCACAGGCTCAACTGTAACCAGCAAGAGCTGTGCCTGGAGTTCCAGCTGGTCCCCTGTGCTCTGCAGGTGGTCTCATCTGCATTGGGAACTCGGGGTTGCCGAAGGACACGGGTTCTTCCGATCCTGCAATCGAAGTTCGGCAACTCTTGCCTCGAACTTCACCTGGATAAATCGGTTGATGACGGAGGGGCACTCGAATTCCCTCAGGGCTTGAAGGGCTGGACAAAAGAAGCACAGAGCCACGGTTAGAGGCTGGATTGCGGGAATCCAGGGAAACGCTCCTGCCAGGGCCATCCCAGCCGGCTCCTGCTATGGCCAGAAGGGAGCCGGAGACAAGGGCTGGGCCGGGAGGTGCTGGCTTCGGCTCCCCTGCGTGTGGCAGAAAGCCCTCCGGGCTCTGGCCCCGCCGCCCCTCGCCCGTCCGCACAGGGAGCAGAGCCCTCGGCAGCCCGGGCAGGGATTGTAGCTCCGCAGCCGGGATTTGCAGCTGCCCCCGGCGGGCCCCGCTGGCAGCCGCGCGGCTGCCCCCACTCACCCTGACTGAGGACCTGGAGCTCCTCCTTCTGCCCCATCATGAGCACTCCGGCGACCCCTGGCAAGACAGAGCCCGTGGCGGCGCCAGGCTGCGCAGCTGCCCGACGCGGGCGCTGGCAGCCCTGCGGCCGCACGCCCTCCTGCCTCGGCAGGGCTCCTGCCGGGCCCCTGCGCACGCTGCCGCCCGAGAGCACGGCTGCGGGAGGGCGGCGGCAGCGCTGAGGGCGGGCGGGGCTGCAGCGGCCCGGGCGCGGCTCCCGCTGCCGGGGCAGCAGCCGGGCCGGGGGCAGGGAGGGAGGGGCGCGGGGCCGCTGGCTCACCGATCAACCTGACGGCCGTCTGTCGCAGGCGCTTCTGTGGGCTCTGCAGGAAGGGCAGGGCCCAGCGCAGGTGCTCGGCCGCTCGGCTCTGGTCCTCCAGCAGCTGCGGGGAGCACCGACGGGGAAGGCTTGGCGCGGGCTCTGCCCCTCGGCCCGGCGCTCCCTGCGCCCGGCAGCGGCCGAGCCGGCCCGCACGGCCCAGGGCAGGGAGCGGCGTGTGGGGCGCAGGCTGGCGGGCCCGGCTGCGGCGCCGGGCAGGGGCACAGCTGCCAGCCCCAGCACGGGGGGCAGGGGGCTTCTGCAGCCCGCGTCTGGGGCTCTCGGGCTCTCCTTACCAGGCGCTCGGCGAACTTCATGCGCTGCTCCTTGGTCAGCAGCTCCTCCAGGTCCCTCCTCCTCCGGAAGCGGGCCGCGCAAAGCAGGGCTTGGAAAGAGGCCTGGAGAGCAGCAGAGAGCCGCAGGTGGCACCAGAGCCCAGGGCACAGGACCCGCATCCCTGTGCCAAGGCCAGGGAAGGCTGGAGCCTGCCAGCTGCCAGGGCAGGAGGTAGCCAGGGATGCAGCAGCGTCCCACAAAACCTGACCTTTGCCACACTCTGGTTCTCATCATGCCAGCGCAAGAAGAGAGGGAGCAGGCTCTGGCTCACAATTCTCGTGAGAGGCTCTTCCCCCTCTTCCACTACCAGCTCCATCACTTTGCAGAAGAGCGTAATGGAGAGCAGCTGCACGTGGCTGTTGTCCTGGAGGAAAGGAAAAGACCTCAGCACCAACTGCCCCAGGCCCATCAAGGCAGAGGCCCAAAAGTGCACAAGGCATGACATTTCTGGGCAGCGTCCAGTGCCCGTGGCTGGGGGCACAGAGCCTTACATTCTCAAAGTGTGGCGGGAGTGGCTCAGCCAGCTTCAGGGCGGTGACGCCAGGTATCTTGAGGTCTTTCTCCTGGAGCATATGTGTGAACACAGAGAGGATCATTCCGACCATCTCTGCGTCAGGATCCGCCAGCTGCTCCAGCAGGTGTTGATAGAGGCCGCGTATTCCTCCGCCCTGTGTGCAAGAGCAGGCCGTGCTGTGAAGCCGAGGACAGCCGCAGCACCAACAGCTGCTTGGGGCACTCGGGCAGCTGAAGTGGGAGGCAGGAGAGCTGGGAGCAGCTGCCTCTGCTGCCAAAGGCCAGCTAAGGACAAAGGCCTGCGTTGCCCAGCCCCGCGCTGTCAGCGCGGCTTCAGCCACCGCCCCTTCTCACCAGCGAGGGCTCCTTGCTGAGCACCACGAGGCCTCTGAGCTCCAGGCGCAGCCTGTCCCTGCACTCGCTCGGCAGGTGCCTGGACACAACCGACAGCGCACTGGGACCGTGCTTGGTCAAGTCCAGACACTCGAGGACCTGAAAGGCACAGGGCAGTGCCAGGGGAGCCGGCCGGCAGGAGCCCAGAGCGCACAGGGCCGGGCCCAGGCAGCAGCAGCAGGCGCGGGCAGCGTCCCAGGCGGCTGCAGCTACGAGAGGCCAGAGAGCTGGGAGGCAGCTCAGCCAGGCAGCGCTGGCCATCAGGCTCACCTCCACAAAGAAGGCCAGGGCAGGCAGATCCCAGCAGGGCTGCTTCCCAATGAGCAGGTTGAGCAGGTGCAAGGCGATGTGGGAACACAAGCGGGTCGAGCTACGGCGCATCTCCCTGGCAGGGGGAAAAAGGCAGCAAAGGCCTGAGCCAGGCAGGCAGACCTCTGCCAGGACTGACTCCCAGAGGTGTGATCTTTCTCCAGCACCCTGCAAGGGGACGTGGGTGCTTTGGGAGGCAGCTGCTCCTGGGCACCCTCCTCTCCCAGCCTATTCCGGTCTGCTTGGTCGCCCCTCGGTGACAAGGCCCTCTCGCCCACAACCACGGGGACTGCGTGGGCCGCTCCGGGCACAGGGCACAAACGCTGGCGGCAGCGGGGGGAAGGGGGTCTCACCTGGCCAGCAGACCGACTGCATAGTGCCGGGTGTCGGCACAGAGCAGGGTGTCCCAGACCCGCTTGCGCTCCAGAGTCACCAGCTGCTTCTCAAAGTCCAGGAGGCAGAGCAGAGCTTTCATGGCCTGCGCTGCAAACCTGTGTACAGAGCAAAGGCCAGGTCACGCCAGGAGCACTGGTCCTGGCCACAAGGGCATGGGAAGGACAGGGCGACTGAGACCTGTTGGGCTTCGTGGGAAGGCAGTGTTCCTCCCGGCAAGCTCTCCAGAAGTGCTCAACGTCTTCTGGCATCTGCTCTGTGGTGTCAAAAACTTGGAAGAGCAGAGCCACAAACAGGCGGGCGGAAGAAGGGACTAGTGCCTCGTGCCACTCGGGCATGTGGACAGTCTTCCACAGTACCACAGTTGCCTGCAAAGGAGAAAGCACCCCGAGGCAGCAGTCAGTGCCCAGGTGTCCACGTTGCAGGGCTCGAGGGGAGATGGCAGTGGGAGCAGCCAGCGTGCTCCCCCTGAGCCTGCCCTTAGCCCAGCTTTCGGCCCAGCGCCTGAGGCAGGGAACTGCAGGACAGGGAGAGAGCATGGAGAGCTGCTGGAGAGGTGACCTGGAGGGTGAGCAAAGGCCAGTTCCAGAAACTCACAGCCAGGGCAAAGATGGCCTCGTTATCCCCACTGTAGAAGAACATGCTGTACAGTGGCCTGTCCTCCATCACAGACAGGAGTGCTGGAAGCACCCTCTGCACTGCGGATCCCGAGGAGCCGATGGTTCTCCACATCAGCGCAGCAGCCCTGTGGGACCAGAGCTGCGTGTCAGGACCGTGCCCCCGTGCGGCTGCGTGGGGCCGGGGTACAGAGCCCCGGTGCCCTGAGGGGCAGGGGCGGGGAGCCTGGCAGCAGGCTTAGGAAACAGAGGGGCCCCAGGGTCCTGGAGCTGTCCGCCTGTCTGGCAGACCCCACTGGACAGGCTGGACAGGGGGAGGGGCCCTAGGGGCCGCTGAGCACCGAGCTCTCGAGGCAGTTGTGCTCTGTACCTGTCACAGGTTGGGGCACAGCGCAGGAGGCTCATCACCACATTAGCAGGGTGCTCTTGGGCCAGGCTCACAATGTCCCATCGCAGCCCAGCGTCCACAGTGAGATGGGACATGAGTGTCTGGTGAATGTCCCTCACCATGGCTGGCACCTAGAGGAGGCATGGGGAATGTCTGGAGTGCTGTGCAAGGGAGCAACTTGCCCAGCTTCCCCCAAGAAGTGCTTGCCTTCCCACCCCACTCTGCTAGCCTCAATGGCTGGGGGGGCCCAGCAGACGTGGCTTGAGGGGCCCCACGATCCTGGGAGGCCTTCAGCCCTGGCCCCAGGCTGCTTACCTGCCGCTGGGAAGAAAAGAAATCCTGAGTGGGAGCAGGAACCGCAGTGCAAGTGGGCCTGGTGTTGGTCTTTGAGAGGGCCCACGTGCTTTGCGTCCTTGTGTCCTCACTCAGGGCCGTGACAGCCTCCGGCCTTCCCTCAGCCATTGCCCTGACAGAGTCTGCTGCACGCTGAGGGGAGGCCGAGCTGACATCAGGCTCTGCCCGTAGCTCGGCCGTGGCCTGGGTTGCTGTGGCGCTGGTGTTTCTGCGCCGAAGGCGCAGCAACCTCCGCAGTATCTGCAGCAGAAGGAAGGGCGGGAAGAGAGGGACGTTCCGTGGCCTGCTCCAAGCGCGGCACTGGGCCGAGCAGTGCCAGCAGGCCCGGCCCAGGTGGGGATGGCCGCAGGTACCTGCGCTGCTCGGTGGAAGCATCCGCCAGTGGGGTCCTGCTCTGGTGTCCCATCCTTGCCCGCACCTGGCAAAGAGCGAGCGCAGCCAGAGCTGAGGGGCTGCGGGAGAGGCCGGAGAACACGGCCCAGCCCTGCGCTGCCCTGGCAGGGGTAGCCCCCGGGTGGCCAGGGGACACAGCACGGCCAGCGGAGGGCAGCCCCAGCCCCTCTTCCGTCCTGTCTGCGGGCACGTCCACGGGGGCAGGGATGGGATGGGGCCAGGCCGGCCGCAGGCACCAGCCCTGCGGCCTGGCTCTGCCACTCACCGTCCTGCAGTGGCTGCAACTGCTCCGGCTCTGCAGGCTGCTGCGCTGGGGAGGCTGCAGGGCCTTTCTTTTTCTTCCCCCGAAGCACCCTGAAGAGGCTGCGCACTCTACCTGCCATCCCGCTTGCTGACCTGGAGGACCCCTTTGCGCCAGATGCCTGGGCAAAGGTCTGAATCAGCGAGCGCCTTGCAGGTGCCTGCCACAGACAAGCCTCAGGAAGGCTACAGGACAGCACGTCCTGCACTCTGATCTCTCAAGGGCTCTTGCCACAATAACACGAGACTCCTCGTGAGCAGTGGAAGGCACTGAGTCCTATGGCCTGGCCACGAGGGCACTGGCCACAGGGACGGCAGATACCTTGGGAAGGCTCTGAGTCAGGAAGTCCCGCAGTCTGGCCGCCAGGCCAGCCGCAGGAGTAACGGTTTGGAAAAGCTCGGGGTCAGCGACAAAAGAGCCGGCTGTGTGGGTCTCCTCACAGCACAGCTCTGGCACGTCCTGTCCCGTCACGTGCACTGAGCACTGTGGCGTTGCCTCGTCACCACCAGCACCCATGTCACCACGTGTCACAAAGGGTCCTGTTCCATTCCGTGGCCACTGTGCTGCGCCATGTCAGCAAGGGCCCTTGGAAACGCTGCCAAGTGCTCTGGGGCCACCCCCACCCTGCCCAAAATGCCTCCGATTGGAAGGATTCCATTGCCCCAAGTGTCTAAGACAGCCCGGGACACACCAAGCCCGGCCAAGTGCTCAGGGAAGGACTCTCCACGGTGCCCGGCCAGCACAGCCCAGCTCGCTGCTGGCTCTGGAGCAGAGCAGCTTCCAGCAAGCACGGGGCAAACGCATCTTGCCAAGAGTTAAAACACACCAGAGAGGGGAGGTGGCATCAATGTGTGCATCAAGGCCTTTGAATTCACAGCTCCCCAAGAGAGCTTTGGGGCATTCGGCTGAACAAACAGGATCCGGTTCAGACCTGTCCTCAGGGTTTGGGCAACAAACCCTGCCACAGGTGCTTGGCTTGGTCTCTGCAGGCCCAGGCAGATGCCAAGGCTGCTCTTCACATCCTTGCCCTGCCCCTCTGCCAAGTGCAAGGGGCCTCAAGGACTGAAGGAAACACGGGGAGTCAAAGGGAGACAGCTGCACCTACCTCACTGGGGGCTCCTGGGGAAGCAGTTTCCTTGGGAATCAAGCCCCTCTCTTCCAAGGGCACTTCCCCAAATGTGTACATTTCCTGGGGAACACCAACCCATCCCTTAAGAAACACTGGCAAGGCTGAATTGCTTGTGCTCCTTGCAGCGCAGGCACTCCAGCTGGAGCTCATCTTCCTTGCCCCGAGTCTCTTTCCACGCGTCGCTTTGGGCGCGCAGCGCCTGGCCCCTCCAAACACGAGCTGCCCGCTGCCTCTGCACGTGCCTGAGCTCCTGCCTGCGCTCAGGGCAGCAAAACCAGGCTGTTCCCAGCCAGAGAGCGGAGCCATGCTCCCGCAGGAGGCTCTGGTGAGCCCCTTCCGGGACGCTCCGCCGTGCACGCAGCACTTCTCCTGCCCGCCCAGAACGCTCCTGGGACAGCAGGACACAAGCTGGCCGGCTCTGGGCTCAGCACACCCCAAACAGAGAGGCAGGAAGATGCAGCGGCTGTTTTGCAGCCCTGCCCAAGAGAGGTGGGAAGGGTCTCCTCCCTCTGGTCTCACTTGGTTGGGTTTCTGACTGGGCCCGAGGCAGGGGCTGCCATTCCTCACTTGTGGGGAGACCAGAGCTGCCAGAACCACACTGAGCCTGCAGGCACCGCCTGACAGCGCTGCGGCCACTGGGACGGTCGCACCTCTGAGGCTCAGCCACTCCCCGCTGCTGCTGCTGCTGCAAAGCTCACTGTTAGGCCACGACGGTCTCTGCTTCTGCCCTCTTCCTGTCCCTGTGTAGGGATGGAGCATTGCTGTGCTTTCAGGAAGCTCTCTGGGAAAACCTTCCAGCATTGCAAGCTCCTCTGCCCTCCATAGATGCATGCTGTGGAATCCCTCACAGCTGCCTTCAGAGCATCCTCAAGCTAGCTCTTCTTAAACCCAGGGTCCTTGTTCCCTTCAGCATGCTCAGCATGACCTTCAACTCCATGGTGCTGTGCAACTGAAGCAGCAGGACAGGGACCTTTGCAGCCTGAGCTGCCCCTTGTTCCTCTCTGCCCGTGCACAGAACACAGCGTGGAAGAGAACGGCAGCAGGGCCCCGCGTGTCCCCGGGCTCAGGATTTGTGCCGCTTCAGCTCCAAGGACACGTGGGTAAAGTGACAAAGCCAAACTGTTTATTAAGGGGAGGCAAAGCAAAGGGGTGAACTGGGAGGCAAAAAAAGGGGATGGGCAGGGCCTGGGGGCTGCAGGGAGGGAGGGAGGCAGGGAGCTGCCATCACGGAGGGAGATGACAGGAGCTCCTGGAGCTTCCCACAGGCTCAACTGTAACCAGCAAGAGCTGTGCCTGGAGTTCCAGCTGGTCCCCTGTGCTCTGCAGGTGGTCTCATCTGCATTGGGAACTCGGGGTTGCCGAAGGACACGGGTTCTTCCGATCCTGCAATCGAAGTTCGGCAACTCTTGCCTCGAACTTCACCTGGATAAATCGGTTGATGACGGAGGGGCACTCGAATTCCCTCAGGGCTTGAAGGGCTGGACAAAAGAAGCACAGAGCCACGGTTAGAGGCTGGATTGCGGGAATCCAGGGAAACGCTCCTGCCAGGGCCATCCCAGCCGGCTCCTGCTATGGCCAGAAGGGAGCCGGAGACAAGGGCTGGGCCGGGAGGTGCTGGCTTCGGCTCCCCTGCGTGTGGCAGAAAGCCCTCCGGGCTCTGGCCCCGCCGCCCCTCGCCCGTCCGCACAGGGAGCAGAGCCCTCGGCAGCCCGGGCAGGGATTGTAGCTCCGCAGCCGGGATTTGCAGCTGCCCCCGGCGGGCCCCGCTGGCAGCCGCGCGGCTGCCCCCACTCACCCTGACTGAGGACCTGGAGCTCCTCCTTCTGCCCCATCATGAGCACTCCGGCGACCCCTGGCAAGACAGAGCCCGTGGCGGCGCCAGGCTGCGCAGCTGCCCGACGCGGGCGCTGGCAGCCCTGCGGCCGCACGCCCTCCTGCCTCGGCAGGGCTCCTGCCGGGCCCCTGCGCACGCTGCCGCCCGAGAGCACGGCTGCGGGAGGGCGGCGGCAGCGCTGAGGGCGGGCGGGGCTGCAGCGGCCCGGGCGCGGCTCCCGCTGCCGGGGCAGCAGCCGGGCCGGGGGCAGGGAGGGAGGGGCGCGGGGCCGCTGGCTCACCGATCAACCTGACGGCCGTCTGTCGCAGGCGCTTCTGTGGGCTCTGCAGGAAGGGCAGGGCCCAGCGCAGGTGCTCGGCCGCTCGGCTCTGGTCCTCCAGCAGCTGCGGGGAGCACCGACGGGGAAGGCTTGGCGCGGGCTCTGCCCCTCGGCCCGGCGCTCCCTGCGCCCGGCAGCGGCCGAGCCGGCCCGCACGGCCCAGGGCAGGGAGCGGCGTGTGGGGCGCAGGCTGGCGGGCCCGGCTGCGGCGCCGGGCAGGGGCACAGCTGCCAGCCCCAGCACGGGGGGCAGGGGGCTTCTGCAGCCCGCGTCTGGGGCTCTCGGGCTCTCCTTACCAGGCGCTCGGCGAACTTCATGCGCTGCTCCTTGGTCAGCAGCTCCTCCAGGTCCCTCCTCCTCCGGAAGCGGGCCGCGCAAAGCAGGGCTTGGAAAGAGGCCTGGAGAGCAGCAGAGAGCCGCAGGTGGCACCAGAGCCCAGGGCACAGGACCCGCATCCCTGTGCCAAGGCCAGGGAAGGCTGGAGCCTGCCAGCTGCCAGGGCAGGAGGTAGCCAGGGATGCAGCAGCGTCCCACAAAACCTGACCTTTGCCACACTCTGGTTCTCATCATGCCAGCGCAAGAAGAGAGGGAGCAGGCTCTGGCTCACAATTCTCGTGAGAGGCTCTTCCCCCTCTTCCACTACCAGCTCCATCACTTTGCAGAAGAGCGTAATGGAGAGCAGCTGCACGTGGCTGTTGTCCTGGAGGAAAGGAAAAGACCTCAGCACCAACTGCCCCAGGCCCATCAAGGCAGAGGCCCAAAAGTGCACAAGGCATGACATTTCTGGGCAGCGTCCAGTGCCCGTGGCTGGGGGCACAGAGCCTTACATTCTCAAAGTGTGGCGGGAGTGGCTCAGCCAGCTTCAGGGCGGTGACGCCAGGTATCTTGAGGTCTTTCTCCTGGAGCATATGTGTGAACACAGAGAGGATCATTCCGACCATCTCTGCGTCAGGATCCGCCAGCTGCTCCAGCAGGTGTTGATAGAGGCCGCGTATTCCTCCGCCCTGTGTGCAAGAGCAGGCCGTGCTGTGAAGCCGAGGACAGCCGCAGCACCAACAGCTGCTTGGGGCACTCGGGCAGCTGAAGTGGGAGGCAGGAGAGCTGGGAGCAGCTGCCTCTGCTGCCAAAGGCCAGCTAAGGACAAAGGCCTGCGTTGCCCAGCCCCGCGCTGTCAGCGCGGCTTCAGCCACCGCCCCTTCTCACCAGCGAGGGCTCCTTGCTGAGCACCACGAGGCCTCTGAGCTCCAGGCGCAGCCTGTCCCTGCACTCGCTCGGCAGGTGCCTGGACACAACCGACAGCGCACTGGGACCGTGCTTGGTCAAGTCCAGACACTCGAGGACCTGAAAGGCACAGGGCAGTGCCAGGGGAGCCGGCCGGCAGGAGCCCAGAGCGCACAGGGCCGGGCCCAGGCAGCAGCAGCAGGCGCGGGCAGCGTCCCAGGCGGCTGCAGCTACGAGAGGCCAGAGAGCTGGGAGGCAGCTCAGCCAGGCAGCGCTGGCCATCAGGCTCACCTCCACAAAGAAGGCCAGGGCAGGCAGATCCCAGCAGGGCTGCTTCCCAATGAGCAGGTTGAGCAGGTGCAAGGCGATGTGGGAACACAAGCGGGTCGAGCTACGGCGCATCTCCCTGGCAGGGGGAAAAAGGCAGCAAAGGCCTGAGCCAGGCAGGCAGACCTCTGCCAGGACTGACTCCCAGAGGTGTGATCTTTCTCCAGCACCCTGCAAGGGGACGTGGGTGCTTTGGGAGGCAGCTGCTCCTGGGCACCCTCCTCTCCCAGCCTATTCCGGTCTGCTTGGTCGCCCCTCGGTGACAAGGCCCTCTCGCCCACAACCACGGGGACTGCGTGGGCCGCTCCGGGCACAGGGCACAAACGCTGGCGGCAGCGGGGGGAAGGGGGTCTCACCTGGCCAGCAGACCGACTGCATAGTGCCGGGTGTCGGCACAGAGCAGGGTGTCCCAGACCCGCTTGCGCTCCAGAGTCACCAGCTGCTTCTCAAAGTCCAGGAGGCAGAGCAGAGCTTTCATGGCCTGCGCTGCAAACCTGTGTACAGAGCAACGGCCAGGTCACGCCAGGAGCACTGGTCCTGGCCACAAGGGCATGGGAAGGACAGGGCGACTGAGACCTGTTGGGCTTCGTGGGAAGGCAGTGTTCCTCCCGGCAAGCTCTCCAGAAGTGCTCAACGTCTTCTGGCATCTGCTCTGTGGTGTCAAAAACTTGGAAGAGCAGAGCCACAAACAGGCGGGCGGAAGAAGGGACTAGTGCCTCGTGCCACTCGGGCATGTGGACAGTCTTCCACAGTACCACAGTTGCCTGCAAAGGAGAAAGCACCCCGAGGCAGCAGTCAGTGCCCAGGTGTCCACGTTGCAGGGCTCGAGGGGAGATGGCAGTGGGAGCAGCCAGCGTGCTCCCCCTGAGCCTGCCCTTAGCCCAGCTTTCGGCCCAGCGCCTGAGGCAGGGAACTGCAGGACAGGGAGAGAGCATGGAGAGCTGCTGGAGAGGTGACCTGGAGGGTGAGCAAAGGCCAGTTCCAGAAACTCACAGCCAGGGCAAAGATGGCCTCGTTATCCCCACTGTAGAAGAACATGCTGTACAGTGGCCTGTCCTCCATCACAGACAGGAGTGCTGGAAGCACCCTCTGCACTGCGGATCCCGAGGAGCCGATGGTTCTCCACATCAGCGCAGCAGCCCTGTGGGACCAGAGCTGCGTGTCAGGACCGTGCCCCCGTGCGGCTGCGTGGGGCCGGGGTACAGAGCCCCGGTGCCCTGAGGGGCAGGGGCGGGGAGCCTGGCAGCAGGCTTAGGAAACAGAGGGGCCCCAGGGTCCTGGAGCTGTCCGCCTGTCTGGCAGACCCCACTGGACAGGCTGGACAGGGGGAGGGGCCCTAGGGGCCGCTGAGCACCGAGCTCTCGAGGCAGTTGTGCTCTGTACCTGTCACAGGTTGGGGCACAGCGCAGGAGGCTCATCACCACATTAGCAGGGTGCTCTTGGGCCAGGCTCACAATGTCCCATCGCAGCCCAGCGTCCACAGTGAGATGGGACATGAGTGTCTGGTGAATGTCCCTCACCATGGCTGGCACCTAGAGGAGGCATGGGGAATGTCTGGAGTGCTGTGCAAGGGAGCAACTTGCCCAGCTTCCCCCAAGAAGTGCTTGCCTTCCCACCCCACTCTGCTAGCCTCAATGGCTGGGGGGGCCCAGCAGACGTGGCTTGAGGGGCCCCACGATCCTGGGAGGCCTTCAGCCCTGGCCCCAGGCTGCTTACCTGCCGCTGGGAAGAAAAGAAATCCTGAGTGGGAGCAGGAACCGCAGTGCAAGTGGGCCTGGTGTTGGTCTTTGAGAGGGCCCACGTGCTTTGCGTCCTTGTGTCCTCACTCAGGGCCGTGACAGCCTCCGGCCTTCCCTCAGCCATTGCCCTGACAGAGTCTGCTGCACGCTGAGGGGAGGCCGAGCTGACATCAGGCTCTGCCCGTAGCTCGGCCGTGGCCTGGGTTGCTGTGGCGCTGGTGTTTCTGCGCCGAAGGCGCAGCAACCTCCGCAGTATCTGCAGCAGAAGGAAGGGCGGGAAGAGAGGGACGTTCCGTGGCCTGCTCCAAGCGCGGCACTGGGCCGAGCAGTGCCAGCAGGCCCGGCCCAGGTGGGGATGGCCGCAGGTACCTGCGCTGCTCGGTGGAAGCATCCGCCAGTGGGGTCCTGCTCTGGTGTCCCATCCTTGCCCGCACCTGGCAAAGAGCGAGCGCAGCCAGAGCTGAGGGGCTGCGGGAGAGGCCGGAGAACACGGCCCAGCCCTGCGCTGCCCTGGCAGGGGTAGCCCCCGGGTGGCCAGGGGACACAGCACGGCCAGCGGAGGGCAGCCCCAGCCCCTCTTCCGTCCTGTCTGCGGGCACGTCCACGGGGGCAGGGATGGGATGGGGCCAGGCCGGCCGCAGGCACCAGCCCTGCGGCCTGGCTCTGCCACTCACCGTCCTGCAGTGGCTGCAACTGCTCCGGCTCTGCAGGCTGCTGCGCTGGGGAGGCTGCAGGGCCTTTCTTTTTCTTCCCCCGAAGCACCCTGAAGAGGCTGCGCACTCTACCTGCCATCCCGCTTGCTGACCTGGAGGACCCCTTTGCGCCAGATGCCTGGGCAAAGGTCTGAATCAGCGAGCGCCTTGCAGGTGCCTGCCACAGACAAGCCTCAGGAAGGCTACAGGGCAGCACGTCCTGCACTCTGATCTCTCAAGGGCTCTTGCCACAATAACACGAGACTCCTCGTGAGCAGTGGAAGGCACTGAGTCCTATGGCCTGGCCACGAGGGCACTGGCCACAGGGACGGCAGATACCTTGGGAAGGCTCTGAGTCAGGAAGTCCCGCAGTCTGGCCGCCAGGCCAGCCGCAGGAGTAACGGTTTGGAAAAGCTCGGGGTCAGCGACAAAAGAGCCGGCTGTGTGGGTCTCCTCACAGCACAGCTCTGGCACGTCCTGTCCCGTCACGTGCACTGAGCACTGTGGCGTTGCCTCGTCACCACCAGCACCCATGTCACCACGTGTCACAAAGGGTCCTGTTCCATTCCGTGGCCACTGTGCTGCGCCATGTCAGCAAGGGCCCTTGGAAACGCTGCCAAGTGCTCTGGGGCCACCCCCACCCTGCCCAAAATGCCTCCGATTGGAAGGATTCCATTGCCCCAAGTGTCTAAGACAGCCCGGGACACACCAAGCCCGGCCAAGTGCTCAGGGAAGGACTCTCCACGGTGCCCGGCCAGCACAGCCCAGCTCGCTGCTGGCTCTGGAGCAGAGCAGCTTCCAGCAAGCACGGGGCAAACGCATCTTGCCAAGAGTTAAAACACACCAGAGAGGGGAGGTGGCATCAATGTGTGCATCAAGGCCTTTGAATTCACAGCTCCCCAAGAGAGCTTTGGGGCATTCGGCTGAACAAACAGGATCCGGTTCAGACCTGTCCTCAGGGTTTGGGCAACAAACCCTGCCACAGGTGCTTGGCTTGGTCTCTGCAGGCCCAGCAGATGCCAAGGCTGCTCTTCACATCCTTGCCCTGCCCCTCTGCCAAGTGCAAGGGGCCTCAAGGACTGAAGGAAACACGGGGAGTCAAAGGGAGACAGCTGCACCTACCTCACTGGGGGCTCCTGGGGAAGCAGTTTCCTTGGGAATCAAGCCCCTCTCTTCCAAGGGCACTTCCCCAAATGTGTACATTTCCTGGGGAACACCAACCCATCCCTTAAGAAACACTGGCAAGGCTGAATTGCTTGTGCTCCTTGCAGCGCAGGCACTCCAGCTGGAGCTCATCTTCCTTGCCCCGAGTCTCTTTCCACGCGTCGCTTTGGGCGCGCAGCGCCTGGCCCCTCCAAACACGAGCTGCCCGCTGCCTCTGCACGTGCCTGAGCTCCTGCCTGCGCTCAGGGCAGCAAAACCAGGCTGTTCCCAGCCAGAGAGAGAAGTCCTGTTGTTGAAGATTGGAGAGTCTGCTGGGCTCAGCAGAGAGCAGCAGCATGTCAGGTACCTGGCTGAAGGCCTCAGACACATGTCATCATCTCAGCTGAGACTAGCATGGCAGCAAGTACTTTGAGGTTTATCAGCGCAGCCATTCAATTATCCTGAACCATGTCCTGGGGCATGATGAGTCCCAAGAGCAGTGGCAATGAGTGTTTCCTCCTCTCTCTCTTCCCATTTGTCACATAGGCTCTCTCATTAGCAGTCGTATATTTTCATTTTCAAGGTGAAATGCAGGAAAAATAGATTTGTGTGTACACATTTAGAAAATGCAGCATTGACACACCACTGGGTTTTAAAAATTGAAGTCCTGAACTGAAGGGGGTCCAAAAATTCAGGTCTTGAACTGAAGGGGAGTGGCTTCTCTGTCCTTGGGATTTTAGGTCAATGAGTGAAGCTTCAGTGCACTTTACTGTATGTTGATACCTGACTAAGGAGATTTAAATGAATGATTCACGGCAGGTCAGATTTGGGGCACTGAACTCTGTGTAATCTGTTGGATAGAAAAATGAACACGAAAATGTGGAAACACCATCAATAACTTGCAGAAATACCTATTTTGCCTTTAATGAAAGAAGTATATACAATTGGTTTGATTTGCTTTTCACTTGAGCCAAATTCATTTGTGCCAACAGCATGGAGAACTGCTTTCGTTGAAGTCTTGTTTCTGAAAAAGCACATTCTTTTTTTTTTTCCCAAAAGAATTTTTTCACCCCTAGCAAGCCAGTAATTTTAGAAAAAGCCTGTAGCTTTTCAGTTTGACATGGTTTAATTTATAACAAATAGTAAACACTGTATAGAAAATGGAAACACTAATAGAGACAGGCAGAGACAAACCATTTTTTTTGTCACTAGTCAAATCTGTGTGGCAAAAAATGAATCACAGATATTTGCATTTGTCCCTGTGTGAAGCGCACTTATGTGTGAAGCATTCCATTAGAAGGTGTGTACCTAAAATACATAAATGTTAGCTTAGTCAATTGCAGCCTAAATTCTAGTCAGTGACTGAGTATTCAGTACCCATTCATGGATGCTTCCAATTCACATATTTCAGAAAGTATATTATGCTCCCATTTGCTTAAATTTCAAATGACAGAACGGTCCCGATAAATACAATTTAAAACCAAGAAACATTTAGAAATCCCCCAAGTGTAGCTCAACAATCTTTTTGAATCAAAATGCTTAAGTCAACATGTAGGAGGAAAGCTTCATCTAGTTTAAATTTATGCTGAGGAGCTGGCCCTAAATTTAACTTATATGTTTTAGTGCTTTTCTTCACCACAGCATTTCTTGTAGCACCCCATCCTTCCAATTACTCTGTATTACTCTGTATCAAATTATTTGCTCGCCAAAGCCAGCCATGAGGGAAGTTGTGTCCCCATATTCCCTCAAGCAAGAAGCTTGCTGGATGAGGATCACTCGTATTCATCCTAAATTCTTTTAACATTTCCATGTGTATTTAACATTAGCTTTCTCTGCTTGAGCTTGCTTTCACAAGCATATTAATACGTGTGAGAATTATGTGAACACAATACTTGAGGCCACTGAAAAGCTTGGGGAAAAAAGTTGCACTACCAAAATTATTTCAGAAACAGAGCCACTGATCCTGAATACAAATAAATTGTAACAGATACCCCAGCCATTGTATGCAGAAGTGTACATATAAATATTTAGCTATTCATTTGCAAAGTATTAAGAATAAAGATCCTGAGTTACAGTTGGTCATGAGATAAAATCATTAAGTGGATCCTTAGTAATTTCCAATGCTTGGCCTTAGGAAGAACTTTCAGTGTCATCATATGATGATACTGGGGCCCCAGAGGGTTTTAAAGATGTGAGGTAGACAAATGTAACCGTAACATGTCCAAACAGGTAATGATGACGTCTCTGCTGGGACCTTATTCAGAATCTTTTTGCACTGCTGGGACATACCACAAAAATGCATCCAAGCTGTGCATTCTGTATATTCCTTGGTAATCTCTAATATGGGGGTTTGTTTTTCCTTTTGCCCGTGCTTCTCCTGCATTTACCTTCACCAAGAGAGTTTTGTGACATCAAGTTACTAACATGCAGTGGGCTAGATGTAAACTGTACTGTCATTCATATTTCTTTTTCCCCCTAAATTTTACCTGGCAACATTTTCACTGTTGAAAATAAACCATTTATGGCAAACAGAAATGTAGTTAATTTGGAGAAAATAACAGAGTCATTGTTATTGCGATTCTTCAAGTAAATTTACAAGTTTAAGCATGCTAAATCTGATAATGACTCAACACATGGTTAAGTTGGGTTTATAAAAGTGCTATGATAGCTGTTTTCTTACAGCTATCTATTTTATTAAGGCCATTAAGAATAAATAAAACCAAAGGAAATAGGCAAACGAAAACTACTAAAGGAAAGCAAGATGAGGACAGGAAGAACTTGTTAATGGCATACTGAAAACTGAAGAAAAATGCTTCTTGAATGGAAACAGTGACTATTAAGTAGAAAACAAAGAAACAAAGATAAAGGAAAATTACTTCAATGAGGTACAAAAAGAACCAAGCTTCAGAATGGACAAAAAGCAGAGCAGAATCAAAATCAAACCATATTTTTGTAATTACTGACAGTTTTTATTTTATTTAATCCAACCAATTATCTAAAATGTGAATTAAGCACACTTGACGTCTGTGAATTGTCTTCTATAACACTTTTGTGTGTATCATTCTCAAAAGTCAAGTGTGCACTGATTGCACTTCAGACAATGTTACATTTCTAGAACACTGGAGAGAGGAAAAAAGCGCCACATATTTAAACCATCCATTTAGCATGAAATTACCTGGAGTTTGGGTGTGTCTGCTCAGCTCTCCTTTCACCCAGCATTGCCCTGCTCGTAGCTGGATGCACCAGGCTGGAGCTCAGGGCAGCCATGTGTGGCACAGGCCAGCCAAGGCTGCTGAGCTGCCAAGCCCAAGGTCATCTCCTCTGCTGGTGGCAGTCAATGTGAAAAAAGCTGGAAGCAAGATCTGCCCCAAATTTTCCCTTAGGAGCTGCTTTTAAGCTACACTGCACCAGCAGCCTGTCTGTGATCCTTACCCAGGGTTGCCACGACACCTGGCTACTCGCTAGAGAGGCCACAGCTGCCACCTGCCAGAGCCACACTTGGCTCCTCGCTCCCTGTCCCTTGCAGAGTGGCCACCCCTGTAAGCAATGGGTGTTTTGTGAGGTTAACAGCAGACCTGCACGCACACAACTTTGGGAGCCCAGCATCTGCATAAAAGCACTGTGTGTCATGCTGATGGTCTGCAAAGTTTCCAGAGTGACCTTGGTCCATAGGTCCTGATGGCCATTAACTCTGGGCTTATCTTTTACTGACCTTGCAGGCACAAGCAATCACCCTGGTTACTGCCACAAGAGCAAAAGGCAAAAGCCAGACTTACACTCATAAATTACTCTCCCTTTTTGGCCAGGTCAAAAACTGGAGGCTTTGTGAGATGAACACTCCTTCTGACAACCCATTGTTTTGATGCCAGTCTTAAAATATCATCAGATCAAGGCATGAACACCCATCAGGGTGTTCCATCCAGCCTGCTGCTTCAAGTGCTTGGGCTTGAGCGAAAGCCATTTTTCCTTTGCTGTGAGGGGAATGGGGCACATAACCATCGGACTTCTGAGCTGGTGCAACATTTCCGAATGCACAGCCAGCATGTCATAGGGTGTAAGCAGAGCATAGAAAAAAGTGCTTGTTATATGATGTGGATAAAAAGCCGACAAAATGCCAAAGTAGTTGAGAACAGAAATCTGAGGAATAAACTGGGAGATATTGGAGCATCTCTATAGTTATATCAGCAAGATTTCCTCCACCTTCAGAATTTTAGTACAGGGGACCTGGGAAGAACTGCCCATTTCCCTAAAGCCCCTGTTTCAGTTGTTGTTGGGAAGCTATTATGCAAATAGGGCTGTGCTTTCATTCCAGCTGGTTTTGCCTCTGAAGGCACTGCAGGTGGCAATGTTTTGTGTCCTTTGATGAGGGGACAGTGGCAGGTGTCCTGTGGCTCCCACTCGTAGGAAGAGCACAAAACCAAGGATCAGCCTGCGCCTGTTTGCGGAAAGCGTTTGACAGTGGCTGCTAGCAGACACATTTTGATCAGAGACAAGGAGGACAAACATGAATGGATTTCCTACAAAGCCACTTCTGCTTCTTTTCGCCCTCGCCCATAGCTGATATTGCTACAGGGAAGCCCAGGGGTGGGAATGGAGTGTGCATGTAATCAGTTCTGTAGATAATGATAGATGGATGGTATCAGGAAATGAAACTAATATTTCTAGCAAGGCAAATGACAACAGGAATTCAGCATTTGGGTTTGAAAGATTGATGTAAACTTCAATAAGATAACAGCCAGGATTTTTCATAGTGACTTTGCACCCTTCAAGTTTTGAGGGCCAGATTCCAAAGATATTAAGGCATTTGTTGTTTAAAAAAAAATTAAAATCAAACTCCCAAAGATTACCTCCACAAACACATGATAGTATATTAATCTGAAAATAACATCCCAGGTCTGCTGGGACTTTTCCGATAAGTTTCACTTGGATGACCTGTGGATGTGTGGATGTTTAGCCTTATAAGGCCATGCCACATTTTTCTTTCAAGTGACTTTACTTTCTCTTCTATTTCTGGGATAAAATATTCCATCATTTTTACTATTTTGGTCAGTTTAATTTAGGTCAGAAACATCTTTCTGGCACCTAATGGTAATTTCAAAATGTCAGTGATTTTTTCAGGCAGATGGGAGTTTTTTTTCATACAGTGACCACCCTTTCTTGGGTGAAATTGTTAACAATATCATCTCTAACAATTAGGAGATTTATTTTTATGTCTCTCTGACAGGAAAATCAGACTTCAGTTACTAAGATGGATGTCAAGTTCAAGTGATTATGTTGAGGATTTAATTCACACAAATCTGGTCACTTTCTCTAGGTCACTTTTTGAACACTGTGTGCAAGTCTTGGTTTCAGTGTTACTCACATTTTCTGAATTCTTACAGTTTTGTTCCTGTGCTTGAGATGAATATGAAATCATATCCTAGGACAAGGATTTTTCAGCCAAAAACCCCTGTAAGCCTAAATATTTGACCGGAAAGGAAGAACAAATTTACCCCCCCAAGAAGAACATTTCTTCATCAATAATTCTATAATTAAAAAATTCTATAATTGGGGAAGTAGAATTTTTCTTTGTTTCTAGTATTCATCAAATTATTTCTGCTGAAGCAAAAATGACAGCTTTGGAAAACTTATAATAAAAGTCTGCTTCTGTGTCACAAGGAGACTAAGGGAGTGTGTATTTCTGGCTTATTTGAATATATTTCGTGAAAGATATATGCTTAAATTCCAGTAATTCACTCAGTGTTGCTTGTCACAGACCATAGTGACAAGAAGTGCTCTACAGACTTTGGACTTTTGAACAGCAATGTTTTCCTGATCCAACCTAGAACAGTCCTAGCACTCTGGACAAAAGGTAAAATAACTCACACTTGATTTTGCAAGCCTGGAGCAATGGAAAAAAAATCATCCTTAATCAGATGATGTTCAAGAAAAGCATACTGGGGGGCACAAACCGAATAAAACAATAATGTCTAAAACCAGAATGCTTGAAGCTGTGGAAAGAGAACAGGGAGATTTGCCTTGCTACCAGATCCCAAATGTGCTGTGGGTTCCAGTAGTCCAATTTAAAACTCTCTTGGGAAGGATGAGAGAGCCACAGAGCAATTAGCAGTGCTCAGACCTGCTGGAGAGCACAAGGTCCTATCTGAAAACCACATGCAAGTCCGATTTTTGTAAATTTACCCTGGAAAAGGAGAATTTAGTGAGAACAGGTAGGAGTTTAATTCTAGCATCCCCTTTCCTATTCCCTCTGCTCTAACAGAGGTTGGTTACTTTTTCTCCTGCAAACACAGTAAGGAGCCTTTTATTTCCCCCCTCTCCTGGGGGGTGAGATATAAACCCCCTTACAGCACTTAGTAGACTGATAATGCAGAAGCTGTATAAAAGAATCAGGTGATAAGACACATTAAAAACAGGAGTCAAAGAAACACATATAGCATTTTTCAATAGTACCAGTTCAGGCTAAATTTCATTTTCACATGAGTTCCTCCCATTCAGAGCTGAAACTGAGAAAACAATCTGCCAGTAGAGAGGTCCCAGCTGTGTCAAGATTCAGTGACAACTAGAAGTCATGACTGGCCATGCCTCCACAGATGTGTCTCTGAGGTTTGCAGGATAGCAATGAGATCAGAAAATTATAAAAAGGGCCAGCCAGAAACTGCTGCAGCCTGAAAATATCTCAGGCATTTGTTGGGGACAAAGGAGCTCCTGTCACGCATGGCTAGTGTGACTATGCTGCAGCACTTTTTGGTTGCATATTTTCTCATGGCTGTCACATGTGTGATGAAGGTTTTTTTTTATTTATGCATTCATTTGTGTTAAAACATCAATAGCAGTGCAAAAATTTTCACTAGTAATGCCAATATAAATAATATAAACTCCCCAAAAGAAAACATTAAACAAGAGCAGTGTTACCAGCCAATTCACAAACCTTTTTTAAAAGTGGAAAAGTGAAAGGTTTGCTGTGAAAAGTATTGATATTTTCTACACTGTTGAAAATATCAATACCACCTGCTGGGGTTGGAACTCTCCAAGTAACAAATATTGACTTCCCTCTTTTCTGATGTACAAATGGCAAACAATGGCTGAATGAACTCTGAGTCTTTTAATTGTTTTGAGGCCCACAGATTCTGCTAGTATTGAATTTTTATTGTTTCATTGTTCTCCTGTTTTCTGCTGCCACCCCCCTACCCAACTTTGAAACCTTCAAGGGGAGATACTTTGCTTTTTTTCCTTTTTTGTGTTAGAAAGACAAGTAAAGGAGTAGTTGAAATTAATGTAGTATTCCCTATACTGCAGTTCACTGTCAGGTCTGATTCATCTAATTTTAGTATTACCTTCAGGAACATTGTAGCAATTTATTTGAAACACAAAGTACTAGTGATGATATAGCATTCTTATTTTTTAAAAACAACACAGGTTTCAGAAAATCATGCTATAAAATAAATGTCTGCTGCATAATAGTGAACTGTAGACATTCCATCTCAGTATAAATGCTACAAACAGAAATCCTGCTTCAGAATCTGTAATTTCACCAATTTTACAACAAATATGAATGCAAAATTGAAAGAGAAGACAGAGGAATACATAGACACATGTGTTTCTAGTGATCCAAATGCTAAGCAGAATTTGGAGCAAAACAAAAAAAATTAGATTAAATTTTTTTCTTTAATTTTATTTTATGGAATAAGCACTAATCTTCAATACCGGGTATATGTCACGTAAAGCTTAAAAAGTAGTTATTCATTGTCCTGAAGGTCACCTAGACACAGTAAATAAATTTCATTTTTTTGGCAAGAGATCCAGGCTTGTACTCTATGAAACATGACAGCAAGGGACTGTCCCTCCAATCCCTTTCAAGCAAATGTGACTTTTCCCTCTGGGGAAGAGGGAGAGAGAGGAGGCAGCTGAATCTGATCCTGCTCTACCTGTGCTCATCCAGGGACAGCAGCTGGAGGGACAGCACTGCAGAAGTGTGCCCATGAGTTAGAAAGGGGTCAGAGTGTGCCAGTATCTGGATCTGGCTGTGCCACGCTCACCAGGCTGGTGGCAGCACAATGACAGCAAGTTGGACAAGTCCCAGGCTTGTCCCCAGGGGCTGTGCTGGCACCCACAGGCTGAAATCCCCTTCTCCCTCAAACAGAAAAAGAGAAAGTATGACCCTGTGCTTTACTGTGATGCCAATAGCTTATAATAGATATTAAAAATAAAATATTTTGATATTTCATTTGAATGCCATAGTTACGTATTTCAGGTGGACCCAAAGCTGGGTAGGAAGGGGTTACCAACATCAGTGTGTTCCTCTATTGGAAATAGAATCCCAATATTACCAGTTAGATTGTGCCTGGGCCAGTCTGACCCTTGCTGCTGGGCCAAAGGCGGCAGCTGTGGTGTATCACCCCAGCGATACCTTTAGGTTGCTGGAGGTTGCAGCTGGGCACTAAACAAGTCCAGGCTTGTTAGGAACTCTGTTTACCTCGGGAAGGAGGGCTTCAGGCGATGGTGAAGAGAAAAAGGAAATGGATTCTGCTGGAGGGTTTATATCCAGAGGTTTATTCCATGGTTACAGAGGTCTGAATATGGGCAACTGCTCCAACAGAATCCCGACCGCATGGCTTGATTCACCTTTTAAGCTCAGGGACAGGGGAAGGGGAGGGACAGGTGAGCTACCAACCAGGTGGAAGGGGCAGGGTCTCAAGGGACGAGGGACACCTAAACAGGCCAATGACCCCCAGGCCTGAGGGGCATCCTTTGAACTTGACCAACCACACGATGCCTTGCTGGAATGTTAAGCCTGATTGACAGGACTCACTCAGCAAGGGGGCGAGGCGGAAGATGTATAGGCACACCTGGGAGGTGACCTGGAAGTCTAAAATGGGACATTACAGCACACCGCAACATCTCCCCCTAGTTTTGTTTAAAAAGAAAAGGACTGGGTTTGTGGTGCAAAATGCTTGCCAAACCATAGTTGGTAATTCGGTTCTTCCTCTAGAGGAGGGCCAGTGTTTTCCACTGAGGCTTCCAGGTCATTCATTGGAGCACTGAGGGCTTCCAAATGGTAGACTTCAGGAGGGGGAGATGAGCTTGAAATTAACTTGAGAACCATGCGTTTGATTAGTCCAAAAACAATGCTAACAACTACAATAACTATAACTAAAATAAACAGCACTAAAAACACAGTTTTCAGAATAGATCCCAACCAGCCCGAGAGTCCCCAGCCTTTGAACAGTCCACTCAGCCAGTTGTCAGTTTCTCTGTTGATGTCCGAGAACCTTTGTCAAGGTAGTCCATATGTGGTTTGGGCTGCGGTACTATGTAGGAGATCGTAGGTGGGATGATCACAAGTAGGATGAGAAGCAGGCTCGGTCTCATGGCGTCTTGAGGCTACACATGAACAGTGGGATCTACACTGGTACAAGAACTTGAAACAAACATATATTACAAACTATTCCAGATAGGAGGCTTAAATGGAATTTCCTCCAGAGAACGCGTGTGGCGTTTTCTTCTCCAGGCAGCATGAGCAACCTGGGGTGCTTCTGTAGATTTCTCTGAGACTTTGGGAACATCGGGCTTTACCCATTTGGAAGGAACCCACCTTAAACCGGAGGGGGTGGACACACAGGCGTATCCACATCCCCAAGTAACCAATTTGTAAGGTCCCACCATTTTCCAAGTCTCAGGGTCTTTTACTAAAACCGGAGGTTTTTCTTTCATCAACCTATGACTGCTTAGTGGCGTAGGATGGGTGGGTTCAGGCTGTCAAAAGAACAATTCAGAAAATTGATTGTGAATAGCGCCCTGGATAACCGGATGTGGGGAGGTTCTACCTTCAGAACCTGTTGTTGCTGGTCCAGGACCCTTTTAATATCACGGTGAGTTCTTTCTACAATGGCTTGACCTGTAGGGCAAGTAGGGGATGCCAGTTTTGTGTTCTACTCCCCATTGTTGCAGGAAGCTCCCGAATTCCTTGGATTTATAAGCGGGCCCATTATCAGTTTTCAGCTCCTTGGGGATGCCCATGAAAGAAAAGGCCTGTAAGAGGTGCTTAATAGCATTGATAGATGATTCTCCTGTGTGGGCAGAAGCATAGACCGCTCTAGAAAAGGTGTCTACACCAATGTGAACGTATTTCTGCCGTCCAAAAGACTGTATGTGTGTTACATCTGTTTACCACAGTTCACAACTGTTCAGTCCCCTTGGGTTTGCTCCCGTACTCACTGTACGGAGTGCCTATTGTTGGCAATTTGGGCATGTGGCCACAATCACTTTGGCCTGTTCTCGAGTGATGTTAAACTGACGAACCAGGCCAGGTGCATTTTGGTGGAAAAGCTGGTGGCTGATTTTTGCCTGTTCAAAAACATTTGGGAGAGTGGCCATCACTGCAGGTGCAGCAAGAGCATCTGCCCTTCTGTTGCCTTCAGCGATAAACCCTGGCAAGTCAGTGTGTGACTTGACATGCATCACATAAAATGGTTGCTCTCGGTGAGTGACTAACTTTACCAGTTTTGAGAGCAATTCAAAAAGTGCGATGTTAGACACTTCTTGCAGTATTGCTTGATCTGCTCTGGATACTACTCCTGCCACGTATGCAGAGTCTGTAATCAGATTAAATGGTTCTGAGAACCTTTCAAAAGCCCTAACAACCGCAGCCAATTCAGCAACCTGAGGTGAACCTTCCACCTCAGCAATGTCCGTCTCCCACTGCTGGGTTTGAGGATCCTTCCAAGTTATAACGGACTTGTGGGACCTCCCGGATGCATCTGTAAAGACAGTCAGAGCCTTTTTTTAAAGGTCTCCTACTTAGAACACTTCTCAATTTTAAAGTAAATTGAACATCTTGTTCGAACAATTTGTGAGCGGGCCGCGCTACCGAAATTTGTCCTGAGTAGGAATCCAGAGCAAACCGCAACACTTCATTTTCTTGAAACAATTGTTCCAGTATTTTCATAGTATTTTGACCTGATTTTAACTCAACTGGTGTAGATTTCATTTTTCTCCCGGCTGATTTACGACCGGAGATAGCTCAGGGACGCCACTTGTTAGATTTCAGGCTGTTTAGGTTTGTAAGGTTTTCTGTGAGCTGTTTAGGTGGCCTGGAAAGGCCCAGAGATGGCCTTGAAGAGCCCGGCGCTTCAAAGGACGAGGAGAGACTTCTGATCTTGTCTCGGTCTTGGTGTTTATTAATTGTTTATGTAAAAGATTTTCTTTCAGCCCGACAGAGGTCTGCACAGCAAGTCAGCCATGGGCACCCTGTCGCAAGCCCCTGGGCGGTCACTTATCTTTATACCCGAAGTTACGTGTACAATATTTATCATTTTTCCCCAATACCTTCTACCCTTGTTAACCGGTGCACTTTTAGTAATGACCAATCCCAAAGTGCCACCACTACCACAGAAGATGGAGGCCAAGAAGAAGAAGAAGAAGGACAGGACACGCCCCAATTCCTCCATCTTACTTCTTTAGACCCCCCTGTACCAAAATCCTAAACCCTGTGTTTTACACTTTAACTAACTTATCCCTTCACCATACACCCAGTGAATTCCTCCCAGTCCTCATACAGGTCTCGTCTCCTGTGTAGGATCAAAGCCCTGCCACCAGACACTTCTGGCAGCATTCCAAGACTCCCGAGCCCCCCAAGGGTGGTCTCGGCCTCTCTGCACCTCCATCCTGAGGTGCTGAGATCCGACAAACTGGAATGTGAATGTACTTAAAATCACATCCTGCTAACTCCCTGATCTGGGTCCTTGCTTTCCGGATCAGTTCCGCTACCAGCTCCTGAAGCTTTGTCAGTCTCTTGGACCTTTTGTGACTGAGGAAAACCCATTCTATGATCAAGAGAGAGTCCCTCTGGTCCTGGTCCTTTTTTGGTGTGTCCTTTGCCTTAGGTGTTTGTTTTTCCTCCCACTGGAAAATAATTCCATGGAGGTGTGGCAACTTACCTAGAATGATACATTTGAATGGCAGGTCAGGCCGGCATCGGTTGGCCTGTCTTGTGGACATTGCAATCTGAACCTTTTCTAGAGCTTTCCGTGCCTCTGGGGTAATAGACCTAGGAGCGCCTGGGCCCTCTCCCCTTTCAATAAATTGAAAAGAGGGGCAAGGTCTTCGTTAGTCAGACCGAGCCACAGCCTTACCCAATTCAAAGACCTACACAACTTGTGGACATCTGCAAGGGTCTTGATCCTTGGATTGATTTCTAGTTTTTGAGGAACAATGGTCCTATTTCCAATTTCTAAGCCCAAATACTTCCAAGGTGGCATCTTTTGAATTTTCTTTTCCTGGAGCTCGAACCCTGCAACAATCAATGCATCAATCATTAGGTCAAGCGCATGTGTGAGTAAATCATCATTGGGGGCACACATGAGGATATCATCCATGTAATGATAGATAATGGCCTTCTCTGCGGCTGCACGCACTGGGGAAAGCAGGGAAGAGACATACCACTGGCAGATAGCTGGCAATACCTTCAGGCCCTGAGGAAGAACGGTCCAATGGTACCTTTTCATAGGTGATTCCATATTAATGGAAGGGACCGAGAATGCAAAACGTGGTGCATCGTCAGGGTGCAAGGGGATTTGGAAAAAACAATCCTTAATATCAATAACAGCTAATTTCCAATCTTGGGGAAGCATTGTTGGGGATGGCATACCAGGTTGGGGAGAACCCATATCTTCAATTACATTATTAATTTGTCGGAGGTCGTGAAGAAGTCACCATCTCTTTTTGTCAGCTTTTTGGATAACAAACACTGGAGAGTTCCATGGGCACATGGTCTACACAATGTGGCCCTTTTTTAGTTGCTCTTCTACTAGTTCCTCAAGCACCTTTATTTTTTGTTTACTGAGTGGCCACTGTTTAACGTCAACTGGTTTGTCTGTTTTCCACTTCAGTTTTTGGGTGGGGCGCTGTTGTTCAATGACTGCTGTACAAATATGCTGTGGAGAGTCTGGAATATCAATTGTGACACCCCACTGGGCCATTAAATCTCTCCCTAACAAAGGTTCCGAATAATCTAACACAAATGGACAGATATTTGCCAATTGTCCATTTGGTCCCTCGAATTGAATAATGCTTTTGGATTGTCTTGCCAATTGCAGACCTCCTACACCTCGAAGATGACCAGCAACACTTTGCAAAGGCGAATGTGCTGGCCAGTCTTGTACTGGAATCATGTGCAGTCTGCACCTGTGTCTACAAGCATCTCAATGCGTTTTGACTCCCCACCCCCACTGACATTACACCATAATTTGGGTTTGTCTTTCCCAATGACTTGGACCCGGGCGACTGTGGGCCCTTGTTTTTTGATATTTTCAGGTAAAGATGGCACAGGGATAGCTTGTGCAACAATTTGTCCCTTGGGAAGAAACAGAGGTGGGTGGAAACAGTGCAGGCCGAGAACGAATTGCTCAGGATCTGATGATGTCATTCCCGGAGCAATTTCGATCTCTTGTGGTGTGTGTTTGGTGTCCCCAATGACGATGTACTTACAACGAATTCGGTTCCAAGTACCCTTCTGTTCAGGATTGACAGAGACAAAATGCCAGTCAGTGTCCTTCAGGTGGAGTGACTCTGTCAGCTGCAACCTCTAAGGCTCATTGACAGAAGACGTGGTTAACACAGGATCACCTAAATCATAACAAAGGTATTTTGTTTCACTTTCAACAGTGGATGAGCAGACTTGGTCTTTGAAGCACCTGCTTCAGTTACACAAATATTAATATTATCGCGCGCTTGATTTGTTTTGCTACCCTTATTCCCTTGGCCTGCTCTTTTTGTGTCTGCACGCCTGGCAGGCCGGCGCTCCCTTTTCAGTTTTTTTGTTGTTGTTGACCCCCAGGGAGGGCTTGTAGTTCTCCTCCCCTGCCATTTCTAAATTCATCAAATTCCGTTTTCACGGGGCACTGGTTACTCCAGTGCCCTAGGTTATTACAAAGCAGGCATGGTTTTGTGGGCTCAACCGTTGCTAGTCTCCGCTGCTGCCCAGGGTACTGCTGTGCTGAGGGAAAAGGTGCAGGGCTGGCAACGGCGACACGCTGAGGTGGTCTTGGCAGCAGCCTTGGTCTGGTGTCTTCAGCTACACTCATCAGAGGCACTTTCCTGTTACACACTAGAAGCATATCTTTTAGAGTAGGGGGAGGTTCTATAGGAAGGCTCAGGATTGCCGCTCGACACTGTTCATTTGCATTTGTAAATGCTATTTCCTCTAAAATAGCTTCCCTAGCATTCTCTTTTTTAACTTGTATTTCAATGGCTCTAGTTAACCTTTCTACAAATTTCAAAAAAGGCTCTGATGGTAGCTGTTTAATTTTACTATAGGGCTCAAAAGGCCCCTCAGGTTGGAGGGAAAAGAATGCTTTTTCAGCTGCTTCTTTTACTTTCTCGAGTGTTTCTGCGGGAATTGCAGTAGCTTGAATTGAGGGTAAAGACCATTGGCCCTCACCACAGAGGTGCTCAATGGTGATAGGGTTACCACTGTTGTCTTTCGCTGTGTTTGGATCAGCATGCAAGCCTGGGAGAGCATCTTTTAGCAGTTGTTTCCATGCTAATTCCCACAATTTGAATTCCGTGGAGGTCATGAGACAGGAAAAAAGCTGTTTTAAATCATGTGGGATCACCACAGTCCTACTCAGTTCAGAATTTAAAAGGCCACGGAAATATGGACTGTGTGGACCATATTCTTCATGAGATTTACAGATGTCTTTAATCAAAAGAACTCCAATTGGCAGTTGGGGCTGCTCTTCCCTGAGCTGCAGGCTGAAAGGTAACAGGAACCAGTGAACACATGGGACTATGCATGGGGTCTGCTGTTCCCTGCTCTGTGTCCCTTGAATCAGAAGCATTGGGATCACAGATACAGGTTTGGGGACAGGCAGTGGGTGTGTCCCCACCATGGGAACCCGGGGAGGGGGTGGGGACGGAATGGGCAAAGGGGGCGGGGACAGGGGGCTGGCAAGGGGCGGGGAAACTGTGGGAACAGGGGGTGGGGTCAGGGGGCAGGCAGGGGGCGGGGATACCGTGGGAACAAGGGGCGGGGTCAAGGGGCTGGCAGGGGTCCGGGACGCCTGGTGACATCACGTCAGCAGACGCCCTCTCGGAGGAGTAGAGGGGTGGAGCTGCGGGTACTGCAGGAAAAGGAGGGGGAGGGGTAAGGTGTCACGAGGAACAGGAGAGGGGGATTGGGTTGGAATTTTGGAATGCTTAAGAGGATTTTGGGAAGAAGAAGACCAGGTTTGGGAAGATGCCACATGGCATCCACCATCTTGTGGACCCCCTAGGGACTGGGGGCCATTTTGGTCATCACTGCTCTCTGGAAAGCTGACACGTGCTGTGGGTTTCAGAGGAGGGGACACAGGGGATTGGGAAAGGTTCCACACCGCCTGGACAGGGCCTTGTGGACAGGACAACTCAGGCATTTTAGCAAACTCTGGGAGTTGACTTCCCAATGAGTGTGCTCTCTTTAAAATACCAAGTTTTGGGGTAAGATGTTTAGGGGTTTTAGGGCTAGGAGAGAGAGAAACAGGGAGAGCAGAGGTACATGGCTTGGCAATCGGCTTTTTCTCCAATTCCTTTTGTTTGAGCAAGGCTGTTCAAATTTGTAAACTCCAGAACACAAATTTAGCTGAGGGTGCGTTGCCAGATTGTCCTAGGGTTATCAATTCATTCCCAACTTTATCCCAGAATTGAATATTGTGGATTTCTTCAGGGGAGGTTTGTGGGAAGTGCAGAAAAAGCCATCTTATAAACTGTTTCAATTTTCCTTTTGAGAACTTCACATTACCACTGACTAAAATGCTAACAATATTATAAAACACTCCTTTTTGTACCATGCTGAGATTCGAACCCACGTTAGATGTAAAAGGCAAAGTACTAAATCCCGCCTGACCAAAACTAAAGCCAAAATCAGTTACCAATTTCTAAAAAAACCCACAGATAGGAAAGCGATAACAAACAGACAAAAGCTTCACAATGCAGCTGTATATACTGCTTTTAAAATTCCTGGGCAGCAGCAGCAGGGCACGCCCTGCTGAGCCGAGGCAGACACAAATTCTCCGCCGCCGTGGAATGCAGCCCCCCCGCGGAGCTGCGAGAGAGAGCAGCCTCCCTCATGCCACATGGCAAGCTGAAACCGGGGCCCCCTGCGCCGCGTGTACAGAGAACACCCCTCCCCCGCACAAAGAGAGAAAGAGAGTCCCCCGCGGCGAGAGAGCCGAGCACGCTGCACTGCCAAGCCGAGGGGAAGGCCAGAGAGCACTCCCGCACCAGCACGAATTCCAAAAGACAGCGAAACACGTGGCAGAAAGCTAAAAGCTAGAACACAATGAATTCCCATCTGTGGGGCTGCGCAGCCAAAAATGCAAAGGCAAAAAGGAACAGAACTCATGGCAGAGTCTGTTTTTTGAGCTTCTGCTCCACCGAGAGCAGAGATACTCACCCGAAATGGAAGCTGTAGCTGGCTGGGTCCAGGCAGGTCTCCTCACCAGAAAAGGACCTCTCTATGGGCAAGAGAGGCTACCCTCTTCTTCCTCTGGAAAATCTGCTCACCACAAAGGAGCTGGGCTTTCCAGAGGCGCCAAACAGTCCATGAAACTTCTTCTGGGAATATTCCCAAAGTCTCTAGCTGAGGGCGTTGCAACCAAGGCCCCTTTCAGCTGAGTGCACGGCTGCCAAAAGCCTGCCCGAAGTACTGAGAGTCCGTCTGGGGCTGCAGAGTTGCTTGCCCACCCAGGGACGCCAAAATATTGGAACATGAAATCCCAATATTACCAGTTAGATTGTGCCTGGGCCAGTCTGACCCTTGCTGCTTGACCAAAGGCGGCAGCTGTGGTGTATCACCCCAGAGACACCTTTAGCTTGCTGGAGGTTGCAGCTGGGCACCTAACAACAGGCTTGTTAGGAACTCCATTTACCTCAGGAAGAAGGCTTCAGGTGATGGTGAAGAGAAAAAGGAAATGGATTCTGCTGGAGGGTTTATATCCAGATGTTTATTCCATGGTTACAGAGGTCTGAATATGGGCAACTGCTCCAACAGAATCCCGACCGCATGGCTTGATTCACCTTTTAAGCTCAGGGACAGGGGAAGGGGAGGGACAGGTGAGCTACCAACCAGGTGGAAGGGGCAGGGTCTCAAGGGACGAGGGACACCTAAACAGGCCAATGACCCCCAGGCCTGAGGGGCATCCTTTGAACTTGACCAACCACACGATGCCTTGCTGGAATGTTAAGCCTGATTGACAGGACTCACTCAGCAAGGGGGCGAGGCGGAAGATGTATAGGCACACCTGGGAGGTGACCTGGAAGTCTAAAATGGGACATTACAGCACACCACAACATTCCTCCTCCCAAGGGAGAGGAGGAAACCCACAGCAATACCATCACAAACCTCCCAGCAAGCGACCCGGGACACTGATGGCTCCTGCGAGCCCCAGGCTGAGCCTTTGAGGTGTGGGACCTCAGGAAGCGTTGGAAGGGCCGGGACAGCAGCGAGGTGCTGGGGCTGTTTCTGTACTGAGTTCTCCCTGCACTGCTGGGGCTCTTCAGCATCAACTCATCCCAGGGGTGTGTGACTGGCACAAGTGCTCTGGGGCTGACACCATTGCTGTGTGTCATTGCACCTCCTGCACATACTCAGAGCCTAAATGCATGGCATTTTATCAGGCACTTCCATTTTCTTTTTTATATTGATGAATTTAAAAGGTTTAATGATGATTTATATGATTTAGACATTTTATAATAAACAGACTGAAGTAAGAGGTTGACACTAAATTTTGAATTGATACCATAATTATAGAATGTGTTCCCAAATGAAGTAAATTAATTTCTATTATTTTCTACTCCCATTGTTTGCACTGAAATTTGACTTGCACTTCATTTATTGAAAAATAAGAGACGTTTTCCAAGCCTTCTTAACATTTATCAACAATGTTTACCAATCTTTTCATTTTTAACCTAATCTCCTCTTTGATACCAAAATATATACCGCTTCTGAACCAAAAAAAAAAAAAAAAAAATTAAAAATTTCTGCATTTTAGATCACATCACATCTAAATTCCAATAAAACATGTCTGAGCTTTGTTTATCTTTTTCTGACTGTACCCTCACCTCCAAGAACCTGACCTATTCAGAGGTATCATGTAAATTCCATTTAGTGCACCATTGTGGACAGTTTGTGGAGTTGCAGATGGGGGGGGGGGAGTGTAAAACATGTACACACATCACTGTCAACTGCTCATGGCAATTGCAAACTCAAACCTCCCTCCTCGAGCTTAACATTTCCTTGTCCCAGCAATTGAGCAGTAACATAATTCAGCTGCCACAAATCCAGAAATTGTTTAAACCAACACAAAATGTGTAATTAACAAAAAGGCACCCTCATCATTGTTCTGGTGATTATGAACAGAAAATCATGTTCTACAGGAACTGGAAATGTGTAGGCTGTGCAATGGAGAACATTAGATGTTCAGATGGCAGAGGCACTAAGAATAGGCAAAAAGTGCTGGTTTCAGTCTTATCTATCGCTATGTTACCTCAAATTTATGGACAAGAAGCACTTTGCTCCTATTTATAGCACAGCTGAGTGTGCAGCCCTTTCATACTATGAAATAACATGGTTCTGTCAAGGGAATATCTGAACAGTTCATGAATCTGAAGAACAAATTGGCCAGATTTTCCTTTATCCCTTTCATCCCAATATTTTTGCCCTTTTGTAAGAAGCCAGGCATTTTCTCTCCCCCCTCAGTGGCCGGGCTCATTTCTCTATCACCTGTCTGCTGGGGCATCTCCATGGACTTGGAGCTCCTCACCTCTGGAACCTTGCTCTGGCTGGGTTTGGGGCCCAGCCTGGCTATTTGTTACTTGCAAGCAGCACATGTTTCTCCTGGCATTTTCTGGGAAGAGCTGAGTGCAGCACTGGGAACGTTCTCCAAAGGAACCTCAGCCTTCAGCCACATGCTGCTTCCACGGAGCAAGTCCAAGGTGCCGCGTTATTGGAATATGATCCCAATATTTCCAGGTAGAATGTGCCTGGGCTGGTCTGACCATTGCTGCTAGGCCAAAGGTAGCAACTGTGGTATTTCACCTCAGAGACACCTTTGGCTGGCCGGATGTTGCAGCTGGGCACTGAAACAAGTCCAGGCTTGTAGAAACTCAGTTTACCTCAGGTGAGAATGCTTCAGGCGATGGTGGAGAGGAAAAGAGAGCGGATTCTGTCGAAGGGTTTATATCCAGAGTTTTATTCCATGGTCACAGACGTCTGAATCTTTAGGTAACAACTCCAACAGAATAGCAAGCACATGGTCCTTGGTCAATTTAAGCCCAGGGACAGGGGGAGGGAAGGGACAGGTGAGGCACCAACCAGGTGGGAGGAGGAGGGTCTCAGGGAATGAGGGACACCTAGATGGCCAATGACCCCAGGCCTGGATTGCATCTTTTGAGCCTGACCAACCACACGATGGTCTTGCTGGAATGTTAAAACTGATTGACAACCCAGCAGGGGGTGAGGGGGAAGGGGAAGAGAGGTATTGCCGCACCTGGGAAGGGGCTGGGAAGTTTTAAGCAGGAAATTGCAACACACTACAACACCGCATGACTGTCGGCTTTTCATCAGACAAATCGCTGGGAAGGCAACCCACAGTGTCCTGAAACTGAAAGGCCATGAGGGCTGACCCCTTGTTCCACCCTCCAGAGACCTGCAGGCACAGGGACGGGTGGCTGCACCCCAAACCACGTCTGTCAGCAGCACCCTGAGCCAGAGCGTTTACCCCAACTCCGCTTCCATGGGCACTCCCCAGCAAAAGCCAGGATTAGCTCCACTTAGGCTGTGCTCTGGGCTTGCTGGCCTGGAGGGCTGACCCCACACTGGTAAATGGGATTGAACCAGTGAGACACCAGTTCCAGGGTACCTCAGGGGCTGCATTTACACACCCTGACGTGTCAGTGCTGCCCAGTGGCTCTGTGCTCACCTCACCCCCACGGAGATGTGTCCGTGTGCCAGGAACACACCTGGAAAAGTCGGCAGAGTGTGGATCCACGCCATGTGAATGTCAACTGCTCTAATTAATGGTAGGCCTGGAAAGATGGACTCCATGATCTTGGAGGCCTTTTCCAACCTTGATCATCCTACGATTCTGTGACTGTTCAGGCACCATTTTGGTCATATTGCAGAGAACATAAACAAACACAGCAAAAACTAGAGGATAAAGGGGTAATTATGTTGTGTAGTCATTAATATTAGTTCAGCCTGATATTTCTTGCTCTATGCCTGGTAGCAAGTTGAGGCATTTTACTATAGCTTGCAACATTCTATTTTAAGCTCATAGCATCTAAAATATTTTCCAAAATTGGCCCAATGTAATCTTATTATTATCACACAATCATCCGAGTTAAGGAATACATTTTTGAAAAGTAGTTCATTACAAAGCCCTTTATTGTACTCTGGTGTTGTCAAGGATACCAATATTTATGACAAATGCCTTCCATGAGCAAGCCCTGACTGCTGTAACAGGAAATAATCACAGAGACCAAGTTGTATTTCTGTAATTTGCTCTCTATGATAAACAGAATGTCAGTTCAAGCCCTAGAAGGTTTTGTAACCACACCTACTATTCAAGATTGCAGCTGATTTTGAAATCCATCTTGCTTTCAGTGCACTCAGAGTTCTACCTAGAAGCTGAAGGAAAACAAAAACTGGTGTGTGAGAACAGCACATCGATTGCTGGCAAATATTAAGGTTTCAATTCCTTATTAGAAAGGTGGTACTGGTAGCCAATATTCTGCTTCATGTGTCCTCACAACTTATCTGGTGGTAGTCTGACTGTCCAAGGGGAGTTTCCTTACTTGTCAACCAAATATCCTAATGTCCAACAGCTATCAGCAAAACTTAATCCAACTATTAAATATATGGAATTCCTCAATGCTTTTTTTGGGGAATTGGCTGTAATTCTGACTGCAGCTGTGTCAATTCTCAGAATCCAGTGCAGCATGACCATAAAAGGCACCAAAATCCTATGGAAGAGCATCTAAGTCATAAAGCAGCACCTGGAGCCAGAGGGGAATTTCCCTGGAAGCTCAGAATGACTCCCCATAGGTCAGAGGAGTCAAAGCTGCAAGGTGGGCACTGCTGAGAGGTGCCAGCAGCCAGCAGTGACCAGCAGCTGGGACACAAGGGGAGGCTCTGTGTGCTTTCCCTGCAGCCAGGTGCTCGCTGCCTTCTGTCCCCTACACTGGATCTGCATTGGTGTGAGCCCAGCTGGGCACTGAGGGAACTGAAAATCAGCCTGGGAAACAGAGCAGTGAGCATGGCCCTCTGCTGCAAGGACACAGCCCCAGAACAGCCCAGGGCAGGAGGCACCTCAGAAGGTAAAACTTTCTGTGGGAAGGGGAGGGAGCCTTGATGACATTCCCTGAAGCCCTGTCCAACTGCAGCTTGGAATCCTCCAGCAAGGGGGACTCTGCCACATCTTGGGGAGGTTGTTCCAGCAAAGGCTTGTTCCTACTGTAAGAGTTGCTTTTTCCTGTTAACACAAAACCCCTCCCAGTGTTACCTGCACTGTTGCTCCCTGTCCTCTCCACGTGGCTCTCTGTGAGCAGAGATGCTCTGTCCTCATTGTATCTCTGCTCTAACTTTATCCGTCAGCCAACCCAGAGGACAGACATGGGGCCAAGATGGCAGATGCCTGTGCCCATAGCTGGCCCTGGGAGAAATGTGGCTTAGCTGGTGACTCTGCTGCCCTGTGTCCGTTGTCACCAAACCCTCCACCTGAGACCCATGGTAGCAGTGTGCAGGCTACCTTGGACTTCTCCCACTCCATCCCACCAGTTCCCTTGCGTTCTCCTCACCCCATCACCCTGACTAACCCTGAGCAATCCAACCCCATTAAAGACACTAATGGCTGTGTCATCACTGAATGCCATCCTAAGACTGTCAGCCATTTTGAAGCTCCTTTAACAACTTCAGTTAATGCCCTGGCTTGTTGGGAAACCCTACCCCAAGCCCTGCCCATCCCAAATCCGGGCACACCCAACACCCAAAGGGAATTCCTCCTCCTGCTAACACTGGAAGTTTGTCTAATAGACACCTCCCTCTTCTGGAAGCCAGAATTACACCTGCAGGTATCCTAGAAGGGCTCACCCCCAAGATGGTGGCATCCAGGACATCAAAGTCCAACTTGTTAGTGAGGGGAGGTATCAGAGATGAAGGAAAGTGTTTATGGCTAAGGACTATTCTTCCCTTATCTGATTTATTCTCCTCCTCTTCATCTGAGGAAGATGTCCACTGGTTGGAGCCTAGAAAAGGTGCCTGGGAAAGGATAAAGAAAGAAGCAATAAAGAACATGACTGGGAAATAGTAAACAAATTAGATGTCATGCCAGTGCAATATAACAGGAAGGGCAATCCCACTTAGGAAGCTTTGGCATTCAGTGAGATTAAAGAATTAAGTAAGGCCGCTCGAGAGTATGGAAGAAGTTCACCATGTTTTTCTAATCTCCTTGCTGCAACCTTCTCTGCTCATCTTTTAACACCCCATGATTTACGCTATATTATGACATCATTGTTATCCCCCACTGAACATTCCTTGTGGGAAGTGGGGTGGAAGCGATTATTGCATAAGTTGTTGCAAGATGATGCTGCTAATCAGTTGTGGACCAACTGAACTATAGATGAAATAGCGCAGGAAAGGAACTTCACTGACTCTGATGTGCAACCCGTGGCTCTTCCAAGGAGTGTTTTAAATAGCATTAAAGACGCAGCAAAAAAGGCTCTTATGCACATACCTGAAGCTAACTGTTACATGGCTTTGCAAGGGTTCCTCAGGGTGAGAGAGATAGATGATCATTGGCTTCATGATGAGAAGGCTGGATTTATTGATTTATGATATATAATACATTAAGATTATACTAATAGGAATAGAGAGAAAAGTCCAGAAGCTGCTATGCTAAGAATAGAATAGGAATCTAATAAACAAGAGAGCTCTCTGTGAATCTGTCCCAGAGAACTTGGTCCCTGATTGGCCCTTAATTGTAAACATGGAACATGGGCCAATCCCAGTTGCACCTGTTACATTCCACAGAAGCAGATAACTGCTTTCATTCTTCTTCTGGGGCCTCAGCTTCCCAGAAGGGGAAAAATCCTTAAAAAAGGATTTTTATGAAAAGATGTCAGTGACAGCTAACAAACCTCAACTGGACTTTGCAGATATTAAGCAAGGCCCTGCGGAACCTTATACAACCTTTTTGGATAGACTTAAATTGACCCTTGATAAGCAAGTCACAGAAGAGCAAGTAAGAGAAAAGTTGCTAAAGCAATTAGTGATAAGTAATGATAATGTAGAATACAAAAGGTCTTGTGTGCGCTACCTTCAGAACCGGAACCTACCATCCCTCAGATGGTGAAAGGTTGTAATAAATTGGCTACTCCTGAGCACACTGCAACCATTGAGGTACAGATGCTGGTCAATGCCTTGAATGATTTCAAAAAAACTCTCAAAAGCAGCAAAGCCAAAAGACAGGACAATGTCATAACTGCAAGCAAAGGAGGCATTGGACAAAGAACTGTAACAAAGCTAAGACGGGGACTTACCAAAACCATTGTAATTGTTGAAAAAACAAATAAAACACTAATCAGTTCCATCAAGTGCAGGCTCACCACTGCTGTCAGTCGGGAAACTTCCAGCCAAGCGTGGGACAGAGGCATGGGAGGACATAAGAACCCCTCTCATCCGGCACACCGACCACTGGAGGCTGAGTATTCCACAGCTGCAGCGCCTCATTGTAAGCGTTCCCACCTTGGTACCACCAGGTAACTGACTGGAATTGTCAACTGCCCAGTCAGTGATAAACACAGATATAATACATCATGCCATTTCTATGGGTTGTTATGGCCCAGAAGCTAGACTGTGAGATCTTTTAATAATGGGACTAGATAGGTGTAATGCAGAAGGTTTATACATGTTTATCTATGGTTCTCACTGTCACTTCTGCTCAAGAAAACACTGTTCTAGTGTGGTGTGCTGACCCCCCTTGCTTCTTACCAGAGGGATGGGCTTTTGCTCAAGCCTTTTTGTTACCTGAAGTGGGTGAAAATTTACCTTCAGAGCCCTGTGTTGCCTTGACTAAGCAAATTGGTTCAGGGAGAATAAAAGTTACTTGCACTTTCACTTGTTTAAACAAAAACTTTACTCTTACTGGACTTGTAGATACTGGTGCAGATGTTATGGTAATTTCCTAGGACTACTGGCCCCCAGAATGGGCTCTTGTTCCGTCTTTGGACACCCTACTGGGAATCAGGAGACACAGAAATACTATGTGGAGTCTGCACCCCATTTCCTTTAAAGGACCTGAAGATCATGTGGCAACTGAAAACCATTTGTCATCAACAAAAGCCAAATTCTTATTTGGGAGAGAGACATTTTATCCCAATGGGGTTTAAAATTAGAAACAAATTTTTAGCAAGGGTCACTGATGAGCATGGTGCAGTTAAATTGACCTGGACGTCAGACAAGCCTGTCTGGGTAGATCAGTGGCCCCTTCCAATTGATAAATTGACTGTGCTAGAAACCTTAGTAAACAAACAGTTACTTAAAGGATGTACTGTCCCCACAAACAGCCCATGGAATACCCTCATATTTGTTATTTAGAAACCTCACAGTGATAAATAAAGACTACTCCAAGATCTAAGGAAAATAAATGAAGTAATGGAGGAGATGGGACCATTACAGCCTGGCTTACCATCACCAAATATGATTCCTAAGCATTGGGCGCTAATAGTCATTGATTTGAAAGACTGCCTTTTCAGCATCCCTTTACATCGAGAGGTTGTGCCAGGATTTGCTTTTTCAGTGCCCTCAATTAACAGACAATCACCATTGAAGAGATTTCATTGGAACGTATTACCACAAGGCATGCATAACTCACCAACCATTTGTCAGTGGTATGTGTCTAAAATCCTTTCACCTATTTGAGAGAAATTTCCTCAGTCCGTGATATTTCATTACATGGACGACATACTAGTTGCTGCACAGGACGATGTTGCCTTAAAAACTGTTACCACAGAAGTAATTGCTAAAATATGTGAGGCTAGATTACAAATAGCTCAAGATAAAATACAGCAACTTCCTGCTTGGCAGTACTTAGGCTACAGAATTACAGTGTACAGTTGTACTGCAAGTCATGTATTTACAAGACAGCCCTGTGACGCTACGTGATCTCCAGAGACTCATTGGATACATTAACTGGATTCGAACTCTCCTAGGGATTACCAATGAAGATTAAGCCCCTTTGTTTGAGTTACTAAACGGAGGCACAGATTTAAACTCCCCGGAAGAACTAACAGGAGAAGCAAAAACTGCTTTGGCCAAAGTGTCTGCAGCTATACAAAACCACCAAGCCCATCGATAACATCCAGAACTACCCTTTCTATTTGCAATCTTAGAGGAAAGTCCACATCTGTATGGTCTAATTTTTCAATGGAACAAAAGTTTGTTTGACGCCTTATTGATTTTAGAGTGGGTTTTTTTGCCTTACCAAATGTCTAAGACCATTACTACAACCCCTGAAATCCTAACACAGTTAATAATGAAAGCTAGATCTTGGATTTTATGCCTAGGAAAAGACTTTACTGTTATGTTTACACCTGTTACTTTTTTGTACTTAAAATGGCTCATTCAACAGTCTGATATTTTTCAAATTACATTGACAGGTTTTTCAGGACAAATCTCAGTTCACTTTCCGAAACATAAGTTGTTACACCTTTCTTTTAATCTAATTTATAAACCTTTGAGAAGCCATACCCCTCTTAACGTTCTCATCATTTTTACAGATGGTTCCAGGAAATCAGGCAAATCAGTAATTACATGGAAAAATCCCCTCTACGGCAATTGGGAGTTGGATATACAAATCATAGAAGGATTGCCACAAATTATGGAACTCGCTGCAGCTGTTTGTGCTTTTTCTAAGTTCCTCCTTCCTTTTAATTTAGTCACTGACTCCTTTTATGTTGCAGGTGCGGTGGAAAGAGCAGGAGGTTCCCTCCTCAAGTTTGGCTCTAATGAAAGGTTGTGTAAGTTACTTAAAACATTAATCTTTCTTTCCCTAAGAAAACAGCCTTATTTTGTTACACACATCTACTCTCGTACCACCTTACCTGGGTTCATGGCCGAAGGTCATACCCATGCTGACCACCTCACGATGCCCATTCAAACCACCCTCCCAAACTTTTTTGAGCAAGCTCATTTGAGCCATTCATTTGTTCATCAAAATGCTGGCAGTCGGATGTAACACAGTATCCCTCTTTTGGCCAGCTCAAATATATACTTTTTTCAGTCAATACTTTTTCAGAAGCTCTGTTTGCCACTTCACACGGGAGAAAAAGCTTGAGACATTATCAAGCACTTTTTATAAGCTTTCTCATCATTAGAAATTCCTCAAAAAATAAAACCAGATAATGGGTGCGGATATATTTCACAGAAAGTGCAACAACTTTTTAGTGTGTGAGGGGTAAATCATGTTACCAGTATTCCCCATTCCTCCGCAGGAAAGTCAATTATTGAGAGAATGCATAGGTCTTTAAAAGACCTTTTAGAAAAACAAAAAGGGGGAATGGAGGCCTTATCAGCAGTAGAGAGGCTAAGGCCATATCTGTTTTTAATTTTCTTAATAATTTGTTTATGCAACCATTGCCGAAAATTTTTCTGCATTTTAGCAACTCCACCCAAGCCAGGCTGAAGGAGACACCTCCAGTTCTAATGATCCCTTGAAGTGTCCACAGTTCCCGTTCCTGCCATTTCTGCTCCTCATATACCTGATCCTCGTGGATTACTACAGTGGATAGGTTTAAATCTTTTATGTCAGAAAGTTCTCCCATGGATCCAGTATATTGATTAAAAGCTTGGACCAAGGCCAATCAGCATCACTTTGGATAGAGGTACTCTCTAATTCTAAGACTCCAGTTATAATTATATGCAAAACAATTCTGTAAATGAAATAAAAAACTACACCCGGCCACAATGTACTCATTTTGCCTGAGTAAATTTTAGTCTCAGTTCATTGTCTCCTGGTGTCACTCTCCAAGGGACTTCTGGAGCCTTCTTCATTCAAGAATGGTGGATCCAGGCATTCTGCTCCTTGATCTTGATTGCAGTGAAGGTGGTGAGAGTGGTCCCTGGAATGATCTCTTCCATTGTGGTTCCAAAGTCTTTTCTGTAAGAGACTTAACATATACATAATCTCCAGGCTGTATTTTATGTACTGGCCCATCTAACTCCCTCCTCCAAGTTCCAGCCACATGTTTCTCAATTTCTCTGAGCTGTTTGCCTAAAGCCACCATGTCGGTGGCCAGTGTTACCTCCCAAGCGTGGGTGGACATTCCCTTTTGTATTCCATATGGTCTTCCATAGAGAATTTCAGAGAAACTCAGTTTTTCTTTAGCCCGAGGTTTAGTTTGAATTTGCAATAGGGCCAGTGAAAGAGCTTGGAGCCAGGGTAGATTAACTTCCTGCCCCAGTATTATAAATACCAATACCCCACTTTCCTTGGAAGTTCTGAAAAGTCAATTTCCACTGCTGTCCAGGCCCATGGCCCCTCCCAGTCTGACCAAGTTTCAGCCTGGGGGTATTTTTGGGGTTAGTCTGGAGGCAAAGATCACGCTTTTGGGTCACTTGAGTAATAGTGGCACATAAATTTCTGGCAACGACTCTCTCAGTCAAATAGGTGTTTAGGGCATCTATTCCCTAGTGTGCTTTCTGGTGTTCTACCCTTACTAGTGAACACAATAAATGGGAAGGGATTACCAGCTTTCCTTCAATGGTAGCCGACCCTTCTTGGTTATACAACCCTTTTTGATCTTCAGTTAGTTTTCTATCTTTCTTATTATATTCTGACTTACCTTCAAGGGAAATTTGTCCATGCGGAATTAGGGCTCCTTCAATAGTTACCTCACCTTTTGCTGCTTCCTTTGCCTCTCTATCCACCAGCTCGTTTCCTTCTTCCAATTCTGAGCTCACTCTTTGGAGTGCCTTAATATGCATAATTGCTACTTTTTCAGGCAGCTGAACTGCTTCCAGCTGAACTGCTTCCAGAGATAATTCCAGCCGGATTATCTCTTGTGCATGTTTGATGTTCTTTCTCTGTGAGGTCAGCAGTCCCCTCTCTTTCCAGGTGGCTTCAAGTGCATGCACGACTCTGAATGCATACCTCAAGTCTGTATAGATGTTTATTCTCTTTCCTTTTACCATTTCCAAGGCTCAGGTCAGGGCAATTATCTCGGCTTTCTACACAGAGGTGCCTGTCGGTAAGGGTCCAGATTTGATTACCTCTCTGCAGGTGGTCACTGCATACCCAGATTGTCACTTTCCATTGGCAACATAGCCAGTGAACCAGGTCTCTGCATCATCCCAAGGAGTGTCCTTTAAGTCTGGGCGGCTGGAGCAGGTAGCTTCAATGGTCTCCAGGCAATTGTGGTGTACTGCTTCTCCTTGATTTCCACTGAGAAAAGAAGCTGGGTTGACAATATTAGTTACCACTATCTCTACATCATCTTGCTCTACCATTATGGCCTGGTATTTCAGGAACCTCTATGGTGAGAACCAGTGGCTGCCCTTTACTGCCAATACTGTGGACACTGTGTGGGACACTAGCACAGTAATTTTCTGTCCCAGGGTAAACTTGGGTGCTTCTGGAACATTCAACACAACTGCTGCTACAGCTCTGAGGCAACCTGGCCATCCCTTGGTTGTTGCATCTAGTTTCTTAGAGAAGTAAGCAACTGCCCTCTGGTATGGACCCAACTCCTGAGCCAAAATTCCCAGGGCAATTATTTGTCTTTCAGGGGAAAATGGAAAGAATGGTTTACTTACATCTGGAAGTCTCAAAGCTGGAGCTGACATGAGGGCACTCTTTAGCTGGTGAAAGGCCCATGTGGCTCCTTTTGTCCACTGGAGATCTCTGTTTCCATCGGTAATAAGAGCATAGAGGGGTCTGACGAGCAGTCCATAATTATATACCCACAGCCAGCACCACCCTGCCATGCCTAAGAAGTTTCATAGTTCCTCTATTGTCTGGAGTTTTGGGGTTCAGCATATGACTTGCTTGCGAGCCTGCCCTAAATTCCGTTGCGCAGCACTGACCTCATACCCCAGGTAGATTACCTTCTGTTTCACTACCTGTGCCTTTTTCTTTGATACTCTTTATCCTTGGGGTCCTAGGAAATTTGAAAAGCTTACTGTCCAGGCTACACATGCTTCCCTCATCCGAGTGGCCACTAGAAGATCATCTACATACTGCAACAGCCTGCCTTCTTCCTGTGGAGCTTCCCAGGACTCTAGATCTTTGCAAGTTGCTCCCCAAACAGAGTGGGGGAATTTTGGAAACCTTGAGGAAGCACGGGCCATGTGAGCTGGGTTTTGCGCCTGCTTTTAGGGCTTTTCCATTTGAATGCAAAAATTTTCTGGCTGGCTTTTTGGATAGGGAGGCAGAAGAAGGCATCTTTCAGGTCTAAAATGGTAAACCAGGTTAGCTCAGGTGTTAGACAAGTTAGTAAAGTATATGGATTTGCTACCACAGGATATAAATCTTCTGTTACTCTATTGACAGCCCTCAAATTCTGTACTATCCAGTATGACCCATCAGAATTCCGAAAGGATAAAATGGGAGTATTGAAATCAGATTGGCATTCTTTCAATAACCCTAACCGCAGAAAATTTTCAATCATTGGTCTGATTCCTTCCCTGTCTACCTTTTTAGGGGGCACTGTGTAATTCTTACTGGTTGTGACCCTTCCTTAGCTTAATTACTACGGGCGAGGCATTTTTCACACTCCCTGGTACATCAGAGGCCCATACCCAAGGAAATACTTGACTTAGTATCTCTGCATCAATTTCCTCCTTAATTTCAATAGCTGTTACGGTTAAACTTAATAGCTCTATGTACTTCTGATCATTCACCTTCAGAGAAACTTCTCCATTTTTTAATGTAATGGTTGCTTGTAACTCCAGTAAATCTCTCCCTAAAAGTGTTTTTGGCAAATTTGGCATAAACAAAAACCTATTAATATACCATTGTTTTCCCAATTTGTACCTTAAAGGTTTGCAAAAATATTCCTTTTCAGACTGGCCAGTTGCTCCCTGCACTACAACATAATAATTCTCCACAGGTACTAAAGCTTTATTTAAAACTGAATATGTGACTCCTGTATCCAAAAATTCCCCCCTTTTCCCTCTTCCCCCAGCCCCATTGTTATAACCAGTGGGTCCACTGGGGTAGAATCCCCTGGTCCTCGTCAGTTGTTTTGTACATGTGCAGCCACTTGTCGGTCACCTCATCTCCATTCTGGGCATAGATTTTTCCAGAGACCAATTCTTTTACAAATTGCACAGTGGTTTCTGCCCAGACAAGGTGGTCCTTGTCTGGGTGGTCCCTGATTGTATTTTCTTTGTCTTTCCTCCTGTACTACTGCTACCAACTTTTCCATTCCTTGTTTATATCCTTCTTCCCAGTTAATAAAATATCCTCCATGCCTCTTCTAGCAAGACTTTGAGGTTCCTCCCTTCCGGCCCCCAGATATTCTGAAGTTTATGTCTAATATCTCCAGCAGAGTGCCCCAAAAATGAATTAACTGGCCTGATTCATCCCTGTCTCAGACCCCAGATCCAATGATGTGTGACGACGGATAGCATACCTTAAACACTCTAGAAACTCAGACAGTGTCTTGGAAAGACCCATCTTAAGGGAATATAAGGCAGACCAATTGATGGTTTTTGGAATAGCTCTTTCCACTTCTGTTGCTATCCATTCTTGATAATCTGCTAATCTCTTTACTTCTGCTGATACATTGGGATCCCATTATGGGTCTTAGTGGGGAAAATATTCTTTTACATCTAGCTGCTTGCTCTTGCAGTAATCCTCTGCCAAAGTCCCTGCTGTCTTTAAGATCAGCTGTTTTTCTGTTTCAGTGAAAGCATCCAGTAGTAACTGGATGTCAATCCAATCTGGATTGTGTTGTTTGATAACATATCATAGACATTTGGCAGTAAGTATCAGATTGATGAGATAATTCCTAGCAATCCTTTCCCATGCCTCTAAATCCAGAATGGTAAATGGATTAATCAATAACTTCCCTTCTTCTGGTCCCAATGCCTCTCACAGAGGGGCCTGTAACACTCTTGCCTCCTAGTTCTAGATGCAACTGGGCTGTCAGGAGGGGGGTGGGTTCTAGTGAGTGTGCTTTCCCAGCCTGAGTTCTCCTCCTTTTTGGGGAAATCCTCTTCCTCTTCATGCTCATCCTCAATCTCCCTTCCCCCATAAGGAACTTTTTTCAAATCAAATGTATCTCATTCTTGCCCCTCAGAATGATAAACCTTGTCTAATCTCATACACCATTGTCCTATACTGCATGCTGAACAACAATGCTTGATTTGCTGCCTCTTTGCTTTGTTGTCCTTTCCAAGAGTTAACACCAATGAGTCAGAGGGAGCTCTGAACCCGCACTTTCTTTGTCATTCCTGGTGATTTCTTAAAGCAAAAAACATATCAGCATACGAAACTTCGTTCCATTTACCTTCCTGTCTTAAAAACAACATTAATTGCTATAAGGTATTATAATCTAAAGTTCCAGTGGGTGGCCACTTTGCTCCGTCCTCTAACCTGTATAATGGCCAGAGTGTGCAGTGTTGAATTAGATATTTTTTTATTCTCAAAGCCCCCCCTGCTGGTGACTTCCTTCCAGGGGGCCAACATGCACCCCGAGGGGCTGGCCTGAGGAACTTTGCTCTGGTTAGTTCCCATTATCTCCTTCTCCTTGTCCTTTCCTGTTTCCATCCAAAACTCTCTTCACAGAGCTTCACAGTCGTTTCCCAGTCTTCCTCCCACACACTCCAGGTGGCAGGTATCAGATGTGCTTTCCCACACACGAGCTTTAAAATCTTAGGTTCTGAATCAGCTTGATCAGGAAACCTCAATTTACACTCAGGCCATGTGCCCCAACACTTATTAGAACAGCAATACCAGCATCTCTCACAAACTCCGCACTGCAATAATACCCACGCAGTGTGCCAACCTCTCGATGCACCAAAGGCTCTCAGGAATTGCCCGCAGAGGCAGGCTATTCCGTTTATCACTCCAGGGAATTCTAAATCTTCTTTGGCAAGTTGTTCCCAGTCCAGACTTACTATAGTACCAGCTGAAGTCCAATAAAGCCCCTCCGAATGAACTTGTTCATCTCCTCTACTATCCAATAATTCACAGGATTCACAAACTCACAGGTGTCAAGTCCAAACCACTGGGGCAGAGGAGCCCCTTGAGTTCATCTAGCCACGGTTAAAGTGTGCACAATCTACACAAATCTCCACCTTTGAACTCAATAAATGTCCTCACCCACGCTTCTCCACTTGCTCCACTTCTCTGCCTGGTGCTCCCTGCCCCCACAGCCTGCCCCAGCTGGCGCCTCAGGCCTCATTCGGCCGCTTCAGAGACAGGTGGAAACCCCCCTGCACTGTAGGTATATTCACTTATGGCTCTCTTTCAAACACCACGCACTCGCACAATTACAAAGACACTAACATTAACCACACAATGCATTTACCACACAATGTCTGGACACCACAAACACACACACAGGTTCACTTGACTCACCCCCAGAGCTGACAGTGGTCACTCTGTCGAACAGTGAACCCCCATTTCTAGTCCAGTCACCCCATCGACCAGTCTGCCTGCTGGCACAGGAATGAGGCTGAGCATTCAGATGTCTTTCAGTGACTCATTCAGCCGTCCTATCTCTCTCTCCCCCAGGGCCCCTCAATACATACTGTGTTTATCTCTGCACACCAGCAGGTCCTTGTCTGTCTCCGCAGGAGGCAAGCCAAGACAGGCGGAGGTCGTCTGAGAAAATCCCAGGGCATGCCTTAGGAGGTCTGTCTTCCCTCTGCCCTGCGAGAACAGAGATGGTCTCTTGCCTGGCTTGCCAAAAAGATTTGCGGAAGCAAACAAGCTTCACAACTTTTGTGGAAGTTGTAAAGCTGTTATGTTTATTACAGCGCTGGACACATGTGGGGACCACTCCCCTCAAAATACATGCTATACCTCTGGGAACTCCAGATCCTTTTTTATCCCACTCTCAAATACATGTGCATGCAATTTCACAATAAATTCATACATATTCATTCTACTGTTTTCACATGGCATTTGACGCTAATTCTTCTTTATCAGAAAGAACTCCTTGGTCAGGCTGCCCTCTCTCGTAACAGTCTCTCTGTCTGCCCCCCTTATCTCTGTCCTTCGGCTGTAGAAGCTTCTCTGAGCATAGGTTTTTTATGAGAACAGGCAGTCAGACTAAACAACTATGTTTTCAAGCTACAGATTTAACTCAAAGACGTACATTTCACCTAAATCAAAATGGATTTCTACTCTGGAAAATTTACAATCTGTCTCACAGGGGGGAACAAAGCACTGAAGGGAGAACAATCCAAATTCAGTGGATGGACAAACTTAGACTCAGTGGATGTGACCTTGGCTGTTGCTGGAACAAGTCAGGAGATGTTTGGAGGAAGCAAGAATGGAAAGGGAAAAGGGGTAGTAAAAAATTAAATTAAAAAAAAAATAAAAGAAAACTGAAATGAAAAAGAGAGAGGAAGAAAATTATCCCTAATGATACTTTTCTCCCTAGAGTTTCTGACAGTGGAGCACTGTTACAGCTGGCACGAGAAAAACAGGAGCAATTATTTCTTCAGTGAGGACTTTATCTATTGTGTCCACTTTGTCCTCCACTGCTCAGGCTCCATTCAGGATCAGCAGCTTGTTTCTAAATCATCCAGTTTTCCTTCTTTCCAAAAGAGACTGATGACACAGTGTTTGGTTATCAGTTTCCCTTGGACAAAGCAGGAGAAGCTTCTTCCTGACTGACCTGTGTGGGAAGGGACCTGCTCTATAAATGCACAGTGCCAGAGGACCTCCACCACCTTCTGTACTTGTATCCCTGTCCTAGGGTGACGTTATGATGCTTGTATCCCCAGCTGTCTGTTTTGTTTATGCTGGATATTACATTCTGTGCCTTCAAGACTGGCTCTGAGAGCAAAGTGGGAGAAGAAGAAATGCAGAGTTTTGTTATCTGCCTTATTCACTCCTCCACAGTCTGCTGGAACACAGAATTCCACTGTTGTTGTCTGGGCATGGATGGGGCAGAACACCGCGCTCCTTTTGCTAGTTAGTTAGTTAGTTAGTTAGTTAGTTAGTTAGTTAGTTAGTTAGTTAGTTAGTTAGTTAGTTAGTTAGCTAGTTAGTTAGTTTAGCAGTCCGAGTTTTCCCTGGACTGTTTTTCTTTCCCTTTTCTTGGAACCGTTCGACCCTGCTCCAGACTGGGACCCTGGGAAAGACCGAGGAAACATTGTACAATGCAGCCTGCCGGGGCTACTCTGCAGCTTTTCCCAGCACCGGAGGGACCGATAACAGAGCGACCACTCACCGGGGAGACTTTCTGAGTTTGTCATCTCTTCAGAGCAGCGAATCAGTTTTGTCATCTGGTATTGTTTATTTTGTGTGCTGGGGAGTGCTTTGCCTGTTAAATAAACAGGTTCTTTCCACTTCTCTCCAAGGAAATCCTTCCCAAACCAGTTGGGGAGAGGGACTTTGTGGGTTGTCTTTCTAGGGGGACCAATTTTGGGGGTTTTCTCCCAAATTTGCCCTAAAACCAGGACAAGATGGAACAGTGTAAGTTGCAGTTCTGCTGCAAAATTTGGACAATTGCTCACAAATGAATGATCTCTCTTCATCACTATTTCAACCTGAACATAATTTATGCTAGTCTTCTAGAAACAATTTAAAGAGGAAATCAGTTTAAACTGCTTCTGTACTCTCAATTTAATTGTTTTCTAACCAAGATATCAGAGACTTGGCCCTTTTTAAAAATAAAGGCAAACACCGAAAGGGTTATGCATATTCATAGTTTTCCTTAGAAAAGGTGTGGTTATGCAAACTATTTCTTAAAACTCACTGTTTTCATTAGCATGCACGAGGCACAGGCCAGGCGCAGTGCGCCGCTGTGGACCCTCTGAGGAAGGCTCCCCATCTTCCTCAGTGGTCTCCTGATGAAGGCTGGAGGTCTTCATCACCGTGCCCTTTTCACATTTCTCCTCTAGGCGCATGCAGTCTCTTGTTTGCTGTTTCAGTGATTTCCTCACTGTTTTTAGCAAGCTCCGTCCTTCATTTTTGCAAGTTCTGTTCTGTATTTCTTGCCACATTTCATCCTGTGTCTTTAGCTTGTGGCTAATTATTTCTAGCTTGTGTTAGTTACAATGTATCTGATTCCTGCCTGAATATGTGCCTCACATTAACCTTTTAACCCTTTCAAATATTCACAGTATAGAAAATCTAGGCCTGATTTTGTGGCTTAGCATTTTAAATTTAATACATTTTGATTTTTAAAAAAATTAATAAAACTGAAAGTACTGTAGCACAAATTGAATATCATTAAATACTGCTTATTACAATTTAACTTTAAACAAATATGACTTTTGCTTGGGAAAGTGAACACAGCAAGAGGGCTGAGGTAGTTAGGTCTGAGCAGCAGGCCTCAGCCAAAGCTGACTTATAAGATGAACCCTGGGCATTATGGGACTAACACCATCATTATTATTTATGCTAGCCGTTTAACACCAAACAAGTGCTTCAGAAACTTACACATAACCTTGTGTAAATATCTGCAAAAAATGTATAATTTTAAGAAATCTTCCCAACTGATATGAATAGAGGCTCATTCACAGGGTATTTAAGGGAAACCTCCAGACAAGGCCTAGGCTCTGGCCAAGCCCCTGCCTCTGCTGGTCAGGAAGTGTGCCATCAGATCCACGTGTTTCTATGCTAAAGACGTAATCAAGTTACTTTGACTTGGTGATTTGGGCCTATCAAAGCTGGACCCACTTTCAGGGTGAATTTGGATACCTCAGCTACAGGTGAGGATTTTCCCAGCTGCTGGGAAGATTTCTCCAGGTCCTCTCTATGAAATGGGGCTCTGTGGACTCTGGACAATGGTAAAGCGTTCAGGCCATTGGTGATGGATCTTTCTCAATCACTGTCCGGTCTCTCATATAGTAATGAGATTACCTTGCTTGTTTTTGCTTGTCACTAAAGCCAAGCACACAGTTGTGTTGAATGTATTATTTTACTTTTCTGTTGCCTTAATATTCCTAGTAAAATATGATTTTTCTTTCTTTCCATTGGTGTCTGTGTTCTTTAAAACACCCCTGTCAATTGACAGGACAAGGGCCTAAGACCTACTGGGATCAATGTTTCTTAGACTTGTTGGAGTTGCCTAAGCAATGGTTTGTGCCCCTCATTTTTTTCAACAATAGCCCAAGCCTGCAGAAAAGGGGAACCTAAGCAAGTATCTTGAGTTTCCTGAAAAGAAAAAAATTCTTGGACAACAAGCAGCATTCCCAAAGAGCTAGCAGCAAACTGAAGATACCTTGATGAATGGATTAGTGAGATTATGAGCCACGTTTGCCTGTGATGGCAATGTTGCCTTTTCCCCAACCTGGAAATGAAAGTAGAGATAATTTTAGTGAGGAGATAATGTAAAAATGGATCTTTATTTGGAGGTTTTCAGGAGCAGTTATGGAAAGATGCCCACAAAAGCCCACTCCCCCCAAGGATGAGTACATATTTGTAGGTTTTAGGAAATTAGCATAATTGATAAAAAGCACTAATTAGGACAAGAAGTGGTGATACAGTTCCCCCCCTCCCAGGTCAAGTTCCTCCTCTGGAGTCCCCCCTCTTGGCACTGGCTGTACTTTGTCCATTAAAATGCATCTCAAAGAGTCATTCTTGTGTGCCAAGATGGCACTGGGGCCTTGGATCCCCCAGCGCTTGGAGCTCTGGAATTTATTTTGTCTTTCTGCTTAGGGAAAGGACTTGGGAAAGGACTTGGAAAAGTATTAGGAAAACTGGTCACTAGTACAGTAGGATGCAGAGCTACAAACATATATGCAAAGAATATAGAAAACATAGAAAAAAGGCAAAACCCAAATGGCATCAGCAAGGTCTTGGGCACGAACACATATGTCCAGAGGGCCTTCTCAGCCCTATTTCTGTGTATTTCTGGGAACTAGAGGAATCCTGCTTGAGCCTGTGTGGAGATGGATTTGGGAAGTAAAAGTTAATTTCTCTTTTGCTCCTTGGGGCAGCTCCTGTTCCTAACATCAGCTGAGCTTCTCTCCACCCTGATGCCTCTGATTGTGGCAGCAAAACAATTCAGGTGTCAGAAGACACTGACACCTCTAGGGACATGACTTTTTCCAGTGCCAGCTGTGAGTGGGAGTCGGAATAAAAACTGTAAACCACAACTCCACTGGAAGATTCTCTTCCTTTTCATTCTGTAAATAAGTTCTACATTCCCTTCTGAATTGTCAGTTGTTTGTTAAGGATGGGAACTTCTCTTTTATGATTTTTTTCAGGTGGTTTGGAATTGGATAAGGGTCTCCTTCATTCACAGACTCCAGACCAAAGTGCCTTTGGAATATGGCCCATGGGCAGTTTTTGCCCAGCCATCGTACTTCTAGATCAGAAAGCAAAGGCAATGGTATTTGCAGCCAAAACCCAACAAAGCCTGGGACAGCCAAAACATCCTGGGGAGATAGAGGCCTCTAGCTGTTCCTAGAAATCAGCAGAGTTCCAGCCAAATGGTTGTGTAGCACTAAGTGCAATCTCTTTGCCTCGATCAGAGCCTTGCTCAACTGAAAAAGCAGAAAGATCAGCAAGGGTGCTCCCAAAGGCCCATCACATTTTTTTTTATTCTGCTCATCTGGCTTAAGTTTGCAACTCAATGTGTGTCTGCAGTTACACTGGTGAGGAGGAAGGAAAACCAAACCAACCAACAAAACAAACAACAGAACACCAACAAAAAAAGACCCTCATGGCAGGGCTATGACGTTCCACAAGAGGAATCACTGGTGTCCATTTCATGGACCTCTCTCAATCCTATTAAAGTACTGTAGTCCTGGTTTAAAATAGACATGTATGAAACAGTTTGAGAGACAGAGACTAAAATGGCTTATGGATTTTTTTTTTTAAGAATGAGGAAAACGACCCAAAAGGTGTTTTTTTATAACATTTTAAAATATACTACATAAAAATTAACAACTGCAGTAAGTAAGAATTAAAAAAATAAGTGCTTTGGTATGCAAATAATTAGAAACACAGAAATGTGAAGATACGAAAGCATATTTTCATAAAAATATGAAATTACAGACAAAAGTCACTGATGGTAGAGACAGGAATCTGACATACACACACTGAGTTCATGCAGCAACAGCCAATGCTTATTGAATGGCTGTGGGAAATGGATTTGTGAAGAATTCTCAAAACCTGACAAAAGCTCACAGTCTTGTACACCTGTATGCAAACACTGAGATAAGGTGTGCTGACTTAGGAAGGCCATGGAATAGCAATGACATTGTTGAGAGAGACTGAACTAGAAACAAGTTTCAGTAAGTTTCAAAATATGGCCCTGCAAAAAGACTAGATATTTTAAAGCATTAGAACTGTGAAAGTATTGTATTGTAGCAGGACCATGTGGGGAAAAATAGAGGTGATTGGTGTTAGAGTTAAGAGCAGCATTGTGTGGCAAAAGCTAATAGGTTTAAAAACATTTTTAAGGTATTGTAACCAGGAAATAGATTGGCTTCTGATGAAATGGCGTTGTCACAAGAGACATCTCTTGTGTCTCTCTATTCATCGAGACTGATAATAGAATCAAATATTTTTAAATGCCTCTCAGTTGCCCCCTCTCTGTAAAAGCTGGGAAAACCAACAAAAGGCACCCTCTTCTATAGGGCCTTCAAATTTCCCACTCTTACATAGCTGATTGGACAAGGGTCTTAGCTCCACCAGCTCACTGGCCAATGTTATGGGTGCATTCATTGTTCAAAGGGATTGGCTGAAGTCCCCTGTTTGAACTTGAATCCAGCCTATCAGTAACACACCCGGGGACTTGTTTGCTTCTACTATCCAATGGATTAGGCTGGTTGAGTTGCTGTCTTGTTATGCCACATAATCTGTGCAGCTTTAGGCCACCTATATCTGTCACAACCAAAACTATATACACTGAACTACAATATAAAGGTTGGTACTTTAATTACTCCTTTTTAAATTGTACTTTAATTAGGTCTTTTTACATTGCTGGATTTTTTTTCTTCTGAAGAGAAGCTAGGATATTGCTCAAGAAAACTGTCACATCCAATAATTAAATTCCCTGATTTCTTCTGGTGCTGGGTAAGACCTTCAGGCGGAAAGACTTGACTGAAGGCAAAGAACTAGTTCTGTGTGGTTTTGTTGACTGAAGACCCAGTACCAGTTCTGCTCCCTGTCATATGGGAGGATGCAACCACTGATGATCCAGTACTGTTTCTGGTTGGTGTCAGGTTGGTGAATGTGTCCCTTGATGACCCAATGCTTGCTCTGCTTGGTGTCCCGCTGGAGGGTATGCTGCTTGCAGACCAACTGTAACTTCTGTCGGATATCTTATGGGAGGATATGTCCATTGATGATCCAACACCTGTTTTGTCTGGTGTCACATTGGATGATGTGTTGGTTGTATACAGAGTGCGCCTTCCACGTGGTACCACACTGGAGGATACGCTGGATACAGGCATAGTTCTGTCTGCTGCCACAGTGGATGTTGTGTCGGTTCCAGAGACAGTATAGGTTCTAAGCTCTCCCCTGTGTGCTGGAATAAAAAAAATAGAAAAACAAATCAAGAGCAAATCTACGTTTCATGTTAAATAGCTCTCACAAGGGTATGTATGTGAAGTACTTATAACTGTTTGCTTCTTGTCTCAAGTGCTTATTTGAAACACACAGTGCCTGATTATAGATACTAATCTTTAATAGATAAAGGACATTAGCACAAGTATCCTACCCTTTAAAGGGTTGGAAAACAATAGCACTTTATTTTAAGTGATACACAATACTTACAGAGATCTTTTATCCCTCATCATTATAATTCCAAGGCTGTGTTTTTTAATCAAGTAAACAAACTTATTCTGCAGTATCCCTGCCACTGTTATTGGGGAACACTTGCCCTGTTGGCCACAGAAGGGATTTATTTGTTTTTGGATATACTTCACTATTAATTGAAATCAACACTTAATGTTCTTCAAATATTAGTCAGGCATATTGTTGCAGGCAACATTTTAATTAAATTACTGTAATATTCAAGTATGTTACAACAGTCTGACAAGTTAAAAGTTCACATAACTAGAATACTGAGTATCAAACAATTTTTGCATAGAAAAGGCACTTTCTTTACCAAATAGCACGTGTGGGGTTGAACTAATGTGTTTTTGGAAACTTTGTCCTAAGTTACATAACGTGATTTATAATATAAGCTTCATATTGTTATTATTTTAAACTGCATGATTTAAAATATTTGGTTACAACTATTATTTGTGTAAGCAAAGACACATGACAAGGAGAGCATTCGTACTGGGATACATACATTCCTTGGCTATGTAGTAATGTTGGCAAGTGATGCTCAGTTGATTAAAATCAGGTAAGAATTGCTAATACTCCTGTAAAAAATTAGTTTCTGGGAGACATCGCTGCTTGGTGTATTCAGCATTATAGACACTTCCAGATAAGTAAACACTGTCAGTATGCTTTTCTGTTCTGCTTGTACTGATATCTCCATTCTTTCATTTCTGACATCATCTCAGTAGCTGGGAAATTCTCTCTTGTGGCCTGTGTTGGTTTTGCATGGGTTTATTTTTGGTTAGGAGGGAAGAAGCCAGCCATGAAAGTGATATTTATATGAGGAGCTGCTAAAAGCTTCCTCTATGCCAGGCAAAACCAATTGCTGACTCCCTCTGAGAATAGGCACACTGGTAAGTCAATTACAAAAGCTTGTAATGCCTCTATGATAATTTATTTATGAAAGACAAAACCTTGGGAACTCTCTTTTTCTTCCTTGGAGAGGTGGGTAGGTGCCAGGGTCTTCCTGGTCCAGGGCTGGCCATGTGGCCAGGACAGCACAGCCAAGATGGGCGCGACCGGGGTGGCGCCATGTGGCGCGGCTATCTCAGCGTGGCTCACAATGAACTTTATTTGCTTAGCTGCTTTTAGCCAGCCATGCTGCCAACAGAATGGCCAGAAGTGGTGGCAGTGGATTTTTTTTCCCCTTTTTGGTGCACTGCATGAAGAGAGGCACTGAGCAGAGCTGGCAGCTGGCGAGTCCCACGTGGCGCCAGCAGGAGCCATGGGATCAGCTGGGAGGGGCATGGCGAGCAACTTTCAACGCTGCACAAGTCTATAAAACTTTTCAATTGATAGAACTTGAGAACAAATGAACTTACGAATGCTGATTCTCTCCCGAGTCACAGAAAAGCAAAAGGGGAAGACATGCGAGGACAGCAACATGGCGACACTAAGGTTGATGCAGAAGAGGGAGGGGGAGGAGGAGGTGCTCTGGGCCTCAGAGCTGAAATTCTCCTGCAAGCTGTGGTGACACAACAATTTATTTCCTTGTAATTCATTAAGTGCATGGGGGGAATACAGAAATCACCTGCAGCCTGTGAGAAACAGGTGCTCATCCTGGAACGTGTGGATGCTGAGAAGCTGCAATCAAGTGAAAGACTTGAAAGAGAGAGAGAAGCCTTGCTTCCAGAGATAGAAGAAAAATACCTTTGCTTTTATACTAGAACAGTTTATCCTTAAAACCCCATGAACCAAATGGCCCATGAAAAAACAGTTATGGGAAGACTTCTTTGCCCTTGGAAGTGACTCATGTTGCAGCAAATTGGGGCAGGGCTGCTACTCGTGAAAATTAGAATCACATTGGAAAAGTTCACAGAGAACTGTCTCCTGTGGAAGAGATTCCATGGTATAGCAAAAAAGACACCTCTCCCTAAGCAGACTGAAGAAAGACTTTTAGAAGTGACAAACTGACTGAAAGCCCCATGTTTAGTCTCCCTCTGTTGTTGGTCAGAAGAAAAGAAGGGCTATACAAGGGTTTTAAGTTTCATTATTCTTTTAAAATTTCATTATTAGATTTTTCTTTGTATATTTTAAAGTTTTGAGCCTGTTTTACCTTTAAAGTGTTTTACTTCTAATCCTTATCTCATCCCATAAGCTTTTAAATTGTTTACTCCCCCTCCTCTGCTCAATTGTGGCAGAGGAGAATAAGTAAAGGATTTTTTGTACCTGCACTGGCTTTTAATGCACTGTAGGTGTATTGGCTTTTAGCCAATGTTAAACCCACGACACTATCAGATTTTACTTTACTTACTATCACTGTAAGAACATTCACATGTTTCAAAGCAAAGAAAACATTCACTACTAACAGTAGTAAGAAAAAGTTACAATTATTTGAGGTCCACATATACTGAATTCTGTCCTACACTATTTCCAAGAAAAAAAGTGCAAGACAGAGGGTGACAAGAAAAACGCCCAGTCTGACAAATTTCTACAACTTAGAGAAAGCAAAGTCTAAAAATCAAGGAAATGCAAAGAACTGCAATGGTTGTGGTTGCAAGGAAAGGCTATTACAAAAACATTAATGGTTTAAAACAGAAAGAAAGGAAAAAGCCTTTAAAATTTTTTTAAATAGTAATGAAAGAAAAAAAATCAAAAACCAAATACCCATCCACCACCACCAACACTCCCCAAAACCAAAAAAAACCAAACAACCAAGCAACCAAACACAAACAAAAATAAAAATAACCAAGCAAATGGGGACCACTAGAAAAAAACACTACTAAAAATTACAGAAATTTTAATCCCTATCTGAGCTTTGATCATCCCCTTCCTCTTCAGAAAAATGTCTCAGAACATTTCTCTTTGCGCTAGTTTTAAAGCTACATTATGTAATGCTGCATTTACAATTAAGTGTTTTGTGCATTTAAAATTAAGTGTTGTTGCATTTGACTACAGAAGCTGTGCAGCATGAAGGGAGATGCAGGCTGGGAACCCACATCCTGTAATTGCTTGAAAAGCACACTTACTACTTCTGCAGGAGCAGAAGTAGGAGCAGGAGCTCTACCAGCTGCTTGGGGTGAAATGTGAGGCTGAAGAAGATCTGTTTAGTAAAAGTAAGTTTTAATAAGCAAGGAAATGCACAGAATGGAAATAGTTACGGTTACAAGGAAAGGTGATTACAAAATGTTAATGATTTAAAACAGAAAGACAGGGAAAAGCCTTTGGTTAAAAAGAAACAAAGAAAACAATTAAAAGAAGTAAAAAAAGAAAAAATCAAAAATCAAACACCCACCCACACACCTCAACCACTCCCCAAAACCAAAAAATTCCAATCAACAAAGCATCCAAACCCAAACTGAAACCAAAAATCTCCACAAGGAAATAGAAGCCAATAAAAAAAAACCATTAGAGTAATAGTTTTAATCCATGTGTTAGCTTCCACCATCCCCTTTCTCTTCTGAAAAAACTCTCAGAACATTACTCTTAGCACTAGTTTTAATACTCTCTTATGTTTATATTTAAGTATTGTTTGCCCAGAGAAGCTGTGCAGCATGAAGGGAGATGCTGTCTGGGAACTCACATTCAAGTGACTTTAATTGCTTGAAAAGCACAAAGCACACTTACCCACAGGAACAGGAGCAGGAACAGCAACAGAAGGAGGAGGTGGAGGAGGAGGAGGTGGAGGAGCAGCAGGAGCAGGAGGTGGAGGAGGAGGAGGAGGAAGTGGAGCAGCAGCAGGAGCAGGAGGAGGTGGTGGAGGTGAAGCACCTGCTTCAGGTTAAATGTGGTGGTGCGGAGATTCTGTTTGGAAAAAGTAAATTGTAAAAAGCAAGGAAATGCACAATACTGGAATGGTTGCGTTAGCAAGGAAAGGCTGTTACAAAATGTTAATGACTTCTAAGAGCAAGAAAGGGAAAAGCCTTTGTTAAAAATGAAGGAAGTGTGGGAAGCATCATAAGTGTCGGAAGGAAGTGTCGGAAGGAAGTGTCGGAAGGAAGGAAGGAAGTGTCGGAAGGAAGGAAGTGTCGGAAGGAAGTGTCGGAAGGAAGTGTCGGAAGGAAGTGTCGGAAGGAAGTGTCGGAAGGAAGGAAGGAAGGAAGGAAGGAAGGAAGGAAGGAAGGAAGGAAGGAAGTGTCGGAAGAAAGGAAGTGTCGGAAGGAAGTGTCGGAAGGAAGTGTCGGAAGTGTCGGAAGTGTCGGAAGTGTCGGAAGGAAGGAAGTGTCGGAAGGAAGTGTCGGAAGGAAGTGTCGGAAGGAAGGAAGGAAGGAAGGAAGGAAGGAAGGAAGGAAGGAAGGAAGGAAGGAAGGAAGGAAGGAAGGAAGGAAGGAAGGAAGGAAGGAAGGAAGGAAGGAAGGAAGTGTCGGAAGGAAGGAAGGAAGTGTCGGAAGGAAGTGTCGGAAGGAAGTGTCGGAAGGAAGTGTCGGAAGGAAGGAAGTGTCGGAAGGAAGGAAGTGTCGGAAGGAAGTGTCGGAAGGAAGGAAGGAAGGAAGGAAGGAAGGAAGGAAGGAAGGAAGGAAGGAAGGAAGGAAGGAAGGAAGGAAGGAAGACAAACATAATAATATTTAAAAAAAATAGAAACAAAACACCACCCACCCCACTGCCAACATTCCCCAAATCCAAAAAACGCAACCAACCACGCAACCAAACCCGAATAAAAATCAAAAATACCACCCAGGCACATGATGTCCAGGAGAAAAAAACATTACAGTAGTTATATTAATCCCTGTGTTATCATCCACCATCCTCTTTCTCTTCTGAAAAGTCACAGAATGTTTTCTGTTTGCACTACTTTTATTGCTCCATTATGTTTACATTTTAAATTATTGTATTTTCCTACAGAAGCTGTGTAGCACGAAGAGAGATGATGGCTAGGAACCCACATCCAAGTGACTGTGATTGCTTGAAAGGCACACTTACCATCATTACCTTTCTTGTTTTCCAGATATCAGAATATACAGAACTATTAAAGTAAGTACAGCAGGTATTGCTAACGAAGCTTGTGACCTAAAACCTTCAACCATGCATGGCATTACATTACATATTATTTTCCCCTCAGGTCTCTTGAACCTCCTTTTTCCCTTTGTTCAAAATGCGAATTCAGATCTGAATAGTTGTTACAGAATTAGATTTAAAAGGATTTTGCCTTTCATTACACTTAAGTGACCAAGAGAGATTTCAGAAGTACTCAGGGAAGCTGAAACTTCTGGCAACTTCTTGAAGCTTCTCAGTAAACATCTGCCAGGGGCTGAATTTTCCATCTACCTCTCTAAAGCATTGAAATTTACCTGGGGCAGAGGATTTCTGTAATTCATTGGAAATCTAAAAGCTATTGTCAGGGCAATAAAGATAAAGTATGACAACTTCCTGCTCTATTATGGTGATTGGTGCCTGGAGCACAAAATGACATGCTATATATTGTCACATGGTGTCTTCTTAAGACACATCAGTTTGTACTTGGCTGGGATGATGAGTTCAGACAATTCATCACTTGGTTCCACAGAGAATCTTTCTTCTCTCAAGCATTACGATTACGGCTGGTCTTATGCCCGTCTCATTCCAGCCTTCCTTCTGGAAAGATGCCCAGTGATTCAGGCAAAGTTAATATGTGGTCCTATATTAGGAATACTGCTTGATGTCTTTCAAAAATGGAACATTTATCCAGTAAAGTGTGACAGACTTACTTAACTTTACCATTATCTATATTTTCATAACATAAAATCTTACCATTTTAGCCTCTATTTTTTTTTCACAGGTTACAGTCATACTTGATGTTTCACTAGAGTCCTATCAATGTAGAAAAAATGTAAAAATGGAAAAGCACTAAACCCAGCAATCACTAGATGCCAACCACAGTAATGTTCATTATATGTACTAAGTAACTGCTCATACACATCGACTCCAAGTAGTTTTGAAAGGGGATAAATTGAACTCCTGTTCTGTACTGTTGCTTTAAAATTTTTTCTAACTTTTAAGCTTTTAACCCATATGCAAATAGAAAGAAAGCTTAAAAGACTTAAATTCATAAACTAAACACACTTTATCTGTATCAGTCTTGATTTACTTTATAGCTTCTGAATTCGACTTCATTTTAGAATTGTGTGTGAAAGCACAAGAATACTACAGAAGTATTTTTATCTAAAAAAAAGACATTTTAAACTTTTTTTGCCCTTCCTTTCTCTTTCATATGTATGAAAAATTATGGAATATTAAGATTTTTCAATACTGTCTGGGAAAAGTGACATCCCATGTTTACATTTCTGAGAAAACAAACAAACAAGCAAAAAACAATGAAAACAAAAACAAACCCCTGGTATTCTGAGAAGGAATTGTAAAATTTAGAAAAAAAGTATTTTAAATTACTTACCCCTCTCTGCTTGTTTTGTAGAGATTTTGAGAATAGCTTTTCTCCTTTCTAAATAATTTATTAATAAGAAGAAAGAGATTATTTCTTTCTAAAAACCCAATGTCTCATCTGTGTGAGCATCATCAGTCTATGTTTTATTAAAAGTTTACTGTGAAGCAAGGGAATATGGGCTACTGGGACACCATGAAACATGCAGAGTTTCCTGATTGACTTATCAAGGAAAGATATTGCAATCAAGGCAATGAAAAACAATCAGACAATCAGAGCACTGCCAACAGAATTAGAAAGGTGACTTTCTGAAGGCAAAACCAAACCGTCAATGTGAATTTTAAATCTAGTTTTTATACTTACAGAAGCCAAGAGCGGCCTTTTTTTAATTTAACTTTGGGTATTTAAATTTAAAAAAAACTTATGTAGTTAGGGATAACTTATTCTCAGGTAGGATTAATGTCTTCCAGATAATTCAGCCAGCAAATTTTGGGTTTCATTCAGATAACAGGTATTGGATTGGTACAATTAACTTGTCTTCAGATTCTTTAAACAGCATTCATTTTACTTGACACTGCTAATTAGAATTCATCTGTCTCTGGTAGGGTCAAACTAAGCTGAGTTTGAAGGAGGAGGAGAAATACTGCCTCAAATCTATGGAATTAGGAGATCAGCTGTAACATTAGACAAACCTTTGGCTGCTGTCATGTCTTAGTGAAAGGAATTAAGGGAGATAGAGATCTTTTAAGCTTTCTACATATTAAAGATGAAAACTATTCTGGAAAAAAATTACCGTGTATTTATAGCGAAAAGCTCAACTCTTGGAATTCCCAGGCTTTGGATTGTCCACCAACCTCTATTTTCCTATCTCCTGGCATGCACTATAATCCTGTTTTTAATTAACTGATCACATACATCCCAGTCCCCACCTGACTCCTGCTTCCTATGGTGCACAATGCATAGATAATTCTCCCTGAATGAGGAACTATTAATAATTTTGTTTCTTTGTTATTGTTCAGTCACATTTTTAAGTTCTGCTCTGAAGACAGAATTTTTAATTTCCTCTTGTGCTTTTCCATGGTACTCATCACTACAGTGTCTGAGTGCTTTACAAATCTTAATGAATTTATCTTCACTGCACTTCTGTGCACTGAAGAGGAATTATTATTCTAATTTGACAGAGAGAGAACTGAGACAGAATAAATTAGAAAACAGCCACTATTTTTGGCAGTCAATTTGAGATGCTTACAAGTGGATTTTCCAAATGGTTTAGATACAGGATATGTTAGATATGTTTAGATATGTTTTTGTTTAGACATTGTTCTGGATACATTCAATGCCTGTTGCTTGTGTTGCAGATATAGATGCCTAATGTTTTCAGACCACGGGAAGGGCTTGGAGTTACAACAGAGAGCAGTACAGAGGTGACCCCTTGCCAGAAGTACCACTTTGGTGATGTAGCTGTGATAGATCCATGAGACAATGAGGGATACACGCACTGAGGGCAGCATTCCATTTCTATGAATTTTCAGACCATCCCTTTTTTTCATCAGGTTTCTGCTACATCCGCTGCTGCATGTTTTCTAACTTCTGCAAAATTAATAGAAGGATTACACAGCAGCCTACCCTGTATAATTTTGTTTTTCCCCTAGAGCAAGACTATTCAGACAGCACTGGATGGGGAACAAACCTTGTGTAAAATAAATTTCCAAATTATAATGCAAAGACACAAGAGGGATTTATTAAGTTTGTACAGGAAACATCGATAATGCTTTAAGCTATGTTTTTGCATGTGATCTTCCATGTTTTTTAAAAAGCCCAAGCAACAAAGCAAAGCTGTGGACAATATGTCACCATACAGATACTCACCTGGATCGTGCTGGGTCTTTATGCAGCTCCGAGCTGAGCTGCAGCATAGTGTCTTCAAAAATTGAGTGGTAGAAAGATGATTTATGAAGGATTTGCTGATAGTCTAGGAACTCTGAGATTTGGGAATCTGTAGTTTAAATCTAATTTCTAAAGATTGTGTGAGTTCATGCCCCTTTTACAAATTTGATCCTTTCTAGTCCTTTCCCTCCAGTATATGACAGACCCAGTTTTGTCCCTTTATTCACAATTTGAGTCCTTTCTTCCCCTTGATGCCCTTTTCTCCCCATTTATCACAGTTTTTATTAGCTTAGTTTTTATTAGCTTAGTTTGGTGTCCTCTGGAGTTCCTAATCAAGCCTCAGGCTCCACAGACAGGCCTCAGAAAAAATGGCTTTTAAAATACCCTGTGGTGCAGATTTGTCATAGTGCTGTGCCTTAAGTGATACCTGTGTGCTCACAAATCTATTTTTTATACTTCTGTTTAACACATTGCAATTCAAAATACTATTGTTTCTATGCTGTCTCAGCTTAAACCTTATTCCTCCTGTTAACGAGGTGCAAAAAATAAAGATCCATAAGGTTATTGACTGTAAAAATACTATCTATCTGTGTCATTAATTCTTTGTGTGTCCTGGATAAATCATAAAAAATTGCTTCTACTTTCTACGCCACGGAAAAAACAGGGGCAGCAGTATTTTCATTCTTTAATCCACATATTTCCTTGTCCATCTCTAGCCTGGACATGCTTAAGATTATTACTGAATTTAATTCCACTCTTTACACAGGGTCAGAAGTGCTTTTACCCTGTGGCAGTGCTATTGTAATAGGATCCTGATCTCAGTTAGGGCCTTTGAACTCTATTACAGTTCCAGCAAATAACAGCAAAGTTACAGGACTTATTACATAACACATAAAACATACATGGCACTGTGTGAAAGATTAGTTATAACAAAATTACCTTTCTACCCTGCACAGGAAAATATGAAATTATTTGTCTCAAAGCCTGTTTGATAAAACAGTCATGATATAAGTGGATTTTAGCATTTATAGCATTTATTCCAGAAGGAGAATATTATCTCTATTTGAGAAGAAGTACACATCTGATATTGCCTATGACTATGTCATGGTGTTATCTACAGCAGCAGACATATGAAAAAATAGGACTGCTTAAAAACACAAAAATTAAAAGCTTGTTCAAAGGCAAATTGCTTAGGGGGAAACAGAGAAGAGAAGAAGGTACAGAGGAAAAATTAATCTCTTGGAATAATGTAAATAAGACTTAGGGATAAAAGAAGGACATAGTAATTAATGCAAGTCTGTGCATATATACGTATGTATTCTGTCACTGTGTCTTGCAGGCACTCATTACTGATAGATATTATTACTGAGTTCTTAAAGAAAATTCACTGACAAATCCCACAGCCACCACTGTAGTACCAATTCATTACAGTTTCAAAATGTGAGTGATTTTGCCTGGCAATGGGGGATATAATCACTGCAGCACAAAGGTAAAATGCTATAAATCATTTGGAAGAGGAGAGGACAGGAAGACATGTCAGAGAATTAATGCATATAGTTAAAAGAGGCACCCAGGAATGTTTAATTTTCACTACTTTTTCAGTGACGTTTTTGATTTTATTTTGCGGGAGGGTGGGGAGATGATTGCACCAACCCACACACAGTAAGAATCAATCTATGGAAGATACTTCTTAGTAACCCCCCTGTCTGCAGCAATTCTATCTTACCATCCTTGGTTGTGTGGAGGTATTTTATTTTCCAATGTAAGCGGTTAAACTCAATAATCCTATTACTGCAACCAAGTAGGATGCAAGAGTCCTCTAAAGAAGAAAGAAGACAAAACTAAATTAAAGACATTTTGAGACATTAAAACAGCCTTTAAAAATCTGCTTTATTTGATGCTTGGATTTGTGCATTGATTTTTGTTATTAAATAAGCAAGTGAATAATCATTAAATGAGTTGTAGTTGTTCTAGCATGAAGGACACTTGATGGGATCTTGTCATGGTTCTGCTCAATAGAAGGATCAGGCAATTGCAATTAGGGGAGTGTGTGAGGGAATTTTGTATCTGCAGCATCCTGCACGGAGAGTGTGATCAAGCATCTCACTAAAAGCTCGATAGAGACTGTGGTGTGGCTGAGAGCAAAATTGATTTAAGTTCAGTATGGATAGTAATACTAAGATGACAGCAGAGAAAGTAACCAGAGGGTATGGAAAAGATGTGAGCCCTTTTGCTGAGCATATGCATCCTTCAGCTGCCACTTCATCTGACTTCTGAGTTAGAGGGCACCTTACACTAGATTTCCTACAGTGTTTGCATCATTGTGTAGCTGCATGGATCTGGGTGGCACAGTTTTAAAATTTTTATCTCTAGATCAGAGCACAATATTACAGTGAATTCTTGAGTTTTGAAGCTGATGAAGAATTAAGTTGCTTATTTCTAGAGCACAGCATCATACTATGAACATTTCCTGCAACGTTTCTGTGCTCAGCCTCTGCTGGTTCCAGATAGAGCAGGAGTGCTGATTTAAGCTGGTAATGTGGAGCACTGAAGCTTTGGTAGAACAGAGTCTGACATCTATAAAAGAACTAGGGAGATTGGAAGGCACTCTTGCCTTTGGACCATTCAGCTATAAAATGGGAATAACACTATTCACTGTGGCACTTCTCATACTAAGTGGAAGGCTCTATGCATTTTCTGGGTTGGATTTTCTATATAAACACAGGGCTGATCATAACAATTTTTTCTGTGGAGCCACTTGATTATGTCATTCAGTTAGCTCTCCTGCATTGCCTACATCTGAACAAGATCTGGTTTGATGGAGCATTTAACAGAAACCCATGGTGAGATATTATGGCACTCTACAACGTATTGATAGAATGCCAGACTGTGTTCCCACTCAGTGATGATGAGAATAAGATAGGGGAAACAATAAGCAAATATCCTGAAATATGGCTTTAAAAAGCTAGCGCATTTGATGGTGCATTTAATAATGCTTTTAGTTCTGGAGCTAATATACTCATATCCTTCCTTATCCAAATACTAGTGTACTAGAAATAAAAGCGGACAATATTAAAGAACAAATCAGCCTGGAAATGTGTCTTTTTATCTCTGTGAGTTCCCATTGAAATCAGTTCCTAGTTAAGCATCCCTGTTCAGCTTCAGGAATGCCAAAACCTGTATGAAAAATAGTTTGAAAACAAATGTAAGTCTAAAAGAATTGCAGAGATGCTTTCTTAACAACATTCATTAATTATTTGTTCTTTACCATATTCCGATATTTGAACCAGAAGAAAAATCTCTGTATTGTTAGATTTTTTAAAAAATACCTGATTTCTAAATGCTAATGATAAATTTTTAAATTGTCATCAAAAACACAGATTTAAAATATCCATCAAGCTATTAGAAACAATAGAATTCCCATGAAAGAAAACAACCTATACAGTTTCATTTCAAACTAAGAGGAAAAAAAGGAAATTCCACTGCACCAGTAAAGTAGAAAGAGCTGACTGCTGAGTTTGTGCCTTTTCTCTCCAACAGCAGAAGCAAGTACCTCAATCTTTTACTTGACTGTCCTGAAAGCACAGCAAAAAAGGGCATTAGATTCATCTCTGGATTCTGCTTTGGAAGCTTCTTAACTGCAGGGATGGGGTCCATAATACTGCAGAAAACCCACGAATCTGAGAAACCTGATGGCTTCTGCTGCTGCTGGGTGGGGGTGAGGTGAAGGCTGGGATCTCATGATCCTGACTTCAGCAGGAAGGTTCCTGCCCCACCTTAGGCCTCAGAGCCACAGCACAGGCTCCACCCTGAGAGTGGAAGAGGAACCAAAAGGAGACACATGTGCCTTCAAGTGAAGTGTTTGGGCCACCTGTGCAGGATAATCAGGAAGAAGTGAATGCAATGGGTAGCTCTGTTGCAAGGACTGAGATACTGAATGCCTTTCTTGTCTTTACTAGCAAGGCCAGTCAGAAAGGAAGGAGCAAATAAAAGAAATAGCCTATTCCTTGGATTTGGGCAGTGAATACTTAGAGCAAAATGGATCTCCGTCAGTTCATGGGGAGTGGTGGGATGGGCCCACGTGTGCTGAGGGCACTGAGGTCACTGCAAGGGCACTCCCAGTGATCTCTGGTTGATCATGGTGACTGGAAGAGGAGGACCTGGGGATCCCAGTGAGCACCAAGTGTTGAATATGCACCAGCAATAGGCCCTTGCAGCAAAGAACTCCAAAGGTATCCTGCCTTATGGATACCTTAGGAGTATTGCCAGCAGGTCAAGAGAGATGATCCTCTCTATTCAGCACTGGGGAAGCCACACCTGGAGTGTTGTGTCCGGTGCTGGTTCCGCAGTACAAGACAGATATGGACATACTGTGAGAGTCCTCTGAAGGGTCACAGATATGTTGGACTGGAGCATCTCTTCTAGGAGGAAAGGCTGAGAAAGCCACGACTATTCATGAAGGGCAAAAGAAGGTTTCTGGGAATCTCATCAGCAGAGAGGGACAGAGCCAGGTCCTTTCCAGTGATGACCACTGACAGGAGAACAGGCAAAGGGCTCAGACTCTGAGGGTGACCAAGCACTGGCACAGATTGCTGAGGGATGTGGTAGAGTCTCCCTCCTTGGAGGTATACAAAATCCATCTGGATATGGTCCTGGATAATCAGCTCTAGGTGACCCTGCTTGAGCAGGGGGAGTTGTATCAGGTGACCTCCAAAAGTCCCTCCCAAACTCAGCCATGGTATAGTATGATGAGGAATAAATGACATTTTACTTTCTGTTTACTTTTTATAACTCGTAATTATTTTATAATCCATTAAGGTACATAATGTATGTATAGTACTGTTATAGTTTTTCCATATATTGACAAGACACATTTGTCTATTTCTTGGAGCAGAGACTAGTGCATGATATTGGGTACTACAAAATAATGTCCAATATAGAATGCTTTCCCCTCATCTTGGATAAAGTTCAATACTTTGTTCTTTAGAAAACTTCTCCAGTTCTAGATGTGAACATTACCAGCAGATAATTTAGGGGTAAAAAAAAAAAAGCCAGCAGTCACTTCCTATGCTATGTGGATGGGACTGGTTAAGCCAGACAATATTACATGGTTCAGCTAGATGTGAGGGGAAATTGCTGTGATATCGCTATAAAGCTCAGAGAAGGAGCACTTTTGTAGGAATTCCCAGAGGGAATGCTAGGGCATTTCAGTGCAGAAGAAAAAGATTTGTAGATTGATGTATGTCTCTTTGAGTTCACAAAGGATGAGTTGGGAGTGATTGATGGGCTAATATTGACTATTGAAATGGCCTACATTTCACATTTACTGCAAACAGTGACATTTCTAATGCAATATGGCCAGTCTGGCAGTTATCCACCTTTCAGAAAAAAACCAAACCAAACCTTCTGAATGAAGAACTAATACTTTGTTCTATTATGTAGTGTTCTCACATTGATTTTCTTTTTCCTTTAAGATGCTGTGTTCAGGCCATCTGACTGACTTGCACCTCCTTTGGATCTGTTACTGAATCAAACAAGGTAGACTGTTGAAAAGATTAATACTATTTAGTGTATTATTATGAATCTCAAAGACATTCATACTCAAGTTTTTCACTCTTCTGATATGCGTTGTTAAAAAGAAAAACAGGATGGAAGTTGTTACATGTGAATTTATCAATGTTTGTTTACTGTGAGTAGAACTTGCAAAATTTCACAGATGAGAACCCGAGTTCAAAACTATGCTAGAGAATTTTTAAAGACCTCTTCTTTTTTTTATGTGACTAGTCATCTAAAGATAGAAATATGGACTAGCTCCTACTTTGAGAAGGATCTATGTATAGTAAGTTCCTAAATCTATAATCACACATCTGTTAATGAAACATGTTGGAATGATTCGTATATGAGATGAAAAGATGCAGTCACAATCTATTTAGAAAATGCTGATTGGACAGAAAGAAATAGGACGTGGTCTATATGTCATATATGCCTCAAATTATTTATACCCTGGAGGCAAAGTTATCTTGAATACATATGGATAATTTTCTAACAGGTAAAGCACAGAGCAGTATCTTTTATATATCAGATAAGCACCATGTATCACTAAATGTCACTGAAGTGCTGTGTGAGCAGCTCATGGCAAACACTAAAACATGTAGGTTAAAAAAATACATGAATTACAAGTCTAAATGGAATGAAATTCATGGAGCTTTTCTACCAATACTCCACCATTTTTAAAAAACTTTGAAAATCCTGAAGAATAAAATCTTGAACAAGATTCAAGATGAGGAGAGAGCATTCTGTATCATTCATGTTTTTGTAATGTGACAAGTTTATTTGTGATGAAGTATGAGTTTTGAACTTATTATTGCTTATTATATCTGATTACCTGTGTGTGAAAACAGAACTCAGTCTTGCAAGACACACATGAGACTTCACCAATGTATCTTTATATCTTAATAGTTGCCATACTAAGCCACTTAAGCCCAAAACTGTAACCTTCCAAATGTCAGGTAACCTGCAGTCTAATACAAGAGAAATATAAGGTCAATAATGGTGTCAGTTGCTGACACCAGCATGCACTGGGTGCCTAATATTGATTTCTGTGCATTCTCCTCATAAAGCTCAGCTTTTCCAGTGCTGACAAACTCGCTGCCACCACCACAGCTTTCTCTGGATCCATGTCACAAACCTTGCAGCATTGGTGGGTGCTTGATCCAGATATTTGCACACCAAACATAGTCACAACCTATAAAGAGATGCAAACTTTAAGCACAGCAAAAAAACCCCAGTAAAAACTGCTGAAATTTCCTATACATTAAGTTTGTGGTAGTTTGATGGTGAAATATATTATATTTGCTTGATAGGTAGATGCATTACTGGCTCTCCCTCAGAAAGAAGAGACACCCAATGCTGTCAAAGACCAGGGAGTTTCCAGGAGGTTTTCAGAGAGTATGCTACTAATGAGGGAAGAGTAGGACATATCTCCAGGCTTTATGCCCAATTCTTACTCATTTATATCCATGGTAATAGGTTTATGAAAGTTATTAGTTATAAGTGTATTAGTGAATTGCACTTACAATAATTGTATTGCTAACTTACAATAATTGTATTGTATTCAGGGCTGCTAACTTGCAAGTTAGTAAAACTTAGAATCCATATCTTGTGGGAAGTGACTATCACATCTTTAAACAGAGAAAATCTCTTACATAAATGGCACTTGGACTCCACAGTTTATGCTGTCCATCTTTCTGAAAAGTTACCCACACAGGTATCTTGCTCACCCAGAGCTTGTGAATTATTCTCCAAGACACTTTTAGACTGGTTTAACATTTAATAGAAGCTATGATGCTTGAACGTTTAAAGGATCTTCTTATTTAATCACATTCAAATGACAAAACCTTTCTTATTAATTCTTTTAGCAGTATGAAAGCAGACTGGAGACACTGCGATTTCAATCTGCTTTAGTCAAAGAGATAGAATTGGGAAAATAAATTGTGAGTGTGCTTTAAAGAAAAGTAAAATTTCTTCCATTTAAGCAATTGTAAAACATCTAGGTCAAGATTTGACATTCATAAGCAGTAGAAATTGCTAAGTTTGTCTTAGATCTGCAGTCCAATATTAGCTTCTACTAAATGCTTAATTTGTTAGTTATTATAGTCTGTCATCAACATGTAGCAATTGCAAAAGAAAATGGTTGGGCTTCAGAAAGCCATTTCAAATCGGCATCCTTTGCACACAGACGGTTTTCTCACATCTATTAAACTACTCGGATGGATCCCCTCTTTACCAAGTTCGGCCTAGTGAAAGGAGCTGGCCACAAAAGCATTGCTCTCTCCCTTGTACCTGCTTGGAAGATTATGTCATCACCTACCCTTACCCCCACGTATCAGTTAATAAAAACAAAGAATGGCTTAATTTCAGGCCAGTTAGCATACCGTGTTCAAAGGAAGGAATGCAGAAGCTACCTACAGGTTTAAGGACAGAAGAGTCTGCCAGTCTGTTCACAATCATATACCTTTACAAAAAAGTTTGCAAGAAGTTGCATGTTCCTTCTATTTCTAAAAACATTTGAATCCAGGTGTATCTGTATTTTACTTATAAACAGCAAAAATAGACATGAGCAATTTTAATTTAAGCATTGTCAAGATCTAAGTATAACTTTTCATTCAATAGTATTAAAAACAGTATTAAAAGCTGAGATATGAAGCTGAGAAACACTCTTTCGAATTCCATGAAAGTTTCCATAGATTACTCTAAAGATATCTAAAAGCAAATTTCCACTGGCCTAGGAAACTTGAAGTCTCTAGCTCCTTCAAGGCTTGCTCTAGTGTAGGCCTATGGAGAGGAAACCTTCCCTAAAATGCTGTTATTAACTTCTATAAATCATTGTGCCTAGATGTTCTACTTTCCTGATGACCTTTGACAGATGAATTCTGGCAAACCTTAATGAAGGGCTTCAAAACATTATTTTCCCAGCTATCTGACTGATCTTGTTCTGAAGATTATGTCCAGTAGCTGAGTTGGATAACAGAGGCAAGTTTTTGAGCTTCAGTTGCTCTGTAAGCTGAACCTTAAATGTAAAATGTGGCTGACAAAGGTGAGCTGCATTATAGTCCTGATCTGTGTACAGCTGACTGTGAATTATGTTGATTTTGTCATATCTAAGTGACTTCTATCAGAATTTTGGTGAGAAACAGCTGCAAGTTGGTAGAATCATAGATGGCCACAGCTGTTTGATAATGTGTTTCAGAGTTCCTGGTCTGTTTTCTGTCTCAGGGATGCTCAGTTTATCACACATGAGAGAAACATCTTTGCAGTGCATTTCCCACAACCAACACAGCTCTTTAATATTGAAATTGATACATTGGTTAATTGTTTTGACTGAGGGATCAATAAGTTTAGTGACTGAGCTGCTCTTATGTCTAAAGTAGAGATGAAATACAGCATAGATATAACAAGAATAATTAGTTTTCAGTAATTTTTTATCCTAGGAAAATATGTTGATCTGAAAAATATCCATTTTCTACTTTTTGACATATCCTCCAAGTTATAAGAAGAGTCTTTAATTGCCTGTTCTAATCCAAGGATTCAATCCCTTAAATTCATTAAAGAAATGTCAGAGCAGGGACACAGAGAACACTACATATAGAGGCTCCTTTTGAACTGATGAAGAGCAAATGAAGATGCTGAGCTGTTTTCACAAGAGATTTATGAATAGAACTACTCTAATACCAAGCCACAAAACCAAGAACACAGGTATAACAAGCAGCATGGATTTGCCTCTTTACACTAAATTTATTCATTTCTTTGACCCGAGACAGAGGGATCAGGCAATTCCTAAAAAGAACTGAGAAAAGTTAGCTGGAAGGGATTAAGCAATATTTCCTGGCTGCCTCTTCGTTTTGTCTCAGAAAAGAGAGAGAGTTAAAACAAAGGATGGTGGCTACCTGAAATTGCTTAAATTTGCTATGCAATTTTTATTTGAAGTATGAAATGGAGGGAAGGGCCTGGATACATTTTGGAGCTTCAATTAATTCATTTTGGAATCATATACATGGAAATTTAAAGACTTCTTAGAGAACATGTTCTTCTGTCAAAATAGATGTTGAGCATGCCATGGGTAACATGGTCCTCCTATGCATCAAGTATCCCCAGAAAGGTTACACTGGCAACACACTAGGACTTTATGAAAAAAAAAATTAGAAATCCACCATACCACAGAGTTTTGTTCAATATCTGTCACTTCCTGTGGCTACTGAGTTCTTGCAGACCATGGAAACTCTAAAAAGGACATAATTTGTGAATGGAATAGTCCTTGAATTCATCACTTTCCTCAGAGTAATGAATTAAAGGAAATTTCAAAAGCAGAGTGGCTTTGTCTTCTAGTCAATTCTTTCAACCTGCTAACTAATCTGATCCTTTGTAAATTTACATGGTCTAGGAGATGTGCAGTATTAATAAATAAATTGCTAGTTTGGAATGCATTAATTTAAAAACGTGGTTATTTTACCTGTGAAATGATCTTGTTGCCTCCAGTACTATTTGGTCAAATTATCAACCATACCCTCTTGTTTTAACCTTTGACAAGTCTAGCTGCTCAGTCTCAATCAGCACAGGCAAACAAGTTTCCTTCTAAGTCATGCGAAGCTTTTACCACATACCAATTTAATCCTCCTACTTCTTTTTTTTTTTTTTTTTTTAATCCAGTCATAGCTCAATCATAGCTCAGTCAGCCTGAAGTTGGAAGGAAAGTACTTACTACCTGCCTGGAGAAAAATGTTACAGTAGAGGTCTAGGACAACTGGTCTCTTGGTAAACAACTTTCTTTTTTCTCTCTGATAAAACAGAGGAAACAAGCACAGTTTAATGAATTTGGCGAAGTAAAGCCAGTGCTGCCCTTCAGAGAGAGATAAATTTCAAAAAATATTACTATATGTTTATACTTTCCACTGTCTGATCTCTGCTACCATTGGAGACGAGATCCTGAGCTAGTAGACTTTCAGTCTGACTGAGCAGACCACTGGTGTGACTTTCACATCTAAACAGAAAATGACAACATTGATTAATCAGGAAACACAAAAAAAAAAAAAAAAAAAAGATAAGAACTCCATGAAAATGACTAAAGTCTTCCATATATTACACCCTCTTTGAAAATTTGTTGCACAAGAAGCTGGCACAAAAACAAATACATATGCGAATCAACTGAGGGCAATTTTTTTTCCTTCAAAGATATTCTAGGAATTAATCAGCACTATGGAAAACTAAGTGCAAGTTTAAATCCTGGTTTATTACCCAGCAGTAGATTAAAAATGTGTTTTACTATAAGCTGTTAGCTTTCATGCTGCTCATTCCATTGTCTCCCTGTGGTGTGAAGCCATCTGTTATGTTGACAGAACTACCTGGGAAAGGAGGACAGCCTGTACAGACACTAATCTGAATGCTGAAACTTCTATTTTGCCAAGTTTTTTTGTCAGATTAGTCCCCAGCTTTTATCCACAAGATGTCCCTACAAGCAGTTGTGCTGGCCATAGCAAGGAGAGGATTTCACCATGTAGAAGCAGGGCTGAGTCAGTGCACTGGGGTAGAGTTAAGAAATAAGGAACAGCTGAGGCAAAAGTAGAATCATACCAGTGCTGGGTGCAGACCTTTATTTTCAGGAAGAAGGCATTTCAGCAAAATATGTTCAGCCTCAGGAATTTCAAGCATACCTCAGGCTCTGATGGTGAAATTGAGTTTATAGAATCTAGTGGCTTTTTTTTCTTTCCTCATCTCAGATATCATTCAGGATAATAATATGATTCCTTTTTCAAGACACCAGCAGTCTTCTCTCATAATGCCTTCAATTTAAAAGCTTTGCTCATAGATCTGCTGTGATATGATACATCAGTGCTAGCAAAAGTATAAAAATGATGCCATCTGTTGTTGGATTAGGTATAGACATCTATTCCTTCAGCTGGGCAACCAATCTGAATTGTTAACAGATGAAGCAAGCAGGGCATCCTGAACATCCACAGCCTGGATTGGCAATTGTTGTGATCCAATAGGTACTCAAGTACCATTCAGTAACTTAGAAGCTCTCACAAACACAAGTTAGACAAATAATTTTCACCCTTTTCAAAATTCCAATAGCAAAAATATTAATGTGAGTTTATTAATTATTAATTTATTAATAATTAAACATGAGTTTGCATCTGGCAGCTGAAAATCAGCCTGAAGGCTTTATGATCAGTGAGAATAATACATTGCAATAATACATGTGAACAAAATAGTTCACAATATTCTATTCCTGCATGTTGAGTTGTAATTTAGATTTCTATCACTCTTTCCTGAAGGTTCTTTAAAGAAGCTAATTCCTGTAGCAATCAAGGTGAAAGCACATATACCATGATATAAGATCAATTTTTAAAGAATTAATAAAAAAATCTGTGAGCCCAAAGACCATCTTTAAACTCAATGACAACACCCCATGTATTTTGTATCATGTCAGTTCAAAAATATTGTGAGAGATAATGTTGCATTACATGAGAGATAATATGCATTACATATTACATTACAATATCACAATGATAATAATCATTGTGATGCTTATTTTGCATTTTGTTCAAATAATTTCAACTCTTTTGACCCAAGAAACTGGACAACAGTCTGGAGTATTGCCAGCTCTTCTAATTAGGACAAAGAATGTTGATGTCCTTTCTGCAACTCCATTTATTTTATTCAAAAGTAGATTGGCATTTTTTCTTTCCTGTATTAACTCCTGTTGTCCTGAACACTGAAACAACTGAACAAGAATGTTTATTCCATGTTCACTATCTCATGTTATGTCAGCTGCACCTATGTACAGTCTTATTCTTTTAACCATTCTTTTAGGGTTACATTTTGGTCTTCATGTAAGTCTTCAGCTCTACTGGAGGCTGTCAAGTTTCACACCATCAACAATAAATGCATTTGGCTTCTTCTTCTTCCCAGCCTATCTGAACAGCACTGCATCTCTCCCCTCACGGGGGGAATGCAAACCACAAAACTGGAAAACCTGTGACACTGGTGCTTGCAGCAGTGATGGGCACCCCAGCGCAGCACAGGCTCAGCGCGGCCCCAAAGGCAGACTCTCACTTTTACTGGTTCAGCCATTGGAAAGTAGGTTACAGAGCACTGCCCTCTAGGTAGAGAAGAGCAGTGTGCTTCATACAGAGGCTGCTGAACTGTGAATTATGTGAGACCCCTGATTAGTGTAAGAAATAACTGGATTTTGTGTTTAGAGCCAGTGGTGTGATCACTGCACCTTGAGAATCATTCTTGATTGATTTTTTTCACTTTTAGCAGCAGGGAGAAAATTACTGAAAGAGGTATAATAGGGGGATAGAGAAAATATGCTACCAGAAAAACCCTTAAATTAACCTATGCAAATAACTTTGAACTGACTCTTGGATGCTTTTGCTTCCATTTATCTCTCAGTTAAATGAGATTGAGTATAAGCAGCTGTTCCATACAATGGAAATAACTTATATCAGTTACTGGAAAATTTGGGGAAAACATTTCTAAATTAGCATTTGCATTTAAAAATTTTAAAGGAAAAACAAATGTTTGTCTGTTGGGTGTGATGTCTTGCAAAGGGGAAGACATCAATCTAAGTGCCTGACAGAATCAGGCAATGGATGCTTGATCTCTTTGTAGCCTTCAGTCAGGATTAGAATCTTCCAGTTCTGTGGAATATGCTGGGATGGGCTTCCCATTGATGAAGATTTCCAGCTATACATGAAACTTCTCCACTTACAGAGAGCTCTTACAACCTGAAAACTTCTATTTCAGTTAGCATTTTATTTTTATATATTTTTAAAAAAATATGTCAATCAGCTTTCGCAGAAAAGGCTGCAAAAGGGCTGTTAAATGGTTAATCACAACAGAGTAAGTAATTGACTGTCCACCTCGTGATTGGTGACCCACATCTGGCCCACAGGCTGCTCATATCCTCCCTCACATCAAGGGCACCTAAGTGCCTCAGAAACTTGAAAAAATGCCACAGCTGGGGCTGCTATGGCAGAGGTGATGCTGCTCAGGCGTCCTTCTATCCTTCAGGAAAACAGCAGGAAAACCAGCAGCTGCACAATGAGAATGATCAGGCCTCCAGCCTTCAAATGCATCCCCCAGGATGGCCTACAGGGTGAATACTCATAGTGGCTGCATCTTCAAGTATCTTCCCTGGAACAAAGGAAGTTTTCCTTAATAATTTGGTTTTAACTACATTCAGGCATCCCTGAAAACCCTAACCTTAAATTTTTATTTATATTCTTAAGATAAATATTTTAGTCAATGTCTGCCATTTGCTTTTAAATTCTGCCTGACACATTTTTTAAATTTAGGTACAGAAAAGGAAGGACTGCCTCTATATCTGGAGCTGAAAAGACAGTCTTGCCTGTGACAGGATGTAATGCCGAGATACAAGGAGAATGGTCTGATTTCAATCAAATGACATTTTAATTATTTAGTCCGTTTAATCTATTATTGAAAAACTCTTATAATGCTGCTCCAGAAAAGCTTCCTATACTGAACTGATTTTTTTTCTGACATTATATCAGAGGTTTCCAATAGTCTTAATTAATCACAACTAGATTATCTCACTATATTATTAACAATATATGAAGCTTCAATATTTCATTTCATCTTAGTAAAAATGGCCCACTTGAGCCAGTGAGTCATTCAAAATGGATTAAGGTACAGAACCCAAATAATTAAACACTGATTTATTTTTAAAAGCAGACGATCATTCTCAAATTACTTCAGCACCTTCTACAATTAGAATACTAGAATGTAAAATCTAATTTAAATCTTGATTCTCCCAAACACACGTCTCAGGGGAAAAAACCCAGTACTTACTGATTGTGATTACTTAAATTCTTTGAGGTTTTGGAGGTCTGTAACTCTGAAAAGGTTATTGAAAAGGAAGGTGATCGTTTAAATTCCAGCAAGCACATATTCTCATTCAGTCAAGGTCACTTATCAATCAAATGAATGTCATTTCATAAACACCCCTGAACAACTGTGTTCTATTATCTAAATGGGAAGGAGAGGTGTTAATGGGTGTCTAAGGGATGAAATCAATTTAGCTTGGAGGCACTCAGCTGTTAGAACAGTTGTTAACATGTCTGGCTGCTAATATATGCTGATTAGTATTAATATCACACGATGACTGAAATGCGACTGGCATGACATTTCTAAACCAATGAATGGTGATTACAACTCTCTTCTCTTTATCCTCTTACTTGAGTAATCACTTCTGGCTATGTGGACTATCAGATCTGCAACAGGCACAGCACAGAGTTTGAAGATTTGTACCCACAGGCACCTTCTCATCACGGTGATCCAGCTGGAAGAGGAAAATAAAGAGCATTTGACCTGTTATTTACCAGCAGCAGAGGATCCTGCATGGCTCACTGAGAAAGTAAGAAGGACCTGCACTAAGGAATTGGAAATACAGGTTTCTCATAGATACTCATGCTCACAACATATCCTTAATGTGTTGATGCTAACAAGTGAAAGTAGAGTTTTCAAGTACTGAATAACAGAACATACTAAATGAACTTTTTTTCTCTTTGTGTTTTTTTTCCCCTGAATATGATGTCAATACTATGGAAATGTTTAGCACCAGAAGGTAGACAACATTGATTAAAGTTACCAAAAACCCATGATAAAACAAAAGTTTTGTTGTCTTTGTAAACAAGTAACTTGTTTACTGTGCCATTTGAGTAAAAGAATGCAGAGGGATCAGGAAAAATCAGGGATGTCCAGACTTTGCACCATCCTTGTATAACATAAATATTCCAGTGAAGGAAGCTTTGGAACTAAGGCTGCCTGTCTTAGAAAAATAATCTCTTCCATAAAACCTATTCAGAAGAAAAGATGATTAAATCCCTTCTCAGAAAACTCCCCACGTTGATTTAAGGGTACTCAGTAATTTCTGAGGAAGTGGGCAACAAAAAAAAAATCAGAACTTGGGGGGAAGAGGAGAAGGAAGGAAAATATAGAGAAGTTATCAACACTGGCAAAGATCATTATTATAAAAAAAAAAGGGTACAGGTAAAATTGGAAGGAGAGACAGAATTTCAAGAAAGGTTTTCAGATGTCTTTATCCCAGCTTGATAATGCGAGTGTTTTTAATCTGGGTCATAGAGTAACAAATTTTTGAAGAACTTTACAAATAATTCCATTTTTATACATACATTCCTTATATGTGAAAATAACAAAGTGTACCTAATTTGTGTGCAAGAGGAAACAACTTCCAAAATCCAAATCTTTACAAAATTGTTTGTAATCTTTGTATTAAACTAAACTGTGTCATATAGCTTAATTTAAAATGTTTAAAATGGACTTTATTTTGAAAAAAAGGACAAATTGAAACAATTCAAATCTGCAGTTATACTGTCTTGAATATTGTGTCAGCCAAGGTCAAGTTGGAAAACAGTTGCAATGCCTCAAAAATCTAATTGTTAAGCATCAGTTCCAACCTTGTTCCCCTCATGATGGAGGAATGAGAGAAAGTAATATTTCTGTGATGCTGGGATGTCACCAGGGAACATTTAGGACAATACGATCCATCACATCACCTTGCATGAAATACACCTTTTTCTCCTGTCTACTTGTCATACCAGGAAGAATAGGCAATTTGGAGAGAAAATTGTACATGGGACATAAACAAAAAGACCCCACTTTCAGCATACCTGTGTAAGAAAACAAGATCTCTGTTAATTGCTAGCAATCAGTCCTTAAACTGTGTAGAACACATAAATAATTGCAGTTATGTTCTCATGGAAAAACTCTTCCCTTCTATATTTTTAACTTTTTCTCAGATTAAGGTAGTTTGCACATACACATCCCACTCCAAAGAAAGCAAAATTCTTTGCATCTCAGAGGTGTCTTAATACATCCAGTAATTTTGTATATATATTCAGAAGGATACACTGACAGTCTTGTTAATGATACACAACCATGGGTTAAGCAAGTGGATTACAGCACATATATTTAATTTCTTAATAATTACAGCTACTGTCTATTTTTGCTTAATGTAATCCAGATGACATAAATATTGCAAATTAATTTAAACAGTAAACTAAAGTTAAGATACAGATTTAAGGCAATAGTGTGGGTAATTCAGTTCTAATTCTTAAGCAAAAAATGTAACTATTCCTTTATTGTCATTGTTCTTAAGTAAAACTGTAGGTAGAGCCTGTGAAAGAAATAGAAAACAGAACACAGAGATTTTAACACTCCCCCTTCCCCCCTCAAAAAAAAAAAAAAAAAAAAAAAGAAAAAAAGAAAGTTTCAATAAATTTTTTAAAAAGAGGATTCAATGCAGAAAAAGAAGGCTTATACTCTTGTGCCAGTATTGTCTTAGTAAAATAATGCACCATAAGATTTCAAAATTAACCTTTTCAAACATAATTAAGAAAATCATAAGAAAGGATAGAAATAAAATGCACTTGGTTTAAAATTAATGTACTTACCTACTTTCAAAGAGAATTTTGGATCATGCAGAACATCAAGGTTCTACTATAACTGATGTTCAAAATAATTTTAAAAATATAGATTGTGCTCTAGTATTTCTTTTGAGACAACATGAAGACTTTGAAAGTAATTTGTCACATTTTGATTTGAGAGTAGAACTGGACAACTCTTTCTTTGAACCACTTCAGCTGTGTCCTAACTCACTCATGCATTGTAAAACAGATAATATTGTTCAGAGTAGCATTCCTGAATTTTTATATATATATATAAATATAAATATATGTTTCAAGTTGCTGATCTTATATAAATTAGAAGAAACAAGAAATCCAATGAAGTTACAGTCCTACAGGCCTCCGGGGTTTTTACCTTCTTATTTTGAAAACACAATTGTGTTAATTATTTTTGTTTTCTCTATTTCTATTTTCAACACTATAACTGCTAATCAGTCAAAAAATTTAACCTAGTCAGTAATGTTACATTTTTCTAGATATTTCAAATTATGCAGATCTTAAATTTTTTTAAAAAAGATTTTTAAAAGGCGTGTCTGATTTTGGTTTTTTTAAAGCAAATAGAAATTATAAATCCTTTAACCGGAATAAATGCATTCTCTTTAAGAAGGACTTGCCATGATACATTCTTAAAAAACGTAATTGCTTAGCCTTATTGTAGTTTTTAAAACAATATGTATTTTTATGAATACAACATAATGGGGATGTGTTGGAGAAGAGAGATGGATAAGAGAGAATCATATGGACAAGTGGGTACCTTTTAGGAAGGCAGGGACCTGAGAGAAGGAAAACTTTCACTGCTCTTTTGAAAACCCTCTGTATCTTCTCCAAGGAGACCAGCAGGAACACAGGGCAGTTCCTTTTCCTCTTCAGAAAACCTGAGGGGTGCAGCAGCCACACCTGTGAGCACTTTTTGAGTGAATAAAAGCCCTGGGAACAAACACCTTTATCCTGGGGCAACTGTATTTCATATTGCACCAAAGTTTTGCCTTTAAAACTTTCAGTAGCTGTTCTGTGAAAGAGGTTCAGGATGGAGAGAGCTTAACCTGCCCTGTGTCATCCATGGCCTTGTGTCTTGCTTGGGAACACAAGTCATCTCTACCACAGCAAATGTGCTGGTTCATGAAACAGCAGTGCCAAATCAAGGCTTTTGTGCTGCACCACTGCACTTGTTCAGTGCCCTCTCATGGGACTCACAAAGCTTTGCTCTTGCAGTAAATGATGACCAGGGAATCACGTGCTTTTCCACATCCACAGCAGTGACAGGAGTGGATGCCCTCCTCACTGGACTGATGCTTCCCCTCTGTAGTTCTATTGAACTGAGTTTTATTGCATCTGTAGCCCATGGTCCATATCCTATCTAATGACACATTAGAAATATTGATTTGAATTTGTGCGTGCTGGCCTGTTTTTTCAATAAAATTGCTGCAACACAAATAGTCTCACATGAAATGGAGGTGTGTATGATATTCATGATGTAGGCTGAGACAAAAAAAAACAAAACAAAAAAACAAAAAAAAAACAACCCAAAAACCAACCTGGGAAACATTTTATCTCCAGTCTTGGTTCTCTAAAATTCAGAAAGATTGGACTCCGCACTTACTTTGGTAGAAGACTTTAAAGAAAGGTTTATTCAAAAGAAAAGGTATCTAACTTGTTCTACAAAAATAACTAATTTTTATTACTACTGTTTATCACTGTCTTTGCCCCATGATGTTGATTGGAGCCTTACCAACCTGATTTCCGCAATATCTCTTGGGATGTTAATGCAATGAAACATGAGCAAATGAAATCTTAATAGTAAAGAGGTCATATCAGTTTTAATTTCAGAGATTCTTCTTCCATTTTCTTTACAGAATAATATAGCACAGAAGAGCTTTTCCACAAAGGTCTTATACCCAGGTACCTCTGATGGCTGTTGATTTTTGCCTTTGCCTTGTTTTATATATTCTCTGCATTCTTACACATACATTCGTAGCTCTATAGCCTATCACTGGATTCATGGCTAGTTTTACCTGTGTTTTTTCCTGCCCTGATAGGCAGAAAGACCAAACATACTCCAAAGCCCCTATCCTATCTTGATTTTCCTTAGAACCAAAGGTTGAAAACCAGCTCTTCAAGACACATTTTCATTAACAAGTTCAGTTTCCATCTGAGGAAAAAGGAGTTAGAAGGGGCTTGGCCTAGAGGGGTAATTAGGTCATCACTAGAGCTCCTAATTGGTGGTTTTTGCCAAATATGCTAACTTGCTAAACTTATAAAAACTGTTTCCACCCATGTGGGTGGGCTTTCCTGGACATTTTCCATATCTGCCCTGGAGGCCTCCAACAAAGACCAGCCTTTACATTACCTCCTATGCCAATATTATCTCAAAAGAATGTTGTATATTTCTAAGTGTTTTAAGGCATCACCTCTATTCCAGACATCAAAATATAAGTTATGTGCAGCTTGTCACTGAAAGAAAGGAATGGCCAGAAGAAAGAACACAATGAAGAAACAAAAAACATAGAAATGAAAATAGTGGCATGGTAGTTGGATTTACTAACATTCAGCATAACATATAAGATGCCTGGGATGTATCAAGAAAAACATCCTTTTGTATCCCTGTCACCTCAAATATGAGTTATCATAGGATCGATGTACATAAAAGTTAATATATAAATGTGCCTTTCACCTGTGCCTCAGGCACTTAGTAGTGCAAAGCAGGGTCATAATTTCATACACAAGTTTCTGACTGTTGGGGGTTGGGTTTTTTTCCTTTCCCTTCCCTCCCTTTCCCCTTTCTCCTTTCCCCTTCCCTCTTCCCCTTCCCCTTCCCCTCCATTCCCCTCCCTTCCTTTCCTTAACTTTCCTTTTTACTTGTGGAATTTTTTCCCATTGAGTTGCTAAGAAGCACTGGCTGAGTGCTTGAGAGGCGGGGAGTGGGAAATCCTCTGGGTTTTGGGAATTTCCCTTGGAGGGACAAAGATACCCGGAGAACAGAGGCAGGAGAAAGAGGAGGGCTGGGGACTCGTGGATGGTCTGTCTCCCTGGGCTTCGGAGGAGGATCGTTGGACATGTGGCTTGGGGAAAGGAATCCTCTGCCACTGCCATAACCCTGGGAGCTGCCTTTCTTCTGCTGCTGGCCCCACGTCCCCTGCCCTGCTGTTTCCAGCTACCACAGTGGAGCTTCTGATACATCTCGTCCAACAGCCTGGGAATTTTCCTCATTCCTGCCGTTCCAGCTTGGTGCTTCTTGGAGACCTGCTGGGGCACCGGCAGGGGGTTTGTGAAGCGAGGCCTCTCCTCCATCCCTTCCCGCCTCAGCCGAGCCGCCATTACAGCGTGCTCCCCGAGCTGGGGCCACAGCGCCCCCTGCAGCCCCGGGGGAATCACCGCACCTGCGCTGCCCACCGGGAGCCACCAGCGCCCCTGCCGGCCGTGACCGGAACTGCCCCAAAGGGGAAAGCGCCTGCGGCCCAGAAGGGCCCCGTCACCCGGGTCTGGTTCTGGTTGTTGTTTGTGCCATGGTTATTGTTGTTTGTTTGCCTTGTTAGACACACTAGTAAAGAATTGTTATCCCTATTCTCATGTCTTTGCCTGAGAACCCGTTAATTTCAAAATTATAATAATTTGGATTAAGGGGGTTTACATTCTCCATTCCAAGGGAGGCTCCTGCCATCCCTAGCAGACACCTGCTTTTCAAATCAAGACGCTGACATTCTTCTTTATGTATTTTTTTCAGGTTTTTTTGTGATGAAAGGTTAGCTTTCCATGTCTTGAAAGGAGTTACCAAAGCAAAACAGTTTTGTAAACTGATCCTTGTTCTTGCCCTTGTGTTTGTCCAAGTATCAAGGCAGAAGGCTGAAGGTGACTGAGCTGAGCCAGAACACTGCTCTCTACACAGCTCTCTAAGACTTGCTGGATACAGACACCTCCATGTTACAATTTTTACTGTGACTAAAAGTCATCACATAAAAGAGATGAACATTGTCTCCATTTTGGCCATAAGCAGAATACCATTGACACAATTTTTTCCAAGTGCTTTATGCTGAGGAACAGAATTTCACTACATTTTCTAAGTGTGCAGGAGAAAAGACAATTTAAACCTGCCATAGATCTTAAGCTGGCGTCTCCTAAGATTTTCAAGTCTGCAAGTAGATAAAAAACTGGCTTGTTCTGCTGTGCCCTAAAGCAGTGCTGGAACTATGTCCAATTAACCTCCTGATAAACCTGAAATGTCAGGAAGGAATAGCACTAGACTTCAAATGCTTTTTCACTTAGTAAAAAACCTATGGGTAGTGCTAGATTTTCAAGAACTCATGCCAATTGCTCTAAAAATTGACTAGAAAATAGTGAATAGTTACATTTAGAAAAAGATAGTATTAGAAAGTACAATTTAAAAATTACAGAATACATTTTAAACCAAGATTATGTTAGGAGGAAATACTAATTTTGTCTACATTGTCAACCTAATGGGTTGGGCAGAACCTAATACATGAAATTATTTTTCTGCTCTTCAATTTTAAGAGGGAGGTTTATTTGTAAGTACTTGCTTTTTCCTAGCATAGAGCTTTCTCCTTCTCTACATGCCTGGAAAAATTTTAATTCATATGAATGTGGAAAAGGGAAGAGATGATGTGTGGCAATGTTAATCTGAATGTTCTACTTATTTGATGTAATTTCATTAGATCTGGATCTTATGCAAAACAATAATTAACATTTTTCCCGGTAGCTTAGTAAAACCAAATGAGAGGCAAAAGTAAAGGTTAGAAATTAAAATGCTTTCTATGAATATGTATCTGGCTAGGCATATATTAATTGTCACATATTGATCTTGCATGTGTGCATCAGAAAATAGAAAATATTAATTTCAATATTTTAATTACTTGTGGTCAAATTTACATTCTTATATGCAAGAAAATAGATTTTTTTCGTTAAAATCAGATTTTTTACTCAAATCCAGGAACTCAATGAACAGGGAGGCACATATACAGTTCCCACATTTGTCTTTTATTATTGAGAAATTATCTTGTTCATATTCAAACAAATTTGCTTTGGGAGGCTCAAGTTTAATGCAAACTCACCCTCTCAGTAAAGGTTCCTACAAGGACTAGCAGGGCTGGTAACTTCCCCTGCCACCCTCCCCACTAACCTCAAAAAGCCCCAAGCCCCAGCTGTATTTTACCAGCATTTTCTTCCATCTTAAAGTACTCTAGCATTCCCATTATCTTCTGTAACTTCCCAAAACTAACCATTGCAGAAATGAATGGTCCGGTGGTTGAGGTCATGCATGAGGAGGAAGTGCCTGCATTTAAATAATCTATGGAATTATGCATGACTTTTTGGGAAATGTGCATAACTCTTCAGAGTCTTCCAGAACGTGTACAGAACCCACCTCTTCCTTCCAGCCTTAATGTAACAGATGAGGATACAGATTTCATTTGAGAGAAATCTCTACTGCCTATGAAAGCAGAGGATTATGGGCTTTGCTTCCCAACTGCTCTACTGTATCTATTGCCAGGGATGAAAAATATCAGAGTTGGCTCTGAGTGGTGCCAGTTTGGTCTGGCTTAGCAACGAAAGAACACGAAAATACTGTTTCTGAGATATCTGCCTAATTCTGGTTCCAGGAGGCTTCAGTGGTTTGGGACTAGAATGACAGTGCCATCAGAGTCTTGTGTGCATGTTTATCACATTCCTCAAGTTTAGTGCACTGACACTGAAACTGATGTAAATCTGATTGTTACCAAACTTCAGCTGGGCTGAAATATTCAAGTATCATGCATAAGAGAAAAGTTGGTAGGAGTGAGTTATTACAAATCCACCATCTCCCCAGAGCAGAGCACTGTGGTTTAACATGTGTTCAAAACCTCTATAAAAATAGCAATTCCTTGCCAAGTCTAGCAATTCCTTGCCAATAAACTATTACAGGGCTCGCAATGCTCTTTCAGGGGTGAAGAGAGAGACGAGAAGCTTGACCTCATGTTCAGAAGGCTTGATTTATTATTTTATGATATATATACATTATTACTATACTAAAAGAAATAGAAGGAAAGATCTCAGAATGCTAGCAAGCTAAGAAGGAAAGATCTCAGAATGCTAGCAAGCTAAGAATAGAAAAGGAATGGATCAACAAAGGAGCTCTCTCTGATTCTGTCCCAGAGAGAGCTCGGCCTTTGATTGGCCCTTAATTGTAAACATCCAACATGGGCCAATCACAGCTGCACCTGTTGCATTTCACAGCAGCAGATAACCATTGTTTACATTCTTTTTCTGGGGCCTCAGCTTCCCAGAAGGAAAAATCCTAAAGAAAGGATTTTTCACAAAAGACGTCTCTGACAATAAACCTTGTGGTTCATTTCGCAGGTTTATTTGCACACATTCTCTTGCCTCCTCACTCCTTGAAAAAAAAATAAAATTAAAAATGTCTTTGAAATTTGCATTACTTTTCCATCCTAAACTCTGACATTCACTGTTTTCCACTTAAAAAATCCTGCAGTATAATTTCACTGAGCATGAATGGCACAAAAGGGGGAGTAAGCCACTCAGAACATTGAAGTTTATTCTGCAATGTAATAGCAGGAACTGATCGTGCCTGAGGACTTCTGGAGTCACCAGGGCAATAGCCTGTGATTTCAGACAGCAGTGGTTTCTGGCATCTATGGCAATTTGTGATAATACACCATGTATCTTCAATACCATGCCCTGTACTACACTCTAAGGACAATTACAATGGCTGCAGTAAGTGACCCTTGACTCTTCTGACAGGGCTCCAAAACATTAGGAAAATAGAACTTGGTGGGATGAGCACAGAAGTAAGAACACAGTGACAGTGTTTGCCCGCAAGTTTTTGGGGCTCTTTTCAGTTAACTTTCTGGAAACTTTTGTGGTGCTATCTGCAAGACAAATGAAAATGGGTTGTAGATCAGCTGAGGGCACCAATTAATGTGAAAATACATCTGCTATGTTTGGTTTGGTATTTTGAAACAACTCTGTCTTAGCTTCTAAGGCAAAGAGATCCTGACTATGCAATCCTCAGTTCTGGAAGTCAATATATTGTCTGCAGGCCTTTCTACTGTCAAGCTACCCAGCTACACTATCTTTGATCTAACGCCTATGGTTTCATGAGTCACCCTCTGTCACCTAAAATACTCTCTTCACTTCATGGACAAGATTAATGCAATGAGCCCCCAGTCATTTTTAATTCCTTGAAGTACATGCTTAGAAGTCTGGTGATCGCTGGTGATAAAAAACCATGTTGATTACAAGCAGTTGAACAGATCTTTGCTCTAAATTTCATATTTTCATTTTTATCTCTGTTATTTTTTTCTTGCCCTATATATACTATCAAATTTTAAAGAGATTAACAACATATGATAATAGTACTAGCTCTTTTGTGATTGTTTTCAAAGAATTTGTAAATATGTCAAGATATATGTGAGTAGGAACTATCACTCAAAAATCACTTTCAATACTCAAAACATTATGGATACTTGCCTTTCTTTTTCCTCTCTCAGAGAATCAGTTCCTGAGAGAATGAGTTAAACTGAAACAACTTTTAAAATGGCAGTGAGATTTTGAGAATGCAGCTCTTCTGCATTTTACATTTTATCAGCAAGTATCTGTTCTGCCTCCCATAAGATAATGCAAATAAGTAGGGGAAAAAATATATGGGACATATTGCTCTGATTGGTTGAGTTAGAATTATGATTCCTAGTGAGATAAATGGATCCTGTATTAAAAATATCTTAGTTACCACCTGTTTGACAACAACTTTCTTAAATTTGGCAAATTAGTGGAGCTCCCTTCTGTTTTGTTGTGTGTTTATGCTCTACCTTTGAAATTTGAACTGAAGTCTTACATCTACAGAAGGCATTTGCCTTCACCCCCCAAAAGTTTCCAAATTAAAAGTAATTTTGAAACACACCCACCCCCACCCCCCCCCCCCCCTCCCCAGGTCATAACCAGAAGGAGTGAGAAAGGTGGTTAGGTCTGACCTAAGAGAACAGAAATGACCTTCCTTCCGTTGCAGATAAGCAGTCATGCCTTGCTGTTATCAGCTGCTTCCCATTGGTGTTGTGTTTAAAAGCAACCTGTGTGCAAAGCTAGCTTCTCTGAAGAACAGACTGACAAAAGAGATTGCTAAAAATAGGAAGAAAAAGTGAAAAGCAAGAAAACAAAGCTTTAACATCTGCTGTAACTTCTAGGATCATTTATTAAACACATAAACCGTGACGTATGACTATAAAAGGACTTTTCCACTGTGATGAAGGTTTGCTGAGAGGGATGGGAACTCCTGGTCACTACAGAAAACACAGCCACTAGTCCTCTGGTGAAGCAAGAATACAAATAGATCTGCTTAATAATTTCAGTAGAGCTTCTGTATGCAAGGGATCCCCTTGCACCTCCATTCATTCCCCATATACTTTTCCTCTTATCTTGCTCTTGGGAGAAGAGACACAATCTGGCTTAAGATCCCTTTTTATTGCTTGCATAGAGGAGAGTGCTTCAGCAGATAAGGGAAGCCAGCCAACATGCTCAGGTGCTGTTGTACTAGCCAGGCTGCTAAGTATGGGGACTGCTAGATTTTTCTTTTCTTTTTGCATTCATTTTTCTCTTTTCACCTTAAAGAAAGTCAACTCAAAAAGATGATGGATCTGTCTTAAAAATAACAAAAAAAGAAAAAAAAAAAAACCAAAAAAACAAAAAAAAACCAAACCAAACCCCCCCCCACCAAAACAAACAAAAAACCCAAACCAAAAACCAACCAAAACAATCAAACAAAAAGAACAACAAAAAAACCCCCACAAACCTACCACTCTCTACCAAACAATAAGTTTATTCATCACAGTTTTCTTATACCACACATAACATAATGAAGAGAAACTAATACTGTTGTGGATGGAAATATGTTGCAAGACCTTGCATGTTTACACTAGATTATCTCCTTGGTTGCACACAAAGACTGTAACATGTTAGCTGTCAGGCAGTATTGCAGAAGGTTCTTGGTTTTCTGTATGTTTTGTTTTCTTGTGAATTCACCTTATGAGACCTTCATCTTTTCTTGTGTATTCATCTTATGTGACCTTCTTGGTACACATCCGCATTTTGAATACTGTATGGCAGATAAAGTTTCAAAATAACGGTCCAAAACATTTTTTTATGAAGTAACATTCACAGCTCAGTTTCTGAAAATCATTCCCCTGTCAATCCACTTTAAAATGCTGAGCTGTTTACTTCTCCATATCAGTACAAGCACTTCTCACACTGTCCCCTGTCTGTGCTCTGAGTGGTTCTAAGTCATTGATTTGCATAATGGCTGTGTGATTATTTCCCTGGCTAAAAGGAAAATGTGCATCTCCCTAAACTGATCACTATAATCTCCCTGCTCTGACTGACTCTGAACTCAATTTTAAAGTCTTTTGTTCATTTGTATAGTTATGCATTCTCTGTTCCAGCTTTCTAGATTTTAAGGGTAAGAAATGATTTGCATGAAAATAAAGTGATGAAAAGTTGAAAAGTTGAAAAATTTAGAGTTTTGATGAGAAAACTGAGAGAGAAGTATTAAGATTGAAAGCAAGTGCTTTTATTATACATTTCATCCTGTCTTTTTTAGCTAATTGACTTCCTTCTAAATTCTGGTTTTATGAAGGAGTACAGGTTTTCTCTGCAGAGATTTTGTTTACCGCAGTTCTGTGTGTAAGAAGAATCCCAGACTTTGTTTAAAATAATAATTCTCCCTAACAAACTATCACTTATTTTCCTTATCAGATTTGATTCTGCCATTTCCATTTTACTAGCACCATTTTACTAACATATTAGCTTTTTTTCCCTTTTTTTTCCCCCCAAAATAGCATACTTTGGGCAATATTAGAATCAATTTCTAAATGCTTGAATTAAGAATACTTTGTATTCGTCATATAGAATTACTTCATATATTATAAGAGTTAATACAGTGATTGAATAGAGAAAACTGGGAAGCTGTAGAGAAAGATTATTAGAATAAGCAAGGGAAAAGTCCTGTAGATAATGCTGTCAGAATAACCAATGGTTATAAAATACGGAAAGGTATATCTGGGTTATAAACTAGAGAATTGTTTCAGTGTTCAGAATACTTTCAGTAGTCAGAAAGTATTCTGAAATAGTTTTTCAGTAGGAATAGCAAGGGTTTGTGCTTATTTACAAAAGTGATGGTACAGCATTCTTGTTTAAAATAGTTGAGGATTGCATATGAATAAATTTTCTGAACAACGAGTGTCTAAAGCCCAAACCCAAAAGAGCTACTGATAGAGTAAAGGGACTACTGAAAGACTTATCCAAATTTGCTAGATTTTTGAAACAATTTTCTCTCTTTCTGACTGAAAGTTGTCCCAGTGGGTGTTGTCCAGATTGCTGTGACCTTCCCAAAGAAGTGTCTTGAAAAAGACGCCTTGGTGGCACAGGCAAGTCTGTGCTCACATCAAGTGATTTCAGCTCTTCTGTGATCCGGGTGGCACAGAAGGAGAGACAGGGTCTGTGTGTGGGGTTCCAAGAAGAGCCTTTATTGAGCTTTTTCCTCCGAAGAGTCTAGGAACAAAGAGCCACTAAAGCAGGCAAAGCAGGGGTTTATATAGGGATCTCAGGAGGTGGGACAGAATACTAACACCAATGGGATGAGAGCACTGGGGTGGAGTGAGGGGGAAGGGCCAGTGGGATAGAAGAAATCAACATACAGTTGCTCTGCATAACATAGTGTAACATCAAGGGCTCTGGGGGCAATTTTCTTGCTCTCCCTAACCAAAAGGGTTGAAGCTCAGGGGTTGGCTCTCCAGGGGAGTGCAACAGGCTTTTACCTTTGCTGGTTCTCCAGCCCCCACAGAACGTATCCAAGAAAAAAAGCTAGCAGACATTTGTCAAGCAGAGAACACCAAACTAAGTTTGTATGTCCCTTCTGACATGCAGAAAGAGAAGTCTATCTGAACAAAACTCATTTAATTATGCAGTATAGGGAATCCATGGAAACAGAAAAAAAATACAACCTCATTAGCAGTATAGAAAAAGGGAATACATTTTCTCATGTTAGGGAAATGAATAGAAATTAATGCACTGATACAAAGACAGGATACAAAAACAAGTGTAATTCATGTATTTAGTAATGATTTAGAGGATGATGTTAGTTGAACAATAATTAACTTTGCCAATGAGAAAAAGACAGCAGCAAATACAAAATGTTCGACGTACACAGTCTTACTTTTCACATCTTGTTCTGATGTATGTGCTAGATAAAGGTTAAATACTAGCCAGCTTGCTGTGATTATTATTTTTCCCTGTAATCTATATTTTTTCTCTACAGAAAAATCAATATAAACTATGCTAGAGAAAAGGCTGTGTAGGACGAATTTCAGGAGTGTAATTTTTGATTCAATACTTTGCAACTAAAATATTTTAAAGTTATTTTCTACATTTATTACTTCATATAATTTAAATAATTCAAATCTTAGTATATTCCACTACCTCAAACCCATCATACTTATCTCCTTCTCTTTTTAACCTATCTAAATTTTATCCAAAGAAAAAAAAAGAAAAGGTATGAACACCTATCAAAACAGCTCTAGACAAAAACTAGGGTCTAAATAAAGACTGAAGTAGAGAATAATTAGTAGAGAATTAACCTGTTTTGCTTAGCTGTTATTGCGGAATAATTTTTCATTTTGAGTGTAAAAACAAATAAGACAAGCTAGTCTCATTCCTTTCTCTTTGGGACAGTGGCGTGCAGTGGTCTTCAAAACAAATTTTGGAAGAAATTTAACTGAAAATCAAAGCAGAGAACAGTGAGAGAAAATATTCTGGTTTAGCTATATTAAAAATATGTATTTGACAGGGCATTCTGCCTACTGCTTTAAAGTTTAGCTTTAAAAAGGAAACTGATCTAACAAGTGTATTTGAACAATGTTTGTTAAATCTACATGGACAATCTCCCTGTGAGTTTAAATTTGGAAGAAGAATGAAAATACGTTCCCTGAAAATAATTGTTTCACTTCTGAAATGGATTGAAAACCAAATGCACTGAATTTATTTCACACTACTGCAATGGAGGCTAGAGGCTCCTTTCATGAAGATGCAACTAGTCTTGTCATGTCTGAGAGCAGAAAAGAGTCCCTGCTCAGAATGCACCTGTTTTTCCCCTCTGTATAACTCCACATACATAGCCTAACTCAGCCTAACTCAACCCAGCTTTGTAAAATCATCCTGATATTTAAAAAGTAGTGTATTCAAGGTAATTCTTACTAAAGCTCATCACAGCTTAATGAGAATGTCTGGGCCTTCCTTACTTACCTGAGCTCAAATAAGTTTCTGAAATGGCTCTTTGACTGAATTTGTACTGTCTTGTGTGGGAGGGGGCCACAGGGAGAATGGGGTGGAGATGCCCTGGGAAGACTTGTCGGTCTGATTGTCAGTAAGCTGTGGCCCACTCCCCCAGTTCCAGAAGGTTCTCTGTCCCTCGTTCCCCCATTGGACAGTGTTATCAGACCACCCTCTCCCCCCACTCCCATTGGTGCACCCCTCATCACCCCACCTTGACTCCTCCTCTGATCCCTTTCCCTGTTGGTTGTTTCGTATCCTGACCCTGCCCACCTTCTTCCTGTTATAAACCCTGGTCCCGCTGCTGTTTTGGGCTCTGCCACTGGCTCCCTTTCAGCTGTTGTAGTGTCCCTGCTTCTCTCCCTTCCTGGACCCTCTGGCTTTCCTTCAATCAATCCAGCTGGACCTGTAGCTGTGTTTTGAGCCCTCCTTCTTCATCTGGTCAGACAGAAGACTATCTATCCGGGACTGAGCGTAAGGTGGGCTGGGAGGGCTGCTCCCTTGGTCCTCGAGGAAGTCGCTCTGCCTGCACCTGCCCAGGAGTTCCCCCGTGCAGTCTTGTTCTAAGACCAATTACTCAAATACGCTGTGGAAACAGAATAAACTTCAAATCAAAACACTATCAGGAAAAGCAAAAGCTCTTTCGTTTTCAACGATTCTTGTTTCAATGGAAACTTGGATACAGAATGGTACTAAAGAAACCCAAGTTGCTTTAGTGATGAAAACTAATGGACAGAGAAAAATCAATTCTTTCACCTCTTCAAGACCACATCCTTTAGGGGATAGGATGAGAGCAAAATGTAAATAGTTTATTACTTGATGCTTTGGTCTAATGCAAAGGAGCACTAATGCTAACAAGTCAGCACACAGCAAACAGTGTCAAACAGCTTACAGTAGCCTAGTAGTCCCTCCACTTGGAGCCATTAACCAATAGAATTACAGATGTGGAGAAACAGAGGACAGTGTATAACCTGCTGTTTAATAAATGGAGGGTAGAGTGAATAGAACAAGACAGGATTTTTCATTTCTGGAAAAGAAACAAGACAGTGTTAAGTACTGACTTTGAAGCAAAAGAAGAAAAGCTAGCAGTATCTACTGTCAAAATGGCGAGAGGGACGCCTTAACAAAGGAAGCAGGCTTGTGTAATGTATTTGGATTTTAATTTGTGGCATAACATGGATATTTTAGAAATATTTCCTAAAGTAGTAACATGCTAAGGCAGAGGGAATGCTCATAGCAGTTACTATGTCAATTGCTTTGCTCAAGTCAATAAAGGCAGCTGGAGAACAGCTGCCATATTAACTGTACAATACTTTAGCGTTCAATGAGAATTTGTTAGCAAACACTTTGCAGTCTTTTTAAAATGCACGTACTACCCTCACACACAATACCCTGCCTGTAGAGAATATCATGATTCCCTCATTGTTATGTATTTTAGGGCAGGGTTTCACTGTGGTGTAGCAGCAGCACCTATTGCTGCTGGTAGCTCTTGCTGAGCCCCACTGCCTTCCACTGTTGTGGAACTGCACTTCCACTTCAGGACATCAGCGTGCAGGTGACATCTGAGAGAAATGACATGGCACAATATTTAGGTTATATCTTCCATGTTTAATCTTAGTAAGTCATTCCTGTATTGCTTCAGGTATTTGATACCCATGGAGTTCTGCACACTTGGGGGACAGTTATTTTGAAACTATGTTATGCTTGTTATGCAGCGGTACTTATTGCATCCTTTCCTATAAAAATCTTCCATATGAAGTAGAAAATGGCATTACAGTTGCTTAAATACAAGTATTGGGCTGGTGTTCTTTCAGAAGGAGAATGGCTGTGTGAAAGCAGAAGTTGTGTTCATGTAAAATGCTACCCTTCCTTTTCTGGAAGGAAGAAGAAGGGGAAAAGTCTTTGTTCTCATAGATTAATGGTTGTATGGCTCTCCTTTTGAAAACTTTCTTTTTAAAAACTTGAGGTTGCTATAGGATGTATGCTTCTAAGGCAAAAGCTATTACAATAAATTTCCATACAAGGAATTTACTCAGATAAGAAATGTATCTTGATCCTGCAATTCAAATTACCTAAACTCTTCCACTTATATCTCTTTTTTACCCATCATCACTTAAAAGAGGTCTTACTCAAAATGCAAACTCACTCAGATTTGTATTATAACCTCCAGTATGGTTATCACCAGGGAATAGAGCTCACTATTATTATAACCTGGAATTTGTACTTTATATGTTCTCTCACATTTTTCCAACAGCAAATGGCTCATCCAAATGCTTCATGCAATGCAATATGGCTTTAACCTTGAGCTCACCATATCTGAAGCCGTTGCTGTCATTGAATTTTAAGTAAGTATAAAATCTGTATTTATGTGTAAGTTAACAAGTGCAACTTGTTGTTCCTCTAAAATGATAAGCAGCTTTTCAAGATTAATCTGTTGGATTTCAGGCAACAAACTCCCAGAAAAGAAATACATTTTTAAGCTAATTACTAACAAATTTTTTATTCATTTCAGCGAGGTTGGGATTCAATCCCAGAAGCACATGTATGATTTTTCTCATAGTTCAAAGCTGACCATTTGAACTTCTGGTTCTTCTCAAGTATTCTTATGCAGACATTAACAAAGGCACACGAGAGTTTCAAATTATATAAAGACTTTTTCTTTTTAAACATCAAAGTCTCTTGTTTTGTGTGTGGTAACACCTATCAGATATACGCAGAAATGCAGAGCTGGAGCTAAAAATTAGTGGTTGCCTGTAGGGGGAATGATCATAATTTAATTTTATATATACCTTTCATAACTATGCAGTGCCAGCAAGCAAACCGCAAGTTTGAATCTTCTAAAAAGACAACTAAGCTTAAAGCACCTATTATTCTAATGATTTTAAACACTTGTAAACTAAAAAAGTGAAAATAAAAATTAAAAGTACTGTGCTAGTTTAGGCTGGTATAGAGTTAATTTTCCTCATAGTTGTTAGTGTGGGCCTGTATTTTGGATTTGTGCTGGAAAGTGTTGATTTTGTTGCTGGGCAGGGCTTGCACTGGGCCAAGCCCTTTTCTGCTCCTCACCTCCGCAGTGAGCAGGATGGGGGTGCACAAGGAGCTGGGAGGGGACAGCCAGGACAGCTGATCCCACCTGACCAGAGGGATATTCCAGACCGTGTCACTTCATGCTCTGCATGTAAAGCTGGGGGAGGGGAGGGAAGGTGAGAACGATCAGAATGATGGTGTTTGTTTTCTCAAGTTGCTGCTGTGATGCAGTCCTGTTCTCTTGGGCATGGCTGAACACCTGCCCAGCCATGGGAAGGGATGAATGAATTCCTTGTTTTGCTCTGCTTGTGTGTAAAGCTTTTGCTTTCCCTATTAAACTGTCTGTATCTCAACCCATGTCCTCTTATATCACTTTCCAATTGTCTCTTCCCATCCCACTTCATTGCTGGCTGGGGTTAAACCACAACTGTCCTAATGAATTCTAGAAATTATCTTGAAAGATACTTTACTCAATACCAAAACCCATTATTCTTTAAAGAGAAGTTAACACTCATTTAAGGCAGATGTGGTGATAAAGCGTTTTCATTCAGGTGAATGTGCTTTTAAATAAAGTATGGAAACAAAATGTCAGTGAATATACATTTAATATGCAAGCACAGGTTACATGTGGAAAATTACATGCAAATCAATGGCCACTGCAAATAAGGAAACAATATAGGTCTTCTTAAGTCCCATTTTTAAAAAATAACAGAAATATTTGCCATTTCATTGTGTGAATGTTGGACTTTCATTGCTTAACTGGAGGAAATATCAGTGTAACTCGCTGTACACTGCCTGCCAAAGGTAGAAAATACACTTTTATCCAGTACCTACCACCTCTGACACTACAGGGCACAAATGTGCTTTTGACCTTAAGCACTGTCTGTAAAGGGTACAGTATTCCCTGCAGGGGCCTTGGGATATTACACCCACAACTTTGACATTCCCTCTCAAAGAGCTGAAGATTTTCCAGTAATTTTGTAACATTTTGATGACTTATCTCTAAATTTCTCAGCACAATGGAAAGACCCCACAAAATAAAACTGTTGGGTCAACTACTGTACTATACATGCATCATATGCCTGCAGCAGCATGTCTATGTCAATGACAGTATTTCTTTGATAACAGATATTCGAAACACAGACAGATAAACTGGAAATGGCAGCCTAGAAAATGTATTAATTTCTGCTTTGTATTTGAAATATTCTTGGAGAATATAGCTCAAAGAAACAAAAGTTGTGAAGAATGGTATTGTGGACATATGTATTTGTCCTATATCCTTTTTTACAAAAAAATACCTTTTTTAATTTGAAGTAATCACAACAGTACTACTCCTTAAGGATATAAAAGGCAATTAAATATAGAATTGCTCCTAGTCCAAGACTTGTAACCTTGAGAGATAGGACAGTATGATAGAAGAATGCAAAGCCAGAGGCCAAGAAGCAAACATATGTTCAAAATAATTTCACTGTAAGAAAAGCCTTGTGCTTCTGTCAGGAAAAGTTTGTCCAAAAGGTTGACAGTGTATTGATGTTTGTAGACCCAGATTTTTGCAGACACTTTCTTTAGTATCTTCTTTATCTTCAGTTGCTCAGCACAACATTACATTTGTCCATGATACTTTATAATTCCTTTTTTTATGAACTACTAATAGCGCAAGAAGTACTCAGTTAGATTAAAAATTCTTTCTGGCAGACTTGTAAGTGGTGTGAGATGTGCAAGGACACTTAATAGGCCACACAGATTTCTCTGAAAAAAAAACTTTCGCCAAGGATTTTGATTTTTTTTAATAACTCAGTGGAAGCCAAATATCTGTAAAGCTCTGATGAGAACTAGTGAATCAGCTATATTAAGTTGTTCAGTTGAAATCACTTCCCTGACTAAATGTTTGCATCCCATGTGACAAACTCGCACTTCTGCTGGTTGTATCATTATGTATGGAGAGGAAACCAAGTCCCAGATGTGTTTTAGATTTAGTAATATTTCCAAACTGATAAAGGAAAATAAAGAAATGGTATTTTGGACCTTCCTTTCACAGCAGGAGGCAGACCTTGCTGGGTAGGCCCATGCAAACATTTGGCCTAGGAATCCTCTGAGTTTCATTTAGCATCCCTTTGTGGTCCTCCAGTATCCTCTGTGATGTCTTCCTGCAGTCACTGTGGCCTCACCAGCAAAAAATAAGACTAAAAGAGGGCAGCAGACTCAAGCATCAAAGATAGTTCACATCAGCAAGGAAGAAAGCACTGTAAGCAATACAGTAATGACATCTCAGAAGACGGGGGGGGAAAAACCTGTTGTGCTGTATGCACTGCAATAGACCTACCAAGCGCCTATGGGCAAATGGGATCTGGAGTGGGATTCAGCTTTTGGGTTCTTGCTCTCCTTCCACCTCTTGTTTGTTTTCTGGAGAGAGAATAAGCTTTTTAAAAGCTGTAATACAAGGAGAAGGTTTGATGTGGCAGAAGGATGGTGGGTTGGGTTTTTTCTTATCTATAAATCCCTACTTTATTCTCTGTGAATTACTGAATGTAGCAGAAAATAATTTGGTGTTAACCCCTGGCCTATGGTGTTAATTTCTATCATCTGTGAAGTTATAAATAAGATGAGATCATCCTATTCAGTTGTGTTCAGCTGTTATGTTCATTAATGATATCCCTATCCCAGTAATGAGTCCCTTCAAAATGTTTTACAGAATACTCAGGAAATAGACTACAAATAATAAATACATGTTATGCAAAGAACACGATTGCCTTTTTTGAAAGCACTGTGACATCAGCAAGATGACAGAAGTAGCTAATATATACCCTATAAAAATACATTGAAAATGGTTTGAGAATTTTGGAGTGGTTCCACCTGTACAACAAAGTGGTTTTGAACATTTAATGTTGTCTTTCATTTAAGCACAAACTAGGATGGGGCAAAGTTTTTAGAAAACACAGGGGAAATGCAAACAGACTGTAGCTAAAGGTTGCATACAAGAATACCTCCTTGCCTTGTTCACTGCCCTGGCAAGGCTTTCATCTCATTTAGGCTCATAATGAGATCACAAACTTTTATTGGACTTCTGACTTTCACGAGTCTCCAAATCTGTACAGAAAGTTAGAGGCTCAGTCTGCCCTCTGTCACCTCTCTTTAAGTGGCCTTGCCCTGTAGCCTGTCATCTTCTGGTTTAGCAGCACCTTCTGCGCCAGCCCGTGCTGCAGAGACCCACAGGGAGAGTATGATCTTTTCCCCTCAGAGAAAGAGCAACCTCAGGCAGAGCAAAGAGGCGCCTTCTTCTTTGTGGCTCAGCCACCCCACTGAACATGCCCAGCTGTCAAGATACAGCAGACTCTGAATGAATCAGCAGCTGCACGAATTGCTTAAAAAGAAAAGCTTGCCGCCAGAGCAAGAAGCTGTGAGGACTGCAAAACAGTAAGGTACTCAGCTGTAACTTTCTTGATATGCAAATTGTCTGTCTTGAAGGATATGAGTACTAAAGACACTGAAGAAATATTCATTAAAGGGTGCATACAGTCATATGATACCTTTTGCTGTGTAAAGGCTTTTATTGTGTCACTCACAGCATCCTTCAGTAGAATTGATGAGTTGGTATGTGGTGAGCTGGGTGAAGAAGTGGCTGAAAGGCAGGACTCAAGTGCTGTAGCAAATGGGGCAACATCTGGCTGAAGACCAGTCTCCAGCAGTACATCTTAGGGCTCAGTACAAGGGACAGTATTATTCCATGCATTTATCAATCTTCTGAATGCAGAGACTTGATGCACCACAAGCACATTTTCTGGGAAATGCTATTGACTCTCTTGAGGGACAAAAGGCTTTGTAGAAGTACCTAAGCAGATTAAATATTGGCTAATCATCACTGGTGTGCAATTTAACAAGTGTCAGATTCTGCATCTGGGAAAAAGTAGCACCAGGCATAAGCCTGAATTGGGAGAGGATTGGCAGCATCTGTGCAGAAAGGGATCTGGGAGTGCTGGTGGACAGCAGGCTCCACCTCAGTCAGCAGGAGCTGCGTCAGACACAGCACAGCCCAACAGAGGGGATTGCACAGTGTGCAGTTCTGGCCCAAAAATTTAGGAAGGATGTGAAGACACTAGGATGCACCCAAAGGAGCTGGTGGAAGGGCTGTTCAGTGAGGAGCAGCTGAGGAGGCTGGGTTTTTCCAGTTTGGAGAAAAGTAGACTTGATGGGTGACCTTGCTGCTTTCTGCAGCTTGTTAAGGAGGGGAAGTGAAGAGAGAGGTGTTGATGTCTTCTCCCTGGGATCAAGTGACAGGATGCCCAGAAATGGCTCAAAGCTGCACTAGGAGAGGTTCAGACTTGACATTAGGATGCAATTCTTTACTGATAGAGTGGTCAGACCCTGGAACATGCTATTTAGGGAAGTGGTCAATGCCCCAAGTCTGCCAGTCCCCAACAGGTATTTGCACAATGCCCTTCATAACACATCTTAAATTCTGGTGAGCCCTGAGGTGGTCAGAAAATTGGATTGGATGTACATGTTCTTCCAACTGAATTATGCTATTCTATTTTATTCTGTTCCATTCTGTTCTATTCTACTGTATTCTAAATGGGCATTTATGACAGTTTCATGCATTATTTCTGCAAACTGCATAAAGCAGCCTCTAACTTCTCACAGAAAAACAAAAAGGTTCTCCACCAAGCAATCCGTTATTGCATTGGATGTTCACACCCAGGCACTGGTGCAGTCAGTTTTGTCCATGATGGTGACTGGTAAATAATATCCTTGTCTTTAATCTTGTCTCTTGAGCTTTAACATCTTATTTGAGGAGGGAAGTGAGAGAGCAGCTGGGTTATCATCTGGCAGCCAGCCAAAGTCAAATCCCACAATTACTGTCTCCAAGTCCAGACTAGAGGTAATTTTTCAAACAGTTTTACTCTTATGAATAAGTTGCCTTCAACTTTTGCTTGATCCTTGGCAAACTGTGGAGCAAGTAACATGATAATGGCAACACACTAATTGCAGTTCCAGTCAGTGTGAGCTGCAAGGACAGATGATACATTGGTTCACAAAGGCTATTTTCAGAACTTGTGAGTAATACATTGCTTGTGAATCAAAAGCTGGGAAATACTGATAAAACACTGTAAAAGAAAAAAAAACCCAAACCAGTAATGACTTTAAAATGCTGTCAAATCAAATGCAGTGCAGATGAGGAAGGAGGATGGGTTTATAATTTTCCATCTACATACTAATTAAGACTTGATTTTTTATAGTCTGAAGCCTTTCATGCTGATAGATCACAAGTTGTGTGTCAAAAAGTAATATAAAATTTTCTGAAGTCTCAAAATAAATCTCTTCAAACTGGAAGCTGCTCTCTTTTCATCTCCAAATTATTTCACACACATTGCATCATGAAGTCTTCAGAACATTTAATCCTAATTAAGTTGAATCATCTCAGACATTTTAAAACACTACAGCATTTTAGGATTTGTCTCAGAGACTGTGTTATTCAGGGAAGCACGACAGTCCTGAACACTTCACCTCTCTTCCCCCACACGAGGTTCTATGAGTATTAAGATGTGGAACTAAATTAATTCGCAGCCCCCATTACGGGGGCAATGAGGTAAGTAAGTAGATCGTGGGAAATGACGGGTAAATTTTGTCTCCTATTTCTCATTCTGCCACAGATTTCCTATGTGGCCATAGGTTGCCTTTGCTGTCTGTGCCACATATTTGCCTTCTGTGCATGTAGATAACAGGTTTTTTTCTCTCTTCATGGTAACGTGAATCTGAGTTCATTAATGTTTAGAAGTCACCTTGTCCTGTGAGAGTCACACTTACTATGTATAGCTCATTCAGTAAACTCAGGAAAGGCTCACATTATTCTTTTCTTCTCCCCTGCACTTTTGAAGCCATTGATATTTCAGTGTTGGCTAAGATTTCCAAATGGCTAGGAAAGCAGAAAAGTCCTCTGTCCTTCTCTTACTTGTGGCTGTGAGCACCAGTGCCAACATTAAATCTTGAGAACTATGGACTACAAATAAGAGAAGGGGAGGCTCACCTTTTCAATTAACTTCCAAAAATAAATACTAGATAACCACTACTGAGGAATCCCTTTTCCAGTTCATCTATTTGTTACAAAAAGTGCCCCATTGATGTATATGAAAATTCTTTACCGTAAATAGGAAAAGTGGTTTATCTCATGAACAGGCAAGTCAGATGATGAGCATACAACACATTGGAATGTCTGATTTGTGAAGAAACATTGAAATACTTTAGTTTACAAAAAATCCAAGTTTCATGGCTTACTGCATTCGTGTAGTGATGAACCAGCTCAAATGAGAAAAAGCTAAGTGAAATTATGGTATTTTGCTGTTGTCTTGCATTTAGATCTTGCATTTAATCTGCAGTCTCTGATTTTAATTAGATTTAAAATCTTTAAAGAAAAAGTTTTTTTTTTTTCCTTAACTTGAAAAAAGTGCTTTGAATGTGAAATGCACATGCCTTAAGAGAAGAAATGCAGGATTACTATGTGCATGACCTATTACTACACCTGAGGACTTGAAGAGTTGCAAGTAGGACTAATTGACTCTTCACCAGTAGAGGTTCCCACAGGAGTAGAACTTCCTTAATAATCATGCCTCAACTTGTACAGCACTATGTACCCCACCTTAGTACTGACAATCCTAATCAGCAACTATCTAAACACTCAGACGGCAATGCAGAAAAACAGTAAAGCAACACAGCCAAGCGCACCTCTATTTTGATCTTTACCCTAGGTTATGGTTCTCTTCTTTTTGAAACCACACCTTCACACAGCTATTCTTACCAGTCGCTCCATCATTTGTACCTCATTCAACATAACTACACTTTGTCCAACTGATACGACTTGATTTCATACAGATAATTTCCAGCATCTGTTGCTAGCGCCTGCACAGAAATTGTCATGATACATCTAAGGCACCTTAGACGTTAAAATAATATGTTTTCTTTTCAAAGACTTGTCCATGCACAATATGTTCTGGAAGAGCATTAGGCACTGTAGGGCCATTTTAATTACATGTTAATTTTACTCAAAGTGACTTAGCTCATTTTAAACACATATATAATTACCAAAGCATTTACATGAGTAAAGAACTTCAATCTGAAGATTTACCAGGAAACATAATCATAACCAACTCAAATTTACATTGAGGCACAAAGTGGAGAATAAGACACAGGAAAATCTACAGAGAATACAGATTTTTAATTAACAAATATTAGGTACTACTGTCCAAATTAACTGCAGCTGAGAGAGTGCTTCTCAAGCAGTAAAGGAATATTGTATGTGACAAGCAATTTGTGCAATTACTTCTAAATAATCCCACTTTGCAACAAGGCAGTGTGTATGTTTCTGAGAAGAAAATGAATACTAAATTTCAGAAGTCATGTCATTCTGAAAAATCAGGTAGCATATGCCCTAGTTCTTGCAAAAACTGACATGAAGTTATCTGGCTACTGATTTCCTATAGTAGCATGACACTTCCTGTAACCACCACAGACAGCCATGCCACACTGTTTCCCCCTTGTATTGCAAAATGGAGCCATCACTCTCTGAATCCTCTGAATGATATTTGCCTGTAGACTGGACAATTTCCTGCAACACACACTGGTAGAAGAGGAATATACTCTACTTTATGGATTGCAAGAAGACTATTAAATGTACATTTAGAAGAAAGTAGACGGTGCCTGGCAGGGTTCAGTTAGGCAAAAGAGTACATTTTAATTTATATGGAAAGTGAAAGAAGAGATTTACTTATTTTGTTAGGTACTTTGATTGGTACTTGGTATGCCCAAGACACACTTTCAAAATCTGAGTTAGGCTCAAGGCTAAATGTTTTTCCCAAGTGATGAAGATCTACAATAGGCACCAGTTTTCAAGAATCCTCTGAAGCACCTAAAGAACTTTTCAAGCTGTCTGCAACACCCTGAGTAGTTAAAGCAAGAATCACATTTTCTTTATAACATTTCAGACAGTTGCTTTGTGGGGTTTTTTTTCCTTATGAAGAAATCTACATCAACAAGCTAAACTTTTCCTGTTTTAATACTTGGAGAAAAGCTTTTCAAATGCTCACTTATTTCTACCTCATTGTTCCTTTAGTCTATATGAAGCCTCACAATCTTTTTTTTCCTCCACAGATTCTCCCTTGTATATTTAAACATGACTAGACAAACTGCACAGTAAATCTCTGACAGAGAAGTTGAACCTAAGCAGCAAAAAGAGCACATCTTTTACAGTGTGTCGATGCACAGGCAGGAGAGGGGGGTGTTCAATTCCTTGAAAACAGCATTACAGGCTTTCTCCCAGCCTGGGATCCCATTTACCTGGCACAGACAGCCAACAGCTAATGCCAGCCAGCTGCATCACAGGCTCTTTTCACTCCATGCCCACATGCCATGTATTGTTAGACAAATGCATCTGGAAAGCGAATCAGCAGCCAATTCTGCCAGTCCCACGTGGAGCACAGGAGGCAGCAGCTGTCCACAACTGTCTCTGTTGGTTCCTACACACTCGAGGCACTTTTGTGGCAAGGTCCCTCATTTAAACTTCTAGCAGGAGAATTGTTGCAGTGCGTAATCCAGGACTTGACCTTACAACCCAAAGACCCACAGAGCTATGCTGGACCTTGTACATGCATAGAATCTGATGAGTTGGGAACATCTATCCAACACTCAACAACCTGAGTGCAGTATTGCTACAACTGGGACAGTTCTCTGCAGAGCCTTGATGTCTTCAAACAATCTCTTCAGAAACACACTGGTAGGAAAGGTTAAAAGGTGCACATGAAATATAAAATCTTGCTTTATGCACTTTTTAATTCAACTAGTTTTGTTCTCTACCATCCCTCAGCCATAGGACACCATGGAACCCAAGAGAAATGCATTCTTTTTTCCCAGTTAGGCTAGCTGATCTCATAATACATATCATATGCATTTCCCTGGCATACTGATGGGGAAGATATGTGCATTTCATTCCGTATAGGTCAACCCTTTAGCATTTTGTCCCATCTTACTAACATGTACAAAATGCTGAAACTGTCCTAACAACAGCATTAATATAATCTGCCAAGGTGCCTCTCATCTTCTCCAACTTTTTATATTTGCCTGTTAGGTATCTCTTTAATTTTAGGGTTATGCATTTTGCAGGAGTACTAATGTTTAACAGAATTCCTCTTATGGGAGCAAGGTGATGAAACCTTGAGAGGTTACTGAGCGATACAGTCCCTCTGAAATGTTGGTGCTGCAGCTGCTACTTCCAGATAAAGAGCAAGTTTGCCTGTAGGTTTCTGCCAGCAGTAGTTAACACAAATTCTGGCAAAGGCCCCAATTTCTCTTCAAAGACAAAGACAGAAGGGAGTTGGCAATGCTCAAAAAATGTTGCTGCAAAGGCTACCTTTTCAAAAATATTTCATCAAATTTTGATTATATTTAATATTTATACTTACATCTGCCAAGGTTTTACGTTTATGCCATCAGCCTAATAGACAGACTCTAACTACGCAGAATAATATGGCAGTGTGAGTCATCTATTTTCAGCCATTCTATTGTTTGGCTGCTTGAAAAAACATTTCTGGGCAGGACAGAGAGATGAAGAATAGTCCAGATATGAAAAGAAGGTATCATTACCCAAATTATGCTATTAATTTATAAGTTTATCATGAAGATTTCTTACAAGATTTCTCTGTAAGTGATTCCTCAAACATCCATTTAAATGGAAAGTTAGCATGAACTATTTACTTCCTATCTTGTGGGCTATCAAGACAGAATCCTCTAACTTTTCCCACTTTTCTTTTTTTTAAACCCAGAGAGTCCTACCTTGGGAGGTGTTGTTCTCAGAAGGTTTTATCATCTACTATATTTAAACATGCTATACCTAGACAGATGTATTCTCTGTCTGTGCCTGCCTGCAATCTAATTTTCCTACAATGTAATTTTCCTGCTCCTCTTCCTTAGAAGTATATGGCAGAAACAGCAATGGCATGTCTGTGATGTGGTTGGTTGGTTGGTTGGTTGGTTGGTTGGTTGGTTGGTGGGTTTGCTTGTTCTTAAAAGTACATGTATGAATCCTGCTAGGTAGCCATCCTCTGAAAAACTTCATAGTTTTTAAAAATTCCTCCCATCTTTTCTAATGCTTTTAGTTAATGCTTTTATGTTACTTTAATAATGCCTAAATTACTTTTTCACTGCCCAAACACCCTCTGGGTGAAAAACCTTTTTCATGTGTCTAATGTTAATTTTCCCTGGCACAACTTCAGGCCATTCTCTCGGGTGCTGTCACTGGGCACCGGGAAGGAGAAAGCAGTGTCGGCCCCTTCTCTACCCCGTTGTGAAGTTGTTGAAGGCCCCAGTGAGGTCTCCTTGCAGTCTCCTCCAGGATGAAGACAGCAAGTGACCTCAGTTGCTCCTCCTATGCCTTCCCCTCTAGACCACTGTCTTCATGACCCTCCTTTGGACTCTCTTTAATAGCTTTATAACTATTGCACGTTGATACACCCAAAACTGCCCTCAGGACTTGAGGTGAGGCCACCCCATCCCAGAGCAGAGCAGGACAATCCCCTCCCTTGCCTGGCTGGTGATGCTGTGCCTGATGCCCCCCAGGACAGGGTTGGCCCTTGTGGCTTCCAGGACACTGCTGACCCACATCCAGCTTGCCATTGACTGGGACACCCAAGTCCCTCTCCACAGTGCTGATCTCCAGCCTCTCATTCTTCAGTCTGTCTGTACAGACAGGATTGCCCCATCCCAGGTGTAGAATCCAGTACTTGTCCTTGTTAAACTCCACCAAATTGGTGATTGCCCATCTCTCCAATTTGTTGAGGTCTCTCTGCACAGCCTCACCACCTCTGAGGGAGTCAGAAGTTCCTCCCTATTTTGTATCATCTGCAAAGTTAGCATACCTTCAAATCCTTTGTCTAAGTAATTTATGAAGTTGTTGAAGAACTCAGGATTTAAGATGGAGCCCTATGGAACCCCACTAGTTACCATTCTTCTGATCTTGCAAGACTCTAACTCCAGTTTGAGAATCACAATTCTACTTTGGAAGCAACTATCGTAAATAGTAAAAGGTTATGATATTACCAGAAAGTAATTTCTCAAGAATGTTAGCAGCCAGGAGCATTGTAGTTATTATGTTCACTTACAAGTTGTACTGACCTTGGGAGTATTGTGCAGTCTTTAATCAAAACAACAAAAAGAAGTTCTTACACTCATGTAACCCTTTTAAATTAATTATTTGGAATGGTGAAAAAAGCACACATGCATAATACAGACAGTATTTCCATAAATACATTGAAAATAAGACTACTGTTTAAGATAACTTCTATTTTGATTTGTGCTGGTCTGTTTGTTTATTTACACATGATTTTTCACATAATGCTCCTGTAAAGAAATTTTCTACAAGACAGCTGTAATTATTCTGTGAATTAATGAAAGAAATCTAGAGAGAATAATGAGTAAGTTATCTCCTTTTTCTCCTAAGATTGCAGCCCTTTTGTAGCTGCATAAAATTTTAACTTAAATATGGTGGTTCATAGCTAACCTTGGAATACCTGGATACAAAATGTTTTTTAAGTACTGTAAATGCAATGTATGCTCAAACAGAAAAACTGGGAAATGGAAACATTATAGTGCTGATATTTTTATCTTCATCACTTCATGGAAGGGCAAATCTTAATTGGCAATTTATTAAAAAGTTAAAAAAAAAAAGAAATTAGGGATTTCCTATCTAAGGATTTCTGGGGGCTTGAATGCAAGTGTTGTAATGCCTGAAAATAGATTATTACTACACGCTTACTAGAGAATCTTTATGCTGAGAGAGAAGGAAAAATTATGGCAGGTCAGAAGACTGTGAAACATGTGCCCTCTCTTCTCCTACCCTCCCTTTAATTATTGACAGCCTGTCACTTAGATGCCATGGTATGATGAATAATAAAACAAGATCCAAGCTGCATTTCTCTCCAGGTTTTCTTCTTCCAAGCCAAATACTGCCATCTTCAGGCAGATTATATTTCATGTTTACAAATTCGAGGGTTTATTAGCTACTGAGGGGGTCATCACCTCAAACAAACAAAAATCCGGTTATTTATCAGATCTTTCAGACTGATACCTTATATGACATAAATAAGGGAATCTCCAAATTTTGCCTTCTATCTTTGGGAATAATGTTACTACTACCTAAACACACCAAAATGTTATTTTGGGCAAAACACGAATGAAACCAGTCAATTATTTCTCTTGTTGTAATGAGAGATAGACATTACGATTACAGCCATACAAGAGACCCTGACTGCTAAGCACTTCCAGGTTTACATACTGTGCATTGTCAATGGGCAGGCAGGTCATTGTGGAAGCAAAATCTAAACTGTTGCAATTCAATGGGTTGAAGTTATGTGTCATATTTATACTTTTTTCCTTCCAGCAAAGTAGAACTGTAAGGTGACATTTGAACATCAGATGATTATATCTGCAGAACAAATAAGAAAAGGAAAACTACCCCTGCAAACAGATAATTCACAGTATATACTACCCAAATATTCATCAGAGTAGTGATATAATCTTCCTTTTCCTCTTGATATGCCCTGAAATTGAGATTTAGTCATGAGAATCCCAGCCCCCATTCAGCCATGAGAATCCCATGAAGAATTAAATAATACAGTGGTTGCAATGAGGACTATGACTTGTAAGGTATAAGTAAGTAAGCAATAAGTTACGTTTCATTTAAACACTGCTGATTTTGGCCAAGGCAGAGCAAATTTTCTTCACAGTGGCCAGTATGGGACTGTGCTTGGGATTTGTGCTCAATGCAGAGCTGATAATACAAAGATGCATTAGTTGTTGCTCAGCAGGGATTGCACAGTCAGGGCCCTTTCTGCTTTTCACACTGCCATGCTGGCAAAGTGGCTGGGGGTGTGTGGGTGGTTGGGAGGGGACACAGCCAGGACAGGTGACCCCAAACTGACCAAAAGAATATTCCAGACCTTGTGACATCAGGCTCAGTGTATAAAATGGGGAAGGAGGAGGAAGAAGGGGATGTTTGGACTGATGGTGTTTGTCCTCTCAAGTCACCCTTAGTGTGATGGGCTGTGCTCTGCTGGAAATGGCTGAACATCGGCTCAGCAATGGGAAGCAGGGGATTCATTCCTTGGTTTTCATTGCTTGGGTGTGTGGCTTTTGCTTTCCCAATTAAACTGCCTGCATGTCAACCCATGAGCTTTGTAGCTCTGCCCCTTTCTGACTCTCCCCTGATCCTGTCGGTGGGGCAGTGAGGAACTGTCTCCATGGGGTTGGGCTGCTGGTGGGGTTAAACCATGACAAACACTAAAACATATTTTTAAAAATTTCTTATTAGAGTACAAAATCAGGTACTTTATTTAAAAAATTAATTTTTTCATAATGGGAACTACTGTTGCTATCTTACTGTACTGGCAGGATACGGTGTTTGATAATATATAAATACTGTACTTAGTGCAAACACAACAGAACACCAGCCAAAAAACCAAATCAAGAACATCCAGATCCTGACTGCCATTTTCAAATACATATGCAAGTCAGTTAAAAGTAGGTAGACTTTACATTCCTTACTTAATATCCTATAAAGGAAAAGGATATTAAATCAGAATTTGACTAGACTGAAATTCTAGATTATGTCCTTACAGATTCCATGATGTTTCAATTTTCGCTTATGCTATGTCTAAAATTGTAATCTGTTACTGGGTGTGAGCTCTGTTTTCAGAGAAGGCCTTACCTCATCTCTATGCTAGAAAGTTCTTCTGTATTTTCATATGCAGCCTTGGTGTTGAGGGAACTTATCCTTTAAAGTATTCTTCAAGTCCTCCAAAGAATCAGTTTCTTCCAGAAGAGTATCTTTAGAAGTTTTATTATGTAACTCATCAAACATATAATGACTTCAGAAATCTTGCCAGCTTTTCCACCGAATCCTCAAAAAATACAAACCTCCAACACTGCACATACTAAGAGTCCCTATTATGTTTTCAGGATAATGGCCATAAGGCATTAGTCCCCTCAAATTGTTTTATCTCTGGGCTTACTGTAACAGGTAACCTATCTTACTGGTTTTCAAATGCGTATTTGAAAGCAGAGTCTGAAGGAAGCTGTCTGCTCTGTCCTTTTTATCTTTCCTCCCTTCCCTTTTTCCTCACTCCTGTGTCTGAAGTTCCTTATCACTGCTCATCCAGTGCAGCACAGTGGACACTCTGTCTCTCCTTATTGTTGTGAGAAACTACATATTCTTCTCTGTGCCAGATTCAGCCAGGAGGAAGGCTACTTTCTCCCCTCCAGTACTCTGCCTGTGCAGAAGTGAGAATAATCCAGGGAGTGGGTCTTTTAATAATAATAATAATAATCCAGTCTTTTATCTTACAAGATCTACTCTTCACCAACAATACCTTACTGTTCCATAGTGGTGCCACTTTTGAGCTTGCTAAAAATTGTAGGTCTTCAGGAATGGAGAACTGAGGAACCTCCATTCATACCCATGTAGACCAAGGGCACTGTCCAGGTGCAACCCCAGCCAGCAGCTGAAGCCCACACAGCCCCCTCACTCACTGCTCCCTGTGGGATGGAGGAGAGAATCAGATGGGTAATGCTGAGAAAACCCCTGGGTAGAGATCAAAATGGTTTAATAGGTAATTGTGTAAGAAAAGCAAAACAAAGAATTTATTCCCGTCCTATGGGCAGGCAGGTGTTCAGCCATTCCCAGGAAAGCAAGGCTCCATCACATAATGGTGACTTGAGAGGAAAATGCCACCCCTCTGAATGTCCCTCTTCCCTCCACTTCACTGCTGTATCCCTGGTCTGCAGTATCCTGTCCCTGCTGAGTCCCCTCCCAATTTCTTCCTTGTTCACTGGTAGGATGGAGAGAGAAGCAGAAAAAGCCTTTGTATCTCTGGAAACCCTTCTCAGCAAAACCCAAAATATCCATGTACTGTTTCAGTCACCAATAAAAACATAGCCCCTTACAAACTACTGTGAAGAAATTTAAGTATATTCCAGCTAAAACCAGCACGAATAGTGAAACAACTAGGATTTTACAAAAGAACATGAAATCTGTATCTACAGCCAAGATGGAAATTCTGCTATTTCCTTCCATCTATTTCATAATGACATTCCTAACACATCACTCAAAGCTACTGATGGTAAGCAAGCAAAGCTATGTAAAGGGAATAAACATACCAAATCACATAGTGTTATAAGTTCATAACTCAATGAAACTAATTCTACTTTAAACTTACTTATTTAAGTTAAATAACTACTATCTCCCAACACTGGCAATATGGCCAAAGATTATAGACCCAGTTTTCTAAAGATCAGTCCTGAAATGATGAACATGCTCTTAACAGGTATCAGGACTAGATACAACATGGTAACTTAAAAATTTCTTGTGTTCCCTGACAGCTCAAACTTAAATATCATACTTACCTTGGGTCATCAGTCCTTGTGGCCTATTTAAATATGCAGAGATAACAATGAAAAGTATAATAATCTATTGCTATGTGTGTAATAAACCCTTACTATCATAATTATAGGGGATTTTACTGCTTAATTCCAAGATTAAATTGTAGTAGCTTTCAGGCATTTCACATTACTGGTTTTATGACTTCTAATTTCATGAAATACAAGTATTGCTAATGAAGAAATGAACTGTTAGTTACATCTGCCTTCTGACATTATGTAGTGAAGATTTCACAGCTGATATTTGGTCGTGTAATATTCCATTATGCTTTTATTCTACAACAGGTGGTTACTATGCTTGCTTTTCATGAAGCAACAGTGACACTCAGTGTTAAAACCCTTGCATAGACCAGAAGCACCCTCTGCTCCCCTTCATCATTCATTTAAATCTCATTTAAATTACCATAGTAATTTTTGTTTGGCTCTTGCAGGCTATTAGAAAAAAAAAAGTCTACTATAATGAAAAATTGGATAAACTCTCCCTCTATGTTTGTATCTAAAACATTATGCCTAGATTATTAAAATAACAAAACCCAAAGCTTTGTTATGGTACTTACATAATTCTCTTTTTGAATGAGATCTTGATTAGACTGGATTGCAAGGTTCAGAAATTGAAGCAGGTGGTGTTTTGGGAGAAGTATGTTTCAACTTCAAATGGAAGACTGAAACAATAGAAAGAATTTCTCCTTCTGCCTACAGCTACTGCAAATCTTTGGGGAACTTTGAAGAACTTCTTGAAACAGATAGACATAAATGTGTAGGTTTAGGTAATAAAGACATTTGTGAACAACTGGGACATGGTGAAGTTTGTCTCTGGTCACAGCTGGTAAAGCCCTGTCCTGCCCTGCCTGGTGCCCTGACCCCCATAGCACTCTGACAGCATAATTGCCTTGGAACTTGCCTACTACAGCGATAAAAATTTTATACATGCAGCAACTTCAGAAATACTGTAACTTCTGATACACATTATGTCTGCTATTGATGACCCAGCTGTACAAAGTAATTCTGAGGTACCAGTGGCATAAAAATCTCCAGTTATAACCAGGTGACCATCAGGGCGAGGAGAGAAAGGCTGTGGTCTGGACTTCTGCAAAGCCATCTCCTCAGAAAATCTGGCAGCCCATGCCTTGGACAGGAGCACTCTTGGCTGGGCTAGGAACTGTTTGGTTGCCGGGCCCAGAGAATGGTGCTGAATGGTGCTGGGTCCGGCTGGCCTCTGGTCACTGGTGGTGTCCCCAGGATCAGTGCTGGGCCCAGTTCTGTGTAACATCCTCACTCATGATCTGGACCAGGGGATTGAATTTACCATTAGCAAATTCATGGACAACACCAATTTGGGTGGGTGTGTTGGTCTGCTACAAGGCAGGATGTCTCTGCAGAGGGATCTGGAAAGTTGGATTGATGGGTCAAGGCCAGTGGTCTGAGATTCAACAAGACCACGAAAACCACTGCATTGTTGCAGGCTGCAGCAGAGCTGCCTGTTTGTAAAGCATCTGGGGGTGCTAGTTGACAGCAGCTGAACATGAGCCAGCGGTGCCCAGGTAGCCAAAAAGGCCAAGAGCACCTGGCCTGTGTCAGCAACAGAGGGGCAGCAGGGACAGGGCAGTGACCGTACCCCTGTGCTGGGCACTGGTGAGACCACAGCTCGAGCATTGTGTCCACCTCTGGGTCCCTCAATTCAAGGAAGGACATTGAGGGGCTGGAGCATGTCCAGAGGAGGGAAAAAAGCTGCCAAAGGGTCTGGAGCACAAGTCTGACGACAAGCAGGTGAAGAATCTGGGTGCGTTTAGCCTGGAAAAAAAGGAGGCCTGGCGGGGGGGTACCTTATTACTCCCTGCAACTCATGGACCTGAGGCTGTAGCAGGTGGGGTCTCTTCTCCCAGGGAACCACTTACAGGACAAGACCATGCAGTCTTTAGCTGCTTCAGGGGGGATTTAGATTGGACACTAGGAAGAATTCCTTCACAGAAAGGGTGATCAGACCTTGGAATGACTTGTCCAGGGAGGTGGTGGATTCACTATTCCTGGAGGTGTATAAGGGAAAGCTGGGTGTAGTACTTAGTGCCATGGGCTAGTTTATATGGTGGTGTTTGGTAAAAAGTTGGATTTGATGATCTCAGAGGTCTTTTCCGAACTAATGGATTCTCTGATTGCGCAATCTACTTGAAGGTAAAATAATCATACCAAATATACTAACAACAAACACACTTGTAGTTTAACCTTAGCTGGCAACTAAGAAAAACACAGCTGCTTAGTCCTGCTCACTCCCCCACCCTAGTGGGACAAAACTGGAAGTGTAAAACTGAGAAACAAACTCATGGGCTGAGGTAACTAACAGCAGTTTAATAGGTTAGAAATAGTAATAGTAGAAATAATAATGAATTGCAAGGTGAAATGAAGACAAAACAAGGAGAGACAAAATAAAACTCCAGAAAAACAAGTGATTAAAATGAAAGAAAGAACAGCTGCAGTTATACCATACCAGTTGTTTTAGCACTCAGTGTAGTGCATGAAGGGGCAGATTTCACTGAATGTGCTACAATGAATTTGTAACTGTTGCTGCTGTTTAGCTATTAATTGACAGGCTACTGTGCTTGCCATGGGGCTCCCTTTCCTGTCTGCCTGTTGGAACCCAGTGCTTGTTAGTGGCTGCTCTGATTTTGCTGCTGGCTGCACTGGTGGTCACCTTGGCATTTTGTGCCTGGAACACTTTGGAGACAGCCATGTCAACGTGCCTGGGCTGGAGGGTGCCCAGGGCAATCTGTGCTCCTGTGCTGTCACACTGGACAGGCTGGAACTCCAATGTGAACTTGACTATAAGCGACTGTGACCTGGGGAGGAGTCCACTGTAGAGCACAGAACCACTGACAGCCCATGGAGGATCCCATGCTGGGGCAGGTGGATGTCCAAAGGCACATGTGATCCCATCAGAATCTTGTTCTGGAGCAGGCTCCTGCCATGAGCCCTGGACCCCTGGAAGGGCTCCACTCTGGAGCAGTTCTTGAAGTACTGCAGCCTGTGTGGGAAGGACACACATTGGAGAAGTTAAAGGCGGCCAGCATTTATTGAGTTCAGGTTGGTTTGAAGATTTGACTTGGACTTTCATTTTCTTTTAATGTTGTTTTTATTTTTCCTTACTGAAATAAAATTTAGCAGTCTGTGGGAGGAGGGAGTGTGTGAGCCACCACTGGCAGACAGCTGGGACAGGCACAAACCAAAGGCTAAGGCACAAAGAGTGAATTTATGTCCATTATCATGCTAACTGGAGGAGACCTAAAGCAACACCTGGGCTACACAAGTGGAGAGCAGGCACTGTTAAATTCAGTCCATATACCAGGATGACAGGTCTGCTGTTCACACAGTCTTACCAAGAGCTACTCCCAGCTGTCTTCTGCTTTTCAACCCATTCTCCCAACAGAGCAGAAAAGGCCTCGCCAATTTTTTTTTTTGCAAAGATTTGCTGTGGTTTATATTGATGAAACTCTCTGAAGTATAAATCCAAACAAAATATTCTATTGCTCTGCTTTTATCCAAAGGTATATTTAGTACCTTTCTCATAGGAAACAATTTTACATAGCTGCTGAAGACTAATAATAGAGGTAACAAACAAAAATAATAGCAGCATGGGTATTTTAATCCTAGCATAACTCGTCCCTGGGCAAAAGGCCAAAACATGCACTACACAATATATAATACTGTGCATTTCTTTTCCTGCCCTTTGTTATTTAATATTAGTACTGAGCCATATATACTCTAGTTATAACTTGCCTTCTCCTTCCCCAGACACCTTTTACTAAAGAAAAAATTGCACATATATTTAAACTACATATCTAAGACTGTATAGCTAAGTCAACTGTTTAGAACTGAATGCTGAAACAAATTGCTTTTTCTAGGCACTAAGCAGTCTTAATTAAAGCAGTGCAGCCTCCAGCAAGGTTTTTCAAACCAGGGCACCTGCATCGATGTTCAACACACTGCAGTTAGAGATGAGTGTCTGCAGGAGGGCATAGGGGGTCAGAGGTCCCATATGAGCCCTCTTTTGAGATGTACAATGAATTAAAACAGAAAAGATGTACGATGAATTAAAGCAGAAAACAACTATTTTCTGGAAAGTGCTGGTGGGAAGATGATGCTGACAGAAGAAAAGTTGGAAGACTGCTCTTAGTAGTCTCTAAGCTTGTGTTGCTTTGCTAATCCAATCCTCAGCCACTGTCCTGCATATAATCTGAGACGAATGGGAAGTGGTCTTCTCACATTTGCCTACAAAGTGTAGCACAAAAAAAAATTTGTATTAGTTCCTCAAAAACATGCACATTTTATACGTCTTATGTGTACATTATAAGGCAATGACCTAAGGGAGGGGGTCCAGCAGATGCCACAAAGATGATGATGGGCCCGGAGCATCTCTCTTGTAAGGAGAAACTGCAGGAGCTGGGCCCGTTTAGTTCGGAGAAAAGTGAAGGGGTTTTCAGTAATGTATATAAATATCTTCAAGGCCGGTGCCAACAGGGTCGTGCCAGACTCTTTTCCGTGTTGCCCAATGGCATGACAAGGGGCAGTGGCCATAAACTAAAACACAGTAAGTTCAACCCCGACAAGAACGCCACGTTGAGGGTGGCAGAGCACTAGAACAGGTGAGCCGTGGCATCTCCCTTTCTGAGGACATTCCAAACCCACCTGGACGCGTTCCTGTGTTACCTGATCCAGGTGACCCTGTCTTGGCAGGAGAGTAGGTCGAGATGATCTCCGGAGGTGCCTCTCAACCCCTAACGATTCTGTGGTACGTCAAATTCTGTGCATACAGGCAGATATTACAGGCCTACGTGCCGTGGGCGGCGTGCAGACCCGCGTTCACACAGCGAGTGCACCGATGTGACACAGGGCGGGCACACGGCGGGCACGCACCCGCGCCCGAGCCCGAGCCTCCGCCGGCCCAGCGCGGCCGCTGGTGGCAGCAGCGCCGGCGGCGGAGCGCCGCCCCCGCTCCCCGGGGGAGGTCAGGCCGGCGGTAGCGGAAGCTTCTCCCTCCCTCCCGGCGTCCCGGAACCAGCCCCGCCGCCGCCTCCTGCCTCGGCCCGCCGGCAGCATGTCAGCTCCCGGCGCCGCCTCCCGCAGGTGACACCCGCCCTTCCGCTGTCGCCGCTTCCCCTCCTATATGGGCCACCTGCTCTCGAAGGAGGCAAGGAGCCTAAGCCGGGATCGCCGCCGCCCGCGGGGAAAGGTGCCGCCGCCGCGCAGCCGGAGCTGCTTCCTGCGCGGGCCCTGCATGCTCTGCTTCATCGTGCACGGCGCCAGCCCGCCCGCCCCGGAGCAGCCGCTGCCCGCCGGGGACCCGCTGCTGCCGCCGCCGCCGCCCTACGTGTCGCTGACCGCCGCGGAGCAGCGCGTCGCCCGCCGCCTCCTGCGCCTGGCGCCCGCCGCCTGGGAACCTCCGGGCCGCTGCCAGCGCCTCTTCCTGTCCGGCCTGCTGCCCTCGCCGGTGCGGGGCCTCCTGGGGCCGCCCGGCGAGATCTCCTCCGAGATGATGTGCAAGCGCAAGGGGGCCGGGCTGCCCGCCTGCCCGCCCTGCAAGCAGCCGCGCTGCGCCGCCGCCGAGCCCGAGTCCGGCGCCTGCCAGTGCCCGGCGGAGCCGCAGCTCCTCGCCCTGCCCGGCACCGCGGGGGAGAGCGGCGGGGGCACCGCGGGGCAGAGCGGCGGCGGACAGCCCGCCTCGCCGCCGCCTCCCGCGCCCCAGGACGAGAAGGAGCAGGGCCGGGAGGAGGAGAAGGAGCGGGGCGGCGAGGCGGGCTGCGAGGAGCCGCTGGAGTATCCCGGCGACAGCTGCCGGGAGCTGCCGCCGCCGCCCACCGCGGACATCAACCAGCTGCCGCCTTCCATCCTCCTCAAGGTGGGTCGGGATGGGGGGATCGACAGGCCAGCCTTTCGTTGAGGATTTGGGAAGGGCCTGTGCCAGCCCCCGGGGTGCCGGTGTTGCCGGGAGGACTCAGCGCAGGGGGGAACCGGAGGAGGCCGGGCCAGTTCGGAGCTGCCTCAGCGCCTGGCTTTGTGGGGACGGATAGGGTTCTGGGGTGTTGTTTGTGTCCCGTTCTGCGACCTCATTTTTTTTTTTGTCGTTGGAAACAGCGTTGTGAGACATTACCTGGAGATGCAGACACACAAATCAGCTCCAGAAGCTGTCTGGTAAATGTTTTGACTGTACCCGTTAACTTCGTAAGGTTCCCTTTTTTACAAGTCGACTTTTACTACTGGTGTAGTACTGGCCAAGGGGCCTGTCACTGTATTTAGAGCTTCCATGGGTGTTGGAGCTACATAGACAAGTTTCCAGTGTTGATTATTAAACAGCTTGTATTGCTGCATATTGTGGATCAATTCTGGCCTTAGTAGTTCCACAGTGTTTGCAGCCTTCTTGAATTACATGCTTTCATAACGTCCTACGCTGTATATCCGAGGAACTGTCGCCTCTCCTGTCCTTTTTGCTCTCTTTCTGTTCCTTTAATACTGTTCTCCTTTGGAAGTACTTTCCATTTTTCAGCTGCTCTTTTGACCACTATCCTGACTTCCTTCAACTAAACATTAGCTAAAAAGAGGAGTCTAGCTGGGACTGAGCCGGTGATGTTTTCCATAGTCTGATGTGAGTGTGCCTTTAAATTTTGGGAATGATTTTTCAGGATGCAGGAGTTTCTTGGAGGTCAGATGGCTAAACTTAAAGCAGTATGTAGTAATGGAGGAGTGAGAGGCATGACTCTTGGTGTTTGTATTTTGCTAGCTGTACATCCAGTGTAGAAAGTTCTTCCTTTATTCTTTTGTTGTCGAACAGTAACAACCTGACAACAATCTGTCTGTCTTGTACAAAACACTAATTCTGTGGGAGATTTAGTTGGTTTGAGGGTTTTTTGTTGTTGTTTGTTGGTTTTGTTTGGTTTTTTTTCAATACTCAGAAGTGTGTTAGTAATTATAACATTGTTTCATAGATGCGCTATGCAAACTAATTCTGGGCAAATAAGAATTCATGAGCTATCATCCGAATTAATCTCATCTGTGATTACAAAATCGAAACTTTGTATTGTACTTCTTCTGGAAGGGAATCCATTTGTTTGCCACTGTTATTGGAAGATAATTCTTTTCTTTGATATTTGGTTTTAGGATTTGAATCTGGACTCATCTGATTAGTGTAGCTGAAGTACTTTTTGATCAATGGCATGGGTACTTTCCTGTGGTTACTTTTAGTACTCAATTTCACTTTTTGAAAAATATCTATCTATAACAGTGCCATAACTTTAATAGTGAAAGAAGTCCATCTTACCTGTAGACTAGTTTAAATGTTATTTAGTGTCTATTTCATTCTTACCTGTGCTTTCAAGATTGTGGGGGTTTTATGTTTGGTTGCTTTTTTTTACAAACAAGGGGTTTTGTTTTAACCCCAGGCAGCCACTCACACACCACATCCACAGACTGGCTGGGTGGAGAGTTCAGGGGAAAAAAGTGTACCTTGTGGGTTGTGATAGGAACACTTTAATAACTGATGAAAAATAGAGTGTGCTGTAACAGTGTTTGTATAAAAAGGAGAGAAAGAGAGATCCAGGTGATGCACAAAACATTTGTTTTGTACCAGCTACAAAACACTGTTACCAGCAGCTGGGAAGAATTTTATCCTAGCTGAAATCAGGACAGACATCTACCTTCCTCAGTGATTTTGTCTCTTCAGTTGTTCTGTAGTCAGTTCCTTCTGCAATGTCTGAAAAAATAGGCCATTATTTCCAGCATTGTGGTAGGAGCCAACCTACTCACCCCCAAATTTGCCCTTCAATCCATAGCTGTACTGATGAGTTGCGTTTGTGGTTTTGGGTTTTTTGAGATTATTTATATGTATATATGCACACAAGATATGTGTATCTTTATCTGTATGTCTGTTTCCTACCTATTCCATTGTTTTGGGTTTTATGGTTGCTTCCAAAATATACTTGTCTGTTACGGAACTTTTAACTTCAGATGTTTGTCTTCAGGTGTCCTGAAGATGTCCTGGAATTGCATTTGCCTTCTTTTGATGGATTTTGATACAGATAGAATATCCTGTATATAGTTCTTTCTCCAAATCTTCTCTCCTCTCATTTTATTATGAGAGGGTGGAAGACAAATGTACCCAAAATCTTTACTGAGCTTTTTACAGTAGGTGTAGGATGCACAAACTTTAATGCAAGGACAAGAGATTCCATCCTTGGAAACATCAGGAAACAGATACTGATGGTTTTTTTCTTGATTCCCATGTCTGTGACTTCCTGATGTAGTGTCGATGTGATGTAGTGTCGATGTGATGTAGTGCAGGAGAGACTGTCACCAGTGTCTGTAGGTAGGCTCAAAACAAGCCCTGTATGTCAAGAACTCTTTTGTGAGGAGCTTGCCACTTCAGCTGCTCAGGTGCTGTTTAGCTGTTTACAGTGGTTTAGTCTCCTCTAAGCCAAGGGTTTGGGATGGGTGGAAGGGTTTGTCAGACTGAAGTTGGCCTGCAGATCATTGGATGGGCCCTGCTCAATTGGGAGGTTCACAGTGCAGTGTGCCAGTTGATCCTGTTTCCCTGGCTGGTGAAGGGGTAGCCTGGTCAATATGAAGTGATAAAAGAATGGTGCTTCCACAGTCAGAGTTTTGTGTTTTGCTTTTCATTTTGCTGCTGAAACATGTATAAGAAAACAATTTTATACAGTGGGCAAAATGTCATCTTTAGTCTTGCTAGAGGAGGGTGATTACCTTTGACTAACCTTGGCGGGTTTGAGGCAGTGTGATGTAGTCAATCTGCCAGGCCTCCCCGTATTTGTACTTAGACCACCGCCCCCCATACCAGAGGGGCTTCACTCGCTTGGCCTGCTTGATGGCAGCGCACATCTCACAGTCACGAAGAACCTGAGAGATACTGTCCATGGTTAGATCCACCCCTCGGTCTCGTGCCCACTTATAGGTGGCATCTCTACCCTGGTTGCCTGAGGCATCATGGGCCCATCGTGCTAAGAATAACTCTCCCTTATGCTCCCAGTCGAGATCTATCTTCAACTCCCCTATCTTTGCAGCCTGATGTACTTGCTGGTTGTTTTGCTGCTCTTCATTAGCTCTACTTCTGGGGACATGGGCATCTACATGGCGAACCTTCACAGGTAACTTCTCTAACCGAGTAGCGATATCTTTCCACTCTTCCGCAGCCCAAATTGGTTTTCCTCTGCGCTGCCAGTTGGCCTCTTTCCATCTCTTCAGCCATCCCCATAGAGCATTGGCTGCCATCCAAGAATTGGTATACAAATAGAGCCTTGGCCACTTCTCTCTCTCTGCAATACCTAGGGCCAGTTGAATAGCTTTGATTTCAGCAAATTGACTGGATTCACCCTCTCCTTCAGTAGCCTCTGCAACTCGTCGAGTGGGACTCCATACAGCTGCTTTCCACCTCCATTTCATCCCTATGACGCGACAAGAACCATCGGTGAATAGAGCGTAATGTGTTTCTTCTACTGGTAACTGATTGTATGGCGGAGCTTCCTCAGCCCGGGTCACTGGCTCTTGTTCCTCATCTGCGACACTAAAGCTTTCACCTTCGGGCCAATTTGTAATTATTTCCAGAATCCCAGGGCGATTTAACTTCCCAATTCGAGCGCGCTGCGTAATGAGGGCAATCCACTTACTCCAAGTAGCACTGGTGGCATGGTGGGTAGAGGGAACCTTTCCTCTGAACATCCATCTCAGCACTGGTAGTCGGGGTGCCAGAAGGAGTTGTGCCTCTGTACCAATCACCTCCGAGGTGGCCTGGACTCCTTCATAGCTGGCCAAGATTTCTTTTTCTGTTGGGGTATAGTTATCTTCAGACCCCCTGTAGCTCCGACTCCAAAATCCCAATGGTCGGCCTCAGGTCTCGCCAGGTAGCTTTTGCCAAAGGCTCCAGGACAGACCATGGCTCCGGGCTGCAGAGTAGAGCACGTTCTTCACATCTGGTCCCGTCCTGACTGGACCAAGGGCTACAGCATGAGCGATCTCCTGCTTGATCTGGACAAAAGCTTGCTGCTGCTCAGGGCCCCAGTGGAAGTCATTCTTCTTGCGGGTAACCAGATAAAGGGGTCTCACAATCTGACTATACTCAGGGATGTGCATCCTCCAGAAACCTATAGCACCTAAGAAAGCTTGTGTTTCCTTCTTATCAGTTGGTGGGGACATAGCAGTGATTTTGTTAATAACATCTGCAGGAATCTGACGCCATCCATCTTGCCACTTCACCCCCAAGAACTGAATTTCTCGGGCAGGTCCCTTGACTTTGCTCTTCTTAATGGCAAATCCGGCTTCCAGGAGAATATGAATGATCTTCTCTCCTTTCTCGAACACTTCTATTGCTGTGTTCCCCCAAACAAAGATATCATCAATATATTGTAAATGTTCTGGAGCCTCACCCTCTTCTAGTGCAGCCTGGATCAGATGGTAGGACTGTGTTTCCACCCCTGGGGCAGTCGTTTCCAGGTATACTGCACTCCCCTCCATGTGAAAGCAAACTGAGGCCTGCATTCTGCTGCCAGAGGAATGGAGAAAAACGCGTTAGCAATATCGATGGTCGCGTACCACTTTGCTGCCTTGGACTCCAGCTCGTACTGCAGTTCCAGTATGTCCGGTACAGCCGCACTCAGTGGTGGAGTCACTTCATTTAAGGCACGATAGTCCACAGTCAATCTCCATTCTCCGTCAGATTTTCGCACGGGCCAGATAGGGCTGTTAAAGGGTGAGTGGGTTTTAGTGACCACCCCCTGGCTCTCCAGCTCTCGGATCATCTTGTGGATGGGGATCACAGCGTCTCGATTCGTCTGGTACTGCCTGCGGTGCACTGTTGAGGTGGCAATTGGCACTCGTTGCTCCTCTACTTTCAAGAGTCCTACTGCAGATGGGTTCTCTGATAGTCCAGACAAGGTGTTCAATTGTTTAATACCCTCTATCTCCACTGCAGCTATTCCAAAAGCCCACCTGAATCCCTTGGGATCTTTTTAATAGCCATTCTGGAGGAAGTCTATGCCCAAAATACACGGAGCCTCTGGACCAGTCACAATCGGATGTTCCTGCCACTCCTTCCCAGTCAAGCTCACCTCAGCTTCCAACAAAGTCAACTGTTGTGATCCCCCTGTCACTCCAGCAATGGAAACAGGTTCTGTCCCCACGTGTTCTGATGGCATTAAGGTACACTGTGATCCAGTGTCAACCAATGCTTCATAGTCTTGTGGCTCTGATGTGCCAGGCCATCTGATCCACACCTTCCAAAAAACCCGGTTTTCCTGTGCCTCTTCCTGGCTGGAGGCAGGGCCCCTCTAAGCCAGATTGTCCTTCTTTCCTTGAGCGTATGCCTTCGAAGTTCCTTCAAGGGGATCGGACATGTCATCGTCATCATCATACTTAACATCTCGGCTACGAGTGACCGGAGCTGCTATCTTTTTGGTGATACTTCCTCTTTTCTTCAAATCACGCACCCGTTGTGCCAAAGCAGCGGTGGGTTTTCCATCCCATGTCCTCATGTCTTCTCCACACTCACGCAGAAAAACCCATAACTCAGCCCGTGGGATGTACCTTCTCTCCCCATCAAAGGAGCGCCAGCGTTGGATACCAGGGCCTCTAATTTGTACAGCTGAGATTTGAATAAGGTCCTCCTTAATCTCTTCCCGGAGTTTCTTATGATTCTCCTCTATTTTGTCCTCTAGTTTCTGCAGTCGGGTTTCCACTGCTGCAATTCTGGCATGAGTTGGGCCATGCACAGCATCTGCATACGCTCGAAGCTTCTTTGCCATATCGAGCACAGTCTCATATGTATCATCCAGCTTCATTACTGCTAGGGCAGAAGCGTATTCAGGTGGCCCAAGTCGCACAAGTTTCCTCCACATTACAGGTGTGCATGGTACCAGGTCCGGATTCCTAGTTGTTGTGTCATCTGAGAAAATGAGCTCTGCCACCGCCATCTCTCTCAGGCGTTGGATCCCCTGTTCTATGGTCTTCCACTGTGTCTGCTGCATATAGAGATCATCCGTACACAGGTATCGTTCTGCTACGCTTCTTAGGACCCATTCCCAGAGGCTGTAAGGGTTAGCCCCCCTCATCATACCTTGGTCGATGACAGGATCATGTGACAGGGATCCCAAATGCCTCGCTTCAGTACCATCCAAAATTGTAACCTCCCCTGCAGCATCCCAAAGGTGGACTAACCAACTAATTATAGATTCGTCAGGTTGTCGTCTGTAATCCTTTCTTAGGCCTCTGAGGTCCTTCAGAGAAAAGGAGTCAATAAGCTCCAGATTCTGTGCCCCTTGATGTGGCCTCTGATTTTGGTGAGGGTCCTTCTCCTGCATCATCATCATCATCATCCTCCACCTTTCGATCGGTCGCATCATCCTCATCATCCTCCACCTTTCGATCGGTCTTGCCTTTACACTTTCCACCTCTTGTATTAGCTGCAACAGCCATGGGTTGGGGCCTATTGTCTGATTCAGCTGCTAGCCTGGAGCCTGGGATGTTAGCTGCAGCCTGTAACTAACTTATCTCCCTGTAACTAACTTATAGTAGTAACTTACTTATCTCCCTGTTCCCTTTCTGCTATCTGCTGCTCCACAGTATCTAGCAGAGTACGGTAAACAAACGCCAAGGCCCAGCTCACTGCAGTAATCCTTTCCTCCTTAGTATTACTATGGCACTTCTCCCTCAAATACTTTGCCACCTCGACTGGGTTCTGAATTTGATCAGATGGAAAGTCCCAGTCTATAGGATCAGAAAATTCCTTTAAAGTCTGGCCCATATCCTCCCATTTCCTACTCCAGTCAAGATTTTTCCTGCTTTGTTTTACTCCTGAATCAGGAGTCTCTCTAAGCCCTCTAGAAATCTCAGCTTTCATTTTATATACACTCCAGACAGTATAGAAAAGGCTTAATAAATTAAATGCCAGAAAGATGGTTTCTTTTAAACTCAGGGGAAATTCAGTATTTTCTAATAGAGATGTCAACAATTTGGAGGAGAAGAAGGAAGACAAAGGCTGAAAAGCCCCTTCCCCTTCTTCTCCCCAAACAAACTGAGGACACAGCCATAACAACAATCCATACATTCCTGAAATAAAGTCCAGCATTTTTATCCGACATATCATCACACATAAGACCAGCACAATGACTATTCTGGTTAGGGCCCCCGCTTACAAAAGCTACTTATTAGGGACAACACCAGAGATATTTTTGGGTAAGGAAATAACCCTAGGGACCACAAAAGTATTAAAACTTCAAAAACCCCTAGGGACCAGAAATACCGGCAAGCTTCCACTCCAAATAACATTATGAATTACCAATATGCCCACAAAACAACCAAAACCAAAATATTATTGTTATAGGTTTTTTTTCCACTGTCTTTGGCCTCCCTTTCCTGGCCAATGCACCAAAAAATATACTGTCCTGGTTTAGGACAAATTAGGGGAAATCTCCAAAAGGGAGGCCCCCAAAACAAAACAAACCTCCAACCCCCCCTCCCCCAACTCTGGGTTCGGGAAGGAATTTCTCGGAGGAGCAAAGTGGAAAACAAAACCTATTTATTGACAAGTAACAAAAGAACACTCCCCAACACAAGAAAAGAAAAGAAACCAGGCTGTATTGTGGAGGGCGCTGAGCTTCTCTTGCAAACTCCGGGGGCCCTGGACGCCTCAGGTCAGGTTCGGAGCTGGTCCAGTATCTTCAGGGGAGGGTAAGAAAGAGGGAACAAAAGAAAAGGAAAAAAAAACAGCGCAGAAAGCAGAAAGCAAGCAAGCAAGCGGCTAGCCAAGCCAAGCAGCCAAAAGCCAAAGTGCTTGGTCACACTCCCTCCTCTCTTCCCCGCCCCGCCGCAGCAAGACGGCCGGGGGGAAGAAGAGAGAAAAGGCACAGCTGCCAGACACAACACACGATATTGGGATAAAGGCTGTCACCCCATGACAGTAATTTAAAGCCATTAAATTTAAAACTCGAGGAGAATTAAGGAATTATAGATCAGACAGCTATAGATAGCTCGACTGTGTCCTAGACATGTGTGAATAAAAACAAAAAAGGAAGCTGTTTTTAAGTACTTCAGAAAATTACAAAATCTACTGCATACAGCTAAGTTCTGAGAGCTTTGAGCTTTACATCACAATTTTGTGCCTATTGAAGAGTCACTGCTGCTTATTCCTGGAAAAGAAAAGAGATACAACTCCTGTTGTATATGTTACCCCTTTGCAGTGCTGCTATTTAATCAAAAAAGGTGTAAAATGGTCTGAAGACTGAGCCGTGAACTTATGAGAGAATGCCAATTCAAACACTTCAGGTTTCCTTTTGCAGTGTATGAACAGGAGTTCTGCATGTAAAACACAGAAGGGAAATTCTCTCCTGTGCTTGGTGCTTTTAAAGTCTCTGCTAGACTACTGCAGTAGATTGTGGGCACTGGGATCTCTTTAAGAAATCCACACACAAATGTGAGAGGTATCAGAGGAGAGCTGGAGGTCATGAAAAATATGGCCTATTACAGTAGTTATAAGTTTCTGGCCAAACTGAATGACGGTTGTTCAAAAAGAAGACTGAGATGCAATCTTTAGTTAAGAAAAAATTGATAGAAAGTTCGACTGTGTTCCTGTCCCTTGTTGAATAGAAGGAAATATTAAGCTTAATTTGGGTGAGATAAATGTTCTTTCACTGTATGATTTTCCAGGCCTTGGCAACAGTAGTTTCCCATCTCTAAGGTTTGCGACTGATGCCAGAAAGGTTGATATGAACAGAGACTAGACAGAGCTACAAAACAGGTATTTATTGAAAGGCCTTAAAAGGATACACCTTGGGCAGCACAAGAGCCTGGCCAGGGCCACACCCAGGTTGAATCCAAGATGGATCTGGGTCACAAGTTTTTACACTTTTATAAGTTTTGGTTCATCTACATACTGGGTTCAATTGTCCAATTACAGCTCCAGGTCATGAAGTCCCAACTCCCTGGCTTGCCCCCTTGTCTCTGCTGTTGTTTGTGCCTTTTGGGTGATGGTTGTCCTTGATTCTGCGACTGGAAAGGGATTGTTTTGCTGACTACCCTGTGAAGAGAGCTTACTAACACCTAATATGAAGTTTCAGAGTTACATGCCAGGCAGCAGATAATCTGAAAAATATAAAAGCTAAAACCCAAGGTATCATGACAAATTGGGATTTCTATTTATTGATTCTTTTTTAACATCAAGGGGAATGTCCTTATCAGGAATGTTTGGGGTGTGCTTGAACTTGCTTCAAAACAAGAGAGTCTAGAATAGATGATGTCTTCTTTTGAGGTCCCCTTTCTCAGTTTGCTGATCTTATTTTTGTAAAGCATGAACATGTGCCTGAAGCACTGACTTGGTCAGTTTTGGCTTAGGGCTAATGCACTATGAAGGGAAGATAAGTGTGTGTGTGAGTAGATATATGGGTATGTATTAAATGTAGGGTTTTCATAGGTATATTATTATTGTTATTTGAAGCACTATTGACTTCTTTTCTCTTTACCCAGTGCTTTTTACTTATTCTTCTCATTCTTGTTGAGAAGTTACAGGTTTTATTTTGTTGCAATGATAACATTTTTTTATTATAATGTTGATCGAAACAAAATGCATTGCTGCTGTCATTGTACTGCTAGCACTGAATTTAAGATAATCTGTGTTATATGAAGTGGGTTGGATGGACTAAAGATAGACCTTTAATTTTGTCTTCTGATTTTATGAATGCTGGTGTTTATACCTGAAAAGACTGCATGTGTATTTTATAGTTGCACTGTGATTTTCTTTAATTTTTTTTTTAATTCCTTTTTGCTACTGAGGAGGAAGAGGCTGCAAAATACATCATTTGGATTAGATTTTATCTGCAAGGTCGTTGAGTCACTTTTGTAATATTAGCTTTCTTTCCTATTTATGCTGGTGTTCCAGCATATTATCCTGTCTAAAGTTCATGTTGAGTCTTACTTTTAAGTGTAGCACTAAGAGATATGAAATGGGTTTTGAACCTTTGTGACTGATGCTAGGAGGTAAAATATCCTTTAATTTTGCTATTAATTTGCCTGAACTTATTTTTCTTTAGCAATGCTCAACACAGCAATGTGGTTTGTTATGGATTTGGTTTGATTTTTTGACTTGTTGACTGTTTTTTGTTTTTCCCATGAAGGTTACTGTGATTCTAGTGGGGAAATGAACTTGCCTGAGGTTCACTGTGGTGTTACCAGACTTCTGGAATACAATTGAGGGGCAAAATTGTGAAGGGAAGGTGTGCCAGTAGACTAGTAACTAAAAAGACAGTATATGCTCATTATCTCAATGATAAGTTTCTGAAAGATCTTGTAAATTTTATGATTGATTGCAGAATTGTTTTGCTTTGCAGAGATGTGTTTGAAAAGGTGGCTTTTGTTCAAGCATGTAGGTTTTAACATCACAGAATGAGCTATGTGATGGAGGAGAAATGTCATGGAATGAAATTTCTGGTTTCTTTGACAGGGATAGATGCATTAACACTCACGGCCAGTAAAAGTTTCCTTAATGTTGTTTAGGTGTTGGCTTGGCTTGTTCAACATCTCCAAGATTGACGTATTATTGCATGGAGGAAACTAAGAGATTACCAGTTGTGCAGTGTTGGAATATAAAGTAAATTAAATATAACATGTGCTTTCATTCCCTAATAATTTATTTGTTTCTTTTGTTTAGGTTGCCTGACCCATGTTTGATCTTTCCCAGATTTTGCTTTGTTTTAATGTCTTTGTTTTTAAACTGGCATGGTGACTCAGAAGCATTACCTGGTGTTTTTTAGTGAGGACAGTTGGGTTTCTAAGAGTGGAAACATTGTGAGCTCCTGCAAGTGAAGCCACTCTGCTTATTGGTCAGGACTCTTCCTTTCCATTAGGAGGACAGTAATTTCTTACAGACTGAAGCTAATATTGTAGTTTACCTTGAAGCTAAGGCAATTGTGAGTAAGTGGCTAGTAAGGGCAGTGTCTGTCTCCTATTGTAACTTCTGGCTGTGTGTTCCTGTCACTGGCTTTGTGCTCTGCAGAGTGATTATGCAATTGCTGGGGGAGTAAATTCATCTGGCTAATCTGACACCAATCTATAACATTGCAGAACTTTTACTTAGAATCAGCTGCCTGAAAGGTCTTTCTTTAAGTACAGTCACTAAATCCAGTGCTAAAATTCAAGAGACTCAAAGTAGGGGACTGGTAAACGGTTGCTATGAACGGCAACTTGCCAAGAGAATCCTGGCTGTGACGTGAACTCACATAATCACTTTCCCTGGCTGGCACATTTTTCTTGATCATAAGGACAGTTTGAACTTGATTTCCTTCATGAGTGTACTGAGGCTCCTTTCAGAGTGTGTGAGTTCAATGTTCACATCTCCTTCATAAGCTCAGAATTATTTGTATTTCCCTTGTTCTTATCAAGTTATGTATGAGCAACGTGAAGAAATATCTTGAAAACAAAGCACATACTTGTTCTTCCTTCCTCTTCCCTGTCTTGATTTGGAAAGACAGGAGTCTGCTAAGGAAGGCAGGAGCCTCCCCTGAAATGGAGAATGTAAACCCTCCCCACCCCTCCAAATTGCTATAAATTTTAAATTAAGGGGCTCTCAGGAAAAAAAAAAATATGGGAGCAGGAAATAACTATTCTTTAATAGGGGAGAAAAAATAAAAGGATAAAATAAACAATGCAGTACACTAGAATAACACTGACAGAGTCGGAGCCCAACCTGACACCCTGTGGGGTGTTGGTAGCAGTCCAATTGGAAATGTGGCTGCAGTCCTCCTGAAGTGTCAGGTGTGGTTCTGTTGGAGCAGGGGGTCCTGCAGAAAAGGGTGTAGTCTTCCTTTGATGATCCAGTGGAAGAAGAGGCAGCTGCTGTTCCTCTGGGGAATCCTGTGGAGAAAGCCATACTTGTGTCTCAAAACCTCTGGATTATATCTGGGTAGCAATGCTTGGCTCCTCCCTCTGGGCAGAGCATCTCACAATGGGATATTATAGTTCTTATCAGCCATGCACTGACATTCAATAGTCTGTTATCAGCAATGTCCCCTCCCAAGGGAGGAGTGATGGTGGTCACTCAAAGAGAGAGATAAAGCAAACTGCCCACTTGACAAAAGACAACTGCCATACAGATGGTAATAGAATACATCTTGCCTTGCATTCTCTTATGTATGATTCTTGCATTTTCTGAAATAGAGTGAAACAGCCTTTAGTATACATAAATCCTAATCTGGTAGTTTAACTGCTCTATGCCTGCAATTAGCAAATACTGTGTTTTATATTGTTAATAGTAAATGCCATGTGCTAAGCCATGTGCTAAGCATGTTCTTTTTGTCCAATGGTACTTGACAAATATTTTTGTTAATGGAATTGTAGTTAGTTGCTGAAAAAATTGATGAAACAAGCAATTTTCCAAAAATTAATGTCTCAAGTTACTTAGGCACCATGTAATCTTTGAGTGTACGTTTTATTCTTCCTTTGTTGTTAATTCCTTAAGATTTTTGGTTTCAAACAAATCTGCCTGATGCAGTGTAATGAAAACAATTTTATAGATACTTGTTCATGAATGTGACAGTGTCTTATTGATAGAGGGGAGCTTCATTCACAGAAATGAAATTATTTCTTCCAAATGAAAAATGATGGCCAGAAATAGGGGATGTGTAGATTCACCTTTTAATATTTTCTGCTGTGGGGCCTAAATTTTTTGTTCATGTCCATAGAGGTATACCTGTTTTTTAAAGTTAGCACTATCTTTTTAAAGAATAGTATCAGCAATCAACAGAATTCTCTTGCATCGTTTCCTGAGGCAAAAGTTTCTTGGGTATATGCAATCAATAATTCTAACTCCTTGATTATGGTTTTACTCCTTGATTATGGTTTTATGTTTACTTTATATTTGATCTTGGTGATGTGAATTACTTCTTAGAAAACTTCATGATGAGGATATTGTGTTAGCAACCACATAGACAATTTTCTACCACCAAACTTCCTTTCATACTAACTTTAATGGATATGATTGACTTTATGATATCCTTTGATTAAAAGCGCAGTTTTTTTCTTTGCTTGATTATCTTTGAGGAACTTAATTTAAGGCCAAAATTACCAAATATTTAAAGACACACTAAAAAAATTTAGTATATGGATTTCTGATTTTTTAAAACTGTTCCTTATTATTTTTAAAAAACATATTTATTGGATGCTTTGTGGTGTTTTGTTTTTTTTTCTCCTCTGTTCCTGCTGAAATACTCTAGCATTTCACACAAGTGTTCAAAACAGTCTTTTTTAAATACATGGGTTGAAACTCTCTAGCATACATTTAATATAGAAACAGTGGGGAAGTGTTAAGGATATAAGGTCTGAGGCCCATTATGCAAGGACTTAGTAATAAAGGAGAAAATTACGCAAAATAACTTTATTTCTAGTTTTTCTGGTTGGACTCTGCGCTAGTATTTGCTTTCTCCCTGTCTTATCCATTGTCTTACAAAATATTCTAAAAAAGTTGAAGAAAACACCAAAACTTTGTTAGACACTTTTTTGGTGGTCTGAATTGTGCTGTGCAAGGACTTGGTTTAACTGGTTTAAAATCAATTGGACATCACCTGATTCAGAATGGTGGGTTGACTCGGGGGGTACTGTGGAATTAGCTGTGATTTGTTGTTTAAAGGTAAAACAGTATGGCTTTTCTCTTGTAAAGGATTTGTATGGGTCTATCTATCAACATAAAATTAGACTGTTTGAATTGAGTGAAGCAGACTGAATGTGATTTGACTGAAAACTTCCTGTATCTGTTAGATGACTTTTGCTGTCATGGGCATTGCATTTTTGTATTTTCTTTTGATGTGGGATCGCTTAGGTTGGAAAACATCTCTCAGATCATTAAATCCAACCATTAGCCAAGTCCACCAATAATCCATGCCCTTAAGTGCCACATCTCCATGTCTTTTAAATACCTTCAGGGATGATGTCTCCACCACTGCCTTGGGCAGCCTGTTCCAGTGCTGGATAACCCTTTCAGTGAAGAAATTTTTCCTAATGTCTAAACTAAACCAAACCTCCCCTACCTCAGCTTGTGTCCATTTCTTCTTGTCCTGTCAGTTTTTTGCCTGGGAGAAGACCCTGAATCCCCCTGGCTACACCCTCCATACAGGCAATTGTAGAGAGCAATAATGTTCCCCTTGAGCCTTCTTTTCTCAGGGTTGAAAACCCTCAGCTTCTTCCCATCTGACTTGTGCTCCAGACCCTTTACGAGCTCTAGTGCCCTCTGGGCACACACCAGCACCTCAGGGTTTTTCCTGTAGTGAGGGGCCCAAAACTGACCACAGGATTGAGGTGTGGCTTCACCAGTGCCCAGCACAGGGGAATGGTCACTGCCCTGGAGTGCTGCCATGCAAGCCATGAGCAGACAGTTTCTCCAGGAGAGTGCTGTGTCAAAGGAAACTGTGGCAGACAAGATTCTCAGCCTTTCCACCACACAGGTTGTCTGGTCATGGGAGGAGACCAGGTTGGTCAAGCAGGACAGGCCTTTCACAAACCTGTGTTGGCTGGGCCTTACTCCTGGTTGTCCTGTATGTAACAACACTTGAGATTATCTGCTCCATACCCTTATTCAGGACCAAGGTCTGATGACAGGCCTGTAGTTTCCTGGATCTTCCTTAAAGCCTTTTGTGTAGATGAACATCAAATGTATCATTCAGTCAACTGGAAATGCCCCTGTTAGCAAGTAGGACTGCTTGTAAATAAAGCAAAGTGGCTTGGTGAGCACTTCCATGAGCTCCTTCAGGGCCCATGGATCCCATTTTGCCCTGTGGACTTGTGGGTCTGAAGTGGTGCAGTGGGTTACTGACTGTTCCCCTTTAGATTATAAGGGACTTTATTCTTCTCCCTGTCCCTGTCTTCCAGTTCAGTGGGCTGGGTAGCTGGGGGGCAGCCAGTCTTGCTGCTGAAGACTGAGGCAAGGAAGGCATTTACTGGTCTTTAATGAGACTGTGTGAACAGTTTATTTCAAAGCAAGAGCTTGTGGTTAAAGAATTTACTATGTCTGGAAGGTATGATAAGGCTGTCAGTGAGGAAGATCAGGTATCCCTAAAATGGGATGTCGCCTGAAGGCCCAGAGTCTCTTGCAGCCATTGAAGGGAAAGATAAACCCACTAATTTTAACAATGACATGAAAAGGTGAACCAGGAGAAACTGACATCTGCATTAGGAATTTGAGCTGAAAGAGGGTGAGATGAGAGAGAGGGAGCTCCTTTTCCAGAACTCTGTGTCCTCTACCCCTGTCTTTTGCCAACAGGGAAAATAATGTAAAATGATTCTCTAAAAAGGTATTAATTTTTTTTTCCTTTACTCTGCTGAAGAATATTTGGGTGTTTGGAAGAGGGATTAGACAGTAGAGGGGGGAGCAAACCAAATGGATTCATGGATATGGAAGTGTAGATATTTGAGTACAATCCTCAGGCATTAAATGTGCTAACTAAGTAGTAGAACCATTGCTGTCCAAGTTATTTGTCATAAGCAGGAGTTAAATGAACAGGCCTGTGTGTAGGAATAGTTTTAGCTTTCAGCTGTATTTATACATCCGTTGGAATTAGAAAATTTAAGCCACAGTATCAGTGTGTGTCTAGAGAATAATACTGAATTAAAGGGTGGTGAAGTCATCAAAGTGAGTAGAAGTGTTTTATGCACTAGTGTAGTATTTTAATGAGTAGCTCAGCTAATCACTTAAAGTGAGGGTGATGTGCCACCACCTGGGATGTGTCCTTGCTTCTAAATTCCATTTAGTGTAATTCAGTGTGTCGTCATCTCGCAATTGCAAGCTCTGAAGATAAGCTGTGGTTTTACATGGCATTATTCAGCATCTTTTTATAGCTGGAACTTTTATAGCTACTACAGATAATAAAATTGGCAAGGCCTTGTTTTTGAACACATACCTCTTGTGTAACTTACATGGCTACTTCTGTGCATGCTGGGACTTCTGCAATGGTTTGGGTCTCCCTTCTCATCCTGGTGGCCTCACTGTTTTATGAGAAGTCAGTTTGCAGCACCTGTACTCCTTAATTATCTCTGCTTCTAGACTTAAGTACAGCATGGAGTAAAATATTACTACAAATGGTTTTGGATGTTTTAAAGAATATTTTTTATGGAGCAGTACTGTTTGTGTCAAGTGCTTAATCAAACTTGTTTCTTCTTTGTTTTGTTGTTGCTACAGCGGCTTCATGCAGGAGAAATAGGTTGGCAGTAGGTCTGTGATTTGTAAGGGCTTTCAGCTTTTAGTGGGATGGTAGTGTGATGGGTTGATCCTGGCTGACACCAGGTTCCCCTCCAAAGCCCTGGGACTACCCTTCTTGACTGGTGAGACAAAACATGAGGAAAGGGTCATGAATTAAGGACAGGGAGAGGTCACTCCGTGATTACTGTCATGGGCAAAAGAGACTGAACTTTGGGAAATAGGTTGAATTTATTACTAATCAAATCAGACTAGGAAAATGAGAAGTAAAACCTACATCTTTCCTAACTGTTTTATCCTTCCTTGGCCTAACTGCACTTACAATTTTCTCCCTCCTTCCCCCAGCCGTTCAAGAGGACCAGAGTAGGGGTTATAGTCAGTTCATCATGCCTTGTTTCTGCTGCTTCTTCATCACACATTTTCACTCTGTCTCTAGCCCTTACTTGTTTCTTCTCAGTGACATTTTTTTTCTCCTTCTTACGTTATTCCAGAGGTGCTACTGCTATCACCGACTGTCTTAGCCTTGGCCAGTGTGGGTCCATCTTGGGTGCTGGCTTACATTGGCTCCGTAAGATATGAGGGAAAGTTCTAGCAGCTTCTCAGAGAAGCTGCCTTTGTAGCTCCCCAGCTCTCAAAACCTAGCCTTGCCAACCCAGGATAAACAAAATAAAATACAGATATTATTTATGGGCTTTCATTTTAACAGTGGTAGCTGTGTTAGCAGCAGTCTTTACTGTACCAGGTTTACTTTGTTCTTCAGTACTGCAAGCTTTGGTTTCTCAAAGGTGGTATTTCTACAAATAAACATATTTATTTCCCACTGGAGTAAAGATTAGTTGAAGTGTTTTATAATGCCAGCCTTGATATCCTTTGTTAATATTAATTGTAGTCTAAATGTCTGTCAAATGTCTGTCTAAACATAATGTGGATCATGTTGCTTTTTTCTATTCTAAGGTTTTTATAACTGTTAAAAGATTCAGTCTTCTGTTTCATGTCAGTAGCAGGAATTCAATTTTCCTAGTGCTCTTACTAACTTAGAATTACTGAGCATCACCAATGAGCATCAGACTGTCACCTATTCTCATGTTTAGAATTACACTTTTGCAGGAAATGTCAGATGCCAAATTACCACTTACTATTCAGTGCTTTCTTTCTGCTTGACTGAGGGTGATGGTATTTTTTGAGCACTAATTGCAAGCACCTCCTGGTCCTGCACATGGTTTCACCAGTACGGACAAGAACTGCAGAGATAAAGCAGGCAGTGATTGTTTGCTCTTCTGTCTGCTGTGTTTAACTGGCTGCGTAATGAGAAGCAGACACTGACTTTGGTAATGGCCAAGCAAAGGCCTGCGGGAAAATGGGGTTCACGCACAGTCCTTCAATACCCAGGAGTCTTGCGTAAGAGATTGCAAGTTTCTCATAGCTAGAAAAAGAGTAGAATGATAAATCTTGCAAGCATGTACAGAGCATCATGAATTTGACCCCCTCTTACTCAAAATCTTCTTCATCAAGGGGTCTTGTTGGAATAAACATATTTAAAACTGCTGAGGTAAGCCATGCCCTGTAACAAGGAATACGGTTCATGGTTGTTATTCTTGACAGTTCGTTGTCTTGTCTGTTCCAAAGCCCACCTAATGAACAAAGTTCTTTTAGCTACCATTATAGTTCAATGCTTCATTATTCCTTTTTTTTTTTCCTCTTTGCCATCCCTTTTCCTTGGCTAAACAATACTAGTAGTTTCCTTGAATGTTTTCATGTTTGCTAGACTTCTGAGCTTTCCTATGGACACTCTCCAGTATTTTCATATTTTCTTGAGAAAATTACCTGAGATGGGCAGTAGTACTTCTATTTACTACTTGATGTCCTCAGATCAGTGGGAGGACTTTTTCACGATTTGCAGTCTGTACTCCTTTGTAGGTATAATGCCACTACTACCGTTTCTCAATATTGGATCACATGTAGATTTAAGTTCATTTGTGCTGTCAGGGTATCTTCATGTGAACTCTTGAGAGACCCTCTTTTTATATTTATTAATAAACAACAGTGTTTTTATGAAAGGGATGAATGTAATACATGCTGTGGCAATTTATGGTCTTGCTATAAAGTTACAGTTTATTCTTTTTTTGCCAGCTGCTATAGTGGTCAAAACCTTGGGGTATAAAAGGCTAATTTTGTGCTTCAGTTCTCTTCTATGACAATGATTTACTCTGCTAATTTACTGTACCATCCCATGCCCCCTTACGGCAAGACTTGTTTTTTTAATACCTTTATGACTTTTCTTACCAGTTCAGTTAAAAAATTGAAAATAAAAAGAATGGTTTCCCATCCATTTCATGATGGGAATGAAAGCACTTATAAAATGACTTGCAAATAACACTGAGCTAATTTGTAATTCTTTAGGTGTGCCATCTCAGAAACACTTCTGAAATTCAGTCTATGAGATGAGTACTTAGCATATATTCTATTGTTGGTTATGCTAATATGACTTACTAATATTGTCAGTTCTTGTGGGATGTAGGCTTTTTTTGTTATTGTCTCTGACTAATCAAGCAGGGGGCAAATGTGTTATAATACATGCTAATACTTTTCTGTCTTTTACAAGATGTTTTGATAATAAAATATTTCTGTCTCTAAAATAAGATTACATGTGACAAATTTATTTTTTCTTTCTTTACAGATATTTTCCAACTTATCTCTGAATGAGCGTTGCCTTTCAGTGTCATTAGTCTGTAAATATTGGCGTGACCTCTGTTTAGATTTTCAGTTTTGGAAGCAGCTGGATCTCAGTAGTCGTCAGCAGGTATGAAGATATCATTGTGGAATAATTGTTTTCATGACTCTGAATTTGTTCTTAGAACTTGTACTTTTGACCAGGGGTAAACAAAAGAAACACATAAAATGGTAGTTGCATGTATTTTTCTGCTATTCGCTGAAAATATCTGGACCCTTAGATTGGTTCCTTTAAATATAGTATATTTTGTCTGAGATCAGTTACTATATAGTGTGGGCATGAGTTCTGTTTGAAATGGGTTGCCTGTCTCAACTCTGCATCAGGCAGTCTGGAGATGTGAGATATCTTATTAATTCAAAGACAAACATGAGCATTTCTGAGGTTGCTGTAGTTGGAAGAATGGTCACATATGTGGTGCTTGCTCTGTTTGTTTTAACAAATTTTCTTTATTTTATTCTTCAGCTGGTATGGCTCCTACTCATAAGAAAAGGGACTGTGTTTGTTTTTTTGTTTTCAATGTTTTGGTTATTTTTGACTTTTAGCCAATCCTAGAATTAAATATTTGTGGGTTTAATTTAGTGAGATCTCTAGGAGCCTAGCCTGAAATTGTACAGGGTAACTTCTCTCCTTGGAAAGCTTTAGGGATGCCAGTATTGTTTCGCTACTGCCCTTGGGTTTCTTGTTGAGTAGTGACTTGCGGGGTTTATAAACTGCATCTTGACCATTTAATGAAAATACAGAGTGCAGAGAAATAACAACTGGACAGTTGCATTCGAAGAAGGATTTTTTTTTTCTTTGCAATTCGTCTTTCTTGTGGTTTAATCCCAGATAGCAGTCAAGGTCCAGGCAACTCTTCCTCACTCCCCCACCAGTAGGGTTGAGGAGAGAACTGGAAGAATAAAAGCTACATAATGAATGAATTTAAAGAGTTTAATAGTGAAAGCAAAATCACACACACATATACAAAATAAAAATTAACAACAAGACAAAGAATTAATTCACTGCTTCCTATCAGCTGGCAGGAGCTCAGGCATCCCCAGCAGAGCAGGACCCCATCACATTTGAGAAGACACTTCTCAATGACTTCAGAAAACAAACCCCATCACTGGAAATGTCCCTTCCTCTTTCTTCCCCTCACTGACTGACTGATTGACTGACTTACTTATACACTGACTGTGATGCCACATGATCTGGAATATCCCTTTGGTCACGTGGGGGTCGCCTGTCCTGGCTGTGTTCCCTCTCAGCCTCTTTGCTAGTGTGGCAAAGTGAAAAGGAGAAAAAGCCTTGGCTCTGCGCAATCCCTGTTTAGCTGTAGGAAAGCCAACATGAATCCAAAACGTAGTTGCATACTAGTCACTGTGAAGAAAATTCTACCCCAGGCAAAACCAGCACAGTTCTTTTCCATTTTAACACCTGCCTGATGAAAGAGCAAGAAAAAAGATCTGACTTGCTACAAATGAAAACCTTATTGAATGCAGCAAAGACTGCTCCTCAGCTATATAAGACAAAAATCAAAAGGAATTCGTGTTGCTTTCTGGCCCTCTTTGGTTAAAGCCAAATCTTGTCTGTGCCAAGTAAATTTTTCTGAATGGTCCTTTGTAGGATTATCTTCTTTTAAGATTATTGCCATTTTGACTGACTGCAATGTGTATAGATACAAAATGGATGGAATGTTTTTTTTTACAAAAGTGATAAGAGAACTTTGCTGTCTGAGCACCCAGGGGCTGCTCTGTCAGCCACACTGGCACCACCTGCTTGGGACTGAAGCCGCTCTGTGGCAGCGACCAGGGAGGTGATGGATGCCCTGCTCGGCTCCCTGCACACCCCACACAGTCAGACCACTTTCCTTACTGCCTCGACTTCACGTTTGCCACAGCAGAGTCTCAGACCTCTGGGTCCTTAAAATAATGTAATCATTGTGCAACAACAGAGTAACACCTCAGGCTGGAGGAGGAGGGACCCCAGAGTAGGGACCCTTGTGGTTTTATGCCCTCTCAGTTTGTGCATGGATACATCTGGGGGCTCTTGGCTGCTGCTGTATTTCCAAGTGTTCCTCACCTGGCTGCACCACAGGTGTCTGTGTCCTTTGTTTTGCAAAGGGCTGGCACTAGTTCATGGCCTTTTGCCTCTGGCTGTGCCACCTGGAGCTCAGCTGTACCCTGAGCTATTTCCGCTAAGTGTATTCCTCAGTAGTTCTCCCTTTGATTAAATGGAGCATACTTGCTAACATATTAAAACAAAAAAAGAAAAGTTTCAAGACATTGAAACACTGCCCTTCCATACAGCATTACTACAAATAAGAAATATAATAGAATGAAGGCTAACACAATTTCTATAGGGCACAAATCAGTATGAAATCACATATATTTCAGTAAACAAAGGCAGTAATGTCTGGTGGCTCCAAGTTACATAGTTATGTTATTCTACCTCCCATATTCTCTTGCTCTACCTTCTGTTGGTTAAATGATTCCTACCCTTCTTATGTTAATTAGTCCACATACTCAGTCTTTCTGGTCTTTTGGTTTGGTGGGGTTTTTGGGTTGGTGGTCTGTGATGTTTGTCATATCCCCTTGCCAGAATTGCCTTTTACTCAGTTGGAGTTGATTCAACACAGTTGCTAAGTTTGCTTTGTTAGTTTCTTCCTTATCTAAGAAGTTCTGCCAAATGTCATTGTGGCCTATGAATTCTGCATTCTTTGTGTCCACTGCCAGTAGTACATTACTCTCCCCAAGCTCTGTTAACCTTTCTTAGGAGCTGAGGTCATTGAGGCACATCAAGTCTGAAACCTTAATAAGGCAGTTCTACCAGCGAGTAATTTATGTTTCTAGTACCTGGACATCACAGATAGTCTGTTCATGGCTAAAAAGAGAAGTAGTTCTGTGGCTACCCTCCTAACTCTGGAGCTCAGTCTGGTACTTGAGAACTTCTGTCAAGATGAGCAGCCGTTTGGGATTCTTCTTGTGGTGACATAAATTCCTGCAGCTGCCCGTATTTTCTGTACTTGTCTAGCTGTTGCCTCTCCCTCTGTGAACTTTATTGTAAAGCCATCTAGCTACAGTCTACATAGTATGTCATGTCAGAACTGGCTTTCCCCTAACTGATCATATTCAATCAAAACCATCAGCCCCCTCCACCCCTCTGAAACAAACCAATTGCAGTAAAATATTCAGCCATAGGTAGTTTTTGTAAAGGAGGTATAGTTTCATTTTTCTTATAGCTCATGGAAATTCATCTTACCAAGAGCCATTTTTGTTCTAGTGGCATTAAAGATTTTTATGGAAAAAGTTACATGTGAGTGTTTTTTCTTTGCAGGTCACTGATGAGCTGTTGGAAAAAATAGCATCAAGAAGCCAGAATATTACTGAAATCAATATTTCTGATTGCCGCAATGTATCTGATACAGGAGTATGCATATTAGCAATTAAATGTCCTGGGCTCTTAAGATATACTGCCTACAGGTGTAAACAGCTTTCTGACACCTCTATTATTGCAGTTGCCTCTCAGTGTCCTCTTCTTCAGAAACTGCATGTGGGCAATCAAGACAGACTCACTGATGAAGGCCTGAAGCAGGTAAACATCCATTCCATGGATTCCTTCTGAAAACATAGTATATTTCAGCTTAGCAAGAAGAACATACCTTTTAATTGGATTTAATTAAAATTATGAAAAATCTTTTTTTTTTTAAAGTTGGTGTATGGAGACTTTTTTTTTGGTGCAGTAAATGCTGTTCTGTAGAGACTGCACATACTTTTTAATACCCAGGGATTGAATGATCGCTTTTGTAGTTAAATGTGCAGTTTGCCATCCTATACTTCACTTCTGTTGGATTCAGTTTTCCTGAGTTTTGTTGCTATTCAAAACCTGTGTTTAAGTAACTCAGTTTTGCTTCATGAATGTTGAAGGTGACTAAGATCTTCATTTGCTGGATGTGCAGGAAGGTTTCATCAACTCTCAGAGAGTGTTAAAGGAGCATTTAGGAGTTAGGATAAATTAAATAAGCTGTTCAGCATAAAAGCATTGTTATCTACCTGTGCACATAGTAAATAACTTAGTTTTTATGTGGTGCCGTTAACTTAGTTTTTATGTGGTGCCGTTACCTCCATTTTGTTGACTGTAGTTAGCAACTTCATTTTGTCACATATGTAATTAGAATCTTTCTTGTTTGCATACAGTGTTTCAAAGCCTGAAAAGAAAGATAATTTTTAATGGGGGGTGGAGAAGCAGAAAAAATATTTTCTCTCATCTCTTCTATTCAGTCAAATTCTGTTGGTTTTTTTCACTTTGATTTCATTAATTGCAGCTCGGCTCAAAATGCAGGGAATTGAAAGACATACATTTTGGGCAGTGTTACAAGATCTCAGATGAAGGAATGATTATTATAGCTAAAGGATGTTTGAAGCTGCAAAGAATATATATGCAAGAAAACAAATTAGTAAGTACATATCATGATTTTGTTCTTCCCAAGGCATTGTTTGATTGTCAAAGCTTTCTCTTGCTCTTTATATTTTAAAAATTTTCTTTAGAATGGCTGCTTTTTGCAAGTGAATTGCTTAAAAGTGTTTCTGCCTGGGAAAATTGCAGTTCTGGAGAGGTGGCACAGAAGGGGATGCAAAGTACAAGTTAAGCTAAATGCTTGTTTCTAATGTGGTATTTCATGAGTAATTGCTTGGGAGGTGGTTTGTATAGGAAACCACAGTTCATATGGATTGTTTCTTTTGTTTCTAAAAGTACAGTAAAGAGTGCAAGCATCTAAAAGATTTTTTGGAGCTCGGGTTCTTGATTACAAGTGGTACACTTATATTTTCTTGAAATATGTCACTTTCTCATCAAGATGGAGTAGTGTGCCTATGCTAGTAGAAGGAAGTTGTTGAGGAGTAACAAAAGATTCTTGAGTCCTAATTCTAAGCAGTCTCTGAAAGGATGGTTTCTAATGCAGTGAGAGAGTGGCTTGCAAATGACTTAAGTTTTTTTCTAAATTTCATTCTATTTTTTAAAATTTATTTTTTGTAAAAAAGTAAAATTGCTTGCAGTTGAATTTTAACTGTCAGCTAACATCGTGGTTGTAACCTTTGTTTCAAAAGTGCTGAATTGGAACAAATAAATTGTGTTTGTAAGAAAGCAGCATACCTTGTATTCAAGAATTAGTCGATACTTAGCTTCAAAAAGATAAAGAAATGGTAATGCTTGAGATCGTTTTGCTTTTTTTTTTAATAGAAACCATTCTCAAATCAACAAAGAAAGAAAAGGGCAGCCTGTTACTGGTTTTGATTAGAACTGTAGAAAGTTGAAAAATAGGCGACAGAGACCTAAACTGAGATTTCTGTGTAGTTTAAATGCAGAAGAAGGGCACAGCTCTCCTCTTGTGTTGAAACACAACCTTGAATCCTGTCAAAGCTAGTCTTTCTTACCTTAATACATAAAAAACTTCAAATATGAAAAAGAAAAATGAATTATCTGAGAAGTCTGGAAGGAAAAACATCTTCCTTCCTTCTCTGGAAAGAGAATGGTGGGTTAATTATATTTATTTAAGCCACCTTGTTAAATTAATTGTGTCTTTGAAAGGGAGAGGAAAACCTTCAAGATTTGCATAGTTGCATGTGAAAAATGACTTAATTGTAATAAGGAAACTAGTCTGTGTAAATATCTGCATAAGTACTTGATCACTGGAAAATTTGGAGGCAATGAATTAAGTTAGCTTTCCTTGTAGATGCATCTTAGAGTTCTCATCATTGAAGTTTTTATTCTCTTTATAGTATGAAATATAACCTAAGAAGTTGTTATTGCAGTTATTAGCACTTAACGACTTTGTGGTTTTAGTATCTGAAATGCCATTGAAGTTCCTGGTTGAAATGGAACATAGGAAGTACTTTAATCCTTTTTAAGGCAATTGTGAATTGTGCTCTTAACTTGCACTCTACTTGGTTACTTCAATGTTGAAAACATAACACTAATTTTTATTTGCAAATAAGGCAAAAATATTTGCTATCAAATAAATAAGAAATTTCTCTTAATTGTACCCCTTCTGATAATTTGTCTAGTGACTTACCAAAACTGAATTTTTGCCTAGTTTTTAATGAATTTGGTTTTTTTTTTAAAGTATCTAATTGTACTTAAATTCCTGTCTATCCTTAATTTTTCAGAGGGAAGAAAAAGTCATGGGGCAAGCTTGCTATAGCTCTGTAAAATTAAAATTCAGATTCATAGATCTTCATATGTACAAATGAAATAAGTTTTGAAGCTGTTATGAACTCCAGGGTGTTGAATCCTTAGAATAAAATAACTTCTGAACAATGCCATTAGATGAAAAAGCTGAAGGAGTGTCAGGGTCCATCCTAGTGGACAGATGACCTGATGTTTCGTAGGAATGATCTCAGAGTTGGTCAGGGGTACCAACCAAAGGGTCTCTCCCTTCCAAGGGGTTAAGCCCCCCTGCCCAATAAGCTGTGTGCTGAGTTAGGGACCATGGGATGCGTCTGTCTGCTGTTGTTAGGATCACCCCATGTCCCCAGCACCCACTGTCTCCTTGTTCTGACAAAAGCATCTGATCTCCCCCAGTGAGAGACACTTGTCAAATGTGTTCTGTTTCAGATTTTTGGGGGAGAAGCCCGTGCTGCTTTGCCAGTTTTGTTAATTCAGTAGCAGTGTACGGGATTTCTTTAGTGGTTTTGTGTGGGTCAGGATCTTCATTATTGATATAGTTACATTCTGTTTTACTAAGAGGTTTTATGTTATTACAGCAGTGCTTCCCGCAATTTTTCATCAGGGCTAATTCTGTTTGAGAATAATATTGATTAATGTGAGGAGTTTCTTTCTCCTCTGTTTTGAGGAATCAGTGTTCTGTGAATTTTTAACATGTTCCTCTCTCAAGGTAGCCCGTAACAAATTATTTACATTTCTTTCTTCATCCAATTGTTTTTGCAAAACTTCAACTAGGTTTTGAAGGGAGCCAATGATACCATTTTCCTCACTTTTTTGCTTAAAGCGAGTTTCTATGGCTGCTGTTAGGCAGGCGCCCAAGACTGAGCAGAGGATGGTTTTATTTGTGCCCAGTTTGAATTTTGTTTCATGTTGCAAAGAAAATATTCTATCAATAAAATTTTCTAAGTGAAACCAATTGCAGCTTGCCCCCCCGGAGAAGGTGTGGCATTGTATTTAGCGAGCAGAGCATAAAATTCAGCTTTACCTTTTGCACTGAAGTTTTTTGTCATTTTGTGAGGGGACCAAAGCTACACCAGGGCGTTAACTTAAGTTACACAAATCACACAGCCTTTCCACTGTCCCCTTGCTTCCCTGGGTAGTTGAAGAGACAGAATCAGTCTGGGAGGCTCTGTGAGGTTGCTTCAAATTTGTCTCTTCCTTCCCAGACAGTACAGATATACACTCACATTAACACACGCATACAAATGTTTTCTTTGTGAGGGGACCAGAAACCTAGAACAGGGAAAAAGCCACTCAGCCTTCGCTGGGCCGCCCCTCGCTCCCTGTGTAGGTGAAGGGACAATATCTGTCTAAAAGGCACTGCTTAATTTCTTCAGGTCTGTCCCTCCCCTTTTAGACAGTCCAGGTACACAAATACAGCAATAAGAGGTTCAAATTCAACTCAAATACAGCAGTAACAGGTTCAGGTTCATTCAAATACAACAGTAACAGGTTCAGATTCAACTCAAATACAACAGTAACAGCATCAATATCAATATCAGTATCAGCATCAATATTAGCATCAGGAGCAGTATCAGTGTTGGTGTCAGTGCTGGTATCAGATCAGCAACAGGAATGACAGTAACAGTTTCCCCTGTTTTTGCACTGAGAGATCTTTTGTGCCAATTCCAGAGACAGAGCACTCAATTTAGCATGAGATTTGCCTGCAAATCCCTCTGTCTACCAGGATCCTGTCTGTGACACCAATTTAATGTCAGGATCCGTCCTAGCAGACAGATGACCTGATGGTTCGTAGGAATGATCTCAGAGTGCAAAAACCAACATGGTACCAAGGGGGTTTGCAGTGATAATCAAGTCAAATGCAGTTTTATTGAAATAACTACAGCAAAAATGTGATAGAGAGATTAAGGGAGAGAAAAGGATCGAGAAAGAGAGAGAGAGAGGGAGAGGGAATATAGCTACCAACGCAGAGATGAAGTCCTTTGGTCCAGTCCAGCCGAGGGTCTGCCTGCTACGCTGGGGACATCTCAAAGGCTCTAGCTAACTCAGGGGTTTTTATTACTGAAAATTGTGAGGAGGGGGAAACAGGTATAATAGGGAACAGATGTAACGGGTAGTCTATGTTCTCAGCAGTAAGTGAGAGCCATTGTTTTCTTGGTTCAGTGGTCACAATCTGCAGGCAAACATCTCGCTTTGGTCAGCTTGCCTCCCCCACACACCTCCCCCGGGCTGGGGGTTTCAGTCCCAGTCCTTGGAAGGAGCAGAGGGGCCTTTTAGGAGTTGCATGTCTCAGTCCTTGATGGAGAAGCTTCTTACATCTCAGTCTGTCTATCACGGTGGTTGTAAAACAGGTGAGGGTCTTCTGTGGGAGACCACCTGGAACTCAGGAGAAGTCCAGCCAGGCCGAGAGGTGGAACAGCTTCCAGAGCTGCTATTGTTGCAAACGGGGTGTGGTGCCGTCTTCTTAGCATACAGCAAACACTCCTGTGAAAACAATAGCTCAGCACTGAGCTTTCAGGTCTCGGGGCCTGTGGCGTGTGACTTTTCTCCTTCACAGCCAGATTCTAGACGGGTGGGTCTTCTCTTCAGTGGTCTCCCAAGGACGATCGTGAGGCAGATGAGGGAAAATTCTGACAGACTCTCACAAGGAGCTGCTGTGCTTTCCCTTTGCTAGGCACAAGAGACTTTCAGGTCTTGCTGGCAGTGTTGTTTTGTATGATGACCCAAGACAACTTTTAAGAGTTCTCATGCAATTGTAAAATAGAAACTTTTACATGCCAAAATAGATTAAAAATAAAGGGATTGTTTAGTTAGGGAATTGCCTTTAAAGGGAGTCATGGTTGGCAAATGGTTTGTTAAGTTCTTTGGGTTACTTTTCTCCCTTCTAAAAAAATCTCCTTAATATGTGGTGTGGCACATATTGCTTCCTGCTCCACTGATGAAGAAAGGGTTTGGGGAGATGTGTGTTGGTGTGTGTGTATTTTCAAAGGGAATAAGCATTCATTCTCTGAAATCAAAATATTCTGTAGCAAGAAAAGTGTACTTGGCGTACAAGGGCTTGGTCTGTGTATTTAAAGTTCATAAATTGTCAGTATGCTAGAAGGAGGATTCCTGTATTCCCCTTTTAAGCAACTGCTGTAGCATCCATGTAAATAATGTTAATAGTCTTATGTTTTGCATTTTCTTGTTTATTCCTTTCTCAGAGGTACTTTAAAATCATGTGTATGACTCTTACAGGCAATTTCTATTAATTTCAAAATGTGTAGTGCATTACAGAAAGTACATGATGGTTGAGTTTTCATATAGGCTTGTCTCACACTAATGGATTTTACACTTCAAAAATACATCTAGGCAGAGGCAACCATCAGCTAAATAATGCCTTTGTGAGTGCTACTTTGCAGTAAAATGTGTGTGGATCAGGCAACACAGTTCAGTTGCTTCATCTGTTGCTAAGTAACTCTGTTATCAGACTGCTGAGCAGAAGCAGAGAAAGGAGAATTTATGTTCTGATTTTTGAATATGCTAGACATTTCACAGAAAAATAGACCCTTTCCTGTCTTTGAAGTGCTGATTATTTCATGGCAATAAGCAAAAGCTGCAATTAATAAGTGGGACAAAGAATGTAGGAGGAAAAAATTAATGTTGCATGGCTAACTCAACAGCAGAAGGTTGTTGTTATTTGCATAACTGTTTAGGATTTGTATCTCTGCAAAACATGTTTATTTTTTGTCTGTCCTTTGAATGACAGAAAATTATATGCTGAGCCTCTTCTCTGAAACATACTGGCCAAATTGGGACCTAGTTAAAAAAAAAAAAATTATAACTTTGTAGGACTTAGGAAGTGTGCCACCATGTTGTCTCTCTTGATCTACCCCTAAGAAATCTGATGCAATTGAATAATCTCACAGAATTTTAGTATAAATGGAAGAACGGATTATAGCTCTGTCCAAACAAAACAGAAAATTTCTTAATTTCTTGGCTGAATTTAGGTGGACTTCTTATTTTATGGTTGTGACTGGTATGGTGTGGTATAACTTCTGTGTTTGCATCATGTGAATTTTCAATGTGAATGAAGCTGGTGTCAGATGGATAGGTTAATTTCATTGTTATCTTTGTACCAATTGCTGTTTTTAATCTTTCCACCTGACATAAAGACTACCTAGCTTAGGTGTAAGGCCAGAGAACTGTTCCACACTAATATGTAGTAATCTAGCTGAGACACAGAGTGGGGGGGGTACTTCACCTGGAAGGCTTTTATTGCAATAGAATGGTGGAGTCCTAAAATATGTTAAAGGATTTTTGAGATGCAGAACTCAGTGACTACAGTGCACCCAAATGAAAGGGTTATCTCCAGAAGCTTTTATGCAAGCTGTCTGTTTTCCTTATTTTGAATAAAGGAGACCTGGATTTAGGAGCTCAGTGTAGAGCCAGAGAAAACCTTTCTCCCCTTAACTGAATTGATTTTATACACTATTTACTTTTTAGTTACTTTTCCTTAACTGGGTAACTTAATGGCTAAAATTATGATTTGTTGCTGAAAATTGTTGCTGAATCTTAACCAGGTTATAGTTACAAGTTTGTTCTTTTCTATTCCAGATAGTGTCTGTGGATTTTTGTGGTGGATTAGATATGGGTAATGGGAGAGAGCTTTTAAAGATAAAGCGGGTTGGAGTTTTCAATATTGTAAGAGAATGTCAATATTCCCACTTCTATACTTTGTTCCCATGCTCTCTATTCTCTTTTACAAGCTCATTTTAGAGTGAATGAGCTAGTATAGTAGCTGCTGTGGCAGCACTTCTTCCTTTCCAATACAATGATGTTGTGAAGTGGATCCTTAAAGGCAAGTAATAGGTTTGATGGTTCCCAGATCTTCATTAAGACAGTTAGAATATAACTTGGCTGTGTTTCTATTTCTTTGTTAGACTCTTGAGTCTTCAAATTCAAGATAACCAAGTTTTGGCCCAGTTGGCAATATACTTGATACGTGATGACACTTTTAAAGTACATATTTTACAGGTGGCTATTGAGCAGTTTTTTAAGATGGTTATTCTGTAAGAGTACGGCTTACCTTTGCAGTTTGTAGCAGACAACAGTTTAAATTCAAGTTAACTGTGATGCTATGTTTGATAGAAACTACAGTGCTTAAGATATGTGAAAAATATGCTTTAATTTCAGTATATAAGAATTAAGGTAGACTACACAGAATATTACGGTTTTGTCACACAATTAAACAGTTAACATATGCTTTTACAGCATTGACTGGAATCAACTTAGTATAAAAGTGTATAGTAAAAAATAAACTTAGTTCTTATATTTTCTGAATAAAAAGTATTATGTAAGCTCATAAATTTATTTTTGTTTTTTAATGATATTCCCCTCCCCACTTCTGTTTTTACTTTGGGAACCATTTCCCTTCCTGCTTCATACTTCTCATCTACAAAACACTTATTCAGCATTGTACCTTGTGTCACAAACTTTGAGAGGAGAGAGTATTTTGCTTTGAGTTTAGCCTAGGCAAATTGTTTCAGGAAGAACGTGTTATAAGGCTTATAAACTACACAGTGTCAAATGTTTAGAATGTATGGAAATAATTTGCTTTGTTTGAATGCTTACAGGTAAATGAAAGAATTATTTTGGGAAAAATATTCCAAAAGAATGTAATTTGCCTGTCCTTTTTCCATCCCCCACACTATATTCCATATGCTGTTTCTCTTTTTACATGCAGTTGCTTAAAACTGTTGTTCTACTTGAAGAAATTTCAGGAAAAGAATTGATTTCCCATGTTTCTACAGGCATACTTTCCCAAAATACTTTTGAACCACTTTATATCATTATTTGAGGTTTTGAAAAATCTCAGATTTTCAGACTTTCCCCTTCAATTACTATTTTTACAATCAAACCTGCACGTTCAGAAGGATCCTCTTTCTGGTTTTCTTTGCAGACACAGGCACCTCCTTCTCCTTCAGATGTGACCTAGGTTTCCTGCAGAATCTCAGACATTGGATTTATAAAAATTAGAGGTTTAATAGAGATCTGGTATCAGGTCAGTGAGGGTTGGGTGCCTTCAAAGAGAGACCCAGAATAAAGAAAACCCCAGGCAATTATACCCTTATGACTTACGTGCCCACCTCTCACACACTCTTCTCATGCCTTGATCTAATGATAATTTTTGATTTGTGGTCTTCTAGCACCTTCCTGGTTTCTTTCTCCATGTCCACCACACAGGCAGGCCCTTGATTTGTTGTCTCATTGAGTTACAGCTTCCGCTGACAACTGTAGCCTCCTTATTCTCTGTTTTTTTTCAGGTGCAGCTGCACAGAGGATGGAAAGCTAAAAGCCACTAGTCTTAATATAAGAAACATTGCCTAGCAACAACCAAAACGTCACTATGTTATCAATATTCTTTTCATACTAAAGCTAAAACACAGTGCTGTACTAGTTCCTACGAAGATGACTAAGTAAATTAATTATTCTGGCTGAAAGTATATCTAGGTATAAGTTCACAGCTTCTGGCCTAAGGCAAGCAACACACTAAATCTCACAGCTTTGTAACTTCATGTACTACTTAGGACTTGTTTATCCTGAATAACTAGCATCTCTCAATAGCTAGTTGCTTGCTAAAAGTTTATAAACATATTCAGGAAGATCGTGGAGTCATGGAATGGTTTTGGCTGGAGGGGACCTTAACGAGGTCTGGTTCCAACCCCACTACTGCTGCACCAGTAGGCCAGGTGGCTCAAAGCACCACGCAGCCTGTCCCCTTCCAGGCATGGGGCAGTCCATAGCATCTCTGGATAAGCTGGTCCAAAGCCTCACCACCCCCACAGTAAAGGACTCCGTACATACTGAGATAAATTTCTCTCTTGTGCACGCTGTATATCATAGCTTTGGATCATGATATTTCATATACTGTCAAGTACTAAATTAGAGATTTCTGAAGCAAAAACCTTGTGCAGATGGCATGCTGGTAGTATGCACTAGTAATGATGAAGTCCCTCTTGTATTTTAGTTTCTCAAACACTTTACATACACTCCAGAACCACCTAATGTACTATAAAAGTAAGGTCCAGCATTTTAAAAATGCATTTAACAGCTGTACTGATACTAAGATGAGCTGTAGGGAGTCATGCTTTCATAATAACTACATGAGACATCTGTCTGGTAGTAAAAATGCTATGGAAAAGTTTGTCTTTTGACAAGCTCTTCTGAAACATTTACTTTATTAAATTTTTTAACCACATAAAATGATTCAGTCAATTTCTTAGAAATCTAACTTACAAAACCTTATTCCTTAGAGTTCAATTTTTTTTGTCTTGTCTTTTTTTGTTTAGATCCATTGCATTTTGACTTGGGCAGTTTCTGTAATCATGTTCCTGCAGTGAAACATTTATGCCAAGTTTAATGTTAATAGAAGGGAAAAGGCAAAACTTGTGTATATGTGCATAAATCAGCTACATGTATCTTCTGTGAAGGCATTAGAACCACAGTGCAGACTTCAATTTTCGATGTAACTTTAAGTGCAGTGTCAGTGAACACAGTGCGGTGTTGTCACCCTTAGGTGGCGGCATTGACTTTGTAGTGGTGACGAGCTCCCGGCCCGAGCTGTGGGGAATTGCCAATGCGTGGCAGAAAATTTCTGAGTGTTGTGCTGGTTCCACAGACCCCGTGTTCCCTTCAGCTGCCAGGATTGCTATCAAGAGTAATTCTTAAGTGTCTCAATAAGGTCAGCTATATGGTTTCACCACTCTCTGCTTATTTTCTATTGTTTCTTTTTAGACAGGTACTGCATTTTGATGTTGCGAGTTTACTTGACATGTACAGTGTGTGTGTACGCATTTAAAAGCCGCAAACAACTGGAGTTGTAGTCTGTATTTCTGAATTAATTATACTTTTTGACTCCTTTCAGGTTATGTGCAGTTGGTTAATGACTGTACCTACTCTACTGTTTAAAAAACTTCCAGTTTTGATATTGATATAAAATTAGGCACTATACCACTTGAAGCATATCTTTGGGCTGTAATTTGTTACCACTTTTAATAAACATTCTATGTATAAAAGTGTGTAGTACATATGCTGTAGATTATACAATGACAAAGAAGTGAGTGATGGAATGAAAGAGTGGAAAAGTGGCCGATACAGAACTTTTTTCTACTGGCTGGTCAGCATTATAAGGTGATTTTCCATTTGATACTTGCAGATGATGTATTTTGCATATAATTTTAATAAAGGATAAATGCATTTATTTATACATTCAAGTGACATCTTTTTATGTCTGTGCATTAATGGCTTGCATGTTGGTGTTGTACATCAAGCTTAGGAAGAACTGTAACAAATAATGTTCTCAGTGTTGAAGATTCTATTATTGAAAGTCCAAATGGATGGAGGTAATGCAAAAATCCTAAATGGAATATACAGGAAAATTTCAGGAAATTGTGAGTTTTAAATTTTGAGTTAGAATTTAGGCACTTCTGCTTTTTTGTTTCTTTAGTTTGTTTTTTTGCTGGTCTTGTTGAATAAGTTATTTGAGCTTTTAATTAAAAACTTGATGACAAAGAATTGGTAGCTGGATATGGAGCCTTTTCAGTTGTTTGAAATATCCATATTTAGTTGTCCTTTGAGATCACTGATATTACAGTACTTTAGTCACAAACCAAGGTCCATTATACTAGAGTAAAAAATCCTTCCACTGAAATATATGCTGCGAGATACTAAAGTTACCTAAATGGAGCTGAAACTTCTGTAGTTTGTTTGTTTTCTTGTTGGGTTTTTTGTTTGCTTGTTTTAATCTGGTGGTGTCTTGTGTCAAAGAGAGCACTGGCAAACTCCAGATGAATCACTTGTAGGTTCTTCATCTGTTAAGTTGGTATCTTGACTCATGTGGTACTTTGTAAGATCCTTCAGCCATTCACTAAGGATAGCAATAAATCAAAACTGGTAATATTTCTCCCAGTGAGCTGTGATGCTTACTGAAAGAGATCATAAGTATGATGTTGTGAAGCAAATCCCTTAAATCTGTCAGTATCATTATTTTAAAATAGTGGAAATTTGCATCAGTCAAAGATTATACAAATATGTTTTTTATTTGTATACGACAGAGACAAGATTATGTAAAAGTAATGAATGACAGGTAGGCATCTTTGTTTATATAATTTCTTTCCACAGAATTCCAGTTAAACTTTTTTATCTTTATGAAGCTAGAAGAATGAACTTGTCAAATTTCTGAAGCTGTGGGAAAACACTTTTGTTTCCCAAAGAACTTCACTGTAACTTATATAGGTTACACTTTCCAGTATATGAGGTCAGATCACAAGTTCTACAAATGTCTGCATTTCCTCTTCTCATAGTGACTGGTACCTGTGAGCACGCATATAAATAAATGTGTGTTCTCTGTGGGTATATGGAGGTGCTTTTCCAGGTAGTTGTATTGTCCAAAATGCTACATTATTGGTAAACAATGTTACAGGGCAAATTCAATATGCATGGAGACTGAATTGCTGAAACCGTCCTAAATACTGTCTTTTTTGAGTAAAGGTTAAATTCTTACGAGTTTTAAACTGCAACATCAGTCCCCCTTGTGAGTAAATTTTTACGTTTATACTTGGATTTACACTTAAATTGCAAATTTATCATTCATGCTCACTCTGTGCACTTTCATCCTAGGGCTTATAGCATTATTTATTTTAGAATTTGCTCTGGCCTTTCAACTGTCATTGTTTTTTTAATCCAGAATGATAATGTTTAAAAAACTGTGTTTGTCTGAACTTTAGACATAGGTGCTCTTGTAGTTATTGTAGCAAATTTTGAGCATCCTATTCTGCTTTTCAGAACTATGAGTAGCTTTGCCCCAGTTTTTTTAAGAGTCCTTAGCTTAGTATTCCTCCTTTTCCTTGTAATGACTATTAAAAGTTATCTGTTGTATCTGAGGCTTTCCTTAAAAATTGTCTTACTGGGGTGATCCTCAGACACCAACTTGTGGTTGTCTCTGTTTGGTCTTGTTCTGTTGCATCCAAATGTAATTTCTTCAGGATTTTTTTTTTTTGTTGTATATGTCTCTGTGGGAATTGTATATTATTGTATTTTATTATGTTGTCATTATGCAGTTAAATTACAGTTTTCTGAAACAGCAAAATTATTTTAAATACTTTCAAGTTTTTTTGAGATTTATATATATATATGAGTGTGTGTGTGTATCTCTGTATTTTCACTGTTACCCTACTGATTCTCCTCCCCATCCCACTGTGGGTAGTGAGCTGCTGCCTGGGGTTAAACCACAGCGATGGAGATTTTGCTGGTCTTCCCTCTCCTACAACCTTGGCAAATTACAAGTATGCTTTAAGAATATTTTCTATCTGAAACATTGAAATGTAAATTAGGAAAAAAAATCTAGGCTACAAAATCATGAAAAAGATCAAATATGATTGGGAAGTACTTATTTTTAAATATTTGTCTTCTTGTAAAGAAAAACAAACAAAATACCTCCAAGGGTAAGGTTTTCATAATGTATTTTTATTTTCCTCACTCCCAAAAGAAAAAACTGCTAGATTTGGTAAATGCTCAATGGGCCAACTTTGTTGTGATTGAGTGTGCATTGCCAGCAGAAGTTTTCCAGAAGGCTTTCTGGGACTGCTTCCAGGGGCTGCATTTTTGCAGTAGCGATCGCACGTGGTGCTGCTGTTGGAGGCGTAGCCGCGCCTCTGCCACAGTCTCCCTCCTTAACGCATTAAATCGTGCCCAGAGGATTTGTTGGTACGCCTTGAGTGTCTGGTGATGCCACCCTGCTGATGCTTTCTGTGGTGTTGTGCCAGAGGTACATCTGTGCAGTTCACCACTGTCAGAGTTTCCAGCAAGCTGTAGGTGTGACAAAAGAGGTGTTTGCTTTGCATAAAATGTCAGCTTTGCAAGTCTCTTCATCTGCACAGTTCTCTTTTATTGTATTTCCCAGTCTGTTCATGTTTGGAGACTTTAGAGTTTTTAAATATGCTTTTATAAAAGCAATTTTATAGTTTTCTTTAAAACAGTCTGAAGTTTTTCAATATCTTTTTTGATTTGCTCTTTAAAATATGTGAAAATGAAAGTTGTTGGTCACACTGAAATTACTGGATTGTTCTGGTGGGAGTTGGAGTTTTTGCTGTTAATCTTGTGCAGCTTCTTGAAAGTACAGGGAATTACTCAGCTATGTAGAGAGTACTTACATTGTATAACATGAGTGAGAGATTTGTGATTGTATTCTTGAAATTGGATGATATCAGCTACTACATAAGGCTGTTTAAATATATTTGTTATTTCAGAAAGATAGTAATTTCTAGAATAAAATAGTTGATAATTTCTGTAATTTTAGGTGTTTTTGAAAAAACTTAATGGTGCACACTTCAAAATTTTATACTGTATAGATTTCAGAACAGCTCTATATTGTACTGTTTTACTTCATTTCTAGTACATCTCTTGCATCTCAGAATTCCTTAGAAAATTTATTCTTCCTATAAAGTTCATTCTTGAGCTAATATGCTGGGGTTTTTTATAATGTCTCTTAACACTGTACAGTCTGGAAAACACTGTGCTGTTACTGATGCTCCTAGACTACAATTTCTCCAGGTTTTGAAGTATTTACAACAAAGTTTCAGGAAGTTTTGTAGTGCTTTTAATGAGATAGAAATAGAGTGGGTGTTCGTTCTATGTACATCTTGTAGCTCTTCTGTGCTTTTTTGCTTTTCTTTTTTTAGCCTTGCTTGAGAAAGGTATTGCAAATAAACTGTTTTGGAAGGATTGCTACAGCTGACCTTTTGTTTTTTTCGATTGTGATACTAGGCTTCCGTGAAATGATGTGAAACTGCAGTGCCTGTAGAGATAAGTGGTTGATGTTATTTTTTTTTGCTGGGAGAAAAGCTATGTGGACAGTGAATTTTAAACTTGAATGGCACTACTTTCTTACTAGTTCTGTTATACAAATGGAAAACTGGGAGGACAGTCATCCTTTGGTGAAAGTAGTTTTTTGTAAGGCAACAAAATTCTTGTGATTCTATCTGGTAGGACTGGCATGTCCTGTGGAGGCCACCAACTACCTCCTCTGTATGCTTCATTGTTGGTGGCAGAAGTTGTCTGGAAATTCCAAACTTCTCTGAAGGTATTCCAGCCATTTCAGATACTTTGGTAGTGGCCTAATTGTTGTTTTCATGCATGTGACAGTTTTGCTGCATTACAACATAAATTCAGGTAGATCATTGTTTTCCTCTCCTATGAACCACTCTGTCTGGGACTGAAAAGTATTATAGAAATGGGATATCCTGGATTTTCATAGTGAGATACTGCTGGTTTAGTTCATTGACTTGTGCTTTTACATGGTGATAGTGATTTGTAGAAAGACACCTAATATATCTGTGAACTGACACCCTCCAAAAATAAAATTTGGGTGAGGTAATGCAAAAAGCTGCTATGCTAAGTTTCTTATTTTTATTGCTAACTTTGGCTTAGCTAATAATTTCCTCTAATCTTATGAAGATGATGATGGTGTTGTTTCTACATTAAAGCAGGCACAAGTAGAATATTGAAACAAATATTTTAAGCTCCCACTCTCAAGCTACAAGTATTTGTAAGGAAAATTTCAAGTATATTTTAATTAAGAAGTATATCCAGATGCCTATTTTGACTGTTTTTGTAAATTTTAAGCTATTTACTTAGTAATGCCTAGAAATGTGGTGACACTAATTCAGTAATTGGTAAAGTCTAGGTATTTCTGTGTCTGCAGAACAATATCTTCTTGCAATTTGGCAATAGATTTTAAGTTTGAAGATGGACAAGGTAATAGAAGGTGATTAAAGATACTAAATGTGCATTAAAGACAGTTTAGAACTTGGTGGTTTTTGTGGTATAAGCACTTTTGATCTGAAGAGTATCTGTCCGTAGTTGGTTTGCATTTAGATCCTACTAGTTGTGCAGAAATTTTGTAGTGCTATAAGTTTCTAATTGCTCCACCATTTTTAGCATGCTATTTGAAGAAAAAGAATTTAAATATTTTATCCTATAATATTATCTGGCTTATATTTTCAAGCAATATTTGCAAGTAAAAATGTAATATTTTTGTCCAGCAGTTAAAAAAATTAATACATTCTTCTTTAATTAAACATGTTTCATGTCTTTCTGTGTCTGGTCTTTTTAGGAAATGCTGCTTTGAAAGAAGTGAAACTTCAATACATAATAAAACAAGGCAGATCATATATTTAGATACCTTTTCTTATGAATGTGTGGCTCAATAAATTGTTCTTTTAATCCTGTAATTCTGTTAAAGATGTCATTCTATATGTATCAAATCTGCCATGCATGAAGTGGTGTGCTAGGGCTGTGTTTACTGGGACAGGCAGCTTCTGCAACAGTTAGTCTCTAACACAGGAGACTACACCCCTCTTTCATCTATATAATTCTCCAGACATATTTGTTCCTGACAAATTTGGCTGTCTTAAAAGTAGTGTTCAATGTTTTTTTTTAGATAACACTGCAAATTGTTTTCTTTGTTTAACATAGTAGGTGGAATTATTGTTGTTTTTACTGGTTAACCTGTTTGCAATTATATTCAGAAGGCATATGATTATGGTTTTTTAAATTTTTTTAAATTTGTTTTCTTGTCTTGCAGAAAAGACAGGCTCCTGATTGTAAGGAGTAATTACTAATGTTGTACACTACAAAATCAACATTTTTGTAAAAGTAGCTGTTGATTCTGAAAACAAGTATTATTGAACAATTGCCAATTAATTTCATATTGCAGTCAATGCAGTTTGTAGTACTTGCATAAATGTAGCATTACAGTTTCTGTTTTCCTCACATTTTCACTTGCATATAGCTTTCCTTTGCTTTTTACTTTAGAGAGAAATTCTCCTTCTATCTAGGGAGAATGTATGTGCCGGTCTTTTGTTAGGAAAAATTCTCATTTTTCACAAAAAAAGTAAGAGATCTCTATGAATATCTCCTTTTGAATCATTAAAATTCAGGTTTTTTCTACACTAGTTAACAGGGGAACCCACAGCAGTACGACAGATGTCCTTTTGCTGTTTTATTATCTTTTGAAAAATACAGTTTACCTATGTTCAAACCCAAGTTTGAAGAGAAACATTGTTATTTTCTGTATATACATGTCATGCTAAAGAAAATTTATTTTGAGAAGATGGATGTAGAGCAGTGTGACAACTTGGCACAGGTTGAACATTTTCTGTTCAGAGTGTGAAAAGGTTTGGGAAGGCTACCTGGTACTTCTGTCACTACATGCTGTGCTCTGCTCTAAGTGTAGGATCAAATAAAAGCAGTCATTGGTGGGTTTTGTGTTGTTTTGTCTTGGTTTGCTTTTGCTCATCTATGTTTTGTTCCCTGATGGTTTTATGAGAGGAATGTGGGAAAATAAGCAAAGCTCTTGACTCTCTTCAGTCTTGTCTAAGAGGCTTTCCATCCCTGTGGTAAAAATCAGTGGATGGCATTGATTTTTTTTTTTTTTTGGCAGCTTTAACTAAATATCCAGATTTTATCTTGGAAAAACAAAAATGAAATTTCTTGGTGATGGATTTTGGGTGGAATTTTTTACTTGTTTGCTTTTGAGGCTTGGGGTTTTTTATGATCATTTGGAGAGTATGGCTTGGGGATTAAAGAAAGTTAGAATTCTGGAAAAGCTCTGCTGCTGAAATCTGCAAGATGATTAAAAAAACTTGCTTTCCCAGAAGTCATGTGTTCTTCAATACTGAAAAGAGACTTTACAATGGGTGCTGTAATATTCACTCTTGCTTTTTCCATGGTTCTCCCCTAAAGTTGAAGAAGTTGAAGCTTGGCCTGATCAAATGACAGATCAGTTATAAGTGATGCTGCTCTGCTGCTCTCCAAATACACCCAGTCTTACAGCCCATTCTGGCTTTTTCTGCTGGAAAAGAGTGGGGATTGGCAGTCATATTTTCCTCAGACTCATATTTCTTTGCCTTTTATCTTCCCCCACCCCCCCCCCCCCCCCACCCCCCCATTTCTGGGACATGTGTAAGTCATTGGTGTTACTAGTACTGCTTCTGAGACTGAATGTAAGCCATTTTAATCATAGAGGATTGCTAATTTGTGCTCCATGTGATCTTGTCTTTAAAATGAAAGATTGCTAAACTAATAGATGAGTGTGGAATAAAAGGAATAGATTATGGGCATCTGACTTACTTGGAAAAATTAATTCTTGAACATGTTCCCTGGTGTATAGATTCCTCAAAATAAGAGGAAGGGGAAACCACATCCTAAGACATTGAGTCTGAGGATAGGAATTAGGAAAAATGGTTTTGGATTCATCCTTAGCAGTCAAATCTCACACAGCTGTACAGCACAATGTGAAAAATTATTTCACTGCTGAGCTGGAATACTTTTGCCAAAGGTAGACTTTGGCCATATAGGTTGCAGGTCTAAATTCTCACTGACATTTTCACGTTTTATTCTATGCTACCATTTTATAAACATTTACCGATGGATTTCAGTGGTAGAAAAATGTCTTTAAAAAGACAAATGTGTTTAGCAGAGTAAAGATGAAGAAATTACTAGTAGACAGGTGGTAAGTTAGTGATGGTGCACCATTTATAAATTTGTGAACTTATTACTGAATTGAGATGTATTCCAATGCCTTGATGAAATCCAATCTATTTTATTAACCCTGTAATTTTTATCAACTAAACCAAAAGTCTTTATCAGTCAGTTTTGAAACTATTTCTGTGTGAATTTATGAGCCTAAATCAGTATTTGATTGCTGAGAGGTGAATTACAGATGAAGTTCTAAATTATTCACCATCTCGTAGCTGCTCTATGTACAGTTCTTGAATTACTCTTGTGATTAAAAGTATTTTGGTATGCCATGTGCATTTTGTTGTTTGTTTTCTTCCTAAACACTAACTTAATATAATGTAAATAATCAATTTATAAAGTATTTTGATTTAAAGTTAGTTGCAGTAAATTAAATGCATCTGTGTAAGGTGGAGGCCTCTCTTAGGTCGATTTTTTTTAAAGGCACAACACACCACATTATTTGTGAGTTGCACAACTCACAAATCACAACTCATAGCCAATGTGTGAGGAGTTGTGATGGATGGAGGCTGACAATTCAACCTTAGTATTCTATTCCTGTTATTAAGAATGCGTTTTTTTCTGAGCACTGTGGACTGCTTCAGGGGACTGTGTGGTGTGAGGGAGGAAAGGTGCAATTTTCCTCTACTTAATTATTGTATATTTCAGGGGAATTGTTTATTTGTTGCTGTAATCAAAGTTGTTCTATGGAATGGTTTTAGAATCTCTTATCTTTTTGAAAACTGTCCCTGTTCTCCAGTCAAGCAAAGGGAAGCAGAATTCCAAAGATTCAGATAAAGGAAAAAATTAGACTCCCCTGTTGATTGAGAATTTTGGTTTAACAGTAGCAGTTAAATGCTGACCTTAATTAAAAATTTTTAAAAAGCCATACCATAATAAATTAAAGATTTCTTTTTTTGATTCCTCATAAAGGTCTATATTTATGTAGCCATGTTTTTTCTTTACCATTTCTCCTCTGAAATGGAAATTATTTTTGCAAAGGTTTTATCCTTGTTATTGAATCTAATCTAGTTGTTACACAAATAGCATGTCATTTAGTAGCTAACTCATTTTTTTCTATATGGTGCAAGTGGTATTGAAAATGTTTACTGAAAGTTATTATTTGTCTCACAAAGATTTTAGACTTTTTTTCTTTTTATTTTCTCTTGCAAACTGTTTGAAGGAGGCAAAAGGCTTCTCTCTTTGCAGACCATAATTCCTTTTCAGATTCAGGTAGTTATGATGCAACCCCATAATTTTCACCTTGTTGTTATTCAGTGTTATTGCAGTCCTTTTAAGTTGACTGAAGCGATTTTTTTTCCCCTCAAGCATTCCTTCTGTTGAACACTTTTGTCTTTGCTTATGTACTTTCACAGTTTATTATCAGTTTTCACTTGCTGACACCGAGTTTGTTCAAGGTCAGTTTATTTAGCTTTATCTGTCTGATACCATTAACACTGGCATCCTCACCCAGTAACAATAAACAGGGTTTCAGAAAGATTGTTGTTTTGCATCAGAATGAATGTTAAGACTTCATCAACAGGGATGAGAAATTAGGAGCAGCAATCCCTGAAGTAGGGGGTATCACCCAAGCTGGTAGGAAGATCTACTATGCTCTGCACAAAGCAGTTACTCAGTAGGATGTGACCTGCAGAGTCAGTCATACCTAATTTCAATCTACTTTTAATCTGTTTCTGGAAAAGCGTCTAGCTCTAAATATCTGCTGTCTTTTTAATTATTACTTTAATTGTCTTTCAAGAATGCTGAGCTTAAGTTTTGTTCTGTTTTTCCTTTGTATGAGGTTTGTTTTTTTTTTAATTCCAGAATAGTTGAAGTGTTTGTTATTTAAGCTATATTTAAAGATTCACATTGACTGCCATATGCAAAGATATCTCATCAGTTTGCATCATGTGCATTTTGTTTTATTCTGTTCAGATAAGCCAAGAAATATTTAAGATACTTTTTGTTTTATTTTCCTCAGGTATTTCTGATGCCTTTGTTATCCTTATGATTTTCTTTTAAATTCTGCAGCTTTGTATTTAAATTCAAATCAGAGAGAGATTTGTTTCAGTTTAATTCTCACAATTTTGTATACTTGTCCTCCCTGAATTATTTTGTTTTGAAGACCTAATGTTTTACCCATTATATTCATCTAGTAACCCACTTGTAGGTTAAATAAAAACCCATGTGGAGCAAGGATGATGTGGGGATAAACATTGACGTATAAGACTGAATTATCAGACAAAATGTGGATGTTTTATTTGAAAAAGCTGAATTTTGTCAAGAAACCATAGTTATATTAAAACCTGTGAAAACCATTGTTTGTCTTAAGGTAGCCAGCTTTTTTAAATACAGTCCTGTATTCCTTAAGGAGAAATTGTAGTGCCTTGATGCTCGCAATTAGTGCCTTGCACAAATTCTGACAAATCCATCTGTTGTCATGACTTGCTGTAACTGTTACAGTTGTTGTGTGACCTTGCAAGTATGAACTTGAGTAAATCTTTCTGATGCTAGTGTAGTGACTGGGAGTTTCTTGATGGAAAAGAGCTGAAAATAAGAGAATTTATTTTCTATGTATTCTTTCTGTTCATTTCAGGATTATTCCAGGGTGCATGTGGGAATGTCAGCCAGTTATGATGCTGTATTTTTGTGTATAATTTTCTTGCCATGAGAAATTCAGCAGACCTCCAAAGAGTCCAGCTAGCTTCTGGAGTTTGAGTGGTACTTTTGAGAGATGATGATTGGAAAAACTACTTTTAAACAGAACTTAGTTAAAAATTAATACTGACTGGAGATACTGATTTCTAAATTGTGTAAGAGTTAATTAGATCTACAGCTCTTCAGAATATCTGATTTCAGTTTCGGAAGTTAAACAGTTTACATAATTGAGTTCCTATACACACACTTAGGACTTCGAAAAAGTTATTTCAAAATGCTTTTAATATGCTCCAAATACTTTTAATATGCCCTGTTTCTATTAATTTTGAAGAACGATCATGCAGCACTCTGGAAGTCAGGAACTTCTTATTTAGGGTATTAAATGTGTGATCTTTAATATTAGGCTCTGATCTGATGCATGTCATGCAAGTCTGTGCTTATAGAGGGGTGGAAAAGTGGTTGTGTCCTTTGTGATATGAGTTTCAATTCTTTAACTGGACTTCCAGACTCAAAAAGATTGTATGTCTTTCTAATATATGTTACACTGAAATTTAAACAACAATAGCACATGTAATTACAAAGCTAAACCAAAATTTATGTTATTATTGTGTAGTATGTAAAAACCCGTATACTTTTTTATTTTGTATATTCTCCAAGTAACATAATCTGATTTAAAGTCCTCCTCTAGTTTCTTTACCTTCTGTTGAAATACCCAGTTTCAAGGAAAAAGTGGATACAAAGAACTTCCTCATGTAACTCTCCAACACTTTCTGTCAGTCAAACAAAAATCATACCCTGCTCCTCCCACCTGTGCCCTTCAGTGGTATGAGCCAGCTGGCCTTCTGTCTTCCCCCAACATCAGCTGGAAAACTTTAATAATAGCAATAATATTTGGGGTAAAAATGTGCCTCTCATTTTAACTCGAGGACATTTGCTGGCCTTTCTTTTACAGGGAAAGAGGATTTAAACAAACTTTCCATAACATTTGTTGGTTGTGTATTTTGTCGTAACCACAATGAAGTTCACTGCATTTAGGGAGACGATGAAGCCGAGATGAAAAGATATAAATTCATGAAGACTGAGTTTCACAGCTGGTGTATAATCCTTTCTGTTGTCACTGGTGCCCTGGCCCCAGTACCCAGCAGAACAAAGGGAGCTGAATTGGAAATGGTGGGAGCTGGGGAGCCTCTTGCTGGCAGCACATCTCATGGCCATAGGCCTTGTCAGGGCGCAGTGTGATACCCTTTATTCCGGGTGACAGATGTGAGGTGGGTTCTGCGAGGGGGAAGTCATTACTAGTGTGAGGGCAGTGTCAGATCAAAAGTAACCAGCGATCAAATAAGGTAAAGGGCTGTGGAAAACAGGCTTTCTGTCTGGCCTCAGCACCTGCTGGATCACTGAGGGGAATAGGCGTTGTGTGTCAGGTTGTGCTGATTCCCTTTGATCTACAGTGAATGAGCGAGGATGGAAACTGAAGGGGAGAGGGAAGAGTTTTAGTTCCCATTTCTTTAGGGCAATTGAAGGTGCTCTGCTATGTAATGCTGGTTTGGACTTCACAGCTGAAAAAAGACCCCTGTCGGAAGTAAAATGTTCAGGGCTTGGGTTTTCTATTTCTAGTCTGGTCTCACTGATGAATTCTTCAATGGTGTTTAATTTTGATGACTGAGGATTAAATCAGAAATTTATATTAGATCACATTAATTTTCTAATATATTTTTATTATATTTTCTAATACTATAATATTATCAAGATTAAAATATTGGAAATATTTATATTTCTTTAAACAGAGAGATACAGCTGCATATGCTGTAAGTAGACGCAATTTTTTTCCTGTGGAGACTTTTACTATAACTCCTTATTTAAATATAGTTAGCTATAAAGTAACAATAAGGGATTACCTGTAAACATTTCAAGTATGATCATAAGCCATACCTGGTGTTCCACAAAGAGTGTTCCATATTTCAGAAATTACCCATATATATCCACACCTGTAAAACCTAAGTAATTTTGTAGTTGTGATGTTTTTTTATGGTGTTCCATGACACAATTCTGTAAATTAATATATATTATTATGCAAGCTTCCTTGTATTTCAGATAATTCCTCATGTCTGCACCTTTTTTAATTTTGCAATTCATTTTGTTAGGGGTGACTTTCTTTATACAACTATATAGTAATAAAAAATTATTTTATTAGGAGGCATACTTGTCACACTTCAATTAAAAATTTTGTTTTCTGCTCTTAAAATGAGGAATATCTGTATCTTGTAGAGTGTATACTGAAAAACATTGTACTCAAACCAACTATTTGAAATGGTTTTGTAGTTTAACAATTATATTGTCCTTTTTTCTAACTATGATCTAAGCTTTCTTTGTATTTTAGAAAAGATTCCCAACTTACCCCTCCTTTCCTCTCTCTTCACCTTCACCTTCACCTTCCCTTTTCCCTTCCCCGTCCACTCCTCCTCCTCTCCTTTTTTCGTTTCTCCATAGAGTCATGGAATGGTTTCTGTGGCAAGAGGGCATACAAGTCACCTGGTTCAAATTCCTGGCCATAGACAGGGACACCTTCCACGTGTTGCTCCAAGGTTGCTCCAAGCCCTATCCAACCTGGTCTTTGACACTTCCAGGTCTGGGGCAGCCACAGCTTCTCTGGGCAGTCTGTAGCAGGGCCTCACCACCCGCACAGCAAAGAAGTTTTTTGCTAATATCTGATCAAAACCTACTCTTTTCTTTTTTGAAGCTATTCCCTCTTGTCCTGTCATTCCATGCTCTTGTAAATACTCTCTCTGCATCTTTTTTGTGGCCTACCCTTTGGACAGAAGTCACCTGAAAGCCCTTTGTTTTCTAGGATGAACAATCCCAATTCTCTCAGCCTTCCCTTGTGACAGAGGTGCTCCATCTCTGATCATCCCTTCTCTGGACTCATTCCTAGTCATTCATGTCTTTCCTGTGCTGGGTCCTCAAAGCTGGATGCAGCAGTGCAGGTGGAGTCTAACAAGAGTAGAATATAGGGTATTTTTGTCTTAATGAGTATGTTTTGTAGTTTTTGTTAAATCTGAAAGTGTTACTCTGTGTATATTGCCAAATATTTCAGACAGTAAAAAGGTGCATAATCTTCCTTGATAACTTAAATTTAAAAAAACCAAACATAATTAAAAATACTCCAGAAGTTCTATAATCAGCTTGAAAAGTTTTACATAGATCAGTATTGAACTAAGCAAAATAGTCAATATTGACTATAGTAATTTCATAGTTCGGAATTGAAATATCCTGTGCAGCTCTGTAATATTTGTACTGTTACTATGGAAAAAATGTAACCTGGTGTTCTGAGCTCATTCTGTACTTCTATGGCTGGCCTTTTCTTCTTGACCTCAGCTTTCATGCAGCTTCACAAGCCTTACACTTGCATTAATTGGTCTTAGAGTCTTCCCTTTCAAGTGACCATGTGGCTTGAAATCAAAATAATACTCACACAATAATTAAAATGAGTAATTAGTGTTCAAGTATCTTTTAGAGAAAAATATTTAGATCTGTTTGTTCTTCTCATCTCTGAGATGAAAAAAATAACTACATATCCACACAAAAAAAAACCAGAATAAATTTTTGTATTCAGAGAGATAGTCATATATGCTTTTCATCCTGCTGCAATCTCAATAAATGGGAATGAATGCTATGCATTTGCTACTTCTTTCCTTTGTTATTTCTGTTGTTTTTGTTGTTAAGTAAATGGCACTTTCAACATTCCTGTGAGCAGTAAAGTATAATAAAGCTTCAGCTGCAGTGCCATCTGAGTCCTCCTAGTAATCACTTTGACCTAAAAATTTAAAACTCTATTACATTTTGCCTATGGTTTTTGTTCTCTAACATATTTATCATTTAACATGTAGCTTCAGGTGATGTGTTTGTCTTCTGGAAGCTTAATGCTCCAACTGGCAAAAAGTAAAACCCTAGCGAAAATAAAAATGTCTTCCTACATTTGTTTTATACCCCATCTTGTATTTGCCACCATGTGAATAAAAGCAGTGCAAGACCTGTCTGAAGGACATCAGCTATTTATCTTTTTTTTTTTTTTAATTTTTTCTTTGCATGAATATAGACTCCACTCCAGCTATTTCGTAATTTTTTTAGCTCTAGCTTACCTTACAACAACAACAACAATTATGAAGATACACCAAAAAATGGCCCAGATTTTATAAATAAAGCAGCTTTCTGTGTTGGGCTAGCTTTGTTTACCGTGCATTTTTTTTTCCCCACTGCAAAACTAAATAACTCTTTGCAGAGTTAAAATAAAAGTTCTCAACTTTTACCAGGAGCATTGAAATCTTCTGAATATCTCTGGGAAGTTAGCATTAGAGAAATTTGGGTATGTGAAAAGCTCAGAAAAATATGACCAAGTCATGTATACAGACAGGTATCCCACTGGTGGATGACAGGAGGATGGTGACAGGCTCTTTCCAGTGGTGCCCAGTGACAGGACAAGGAGCAATGGCTATAAATTAAAACACAAGAGTTTGCACCTTAACATGTAGAAAAGCTTCTTTACACTCAGGGTCGCAGAACTGTCAAAGGAGAGCATGAAGTCTCCCTTCCTGAGACATTCCAACCCCACCTGGACACATTCCTTTGTCACCTGCTTCAGGTTTATTCATAAGGCTTCTTATATGTAAAATTATAAATGTTTCCAATTTCAGTTTTGTCCTTCTAGCAAAAAAAACGTGTGTCCTGTCCAGCCGCTGCTTAGCTAATGCTGAAAGTACAACTCTATGTGTGTTGGATGCTTTAGGTACTTACTTCAGGAAGATTTCTGTAACAGTAATTCAATTCATTTTATGGACAAGATAGATTTGTATCACAGGACGTTGTGACACTGTTTGGTAAAGCTCAGTTCCAGAATGAATAATATCAGCTCCTCGTGTGTTTTGGAGTATATGAGGGCATAATTTAACAAAGGCTCTAACACAAAACCTGTGTTGTATCCTACTGATTGTACTGTTTTGTGTGTTGGGACTTTCTGGTGGATGTTTTGATATGATTTTTGTTTGAGCTTTTGTGTGTGTTTGTTTGTTTTGGTTGGTCGGATTTTTTTCTCTCCATAAAACCACTGAACTGGCACAGTGTGCTTTCTTCATTGTTGCTGCAATACATTTGCACAAAGTCTGGTGCTGTAATGGAGGACAGAGTTTATTGCTAAATATTCCCAATCTATTGTTAAATATTCCATGAAATTTTAAATGTGTCAAAAATAATGTTGGAGTTTGGCACAACAGAAGTACTGCAGATAAAAAGATGAAGATCCTTTTGATCTGCAAACATACGCTTTTGATGTGTCAGCTGTTTATGCACAGACTAATGTCGGTATACCTCGGTTTCACATGAATTACATAGGGTGTGTAACGGATGAAATGGTGTCTATTACAGTGAGATGAACGTATCTGTATATTTCCCTTGATGAGAGCATTAGCCATATATGTAGCCTGTACACATTTTTAAGGATCCAGTTAAAATTACTGTTCTGACATAATTGCAGTAAATTTAGAAGGGCTGTTAAACTCTGTGTTTTGTTAACAGTGAGTACACCAGTAATTGTATTTCCACCCTAAGGATGGCATTTGCAACTGCAAAAAAGGACTGCAAAGTGCACTGCAGTATATCTTAATGACCCTGCTTGAGCAATCTCTAGTTCAGTGGAAAAAACAACTCCACATTTTTGAGTACTCTTTCACAGCTGGAGGGGCATCTGTTTGCAAGAGGGCATCATTCAGGCAGTAAGATAAGACCCTTGAGGTGTACCAAAGTGTTGACTACCACTTCAGTTCTTTATCTGTTTGCCAGAGTGCAGAGAATGAACAGGAGGGGAGGGGTGGGAAAAAGGAAAGCTTGGACATTTTCCAAGGCCCCAGTGTCTGTGTGTGAGGGGTTATAATTATAGGCTGGGAGGATGACTTCTATTGGGCAGGCATTTCTGGTGGACTTACAGCCCCCCTCCATCCCCTCCCAGGTGGTAGCTGGCTTTCATAGCCAGAATTGCTTGACATTCGCAGACGTGGCTGAATGGGACCTCGGCCCCAGGGTTCACATGCTGCCAGGTGGAAGAAAGTAACAAACAAGAGCAGATGACAAAACAATGTGCATATTAAGAGAGGGGAAGAAAGGAAGGTAAAACAAAAGGTAGGAATAAGAAAAAGAGAGAAGGGAAATCATAGGGGAGGAAGGGTTGGTGGAGAAATGAAATGGTGGCAAGTACTGAGGTCTAGGAAGTTCTGTTTGTATGGAAGGAACTCTTTTGTTGCTATATAAAATGCAGTAGCAATTGCTTCTCAATGTTTTATTTTACAGTGGTAGTGTGCTTTGTAATGATAAAACAGCTATGAGGATGGTGAAATTTGAGGGGCATTTAATGCTATTCCATGTCAAGGCCAAGTGGTTGTTGATTCTCCTGTAATAATTTTTCTGGATTGCTTGTAGTATTCCTTTTTGAAAAGTTTCTTAAAATATTTTTGACCTGCTTTAGTACTTATGTAAGTGATATCTTTGAGGTGGCAAAATACTCAAAATATAGAGATCCCTTAACTTTGAGAATGGATACTAATTACCATCAGAAGTATTATTTATGAAAAAAGAGGAGGGAAATTAAAATGGAGAGCAGTAGGTCTGAAAGCAAAAAAGAAATCCTGCACTTGATGTACTAGCATGTGTTCTAAATTACTTGTTTTTATGTTATGTTCAAGTCTTTACTGTTCTGAAGGGAAAGAATGATTTTTTTTTTTAGATTAGAATACAAGGGGTTTTTCATACAAAAAGCCCCCTTTTGTAGTCAATGATGCTGTTACCTTTAATTCTTTTTGGTCTGCCTGGATTTTATAATATATTAAGTACTAATCCTAACAAATCAAGTCAGAAATTTTCCAGATATCTCAAATTTGAGTATTGATCTCATCTTATTAACTTTGATTTTAAGATGCTATAAATTAGCTTAACTATTAAGTATCAGAAGCATTGAGATGTTTTTTTAAATTTAATTTCTTTTAAATTCAGAAGCATTTTAAGTCTCTGATTGTGTTTGGGCGTGGTAAATACCGGGTTACATTTGTGCTGTCTGCACTGGCTACTTTGAACATGCTATGTTTTGTCCTTTTTATATTTAAGACTATTCTGTCATCTTGGCTGCAATATGAAACTATAATGTGGAAAAATTTAAAGTACAAGCATTTGTCTGAACTTCTAAAATGGTAAAAGGCAGCAGGTATTAAATAAAAAAAATGCCCTGCATTATGCTTTCAACTGTGATACATCACGAATACAGTCTGTATATAGTTCGATGATACTGAGACCTATCATTCATGTCTGAATTTTTAAGCTCAACTAGAAGTCCTTAATGATTTAATAAAATAGAAAATAGGTAGTGTAGATAACTGCTGTGGCTTGTTCTCATTCACTGCTTTTCAATACCAGGCTTCATGACCAGTCAGCCTCTGGTTAGTCTTGTGCTGCTATAACGTAACTAAGAGTTTTTAAGGATTGATTGACACGGGTGAAACACTGAGCTGTAATATGAAGATGGTTGGAAATGGAAAAATCAATATTTCAAAATTCATCTTGACCGTGAGATATATTACTATGAGTGATAGAAGACATCCTGCTGCAACTAGTGCTGTTCCAAAAAAGAGAGTGATTGTGGATAGGAGATCTGTGAGATTTGGAAATGAAGTTTTGAAAGGTGATTTGCTTATCAGATTGAATGAAATCTGATACTTTGTTTTCCTCCACCATCTAATCTGCTTTTACTCTTTAATTAATAAAATTTAGCAATTAATTAAGAAACTTTACAGTAAAATACAGTGATAGAGCATCAGTCATGCAGCTCTCCAGTTAATTCCAGTATACCAAGTTCTGCTGCCTCACAAATGCCTAGTTCATCACCTTATGAGTATGTTTAATTACAAAATACTACTGGTCAATTTTGTACTGTGAGAAAAGCTTTTGAATAAGTTCACAGTGAAAATATGACCAAAGCATGTATGTTTCTCAGGTATAATTTATCAGAAGAGGGTTGGAACAAGTTCTTGCATTACAGTCTTGTATCATTTACTATACATTCTTTTTCATACTACTGGGTTATTGTGGTGCTTCATGTTCTCAAGATACCTGAATGAGCTGTTTATCAAAAAAGAAACACAAGAAAACATATGATTTTGTGGTCATGCCTCTCTTCCTAGTGCTGCTTTTGTGACAGACTGTGCTTTCTCTTAAACATGCTATTAAGATTTTCACTTGATATATCGTTCACTTATGATGATTTGATCCTTATTCTTGGAATTTTAATCTCATTATTGTTCTAGAATTTTAATATTAAACAGGAATGTAGTAGAAATATATGATCATATACATTAGGTGTTAAGATTTTTCTTTTTCTTGTCAATTTCCCTGGGACATACATTAGCCCTATGTGTGCATTCTATTTCTTTTTGTTCTTCTGTAAGGGTAATCTACACTTAAACTATTATGGATGTATCAAACAAGGCTCCAACTTTTCTTTTACAATTCTGATAAGTCTAATGAACGTAAAAAAACTCACTTCAAGTAAGAAATGTTTGCTTTGTGTTGTTACATCACACCATAAATGTTTGTTTTAAATGAGATGGGTATTTTTGTATTTACTAGCTCAGAAATACTAGTTTGATGATGAATGCTAAAACTGTTAACAGAAATATTAAAAAATGTAAAAGCCAACAAATGTTTAAAAACAATGTAGAGAGATATCCTGCGTTCACTTTTCCTGTTTGATTTCTATGTTTTGAACTTCTTTTTTGGGACTGTATTTAGCTACATGAAAAATTTGATATTTTTATTAAGCCTCTGTGATGTAGCCTTTTAGAATCAAGCTTTCATTAGAGGAATGATGATCCTAATTTTCATCTTTAACTTGAAAGTTATTTTTATTTGTCATTTAAGAAAACACTCTTCTATTTTCGCGTGTGCATGTGCGCAGGGACTCTAAAGGCTATGTTAAATTTATAAAATGCTTATTTTCAAAGTTTAAAGAAGTTATTTTATAATTAATAAATTTTATTTGTACATAACTACACAAAACATATTCTGTTTGGTATTCAATTTTTCCTTTTCAAAATTTTAGTTTTTATTTTACTTATTTATTTTAATGACAATTATGTTGCTCTGTTTACTGCGCTTCCCCATGAGCAAGAAGAACTTGCAGATTATGTGAGTCCTATCTAAAAGTATGATTATTGTGAAAAACTTGCCTTTTTTTTTCCTGTTTTCAATTGCAATGCTGGAGATCAGTATTCATGACAAGCTTCTTTTTGCTCATCATACTTACTGCTGCCTTTTGTGAAGTTGGTAAGATGGAGATTACAAGGTCATAATCTGTGTTTTTAATACCAGTGAGCTCTGACTGGTATTTAAAATACTGGTATGTGTAACAACATTTTTTCAGCATGGTGTTTGTTCTGCTTTTTAGTTTGTAAAAAAAAATTACCAAAATCATACCATTATACTAACTTTCTTAAAAAAAAGTGGTGCAGTTAATCTAGCTACAATACTTGTAGTAAAATCTAAAAAAAAAAGGTACAAATACCCTTCTGCCTAATATTTTCTGTATGTATGCATTTAACTACTGAATTTAAGATTCTTTGGTTTTGTAAGAGGTGTAAATGTGCCAGTGATTTCAATTAACACAAAAACATTCTTTTATACAGTCAGATATGTAATTAAATATAGAAATTAATATAAATCTGTTCAACAGAAACTATTTAACATTTTCAGGCACAGATTAGGTTAATTTGTAATTTCATACAGTGTTTTTTGAAGATGAAAAAGGCCCCTCTGTGTGCAGTATTTTGTCTCTTTATTGAGTATCCATCAACTGTGAGTTCTACATAGACATGCGCACAAGGGGGCTGTGGGCATTACCTTCATTGTAAGCTTTGTATATGTGGCAAATCCTGAGAAACAGGGAATTTGTAAATTAATGCAAGGACTTGAGATTTACTTTGTAATAAATTAGTCTAAAGGAGAATTTTGGGGAATGAGTGCAAGTCATTTGGTAGTGTGTGTGTACAATTTAATAATCGAAAACGAGGTTGTTTTTAAAAGGTGTTTTCCTTTTAAAATTGTTCCCAGTTTTTCTGAACAATAATAGAAGAGCTTAATAAATTTGATTCTGTTTCTGACATTTGTTTGTGATTAGCTATTATATGGTTGTTCTTTGAAGCTGAAATTTATTATATAGTAAATAATAAATTAAATCCTTTAAAATAGAAACTATAGTAGTTAGGCTGTTATCATGATGCTGTGGCTCTGTAAAACAGTGTCATTGTTGTACTCTGGAATTTTAGAGGTGGTTTTCTATTGACTGTCAGCACTCATTATCATCACAGAGTTTACTTGTGTAAAGTTTATTCTTTAGTAATATAATAATTTATATAGGAGTATTTATGAAGCATTAAAAATTAATACATATGTCAGGTACCAGTGGAAAGAATATTGCAATATTTTCTGTCTCTTAAGTTGCAAAAATTATTTTGAGGCATAATAAGTAGACAGTTTAAAGTTTTGAAGCTTGATAGCTTTGTATTAGAAGTCAGCTGTTTGTGCTAAAGTATGTAACGTAAAATTTGTATAGCTGCAGAATGTTTAGTATGCTCATTACTTAGCAATGTAATTCTTGAGAAGAATGGTTAAGGTGTCTTATTGAGAGAAATGGTGTCATAATACCTTGTGTAATTTCATATGTCTTGGGATCATTAGCAATGGGAGGCTGTTATTTATACCATTTCTCTTTCTTGTATATGTAATACGAAATTGTTTTTTCCTGTGATAGTATGGACCTTCTTGCTTCTGTGAATAGTCAAGCAGCTTTTTTTAGGTCTTCCTTTCTCTTTTGTTCTGTAATGTAGGTAGCATCTCCCTTTATGTTCACTATTTTGTGAAGGTCATTTAAAATGTGTTTACTTTCATTTAGGTAAAAGTGACTCAATGTAGGTAAAATAAACTAATTAATACTACAGATCAGGCTGAACAATAAAAAAATACATCATTACATTATTATTTCACAGCCTGTTTTTGAATGTTGGCTGTTTTGTTTGAGCAAGTCCTTTTTTAAAATTTTGTTCAGGACCAGTATTACACTGCATGATACATATAGTGCTCTAAGAGAGTAGCTTCATTTGCTCTGTTTATATCTCAAATAAAACAAAACATATTGCCACCTTGCTGTTCACTGTGTTTATCTCAGTATATGGATAATAATAAATCTGGAGAAAAAGAAAAAAGTGCATAAAATAAAGCATCTCACAAGAGAAAGGGTCGTTGTTAAGAGGAACTAATCAAATGACGCTGATGAAAAGAGGTCTTTGAATCTTCATTATCTGATGTAGGTGGCTAAGCTCTTGAATTTTGTACTTACGAGACATATTTTTCAATGCAATTTGTCAAACTAGAATGTGATTAATTTATCTGTCATTCTGAATTGATATCAGGCAACTTGTCAGAGTGTACATAATGATGTATGACTTTGTCAGCTTTTGATAGTAATATTATATTTACAACTAACAAAATTTAAGCATGCATCATGTTGACCTTGAAATGAGCTTATTCTGTTCCCTTGATTTGTGAATACACGTGGCTGTTGATAAAAAGAAAATGAGCACTTTACTGGAAAAATAGAGCTCATTTTGTGCTCATTAATTAAGTATGCTTGTTGTTGCACACCAGCTCATATGCTAAGAGTTTGTTTGAATTTTTGCTTTTTGCATTTTCTTCCTGACTTTGTGTATGTATTGTTTGAAGGACATAGTAGTATCTTAGAGCACCATTTAAATTTAAATTTTCAAATACTACCTAATGTATCAAAGTAGTATTTTGCAATTTTTATAAGGCAGTCACGTGCCTGAGTCAGGTTTTATACTGAAGAGAAATGGTCAATAAATATATGTGACTTTGAAGTTGAAGTGATTTTTTCTTTTTACATTGCCAGGAAAACCTGGCTAAAATGTTGAGGCAGAGGAAGGGTCTGTTCTTTCTCTGTGATAATCTTCTCTAGATACTGCACCACTGAATTTTTCCAAATTACACAGGCTTTTCTTGAAGTCTTGTGTAAATCACCTAACTCCTTTGTGCATTGATTTCCCCATTGACACATCATTAGCTAAGAGCTACCTCATAAACTGTTTGAAGAGCAGGAGTATTCTCCTTTGAAACTGAGATTTATGCCTCATGGAGTATATTCTGTGAATTGTCCATGTTTTAGCTTTGAAATTATATTTATTTAACTGACAGTCAGAATAGGTGTTAAACTATATGCTAAAATGTTTGTGAATTAGTTACAGGAAAGAAAAAGAGCCTGCTCATACAAGTCCTAGAATTGTTTGTAATAAAATCACATAGATTAGGGTAGAGCTTCAGAAGTTACCCAGTCCTTTGACCTCCAGAAGTTATCCAGCCCAGTCTCCTGGTCAAGGCAGGGTTTTCAGGTCATCTTCAGGTGAGTTTTGAGTATTGCAAGGATGGAGACTCCACATCTATTCCAGGCAACCTGCTCCAGTGTCTGGCTGCCATCTTGCTGTTGTACTCTTGCTAACTCACCTTGTTACTCATTCCAGTGGGGTAGATAATTGGAATATCCATTCATCTATTGTGTACCAGTACTTCATCTCACTGGTGAGACAATGGATAAATTGCAGTGGGACAGAAGTGCTTGATAAATTATGTTCCAAAAATAAGAAATAATTTTGCAAATCAAAAGCATGATTTTTATTTCTTCCAGACTTTGTGTGTAAGGGATAAGAGCTGTACATATCAGTGATTAAATAATTATTAGCAAGAATAAGAAACCAGACAAGAAATTTTATATGCTTTCAAATATTAATCTTTACTTATATGTAACTAAGAAACATCTAAAGAAATTATTAGGGATAAATAGCACGGAAAATAGTACTTTGAGGTTGTAAGAATGTGATTGTCAGTTCGTGTTCTGTGGTGTATTGTAGTCACAGAATTGTGTCTGAATAGTTCATCTGGCAGTTTGGGGGAGGGCTGTTTAAAATAAAGACAAATGGATGTAAAATTTCTTGTGTAATTTTAAGACTAGTAAGCAAAGGATATTGATGTTTTCAATGGATCACTAAGATGGAAGAATGTAAGCATTTTGTATAATGTTCATTGATGCTGCCCTGTATGGGAGAGTTTATTTGCTACAAATATAATTGTAAAGAGCATGAAGCAACTAAATAGTTGAGGAACTCTGAAAGCTCTCCCTTCAGGACTGGTAGTTGATTATATTGTTTTCAGTGAAGGAAGCTTTTTGTGGGGGCAGTAGCTGATTTCTTATACATAAATTTATTATGTTGCTAATTTACTGTATGATTTTTTAGTGGGAGGAATGACGCTTCTGACAGAGGAATTGGTTTATTCTTTGTGCTATCTTTGTATGTGTGCAGGTGCCAGAAAAGAAAGAGTAATCTTTTGTAGTCATGGCAAATTCAAGAAACAGACTGCAAAAACCCCCACACAACCCTGAAAGCACTTATGTAACAAACATGATTTCCAGTGAAGTGAATGTTATTATTCTATAATAAGGAAGCCTTTTAGGAAAGTCTTCAGAAGTCTCTGAGATGTGGGCAGTGGTAATTTATCTCTGGACAGATCATGCTATTAATGAAGGTAACAGTACTATTAGACACCTGCTCCTATCTCTCCCTCCCCATCTACTCCCTCCCACCTCCCCCAGTTATTTTACAGACTAAACCACTCTTTTCTTCCAAGGTTTTCATTTGAAATATAGAAATGAGTGGAGGTAACTTAAGCAAACCAGCTGAACATTAGAAACTATGGGTGCTGGAAAATTTGTGGTATTTGTGGCTGGCAGTCTGCTTTGTGAGGACATTGACATGAGAAGAAATGACAGGGGACTCAGGTGCTCTTAAATATATAATTTTTCAGTGTGAAAAAATAGAAGCTTTAATTGCAACTTGCTGGAATTGAAAATTAAAATGTATTTGATTATTTTACTGCATTTCTAAAGTATCTGACAAAGGAAAAGTCAAAGGCAAATTATGTGAGTAGGTGCTTCTGCTAGAGTTTGAGGAAATTGTTGAGCTCAGTCCTCTGGATGGGGAGTGTTTGTGATTATAAAATTGTAATGGGAGGCAATTTTTTTTTTATGCTGGTGGGATAGATACAGGAATTTTTAATCTACTGTAATAGTTGATATTCTGATCTAAAGGAAACAATTCTATTGTTCATTACTCTTATTCTGTATATAGGTAAAACTGTCATTTTGTGAATAACTTTCAGCAGCTTTGGTCAGCTCAGATTTATTTGATATTGTTCCTCTTATGCACTTTGACAGGTGGTTTAAAAATTTATATTTATCAAGTTTAGCTTATTCTGATTAGGCTGAAATCTACAGAGTGTGTTTCTTTAAATATGAAAAACATATTAAAAAAACCTTTTTAGGAATGAAGAAAAATTAAGATCTTCCTTCCAGGAACTGAAGTCCAGTAATTTTGAAAATCCTCTTTATAATGCATTTAATTTTTTTCTGAAAAGGACATTATCTTGTCTTCAGCTTATTGGCCAGAATGCTTTGACTTATAATACCTAGCTCTTAGATAATTCTCTGCATTTCTAAAGTATTCTATAAATATGTAGTAGTTAATCCTCTTGAAATGTATCAGTATTAAACAATGAAAAGCTTCATGAAACCCAGACATTTTCTGATGTCTCAGAGTCTCGGGCCCACAAGTATTAAATCTTCTTTTGTCTTCTCAAAGTATATTCTTCCAACATTTTGGTGGATAATATCTGTAATTAATGTGATCTGTTAAATAATTTGATAAACACATTTCTATTCTAGGGATTTATTTACCTCTGCTTATATCTTTTACAACCAGTGCATTGCATACATGATTCCCATTCTTAGCATAGAACTAATTGTAACTGCAATGGAATCATGGCAGGGACTTGGAATAGTGCCTACCAAAACATTGATTATATGATTGGAATCATATATTTGTTCTTGCAAGTCATCTGCAGGAAGCTCGTTAATCAAATTATGCTCTAGTGCTAAATTTCTGGTGGCCTTAAACTCATAGCTGCCAAGCAAGAGTGAAGTCCGACAGCTTATGACTCAAGTGGTCCGCTGCCATTTTCAGTAAGATTTGGAGGGTGAAAGAGAAAAAAAGGTACTATATTAAATAAACATTCACAGTGAAAAATCTTAGAATTAAATATTTCCTAAAGAGCATTTGTAATGATGTTTCTATGTATTTTTTCTTTTTCTTAAAATAAAATTTGGGTGATTTCCTTGTGTATTGCAAATAATTACCATGTGTATGGCTTTTGCTCTGTGGCAGAAGCTGCCAGGGTAAAATTTGCATTAAGCTGCACACATGATTTTAATTAAGCATGCTGGATATAACAAGGAAGTGTTTAAAGCGGAGATGAAAGAAAGTGTAAAACTTGCCAGTCTGCCACAGTAAACACATGGAGCAGATAGAAAAAAATCTTTAACATGCTTTGCTTTTTACAATATCACGTGCATTTAAGTTTTTAACCTGTGCTTCAAAAAAATGACAATGTAATTATGTATGCCGTTGAGAGGGAAAACTTCAGTTATCTATCAGTGATTATTTGGCATCATGGATGAAGAATCCTTTTACATTTCACTTTATCATACTCTTGAAAAGATGAGGCAGGCATGGCCATGAAGACCTTTAAAATAGTGTTGGGAAGTTGTGCGCCCGATAAATGAAGCTGTTATTCTTGTGTGAGGTAGGAGTGGTAGTTGATACTGGTTATTTTACTGATCTACAACATACTTGCTCTGTATAGAGTCGGCGATAGCAAGGTAGGATTCTTTACACCATTTCAGTAATGCTTGAAATGGTGACATACTCCAAATGTGTGATGTGTTTATAATCAGATCTTCAGTGGCAAAGTTGACTCGTCAAGAATTAGGGAAACCTGATTTAGCACTGTGCGTGTAACCTTTTTTAGCCTTATTGACTATTATAAAGGATTAAATGAAAAGGTAATATTTTCCATTTTTTATTTTGGAACTTCATTTCATTAATTAATTTTCATTTTACTGATGTTGCTTGTATTAGTGGAAATTTAGACAATACTTTCTTTTCACTTGGTTTTCAAATTATGATCAATGGTAGTGTTTTACTATTTGCTTCTCTGTTCATGTGCTTTTCTGAAGGCAGAATGTTTTCCTCTCCTGTTTGTTCTCTGTTTTGATGCTTCACAAATAGTGATCGACTAATTTAAAAATATTACTGTTGAACTAAGTAGGAAGTGGGGAGAGGGTTAAGTCTCAAGGATCCAGGAGTCAGGGTGACCAGGTTGGGAGCAATCAGGAGAAAATTTTCAGCTTCACTTCTCTAGCAATTGGGAAAAGAAGGAATGAAAGGTCTTCTGCTGAAGGATAGGGATAAAGATTTTAAATTTTCCACTTATTCTGTGTTTTTTTCTCTTTGTGATTTTAATGATTTAGTATTCTAAAGGGAGGATAATAAAAACCAGAAAAAGGTAAATGTGTCCCAGCGTATTAATATTCACAAGAAGTCTTTTTTTTCAGATGATCTTTAGTAAAATAAGGAAATGATGCCATCGTAAAAGCACCAAGAGCTAACAATTGTATATTCTTAATACACTGGGATTGTGTAGTTCATAAATAGGTCCAGGAAGGAGTCAAGAGTTTCACTGAGATTTTATTTCATATTCATGCCTGGAACATTTTGTGGGATCAAATGCTTTGCAAAGAGGTGATATTTCCTGTTGTAGAGAGAAAAAACTGTTTTATTTCTGTGTCAGTTTAGGGGGAAATAGATTAAATCTTGGTTCACTGTTGTAGCAGGTTTTGACTGAATGTTTACTAGGTGTTTTAAAGTAATAATATGACCTAAACTACTAACAGAATTGTTATTTTGTGACAAAGGTACATAAATTTGGGGTTTTTTAGTAAAATAATAGTCTAAGACAATGGATTGAATGTCTTTACCTTTTTGTCTTCGTTTAAGATTAGGATTGCTTCAGATAGACTATCAGATAAATAATTGAGATAAATCCTATTTGATGTGTAAAAATTTAAAAAATTTGAAATACTTGTTTCAGAATATTTAGAAACAAATGGTTTGCTATGTATTAGTCTATAATTTTCCTGTTCTAATTTTGGAAGAAAAAGCCCTTAATTTTCCAGAGGCAGAAATACATGTCCCAGAAATGGGGTGTCATTTTTTTCCACTTTCAACATTAAGGTTTTTTTCAACATTGATTTTTTTTCCGCTTTCAGCATTAAGTTTTATAAGCAGAACTATGCTAAGGAAGAACTGTTTTCTCTTCAGAATAGTCATAGCAGGAGTTGAGTTCAGAGTTCATGGAGACCTTAATTACAGTTCTTGAGTTGTTCTGTCCAACTATTTTTGGCAGTGAGGTTCCACATAATTTTAAATGTATTTGATATTTATAGATCCAAAGTAATGCTTTAGATAGTAAATTGCTTTTAAATTCATACACATAAGAGTGTGAGGGAATGACACAGTCCAGGAGAAAAAACTCAGATTTTTATAGGGTCTTCCTGAAATGCAGGATATTTCCTTGTCAAGAGCTATAGCTGAAGATACGGTGATGATAATGGTAAGTTGATGATTATACTTGATGAGATAAAAATATGTCACAAGTGTTACTGAACTGTGTGCTTTGAGTTACCTGTGTCAACAGGTACAATATTCAGTATTAGCACACTTACATGTGTTTGCTGTAATGATTCAAAAGTATGTATTTTCCCTATTAGAGCTTCATTTTGTCATAGACCTAATGCTTCAAACCCTCTTGTCATCTGTCAAGGTTTGAGCAAACAAATTTTGACACAAATCAGAAAACTGACAGTTGAGTGACAAGCTGTCAAAGGTTACAGATCAATTGTACTATTTATTGCCTTAACTTCTGCTAAGCAGATAAATATCAGGAAAACCCCTGAAATCAATCATTGCAAATACTGCAAAAGTCTAAGCAATAAAAGAGTAATAGATATACAGGATCTAAATTTTTATTTCAGGACTAGAAAAAAATATTTCAGCTGTGCTTTTTATAGGAATCATTAATGCTAAATAACATTTCATATCTTAGGAATGCTGAATGTTTTTACATTGTAGTAGAAACATGGGTTACATTTTAAGGTTTGAATAAAAGCATGGAAACTGAAATGTCAATAGGCATTTCCACATGGAATCACAGAATGGTTTGGATTGGAAGGGACCTCTAGAAAACACTAGTCCGACCTGCTTCCTAAAGCAGGTTCACCTAGGGCAGGTTGCCCAGGATCTCATCCAGGTGGGTTTTTAATACCTCCAGGAATGGGGACTCCACAGTCTCTCTCGGCAGCCTGTTTCAATGCTCTCCCAGCCGCAAAGTAAAGAATATTTTCCTTCTGTTCATATTGAACTTGCTGTGTTTCAGTTTGTGCCTGTTGCCCTTTGATCTTGTCCATAGCACAAGTGAAGAGTCTGGCCTCAGCATTTTGATACCTGCTGTTAAGATACCCTTTCCTCCAGTCCCCTTGTTGTCTTTGACGTTCTCCAGTAGCTCCTTGTCTTTCTTGAGCTAGAGAGCCCAGAACGGGACGCAGCACTCCAGATGTGCCTCATCAGGGCTTAATATATGGACGGCATCTTCTCCCTTGTCCTGCTGGCATTGCTTTTCCTAAAGCACCCAAGGTTCCCTTCTTGACCCCCAGGGCACTCATGGTCGGACTGTTGTCCCCTGGGACCCCCAAATTGTTCTCCTCAGAACTGCTTTCCAGCAGGTCAACCCCTCACTTGTACTCGTGCCTAGGGTTTTCCTCCCTCGGTGCAGGAGCTTAAGCTTGCCTTAGCTGAGCTTCACTGGGTTCCTCTCTGCTCAACTCTGCAGCCAGGTTTCACTGAACAGCATCTCTACTCTCTGGGGTATCAGCCACTCTTCTCAGCTTTGTCTCATCAGCAGACTTGCTTGGGGTACACTCAGTCCCTTCATCCATGTTATTGGTGACTGAACCCAGTATTGACACCCCGGGGACGTTAGGTACAGGCCTCCAAGGTCACTTTTCTTCATTGCAGCCAATACTGGATTGAGCTTTGCGCTTATGTCTGAACAATGTTGGTAACACACCAGTATTTTGGCTGCTGTAATTGCTTGTGGAGGGTCAAGCAATTTATATCCAACCCCATCCCTCCCAGAGATCTGTAAGCTGAGTGTGGGTTAGAGGTTGGGAAAGGACAGAGTTGAGACAGATACCCCAAAACTGACCAAAAGGATTTTTCTATACCAAATCCTCAAGCAATAAAGATGAGGGTAATAAAGTTCCCAATAAATTTCTCCACATGCTGTAGCTCTAAAATATTTCTGGGTGTTGCCAATGTCAGTGCACGATGTCTTTGTAAAATTTCAAAATGTAACAGTTGCTGAATAGAATGCTTACAAGCTGTACTACATTGAAGTTGGTTCTTAACTGCCCAAAATATTCAGCAGATTTTTGAGGAGCAGAAGGTAGCCTTTGCTTGAGAAATGTTAGCATTTTATGTCAATTTAGACCAGTTCTCCTCTTTTCTTATCTTGGTACTCAATCGACTGGTATTTCTTCTCGCCATCCCCCCGAGCCCCTTTTACTACCAGCCTGCCTACAAATGTAGCTGTAGCCTTTTGTTTTCACTATGACTTCAGATTCTGAGATTGTGTACCTGTAGGAACCAACACGTTCACAATTGCAGCTACTGTTCTACCTTTTAGGGCTGTCCTGTCACTTCTTAATTCTGTGACTAAGGTAACTAAGGATTGCGTGAAAAAAAAAAACCAAAAAACAAGACTAATTCTGTGGCAGAAACAAATGTGTTTAATTCTGAAAAAACCAGTTCATTATTGGTGGACTTGTGAAAGTCACTTTTCTGTGAAGTTTGAAGCCTATAGATACTTTCTTTAAAAACTAGGAAATATAATTTTGACTATTTGGTAATTCAAATTTTGCTCCTTCTGAAGAACAGAATCATTAGATTTTGAGTTATCCTGGGAAAAAAGATAAAATGTCTTCAGTTAAGTATAGAATTAACTGTCAGACTAATTAATTAAGTCCTTTCTCAGTGCTTAATTTTTTTAGTTTTCCTTGGATATGATACTGTCATTATGAAGTTGAGCTTAAATAACTGATATTATTTATTATTTCTATACAATTTTGAAAAATATGGGAAGAACTGAGGTCTTCACATGACTGTACAGTGTATATCTCCCCAAATTTTCTTTGTTTTCTCTATTTTTAAGGAGGAGCAGCTGGTCAACATTCAGTAGTTCAGTCAATAGAACTGCAAACGTAAGATTTTTGTTCTGTATGGAAGAAGTGAAACAGTGTGGTACAAATATAAAGCTTGGAAATTGTTTTAAATTATTGAAATTTGGATGTCAACAAGATAAAATTCTTCATTCTTGGATTCCTATAAAATCAAGACTCAGTGGCTACAATTTTTTATCTTTCTTGAGTCAGATGCACAGTTGGATTTGGAGAAATATTACTCTCTGGAGTAAATGTGTTTTTTTTTTTTATAGAATTCAAACCATCTGAATTTAGAAAGCTAGGAGTTCTTGTTTGCATTTCTTAAATTTAAATTTAATTTAATTTGTTTGGGATAAGGTGCCATAACAGTCATAAATTATCTTTCATGCTAGCAGAAAAACAAGGGGTTGAGAAAACACGCAAAACTATCAGTGTCTTGCCAATATTTTTTTGCATTTTTCTTTATGATGCTTTCCAGAAAATCACAAATATCATTTCTGCATCGTATATTTAAACCTGATGTGAAGAAAATATTCATTTGTTTAAACTAAATCTCAAGGTTGTTAGAAGAATAAGGATACAGCTTGAGTTCTTGACAGTGTACTTGACTCTATGTGCTTTTTCCTGATTATCCGTGCATAAAAGATGCCAATTGAGGTCTTAAAAAATCTTTATAAATATTGATATTTTGCACTAACCTTCCACCCCTAATTTTACCTTCATTGTCTTTTGCTAGTCTTTCTCTTTTGATTTGGGTCAAGTGACTGAATTTTCTGGGCTAGAAGCCACTAGGGTGTTTATGGGCACACAGTCCCTCTGTCTCCTCGTTGTGGTTCTGTTTAGCCAACTGGCTTCTAGATTGTGTCTGTTTGTATTTAGGTGTGCTAGAGATGAAACAGACTGCATTTCTTTGTCTAATTCAAAAAGTGAGAAAACAGCAAACAGCCTACACCCCCTGCCAACCCCAGTACTTCTTGTTTATATTCAGAATAGCTTGTTTTGTTTATTTAATGTTTCTAATAATAGATATTGTCAAATATAAGTATTATTTTTGAAATTTCATTTGTCTTTTATTAAACTCTGAGATACCAGGAAATATAATATCCTGACCATGAATTTGAAGGCATTTCCCTTTCTTGGATAACTATGACATCTGTGTTAGACATGTGGATTTCCTCTCTTAAAGAGAAACAAGGAGGAAGTAAATGACTAGTGCAGTATCTTTGGATGCTCCAAAAATGTCTCAACATGCCTGTGGTGCAACAGGGAATAAGTCCAAGCTGACATTTAGTTGTATCAAAAAAAAAAGAGGGCATTAAAAATATGTGTTTTTCTTTAAGTTGATGAAGAAATTTGTAGCTTTTTTTTCCCCCCTGCTGCTGACATTTTAGAACTGCATCAACGACTTAATCTATATTAATGGCTGAAAAATAAATAGTGTAGATTTTTTGTTGTATGCTTATATTAGATTGTTAATACAACAAAAATGGATCTTGTAAGTAACATTTTTAATTTGAAAACTTTGGTAATATTAATGAGAATGGATATAGACTAGTAATCAGAAACTAGTTTTTAAGGAATATGTGAGGTATATAATTATTACTGCATGCTTTCTGTTTTCATATGTTTCTATAACTATATGACTTTTTGCCTTCTAAATTTTAAGTTAAAATCTTGCATTTACTAAAAATAAAAGTTCAGAAATATTGCAGTCATGTTATTGTAATAATGTTTTGGAAACAAGTTTAAAGAAGTACATTAGTAATGAGTACTTTACTTATTCATTTGGAGTTCTGAAGTATGAATGTAAGATTTTTTTCTGGTTTAGATTTTATATTTACAGAAGAAGCATGTTACTGCCCATGAATATAAAGCTATTTCAAGAGCTAAATTTGTGTTCATCTGCATTTAAGGGGGAAATTGCCTTTAACCTTGATATCCAGCAATTTTGTGTATAGAGCGTAGAAAGTTGTAGTTTATCAGCAAGTATTGTACTATGTACTACTTTTATATGACTTCAGGGCAGGAGTGGACAATCTATTTTTAAATTAGCAATGGGGTTTTATAAATCTAAGTTTCATGTCATAAATACTTCTTATTCATAGTGAATTTAGAATAGGAAACCTTTTTGAATGGGAGGGTTGTTTTAAAGAGTTTTCATGAACAGCAAAAGCAAGGGAACACTAATAATAAGGACAGAAAATAATGAAAGGCACTTAACGGAGATGCACTTCAGAATCAATTTGTGTTTATTGTGTGTTAATATTATATTTTTGAAACATTTTACATTTATTATATATTCTATATTCGTTGATATGAAATTCAAGACAATCTGGTATAGATTGCTGTTTCTAAACCTAGTTGTACTGGCTGAATATTTCCAGTAGTATGCTAATGGAACTCTTGTTATATAATTTTGTAATGAAAGGCTTTTAGATTATATGTGTGCTAGCTTTCATTGAATCTCTTTTGTTGTAGTAAAAAATACAGGGGAAAATGTTGCTTTTTTAAAAAATTTCAACATTATTTAGGTTTTTATGTGGTGCATTTTTTTTTAGTGATTTGAATTGAAGTTAAATTTTATTCTTTACACTAAGGGAGTTATATTTTAAAGTGAAAGCCAGAAGAAAAATAGTTTTCATGTTATAGGAAAATTGTTTTGGTCCCTGGCTACATGGAACATACTGAATGAGATAGAGGAGATAGAGAGCAGGAAATACGCTCTTGAACTACAGTATTTGTGGGAGAGGATTTCACACTGAGATACAACTAAAGTGAGATATATAGACTGTTGGAGAATTTTGCTCAGAAATGTCTTAAAAGGCAGCTGTGAGGAGCAAATTCTCACAGCCTGTTTCTGTAAACAGCTAAGTTCTCAAGTCTGTCTTCAATAACATGGAGGCCTTGAGAACTTTCATAACAGGGTGAGAAAATAAATCTTGGATTCAATAACAAACCACAGGTATTGAAAACAAAAGGACGGGTTAGTGTTTGCTCTGTAGCCTGTCGTGAGCTTGAGTTTTGCAATATGTATGAGCCTAATTAACACGGTTATAAAAACCTGCATTTTGGATCAATAAAATGGAGTTCGATGCTGATCAGCAAGGATGGGTCGTCTCCCTTCGCTCTCAACAATAGACTCTGAGTGATATGCAAGAGCAGATTACGGATCATGTGGGAGAATTAACCAGTGTTGTAGTTGTAGTTGTGAGTTAAAAACTTTCAGTATGAGCACCTGTCAGTAAAAGGGACTACTATGTGTTACAAATCAAAATAAAAATTGAAGGACAAAAATCCCAAAATTAGCTGTAGAACACACCCACACACTTGTTAGTGTGCACAACTTCAGGAAACAAAGTAAAACAGACAATTTATTGAAAAGAACAGAAAATGTACAGTAAAAAAAATTAAACCCACATAGTAGTCAGTGAAACATTCTTAAGGAAGAAGAGGAAATGCACCATTACAAAGTTGTAAAAATGTGGCAAAAGGTTAACAAGAAAGGTTAAATAAGTCAGTGAGATAAATCATTGGAGGCAAGGATGCATCTGTTACAAGATGAAGTTTCAGTCAGATGAAGGAATCAGCATCGTAAAACAAATGCAACATTAGGTATTTTGTCTTTTTATTTTTCTGGTTTAATGGTTATGTGCATGATGCAGGGAATTACAGGATTTTAAGCCATGTAAATCCATTGGATATAGTAGATGTAAAAGTAAGAGAGAGCAGTGTTTGTGAACACTTGAGTAAGATCAGTTTGGAAAAAGTATTTAAAGATAGAATTATTTTGAAAGGATTAACAAACACAGAAAAGAAAAAGTTTTGATTGATGAAGCCCATTTGGAATTCAAAACTTTAATTGTTTTTAGAGCTGTTAAAAGGTGCTCAGGAGACTAAGCATTAGTAGGATAAGAGATAATATTTATGAATGACCAAAAACTACCTTAAAGTGTAGTAAGTTAGTGGTAGTAGATTGTAAGTTAAGTTTAAAATGTGAAGCGACAGAAACACTTTTATATAACTTTCAAGTCATGTTTTAGAAAGAAATAAGGATTTAATTTTTTTTCTTACTGTCATCCTTTTAAAGTGTATTATAGTATAGAGGCCTTAATAGTTGAAATTTGTTAAATTGGAGAGACCAGAAAATTATCTTTTTGTCTGGTATGCAGTTAAAGGTGTTGCTTCATTGTCATCATCACATAAGATCTCATTGCATTACTGCTATGTAAACAAGCAAGTAATTTTTGTGCTTTTGTATTGTGATAGTGATTGTAGCTAATCATGTGTGGAATGATTTTGTTACTAGTGATACTGCTCTTTAATATGCTATTGTATATTTAAGGTTAGTTTTATTTGAAGGTTTTTAATGTTTCTTTCCTTTTATGTTTAGAGATTATTTCAAGGCATACTGGAAAACAATTTAGTGAAATTAATTCAATTTTAGTTATAATTGTTTAGTGTATTTTTATATAGTAGTTGCACAATGAAGCAAGTTTAAGAAGAGGCATTACTTAGAAGCTGTGACTAAAAAATACTTTTCACTGTTTAATGCCTTCAATTTCTATGTATCAGATTTTTAGCCCTAATTTTTAACGTGTCTTTTCATTTAAGCTAATTTAAACAAAATATAATGATGTGTACATAGAGTAATATACATGAAAATATTTTACTTAAATTAACAGCCAAGAGTGGAATCGAAGACTTTTTTTAATTATGGGATAGTTAAAAATACCGCTGTTTTATTTGCCCAAATATACTATTTATATACTAACCTCAAATATATGCTGAAGTTGTTAAGAACATTTGGGGGTTGGTGTGTTTTCATAATTAGTTAGCTTCTTGCATTATTAGTACTTCTACTAATATCGTCAATTTTTTTACTTCATGAAAATATTTGGCAACAGTATTTGCTGTAGCAACAGTAGTTCAGGTAATTCTGTTGAGAGAAAAATCATAGAATCATGGAATGGTTGGAGTTAGAAGGGACCTTTCAGTGTAGTCTAAACCAACTTCCTTGCCATGGGAAGGGACATCTTCTACAGGAGCAGGTTGGTCAGAGTCCCATCCAACCTGACTGCCCAAAACCCATCTCCTCCACCTGGAATAAACCAAAGAAAAATGATTATTTCTTTCTTAATTTTTCTATTTTTCATGTGGGAGAAGTGTTCAAAACAGGAATAGGTGCAAAAGCAAGTGCAAAATATCAACACATATTTTGGGCTATAAACCATTTTGTTTTCCAGAAGCAATTTAGTACTTGAGAAGAATCTGTAAATCAGGCTTATGTGATTGCAGCAGCTCTTCATATACCTGTGATGTCCTCTTGTGTTGCCCAGGAAAATTACATACTAGTGAATATTTTGGAAGAAGATGCTGGTTTATTATGAAAACTCTTACATCTGATTTTAAGAACAAGAGGACGAAATTGTGCTTTTTTTTTTCAGAAGAAAAAACTTGTTGTTATTCCTAGTTCCTTGATGTTGTTAATGATGAAGGGAAACTAGTTCAGTCCTTCCCTGGGGCTGTATCATGTCTTTTTGTGTAAATTTTGCAAGTAAGAAGACAGGTCTGTGTTCTTTCACCTTGTATCTGCAGCAGTGAAAGGAGATATGATTTATTTGTTTACAACAGTATGTTAGAATCGGAAGATTCTTCTGGTTTTGACAAAAGCATTTATTTGGGTATGTATTGAAATCTAGTTACAAGAGCAGAAATTGTCACTGATGTTGATGAATCCCAGTAATCAGAACATTATTTTCAGTTTTCTGAACAATCTGGGTACACAGTTTAACAGGCACAGCACGGTGTGATTTTGTTTAGATAATTTCAGTGAAGTCCTAATTTTGTAATTACTTGTACCTTTGAGCTTCACATTTTTTAGCAATACCATTTTTCTGTAAGCACTTGAAAGTAAACATAGAGGGACTCAGTGGCTTAGGCTTCCACAAAGCAACAAAACTAGGACAAAATACACAAAAGGTAAGAGACATCATCTTCAAAAATGTTGAGCTAAGTGATGTACTTACAGCAAATATGTTTCCTCTCAGCTACTTTAGCATAGCTATATTACTTAGAAATTTTAGGTGAATAGTTTATTTTTTGTTTTTGCCTGTGCTTTACCTTGTATCTGCTACCCATTGGCATTTGCAGCACCATTCTGCATAGAATGCATGGACCCAGCAGGATCCTTTAAATTGTGTTCCCAATAGAAACAGTGGGATCCTTTGACAAACTTTCTTTGGAAAATAATACAGATTTAAACATCTGTCATGCCACTTACTGTCTTATTTGAAAATGTGTATAGTCCTTGACTAATGTGCATAAATAAATAAATAAATAAATGTAAGTATATACATATTAAAAATATTATGTAGTTTACACTGTAGTGTGTTATATTTTTATAAGCCAAGATATTGTTGTGCAGTAGCACAAAAGAATTTCTTAACCTGAGGTTTTGTGTGTAGGTTTATATAAAGGTTTTCAATCCTATAGATAGTTTCATCTAACAGAAGTATTTAGAACTGCTAAAGGAGAGAGAGATAAGATGTGTTGAAAAGTAAGTAAAAAGTTATTACTACCTTAAAAGACCTTTTTAATACTGGATCTGTTCATAGTTTTATGGGCAACTCAGCTTTCTTGTAGTGTAGTTAAGCTTCTAAAGTTACTGCTTTAACCTTTAGAGGATCCTAATTGAAGTATGTGAAGTTACAGTTAAAAATATTAATGTATAGGATACTGTGATTTGAACTGAAAGATACTTAAAGCTAAAGCAGTGCTGGTAAAAACAAAGGTGTGGAATTGAACAGATTTGCAGTCTTTCATGACATTATTTTGAATCAGGTATGTAATCTGAAGCTCTTAAATCTGTGTCTGTTAATGGAATAGTGCTGTACTTCTACTGAAAACTAAGGAGTTTGGCTAGGGAATCAGAGATATGTAATATGATTTTAACAGTATGAGCCTAATTATGACTTCTGTGATACATTCTTGTGTATTACAAACCAAAGGTCTGTGTCAGGGCATGGGTTTGAACTTAAGCTTCCTGGACCCCAACCGAGGTGATGACAAGCAGTAATGTAGAAGTAGTTACTACAGACAAGTCCACATCTAGTTGCCATCTTCAGATTCATTATGTAATAATCTTTATCTTGCTCTTACCTAAAATTCCAACTAGTTTACTGGATTCCTTTTAGAGTTTGGGTTTTTAAAAATTGGTTAGTTTCTTGGTGCAGTGCGTGCCTGTGGTGCGATGTTAGCAATGGGGTAGCACCTTTGGTAAAGTTTATTCTTTGGAAAGGGTAAAACTACTGCACAGCAGAATGTGAGAGGGGAGTGAGAGCAAAGTGTGAGAAGCAGCACTGCAGACCCTGAGGTCAGTGAAGGAGGAGGGCAAGGGTGTACTCCCCATGCGGGAACAGTGCACACTGTGTTGAAGACCACTGTGTAGCTCATTTCCACATGGCGCTGTGTGGACATGCCCTGCAGGACACTGCAGCCATGGAGAGCACATGCCAGAGCAAGCTCCTTGAAACATGGCCTATGTAGGGGGAGCCTACAGGTTTCCCAGCAGGAACTGTGCCTGTGGAGCAGTCTTTTCCTGAAGTATCTCATGTGGTGGAATGGAGCCACATTGGAGGAGTTCATCAAAGGACTGTATCCAGCAGGAGTGATGCCACGCTGGGTGGAGAAGAGTGTGAGGGTGGGGTAGTAGCATAAGGGAGCTGTTAGGGATTAACCTCAACTCCCATTCCCCATTCATCAACTTCCCTCAGAGGGGAGAGGAAGATGGAGGAGTTGAGTCTGTTTGTCCTGTGACAGTAATTGTGAGTGGTCTCCTTAACTTGACCCATAAACTTTTCTGTGTAGTGTTTCCCCTGTCTTGCTGAGGAGAGGCTGTGGGGGAGTGGCTGGATACATGTCTGACAGCCAGCCAGAGTCTGCGCAGCACTGTTGTATTTACCTGGAGCAGTGGCTGTAGCAGGTACAACCAGTAATTTTCATGCCTGGACCTCTCCAAATTTCAGTTCCTGTTGGAGGCTGCCTTCTTTTGACCTCATTTTTTAATAAAGGAAGTTGATCTGCAGAGAGATTTCCTGGCAATTCTCTCAACTTTGCCTTTGTGAATTTTTGAGGAGAGCTCCTTTTAGATCCTTGGATCTGTGACATTCAGGAACTTGGCTGTCAATAAGAAAGCTTCCTGATCCTATGCAGAAGATTTACTGTCCCATGTAGGGATAGAGTTGCTTCTTGAGTGCTCTACCTGAAGTGAGCTGTCAGCATGGCCTGGTTATCTGTGTTCCCATATGAATTAAGATGTGCTGTTTACAGCTACTGAAAGTAATGCAGACATTTTTATCATGTCTGTGAGCCAAAAGAGTAAATGCTCTGAATATTTTCTGGCTCCTTTCAAAGCCCAGCTGGTTATCATTGCATCGTGCATTCCACCTTAACACACTGTGAGGGAAGCACAGGTCAGGCACACTCAGGTAGCTCAGCAGGACAGATTATTTGTGATCAGGTACATAGAGAAGATACATGTTGGTTACAACTTTATGATTAATTTTTTCACTTTCTTTTTTGTCCATTGGATGAACCACAAATCACCAGCACGAGGTCCTTTTCAGAATCTGTAGCATTTTCTGTCTGTTCATGGTGCTGGATGCTTGTGAACTAGGTTTGAAGTTATTTTCCTGTTACTTATATATATATTCTCTGCTAGTGCTATGTCACAACACACTATAAGCAAAAAGATTACAAATACTTTTTGTTAGAATGCAGTATTTTAATCTTGCACATTATTGATCTATAAACACTTTAAGTCTATTGTGAAATCCCTTTTGAAAGACTAAGGAACAAATTAAGAAACTGCACTTAGAGAAGCCATCATTATAATGACAGGCAATTTAGTTTGAGGTTACTGGAGCACTGAAGAATGCAATCCATCATATCAGCAAGTATTTTTACAAATTTTATTAGTCTGACAAATGTTATGCAGACCACCAAGGTCATTTCATAGTAAAGATGGGATATTGTTTTCATATTCTTAGAGCAACAAGAGTGGTTTGCATGAGCTACGTGTTCAGTTCCCTATGGTTCTCGCAGTGCAGTGGTGCAGTGAGACAGGAAATAAAAACAGCTGCAAAATTAGACCTTTTCCTATTTGTGCAGGGTGCATTTTCAGGCTGAAAGTCCTAACTTTGTGGGAAATAGCCTTTTTAGTGACAGTCACCTTAAAGTAATAAGGTTTCTTGTCTTTCCAGTCCCTGCTAAATGACTTTACTTCACTAAAGCACATTCCATGGCCCTTGAGTTAAGCGTGTTTGCACAGGGCACTTACTGGATCTGTTTTTTATGAGAAAATTACTGCCATAGTTCATAACAGTTGGTAGAAAAGTGCATCCCTTTGATAAAATCTCATGAAATAAAAAAATTCAGTTGAAAACACAAGAAGTTTGTTAATATGGATGCAATTCTGATTTTCCTAACAGGAATTTTTCAAAATATAGCAAGAATATGGAAAGTTTTTTCCTTTAAAAAGCAGTTTTTTTACTTATTGCGCTCCCTTGGAAACCATTACCCAATAAGCTTTTGATGTTGTATGTATTTTGGGGAGATAAAAAATTTGGTATTTCTCCACCTATCCGTTTTAATTTTTAAAAAATTTGCATATATGTTATATTCATATAGTCTCTCTGACTGCAGATGAGAGTCCCAGCCTAGTGGGTGCAGTTGGTTTTGTAGGTTTTTTGTGTGATTTGGTTTTGGTTTGTTTGTTTGTTGAGTTTACTTTTGCATTTGACACTAATCTACTTTCTCATTGGATTTCTAATTGTGACCTAGAGGAATATTTGACAGTTTAAGTCATTAAGAAAAATGAAGTAAAGTCATTAAGAAAAGTAAAAACTACTAAGCAAATTAGCTGCAGCCATGACTACAGTTATGTTTTTCTCATTAAACCTTGGTGTTTCTAAAATCTACAAGACTTAGCTAATTATTCTAACTTGTGTAAGGCATATATGGAAGAGAGACCCATTGTGTCAGGAAGTCTCATGACTTGCTTCCATAGCTAATCTCATGATTTAGAGTGCTTGTATCTGTTTCAATCTAGTAAATAGATTTCTTATACTTTTAATACTAGGAAGTTGAATTGCTGTGAAATTTGAAAAACTTCATTTGAATTTAAAATCTTTGTTATAAGTCTTGCCACACAAGAATTGTAGTTATAATTATTCTTAAAGTGATAGTTTTTCCATATTTTTTTGCCTCCTGGTGTATCTCAGGTGAGAGATCAGACCTTTGATTAAATGCTGTGCTCTCATTTGCTTCAATTCCATGATTTTGGTGCCCCTTTTCTAAGTTTGTCTGGTGCAATGATGAGTGAACAGAATTGCAAAGAGCTTGTACATGTTTTTACTGAATTCATTGTGGAATTGTATTCCTTCTCTCTTCTGGAAGACTTTACCTATATACATTATAGGCCAGTTATTATCATCTGTGTTGATTTTATTTCCCAAATTCACCAGTAAAGTTAGTTCTGCTTTTTGGGGACTTCATATCCTTCTTGACATAACTCTGTAATACCTGTTTAAAGACCATTATACAAAATCTGTTTGTTAACTGTTCAACTATTATCCTTTCAGTCTAGTTCTTTGCTATCTCCATCATAGCTGGTTTTACTTTCCTGCCCTTAAATTCCTATATTGATTTCAATTTTCCTCAGTTTAATAATTTTTTGTTGATTTTCCATGAAAAGTATTAGTCACATAAATAGTTGATGTTGTAGCTTCTCCATCCACGAAAACCCCTCCAAAAAGTCATAAAAATTACAAATGGTAAGTAGACCATGGCCTACTTCAGATAAATGTGTGCTTCAGGTTTTTCATTTACTTCTGCATCCTTTTTCTTTCCTTAAAAATATATTCTGGTAATTCTTGGAATAATTTATACTAAGGAGGTCAGGAGAAGCGGGATTGAGTTAATGATAGCCGAACATTGGCTCTGCAAGGATCTCATTTCAAGGTAATGAGACAAAGACAGCTAAGGGTCTAACTATCCAAGGATAAAGAAGCAAGGTAGGAGATGAGTATTATCATTGTCCAGCTGATCATTGTGTTTGTTTCTGAAGAAAGAGGCTGCCAAGGAAAGTCTAAAGAAGCCTGAGGCCTTACTTATATTCTGCTTGTTCTGTGGAGGTTATGAGGATGGGAGAGTGAGTTGGGGATGGAGAAAGACAAGAAACGAAAATGCATTTCTGTCACCTCTCCAGATATTACATTAGGAATAGGAGTAACAGAGTTTTTCTTCTGTTTTTTTTCCACTTGTGTGTAGAGAGGACTTAATTCTTGCAGTTTCTGTCTCTGTCTGCTGTCCCCCAACAAAAAGAAAATAAAAATTGCTGATGCAGTACAACTGGAAGTCATTAACCAGTGTACTTGGGCACTATTGACATTAATTTGAGAGCTCACCTAATTGATTGCTTTGCCAGAAGCTGGAAGTGTTGAAGATACATTGATTATGCAGAGCATTGGATATTGTATAGTTTGCTGTTTCCACAAAATTGCAGCTGATTTGTGAAGGAATTCTCAGAAGGTTTAGAAGTCAGGCAGTAGTTTGTGTGTTTTTCAGTAAAGTAATGACTCATCTATCCTTATTGATTTATATAGCTTGTTTCAACGCTCTGGTATAAAACGTTTTCTTTCTGCTTGTAATTGTCATATTTTGCCATCATAGAAGGGTGAGGTGAAGGGTGTTACATTGGGAAAAATTAGAACTATCAGGAAAAAAAAAATTAAAAAATCTTACCAACGGCCTGGACTCAAAAAATTTACTTAATATGTCTGGGGTATTATGTATCCATTCACAATTGGGTTTATTTGTGTAAAGTTGTGTTGGTTTTAGGGTGGTCTTGGGGTTTGTTTAGTTAGATTTTCTGGTTTTTTTTGAAACTTTGAATTTCTTAAACCAAAATGAGAGATTGTGATAATGCTGTGTACTAATTTTGTCTGAGTTAGAGTGAAATTCGCAGTACCTGGCATGGGGGCTGTGTTTGGTTTTGTGTTGCAGATGGTGTTGGTAACACAGGAATGTTTTTGTTGTTGCTGGGCAGGGCTTGCACTGGGCCAAGCCTTTTTCTGCTTCTCACTCCACCAGTGGAAGGCTGGGGGTGCACAAGGAGTTGTGGGGACACAGCTGGGAAAGGTGACCCCAACTGACCAAAGGGAAGTTCCAGGCCAGAGGGCATCATGCGCAGCAGGGAAACTCAGATGGGTAAAGGTGGTTGGCCAGACGGCCAGTGTGACTTGCTGGTGTAGTTGTGAGCAACAGGTTTGGGTTTCTTTGCAAACTTTTTCTTCTTAGTTTTGATTTTTACTTTTTAATTTTTTTTTAAATCTTATCTAAACTTTCTTTACTTAGCTCACAAGTTTCTCACTTTGGCCATTCTGATTCTGTCCCCAACCCCAGAGTGTGAAGGATTCAGTGAGTGTCTGTGTGATGTTTAGCTGCCTGTTTAAACCAAGACATAGTGACATATTTAAGCAAAGCTGAAGGTGTTTATTTTTTTTTTTCTTTTTACCCACTTGCTTGCTGCTTAGTTTTTGGGTTGGTTTGTTGTTTTTTTTTTTTTCCTTTGTTTTCCATGGTGACCTAGAGATTTGCAACAATTATAATAATCTTTGCTTACTGAATGTGCCAAGCTCTGGGAAGAGCAAGCAGGTGATCATTTTTCTATTCTTAAATCTAAATTAATGAACTTCAGCACCCTCTTGTGCTGGTCCTGCCATTACCATAGAGGAGGCAGGGCTTCACACAAGCCTGGCAGCCACTGGGTTCTGCACTGGGGTTAATCAAGATTGTAGCCTGCTTCCAATCATAACTAACACAGCAGTCCCACTTGGATTTCTCATTAGCAATGTGCTGTTCTGAAATGCATAGATGCACTGAAAGATTGATGTAATCTGAGCAGGTATGCCTTTGGACAACATGTAAGGATAAAAAATATCACATCTAACTCATGTTCACATTGGTATTCTTGTTGCCCGGTTGCTTCTGATACCATTTGTAATATCTCAGCCACGATTTCTTGCCTTGTTTTAAGTTATGCCTTGATATGATTGCAGAGAGAACATGCTGCATTTCTAGTTTCTCTATCTGTGTAGATTCTGGCTTCTTTTGTTTTCTTCTGTGTCAGTAACGGCCCTTATGGGATGATTTGTCTTCCTATTTTAGTCTTTGGCCTTGGAATTATAAAATTGTTTTATCCAGATGACAAAAATGCAAATGGATGTCATTAATATGTTCAAGTACCTCCCTGACTGTACTTTATTTGTTCTTCTTGCTGTGTTCTCATGGTTTTCTTTTTGCCTCCAGGCAGCCTCTTCAGACTTTAGTAGAGCAAAACTAGCAATGTAAATGATGACAGCCAGGTATAGTAATAGATATGGTTTTCTTACCAAGTAATACCAAGAACTTCCCTGGATGCCCATTCAGAAAAGAAAAAAAATTCAAGATTGCTATACATATTATGAGAGAAAATAAAGCACAACAAAAAGATCCCTTTTCTTTTGTGTTCTGACAATCTACTTGCTAAGAGGTCTGTTAAAAAAAAGCAATTCATAGAAATGTTTGTCATGAATGATTTGACTATATAGTCTGTTACCAGCTATAAACATCTTCTCTTTAATGCCTTCTGGATGTAATTGATTTTCCTTGCTATTGTGGTTAGGACAAAGCAAAAGTTCCAGGTGTATTGTTTAGTTTAGGGGATTCTTTTTGGTGTTTTTTGGTGCAAGAATTAAGAAAAAAATCTACCTTAATTTCTATCCTAATGGTTTAAATTTTTGTCACTAGGCATAGTAGTGTATCATTAGCAGCTAAACAAAGAAAGATGTACAAGGACTGTACAGGACTTCCACTTGGTTTGCTTTTTTCTGGGCTAAAGATGATTATTTGCCAAAATTCTATAAAGTAAATTTCCATTAAAGTATTTGCAAGGATGTCTGTATTTATCTATGCAATATCAACTTTTTTTTTTAACCAGTGTGTGTCTTGGACCTGAGTCTTTGCATACATGCATATTAAAATCCTATTTTAGCAGCTTTATGTTTTTTTTTTCTTTATTGTTGCTGTGTTTGGAGGTTGCTCCTACCAGTTATGGCTGATATCAAACTGTGATTGTAATGAAATAGTCAATCACAGTAGTGAATGCAGAAGATTACCATTTTAATGACTAATTTTCCTTCAACTTTTCATTGTCGGCCAGTCCCATTTATGTAATAATTCTCACAGGATGTAACATGTTTACTTCCTACCATAAAATTTTATGTAGAACTCTGTACCAATTTGTAAATGTAGGGACAAGACTCTGAAGCTGCTGTGAAGAGAATCTTGATGTCCAGTCTGTTCCAATAGTGCCTATGCTGAAAAGCCCAGGATGTCCACTGGCTGCAGTGCTGACTAGATCAGAAAGCATGTAAAGTATTGTATTTCATACAAGTGTAAACCAGAGAACTATATTAAATCACATCCTCTTCCTATCTGTCTTTTCATCATATCTGGTGCATTTCAGGTTTTTAACTAATTCATGCCTTAAAGCTGATTCTGCATCAGATTGATAGAGTATGTCTGTGTCCTGCTTGATCAGACTAATGTAACAGAGGTTTATTGGTAATGCATGCAGTTCACTAAGTATAAAAAATTGTTAAGAAAAAACCCTCTTCATATTGTTTCTTATTATCAAGAATTTCTGTTTAGTGTGATGTCTGTTTTGTAAAGACCATATGTAAATCAAATCAAAACAATTTCCACTTCTGTGCAGTATTTCTCATTTTCACTGATTGTACACTGATTACACTTCCCAAGGGTATCTGAAATTGTGATTCTTTTGAATGGTGTTTAATAAAACAGTCCCCTCCAGTTAGGATTTGAACTCTGACTTTTATCTGTTTTGTCTGCTAGAATAGTATGGAATATTACATATTTTTCATTAACGATACCTAATGACTTCTAGTACTTGCAACAGGATGAATAAACATGGATACTTAATACCTAATAGCTTGTCTGTTAGCCAGCAATAATAGTATAATACCATGTCCATTAACCTATATTGTAAGAAATCTTTTTTTCCTGCACTTTTTTGTTTTTAGAAGGACTTTTCATAGTGAGAATGTAATTTTCTTGTAACAGCTTACAATATCAAGAGGCAAACTGCAGGGCCGGTTCAATTTGCTAAATTCTGTATTATCCTTAAGAGACAGATTGAAATAGTGTCAGCCAGTCTGAAATTTGAGTGATATTTTGTGATTTGTTTGCTCATTTGTTTTAAAAATAATGACTCATATTAAATAATGCGTACTACCCAGGAAGACTAATATGCAAAGTTTTTTGAGCAAGATATAACTATTTCAAAAAATTCTTATGGTATCTTGTGAATGGATGCATTAAATGATTTTTATTTTTTTGTGAGCTATAAAATGCTGGGGTTTAGATATTATTTTGATTATTGTAATATTTTTCAGTAATATTGTATACATTTTATGTAAATTATATAATAATTTTTTAAGTTATTGAAAGATAACTTAAGTTATTGAAAGATAAGATTGAAAGATAAGAAACTTTATATGCAATTGTAGTCATAGTTCTTCTGTCTTCATGTTAACTTCTATTTATTACAATATGCAGGAAATGACATCGTTTTATTTCTTCTCCTGTTTCCTGTGTGACATGAGAGACCTGTTGATGATCAAAAAGCTTCTTAATCCTGTGGTTCAGTTTGAAGACCATAAGCAACTTAAGACTTTTTCCTTCCCTCTGCCTTTACATGTGCATTTTTCTTATGATTTGTAATAAATGGTGACCATATGATTCAACTAGAATCCACATAATCATAACTGAACAGTTCCCTCTATGAAATTTCTATTGGTGCATGGGGCAGGCAAAATTTGTTACCTGTGGCCTGTAGTGGGAAATTTGGGGAAGTCTTGTCCTTCAATGCTTGTGAAAGAGGAAGAGGAGATGAATCTGTAAATTGTGGGATGCCATAGGATGGAGATATCTAGAGGCTAGATTGTATGGCAGCTTTTTCATGTTTTTGCCAACTTTCAGTTTCTGCAGTAGCAGTCTAGATAACTGCTGGTGGCAAACTTTGGTAAATATTGCAGCTGATTATATTAGCTTCATGATGTCATACTGTATTTCCATTGTGTATGGGTAGTGTGAAACCTGAAAAACAAACATGGTTAGTTGTTCAAAAAACAGATGCAGTTGTGAGGTATCTTCACTGTGGGTTGTGATATAGAGTGTACTGTGTATGCATCACCTTAGATAAACTGTATGTATGTATTTCCTTATATTTTCAACAGCTATAAGAGTTTCCTCGCTTATTACAATTACATAGTAGCCATGAAACTCCGAAGAAGAGATATGAATAAGATTTTGTAACTCTCTAGTTCTACCGAATGTTGCAAGTGTCATAACTTTATAAGAGGAAATGGTCACATTGTTTTAAAATAACCAACCTGGTGGCCTTCTGTGTTGAAGTGACTACATGGTTGGACAGGAGAGGGGTTACAGATGCCATTTATCTGGACTTCTGCAAAGACTTTGACACAATTCCCCGAAAACATGCTTCTCTGTTCAAATTTCAGAGAGATGGATTTGATGAGTGGGCTGTTAAATGGGTAAGGAACTGGCTGGATGTCTCATACAGAGGGTAGTGATGGATGGCTTAGAGTCCTAATGGTCATCTGTAACAAGACATGTCTCCCAGGGGACAGGGCACAGGGACCAGTGTTATTTAGTATCTTCATCAATGACACCTTGAAGGGATTGAATGCACACTCAGTAAGTTTGCAGATGACACCAAGCTGAGTGGTGCAGCTGACACTCCTGAGGGACAGATGCCATCCAGAGGGACCTGGACAAGCTCGAGCAGTGGCCCATGGGAATCCCATGAGGTTCAACAAGGCCAAGCTCAGGTGCTGCCCCTGGGTCAGGGCAATCCCTGGTGCCAGCCCAGGCTGGGCATGAACAGATCGAGAGCAGCCCTGCCCAGAAGGGCCTGGGGGTGCTGTGGGTGAGAGCTGGACATGAGCCAGCCATGGGCAGTGCCAGCGCAGAGAGCCAAGGGTGTCCTGGGCTGCACCCAGAGCCCCTGGGCAGCAGGGCAGGGAGGGGATTCTGCCCCTCTGCCCCGCTCTGCTGAGACCCCACCTGCAGAGCTGCCTCCAGCCCCGGGGTCCCGGCACAGGAAGGACATGGAGCTGCTGCAGAGAGGCCAGAGGAGGCACCAAGGTGATCAGGGGGATGGAGCACCTCTGCTGTGAGGGAAGGCTGAGAGAATGGGATTGTTTGGCCTAATGAAGAGAAGGCTTTAGGGTGACCTAATTGTGGCCTTCCAGTACTGAACAGAGCTCTAAGAAAAGATGGAGAGAGACTGTTCACAAGAGCATAGTGTGACTGGGCAAAAGGCAAGGGACTCAAACTTGAGAGTAGGTTTTGATGGCAAATTAGGAAGAAATTCTGGACTGTTAGGGTGGTGAGTGACTGGCAACAGCTGACTGGAGAAGTTGTGGATCTTCCATCTCTGGAAGTGTTCAGGGTCAGGCTGCTTGGGACACTTTTCTGCCTGAACTAGGACAGGGTGTCCCTGCTCATGGCACGAGAGTTGTAGGTAATCTTAGAGGTTCCTTCCAGCGCAAACTATTTCATGATAAGAGTAGATTTTCAGTTGTATTTACTAATTCCTAAAATAAACATTTGATGCCAACACATCAAACCTATTTTTACTCTTAAGTTTATGGTGGTTTTGTAGGCTTAAGTACCAGGTATTTGCTGTCTGTGTGTTAGCCTCAGGTTACAGTGGCTCTTTTACCATATATATATTACTGTTATGTAGATGTCACAAACTTTAATGAATTGCATATAGGAATATGATTATATTGGATAGATGAAGGGATCTGGTTATAGATACATCACTCTTGTATTAGTGTTTTGGCTTGCATAATTTTAACACTTTTAACAAAATGTTAAATAAAGTGATATTTTTTAATCACTTTGTTTAACAAGTTGTTTCACTGAGGAAACTTATACCTAGTGAACTATGTGAAAAATATTTATCCCTGTAGCATACCACACCACAGTGATGCATATAGTTACTTTGGGTAAAGAGGGAGTTACAGTACTTCATACTGTTGTGTTTCTTTGTAATGAACAAAAGCTTTAATATGTAAGAATTTGTCAGAAGCAATTGTTTTTTGAGTTGGTATTGTATGATAGCAGTGAGAATGTTGCCTAAGTTGGTATTTAAGTTTTTCATATGAAATAAAAACACTACAAGGATGATAGATAAGTTTTACCCATGAGAGAGATGTGATGACAAAACAAACTTCTGCTAAGGAGGTGATTGTGTTTTTAATGAAAGGGACATGAATTTTTCAGGTTCTTGACCAGGAAAATTCTAGGGTTTATTTAAGTATCTAGGAGGCCTTCAGAAGGTCATCAGAGTAATGAGGCAAATGAAATGTTTTTTTCTGTGAATGATCTTGGAGTTAACCAAAAGGATGCAGACATAATAGTATTTAATAGTTTTCATTACCATGACCTCCTCCTATTTATGAACATTAACTGTGATCTTGTGAGGCCATTTTAGAAGGGAAACAGTGTGAGCATAAAACACTTGTTACATGAATGTGTACTGTAAAATAAATTTCCAGCGACTTTAAAAGCCTTGAAGTTGTGGTAAACAGATATATTTGCCTGAGTAAATGAATTTAATGGGAGTGTATAAGTTCAAATTGCACAGAGGAAGCAAAAATAAAAATTACTTTCTTTTAAAAATATTTGAGATGGTAATGAGATTATTATATTAGGGTGAACAGTAAAGCTGTTGAATAAACTGGGGTTTTAAGAGGATTTTTTAAACTTATAATACGGAATAGGAAATATGCCTCTATAGCTTTGGAAGCATTAAAAGTGAAGATAATGCAAAGTCATCTTTTGTCCCTGAGTGAATAAATATTGTATTCATACACTTCTTAGACAAGGAGGAAATACTAAGCTACTAGACCACTGAACCATGGACCTATTGTGTGGTTACATGGAAATTTTTTCTTCTTGTGTATTCAGAATGGTACGAAATAAAATATTTTATATGTATTTCTTAGCATGTGGACACATTTGTTTGTTTGATTGAGCATTGTGAAAGCAAAGGGGAATATTATTTTTAATTTTTAGAATTTATCGTGCATTCTTCTGCTTAAACAATATGCTGAGAAAGATTCGGTTTTCCTATAACCATTTGTGAATGTACAGTATTCCTAGTGTGTGACCCTTGTTAAAAATTTTACAATGCATTGGTACTCTCTTTTTTATTTTAATTTTTTGAAAATTATTTTATAATTTATTTTAATTTTTTATTTTAATTGTCTACATTTTGTAGGCTATCAGGTTATGATACATGCTGTTTGGTGAAAGATGTTTAGTTTTGAAAGCAGTGTTTTCTAAGTCCAGAGTAAACATATTTTGATAATAAATGTTCTTTTGATGAGAGTATTTTATAAGATGAAGAATTGGTTTTACAATTTCATTTGCATTTTTCAACAAATTAGGGTGTGCTGATAGTCTTGTTTAATACAAATGCATGAAAACTGCACTTAGTAAAATTGTGAGATAATGGGAATCATAGATAATTTATATTGAGAATTTGTTTTCTAACCAAGATATTTAAACTGGTTTGAAGATAGTGGTTGTCTGCAGTTATTTAGTATTTCAAACTGTATATGTTCCAAATATGTTGTTTTGTTTAGTACTAAATAATTTGCAGGACAAAATAGACCAGAAAATAACCTTTTTGATGCCTAGTGTCATCAGTAACAAAAAGAAAATAAGATTAAAAGGTGATACTGTGTGCCACAGAAATGGAAGGAGTATTTTGTTTGGCCTTTAACAGGGGTACGTAGAGTTCTGTATCTGAAAATCATGTTGGAGTAATTAGGAATGATTTGTATACCCTTTCACTATTACCAAGTAAAACAGGAACACTGGTCTTGATAGACGGTTGTTCAGTCCTCTTAGAAGCCAGGGAGAAACTCTGTAAATCCAGATGCATTCTAAAAAGGTCCTTATAAAATTATGAGTATTGAATTGAGTATACTGCAAAATTTTGGGATTGTTTTCATACTTAAGGTGTTTTAAATTAGTTGGTGTTACCATTATGTAGGTGGTGAGGCCAGCTGGTAAACGTAACGTAAAATGCTCCTTACAACTCTTCAGTCCTTACACTCTAGACTGTCTTCTCCTCTTGTATCATGGGCAGATTAGTGATACTTACTCCTGGAGTGATGCATAAGGATGAGGGCAAGGAGAGCAATTCCATTCTCTTCACTCTTCCCCTCCCATCAAATGTGAAGCTGGGTAGTGAGTTGTTACAAAATGCCTCAGAGCGAGTATATATTCTCATGAGGTCTGAGGTAGCAGGGGTGCTCAGGACATCTAAAAATTAAGTTTACTTACAAAGAAATTTGGTTTTAACTTGTTTGTAAAAATTCACTTATGTGATGGATTAATGAATCCCTTTCAGTTAATAATGCAGTATTTTATTTCATGAAAGACTATACATTTGTTGTGTAAAAAGATCTTTTTTCTAATGAAAAGGAACCTCTCAAAGTTATAAATCAAGATTGTGAGAAGATTGAAGATCTAACTGAATCATTACAAGTATACGTTAAAAATGGACATAATTTCCTTCAAATATGTTAGTTAGTTTCCTTCAAATATGCAGGAATAGAAATATTTATATTTCGCTTTTGAGTGCTCACAGAAATTGGTAGTACTACTGGTGCTTAAAGCTGGAAGTTGTTGAATTTCTGTTTTGATTAAGCAAATTGTTGAATTTACTGAAGGTGAAGAAGTACATTCTGGCAGTTAGTTAAGATGAGCCTTGCCTTCTGCTGTTCACTAATGAAATTTGGGTGTCCGAAGAACTTGAGTGTGATGACAGATTATCCATGCCTTATTTTTGTCAGTGTTCTGTAATTGCAATATGGGGTCATGAATTAAATGCATGTTGCCAATAATAATTACTTTGTCACAGCTTTATGACAAATATAATTTAAATTGATGCTTGGGGAAAGCAGGCAGTGTATCAGTCCTCTTGAATAGGAAAAGTCCTTTCTAGTTTAAATTTTAAATAAATCTTTGGAACATAAACTTCATTTTCCACAATTTCTGCCTGTTGTTTTCTGAGGGAGATATGGCAAAAGAGCCCTGTGTTTGTATATAGCTGTCTTTATTTGTCTGTATTTCTAAGATAAGTTTGTGCTGAATTACCAATAATTTAAAATTAGTTGGGTTTATATTTATGGTCAATTTAATAGTATAATTTATGTCAAAGAAATGATATTATTAAAATATTGTTAGGAACTGATTCTAATGAGTGCCCTGGTTTGTTTGATGGATTCTTAGGACTAAATCTGTTAGTAAATACTTAAAATATTGCATCTTCCTGTGGAAAGTAATTTAAAAATGAAATGGAATTTTTACTTAAATTTAAATGTGGTTAAATTATAATGGAATTTACTTGTAATTTCCTACTCACAGGACTAGGAAGATATATATAATCTTAAATATTTTTAACTATATGCTTTAATTTAGCTGTTTAAAATTTAATAGTGTTCTACTTTAATACTTTGATCTTTCTTTTTACCCTCCTTTTGACCACTTTTTACCCTAAAACATAGTTTTGAAAGTGTTAGTCAAAAGAGAGGCAAAGTAATCTTTCCCTTTGTGGGAAAGAGGCATCATCTGATAAATTTAGAGATAGTAAGGCAAATTTTAAGCTAAGTACGAAGTACCTATGTAAACACACACATGTTGTAAAGCATCTTCTCTTAAAACTGCTTCATTACTGGGATTTTTTAAAAGATGTTCATGTAATGATATCCTATTTCTTTCCTGCTAGTAGAACAGTGGTAACCTGAATGCCTCAGTTTACAGCATATAGACATTTTTGTATATCAGCAATCTTTTTGCTTTATATTTATTTTTTGTATGTATTGCATAGTTGTGAATTTAGTCGAATTTACGCGTGATCTAAATTAGTCCCTTTTAAATGCTTTTGCTTTGTGTGGTTTGCCTGAATCTTTCGAAATTAATGTATTCTGGAAGTCTTGGTAAAAAAGAGTTTAACCAAAACTATACCAGCTAACTGCACATCATTGTAGGTTGTGGCACACAATGATTTCCCAGGAGGCAGACCAGGGAAATGCACATTGAGTGTTTGAGACCTTAAACACTGTCTTGGATGGTGTAGCCATCTGCTTCATGCGGGGCAGGCTTCAGAGTGGGTGGCATGTGGGCCTCAGTCTGTAGCAGATGACAATGCAGAGGTAAGGCAAGAAAGTTTGAGGACTGAATTGGCAGGAGAGATTTTTGCAAACTTAATCTCTTTTCAGACATAAAACTGAATTTTAGTAAGCTCTCCCTGGCTCTTTTTTTCTTTCTTTGGCCCTTTTTCTTTTTTTGGCTCTTCTTTTTTCCTTTTTTTCTTTTTTTCTTTTTTTCTTTCTTTTCAAACTTCAAATAAAGTTTGCTTAAGCTGGCATCCAACCAAAATGGAGAAAAAATTTATGGAGTAAGGAATTGGGAGAAAAGGGGTTTATTCTACCATTAGTATTGCCTTGTGTAGTGAATACTTAGCTTCATTACTCTTCTCTATTTACATGATAGCGTATTTTTACTCTAGCAAAGTTCATTCTTCTGAGGAATATTTTTGCAACTTTTATTTATGTATATTGCACAGAAAAAATTGCATATTGAGATCTACTTACAGACAGTAAGTAGTGCACCTGTTTAAATAAGAGAACAGGGTATTCGTTCTGTGCCAGTTGATTTTTATATTCCTGTGTTTTTTTTGCGGTTGCTTCTGTTTTAGGTTCTGTAGATGTTCATTAATTGTGAGGCTTTTTAGTTGGAATTTGAGTGGCTGTTATTGTTGCACCTCAGTCTTTCTTTTTGAATTATCATCTCTGTTTTTTCCCTTTTGCACTTTCATTTATTGAATAGAATGTAAAATAAACTAATACTTAAAAATCTAATTCAGAGTAGGCAAGATATTGAATTTCTGTAAAACAATGCAGAACAGGAATTCATATATAATAGGCTGCAATACATAAAAAGAAAATGATTAAATCATATCTCACTTATCATAGATCTTTTTGATAGGAGCAAAATCTGTGCCATTAGTTCCAGACCAGCGTATTTCCCATTCACAATGCTTTAGTGCATAACTTATAAATCTCTCCTCATCATCTTATATTACTTTTTCAAAGCAAGTCTAACATGAAGCAAGACACGATGAATGAAAGTCAGTGAAGGTCGACTAGACAATCCAATTACTAAAGATTCTTGGAAGAACAGTACTGTGATCTGTAATAGAATTGTGTGTGAATTTCTGTCTTTGTTGACAAGGGTCATTTCTGTAAAACTGCAGTTTTCTTTTTTATGGTAATCTAGTTTTAGATTATGCTAGTCTAATCTGTTTGTAAAATACATCAGAATGTCAGTTGTTTAAAAATTTGTTAGTTCACAGAAGCCATATTTATAATACACATTTTATGCACCTGTTCAATCTCCTGAGTAGTGAAGATTTAGCACACAGCTACACATTGCATAACAAAGAGGCAGTGTTAAGGTGCATAATCATTGCATACATATCACTGCTAATTTTCCATGCTTTTTTTGTCTTTGTTCATCACTCACTTATTTTTCTTTCATTCTGCTGAATAGATGATCTCTTACAAGTATAAAACACATTCATATGGTAAAAGGGATTGCTATTTCTGGAACCTCCTTCTAATAGAAACAGTGACCCAGGCTGCATATTGGAGTTAGTACAGAACTTTAAGTCTGTATAGAAACTGTTGGTGCTGGATGCTGCAGATGGTGAATAAGAAGAAGGCCTAGTTAAGCAGAAGAAGAGATGTTTCCAGTCTTAGAAGTGTCCTTTAACTTTAACTTTGTTGCTTCCGTATCACAGATCACAGAATGAGTTGGGTTGGGAAACCTTCTGGGGTAGCTAAGTCTAAGCTTTGACCAAACATTTTGTCAGTCAGCACTGAGTGCCATGTCCAGTCGTCCTTTAAACACCTTTTAGAAAAGGGACCCCACCACCTTCCTGGGAAGCCCATCCCAATGTCTGATCACCTTTTCAGATATGGCTGAACTTTTCCTACTTTTTGTTTTCCTTAATGCAAATAGATCTAATGAAAAAAAAACCAAAACCAACCAAACTTAAGCATACCAACATTGTATCATTATGGTTTTGAGCCGTATATAAATAAGGACCGATAGGATTTAGTTGTCTGTTGTTCTAAATGAAAACTAAGTAATTTTATTTAACTACCAGTTTATACATAAGTTTTAAATAAATTCCAAATCACTACACATTCTTCTTTTCCCCAAACCCTGCAAAAAAAATAAGAAAAAAAAGGTGTAATATAAATTTTACCTTTTAACCTTTTAGCAGATGTTTAGAATTACAGGTATTTTGATCTGATGTTTCCATGCATAGTCTCTTACATTCATCTTACGATAAGCCATTTTAATGAAATTGCAAGTGTGTGTGTGTATAAATATAGAAGTACATATATGTATATTCTTTCCCAGCTAATTCAATCATGGGAAAGTGGAGTAATATTTAAAGTGTTTAACCAAACAGAATATCAAGTGGTCTTACTTACAGGCTGTCTGAATGGGAAGCATGTTAAAAAAAAATCAATTGCTATAAATGACATAGGATCTGAAAAAGAAGTAGTTAATTCCTAGATACTGGTATAACAAAGGATTCTCATAGGAAGGTACAGTTGATTGAAACAATTTTTACAGTGTTTCCCAATAAAAGTTGAAGTAATCTTCTCCAGATGGTGGAGTTTTATTGTCTGACAACAAATGACAGAAACGCTGCTTTTTTTATTTATAAGTCAAGATTTAAGAACAAGTTGTTTGCAGTAACAAAATATGTGTCTGAACTACCACAGAAATTGCAAGGCATAATCAGGTTATATCACACTCCTTTTGACTGTAAAATCATGAGACATACAGAGGTAATGAAGAACCTTTTTCTGATTAAAAAAAATGCTGCACATTTAAAAAGCACTGAGAAGGCTCATTGCTGATCTGTAAAATGTTTAGTATAAATGGTCACAATCTACTGTTATTAATTTTATTAGAACTATTTTTCCACAGGTTTTGTTTAGATTACACAAAACACTGTAGTATGGAAAGTAGATATTTTAAGACATAGTAATTTTATTATTTGCATTCAAAATGTAATTTCTCAAAGTCTTCATGGACCTAAATGTTAGCTATTAATAAGAAATTGTTTGTAGTTGAAGGTTTAAGCTGTGTAATGAATTTGTGATATTAGGCATTTATGCTACTGATTTTTCATTACTACATTTTCGTGATAGGTAGGACAAAGCTGTCTGCAACAGAGAATTACACTTGAATCTTCTGTAAGGAGGGTAGACTAAGATTGTAATAGAGTCCTTCTCTAAGATTATTAGCTGAATCAGAGATTTTAATTTATTTTCTTTAGTAGATAGACTTTTTTTTCCACAGCCCTGGTTTGGTTCTGGTAGCATCATGAGTAAATTTCTAAGCCTTTGACTTGTGATGGTATTTGTCACAGGTTCTTGGTAATCAATATCTCAAAAAAGTAATAGTTGATTGGCTGTCCTTAGTTGAGAGGAGTGGGCAAAAGTAAAAATGTAATGCTGTGTCATCAAATCAGAGTAGAAATTTCTTGCCATAGTGGTTTGCTTTTGTTCAAGCAGGCAGACCTGAGACATGGGTCTCTGCAGATACCCCATAATCACTACCCAGTTTGAGATTGAATCTGTTCAGCTAATGCTTTTTCCTTTCCTTTTGGCCTGTTTTCAGTCTAATTGGGTTCTAAATACACAATCTAACAGGCTTGTCTTTTACTTTTATTTGGTAGATGTGCTGCAGTAAAAATCTCTGCTCACTGAGAAATTGTTTCTTTGCGGTCTCTAACAATTTTCAGTAACCCTGCACTAGGTCTCTAACAATTTTCAGTAACCCTAAAACAATACAGCTTTTATGAGGTAATGGGCCTATAAATCCATATCTCTGGGTTATCTTTTCAAAAGTTCTTCTGCCAGAGTCCTCACCAAGGTCACCAAATGCTGCCAGGGTGCAGGATTGTGACATCTTGGGCAAGTTGGAGCTCTGGGTGATGGTGATCCAAAGCACAGCAGGAATAGTGTTCCTATATGAATTCACCTGAGGCTCAGCTGTGCACTACATCTTTCAAAACTTCTTTTGCTTTTTTGGTTCTGTGGAAACAGGAAGGCATCCATAGAAATTCTGAATGTTCTCAGCATTCAGGAGTTAGAATTCCAGACACAGTGAGACATTCCTGAGCCATGTAGCTGGAAAATACAGGCTTTTTCCCACAGTCAGTATATGGTTTTTCATTACTGCCATTTGCACTGGGAATATATACTTCTCAGAAGAAAAAGAAAAAAAGAAAACAAAAAGAAAACAAACCTTACTTGTTTAAATGAATGTGTGTAGATGTCCTCTTAAGTGTACCTATGTCAGTATTACATTCTTCACAAAGTTGCTTTTGATCATTTAGTCTACTTACAAAGCAATGCATTTACACAATAGATTGTGTTTTATAGTTATTAAATTTTACAAAACAAACTTAATTGTAGATGAAAAATAGTTGTATAAATAAATAAATCTCAATAATAAACTAGATAACATCTCCATTTGTCTGAAAACTGACACAGTGCTATATTGCCATCAGATTACCTAGTCTCATGTGAGAAACAGATGTAATACTACTTTTAAGTTGAAATCTTCAGTTGCTGTGTTTTAGTTGCAAAGAAATATAAGACAAGGCATATAAATTCAAGGTAGCACACAATTCAAATTCTTTGCAAAGTCAGTGATGGGTATGGTATGAGTATATGGGATGACAATAACTAATCTGTTATATTTTCATTTTTGTATATAATTTATGAAAATAGTGAATAGAATTGTCTCTTGGGTTATTTGCACATAAATAGGATGACAGTAAGATCTGAATTTGTGGCTATCATCTGCTGTCTTGTGTTTCTTTTTTCTCTGCCTTCTGCCAGAAATATTTTTTCTTCCTAATTTTCATGTATATATGTCCATGCATAACTGTGCAAACGCAATAATCTCTCTCAAACTCTTGAAAGAAATAATAGTAATGGTTATAATAATACTAATGGTCTAAATGAGCCGATGTTGTGTAGAAATTTCTTAAGCGGTGTTAAGTATGTGGTTATATCACCTTTTCAACTGTTACCTGTTTATCTTTTCTGTAGGTGACAGATCAGTCGGTGAAAGCTTTTGCTGAACATTGCCCTGAGCTGCAGTATGTTGGTTTCATGGGCTGTTCTGTAACTTCAAAGGGAGTCATTCACCTTACCAATGTAAGTATCATAGCTACCTTCTGCTAGTCACTAGTGTTTTGGACTACAGCCATGTCATAGGTGTCAGCCAGGATAATATTATGTGTATGATTTATAGCACTGACATGGACAGAAACATGATTAAGTGAGTGAACTTAGCATTATTTAGATTTCACTGTATAAAAACACTTTACCAAAAATATATTTATGGGACTATACGTTTTCTCACAAGTAACAATGATGTTCAGGTCAAAACTCTTTAAAATATGTAATTGCAGCTGATTCCATTGCAAACAAAACAAAATTCCATTTTAAAATACAAAATTCTAATTGCAAGAGATTAAGACAGACCTCTGGTTGCAGAAGTGTACCCCCCTGTGTACATACACTTTGACTATATTCATCTTCTTATTTGACATAGATAATATGACAGATACATTTTATTTTCTTTCCTTTTTCTTTTGCATAACAGGAGTGAGCGATGTGTGGGAAAATTTACTTGAGTGAATCTGCAGAAAGTAATATAAGTTTTCAATAAAATGGATTACTTGAATGAGGTGAACAAACACCATCTAATTAAAATTTGTAACTGAAAGTACGTCCAGGGATCATGCAAACATGAAAATAGTTAAGGAGATCTTGAGGTAGGAAGTAGAGAGCATATTTAATAAAAATGGAGTGTGACTGGTGAAAGCAAAGGCTTTCTTTATGCAGCTGTAAAGGTCTCCTATTGTTATACAGAACCATTCAGCATATCGATCAATTACTTTCATAATTTTAGAGCTGCTTAGCTGAAGATACTGAAGAATTGAAAACATTTGGAACACATGCAAAAAGAAATAAGCCAGGGAAATTAATTTGGATGGCAAAGTTATACAACCTCAAAGGATGCAATTTCAAAATCACTGTATATTGAAGTGATAAGCAAAAGGTGTGCATATCTGTTGGAGAAAGAAATTATACAAATATTTTCATATAATATGAAAACTACCTTTTTATAACCATAGGTTATGTTTATATATACAACATAAATATAGGAGGTACAAAATTTAGACATTTTACGTAGACAGGGTATGTAGGGAAATTTCCACTAAGATCACTCTTCAGCTACATGTTTTGATTGCTGCATTATTCTGACCTAGATTTATTGAGTATTTAATAAATGTTAGATGTCTTATCCTTCAACAAAATGGCTTTATAATCACATTTATTTGATTGAAGAAGAGTCAAGAGCTTGACTTTTTATTAATGTGTTTCTGATTTTCATGTGTTTAATAATAATAAATTATTAGAAATCCTGATTTACATTGGAGCGACCCCATTGAGCGTAGTCCTTCAGAAAATATCTGAGGGTGCTTAGACTTTTAGTATGTAATTACTTTGTAAGTAAATTGGTACATGTTGGGACTTGAGATTTAGGTATTTCTGTTTCCTTCCCTCAAGCTGTATCTGTACAACTTTTGTAGGCTGTGAATACTGCAAAGACGGTGATGTGATAACGCTGAAAGTCAGGGATTGCTTAACCTGGAGAGGGCTCAAGGGAGACCTTGCTGCAACCTTTCAATACTTAAAGGGGGTTTGTAAGAAAAATGGGGACAGGCATTTTAGAAAGACCTGTAGCAAGTAGTAACATTATCTGCTGCATCTGTCTTTCCCGGAATTCATCTGTTCATGACATAATTTTTTGTTCTAACCATTTGTGGTTGGTTTTGTGTTGAGTACTTAACTGGTGTTTCATAACCGTTTAGGAGTAATTCCAGTCTGAAGTTACTAGAGAATGTAGAATCTGCTGTTTGCTCTCTGTGGCCTGTGAGTGTGTCCCTCCAGGCTGTGCAGAGCTAGTTGCCTTCTGTCCAGCTTCCTGTGTGCAAACTGGAGATAACAGCAGTGGCCTCGGTTGTGAAATTGCTTTGGGGCTGATGGATGTATAAAAATTGAGTAGTTTATTATTACTGTATTTTCCCCCTAGTAATATTAGCTCTCTTTAAAAACACCGCCACTTGAAAAATTCTTAATTACAGTGCTGCTGCATTGCAGAGCTTTTTTTAATAGCTAATTGTGGGGTATGAAAGAGAAAGTCTTGTATACTTAAGAAAAAGAAGAAACATTCAGGGTTTATTTTCACTCTTTTTGTACTGAACACAATGGCAGTCAGAAAAAATTTGCTTTTTGAACAAGACCATGTCATCAGGTTGGTGCCTTTTTTCCTTGAAATTATTGTAAACTGAAAAAAAATACTGATAAAGTAAATAATGATTATTGGGTAAGATGAGAGGCACTTCATGTACATACACAGAAAGAAAGGGAAAAAAGGAGTGTGTTTATATGCAATTCACAGTTAAAGTCCAGTTGAAACCAGCTGTTCGTTCTGATGACCTGAATGTGTTTCATTTTCCTTTAGTTTTAATGTGTCAAACATCGTTACAAAGGAAGTGAATGACCTCCTCCATGACATCAGAGTATTTAGTCCAACGCTTATCTGTGTCATTTCTGTGGAGGCGGGAAGAATGTTTTAGTTTATCTTCTGGTTTCACCACATCTCCACTGACTGTTTTCTTGTTTTATCTTTTAGTATTTAATTAGCTTTCTGCGTATAATTTTTTTCTTGTTTGCACTCATTCTCCCATCCACACATCCTTGTCTCTCAAGATTTTATCCCTGGTTATTTTCAACTTTGCTTTTCCTGTAAGTGTGAAGATCAACACAAATACGAAAAGTGCCTGTGCATATTAGGTGATTGTGTTGAGCACAGAGCAGCCAGAAGGGTAATCATTGTTCATTAACTGTATGGGAATAAGAAACTTTGTATTCTTTCTAGTGAGGTATTGATTTTGTAGTGTTACATCTTTGACCTCAAGAACAGTGGCATTTTCCTCCCCTGTTGTGGTAATTTCGTCTCAGCAGTTTAATTGTTGCATTTTTAATAGACTTTGTACAGCTGGCATCAGCAAATCTTGACATCTAGATATAGTTTTATTACCAAGCCACTTCCTTGGCTTCTTCCTTTGGTTTCTGGTATATATGCAAGAATAATAGCTTTGTAACAATATACTCTGTGCTTCTACACCATGTATTTCTGACAGTCTGTCTGGTAATTTTTGTTACAGATACCTATTTATGTATGTATCCTTGTACAGAACCTCGACAGAAAAAAAATTCTAACTTACTCTGCTAATCACCAATGCATGAAGACTGTTAATCTAAGAACTGTTTTTGGAATCATGTGATCTTCACTTCTTCATCTCATACTAGTTACCCATGTCCAATCTAACTTAGTGATTCCTATGTCTGAGTTGGTGGTCAGTATGAAGTCAATCAAAATTTAGATTTATGGAGCAAATTTTTGGGCTTATTCAGTGTAGACATCATCAGTGTGACAGATACATAATGATAGTCTACACATGACAAGACTGATTTTACAAGAGCCTTTCTGAACTGGGGTAATTTATGGTTTCTTTCTAGTAAATTATTTGTTTTGACACCAGGTGTTCTGCCTTTTGCTCTTTTTATGGTAGTATTTCAGCATACATTCTGATCTTAAAATCATTAAGCTTCCTGCCTAAGGGCATGATGGCTGTTCTTTGGCTAAGTACGGGGAAAACAGTATCTTAATCAATTTATATAATAAGCTGGATTTCATAAGGTGAAATATGATTATTTCAATCTGTTTGCCTTTAGTAATGTGCCCTTTTAAATATTAGTCTTTCAATGACAGGAAAAAGGCATTAAGAGAGGGTTTTGAATGCAATGATTCTGGGACATTCTTCATGAGTGTTGGCTTGAAATTTTACCTGATGTGGTGGTGTGTGAACATTTTTGCATCTTGTCAAACTGGACCTGATGATTTTGTTGAATGAAGTTAAATGTGTCCCTCTTAAGAGGTCCTTCCTCCTATTTTGGAGAATTAGGTGGTTTTACCCAACTGCCATTTCTTTCCATGAAGTGAAAAAGACATTGCAGAGAAGACTGCATGGTTGAAAGTGTTGGATCTAGGAAACTTCCATTTCCCCTCCACTGCCCCAAAAAAATTTATTAGAAGTACTTGACAGTAAATAACATGAAGGTGTAAACTATGAATCAGTAAAAATGGAATTCTACAGCAACTTTCATAGTTTATAAACTGGAAATGAGTCTTGTAACACAGATACTATATATGTAGTTTATATGTGTGTGAAAGTCCCTGCCCTAGAGGTAATTAAATCTTTGTCCTCCAACAGAGTTTTTGATTTCTTGTTTGTTACTTAAGCAATGTTTAGGTACTGTGAACCTTAATATTTCACAGTACCTAAGAATTGAAATTAAAACTTATTAATATGCAAAACATATTGATCAGTCTTTGGGAAAATAGTCTTCTTTGTAACTATTCAATAATTTTCCAAATCTTTAGGCCATGTATGATTACTATTCTAGGATCACAATATATCTGAATTGTGTAGTTCAGTTATGGCAACTCTTCAGTAAAAATTAATGAATGTGAGTGATTTTTTAAAAATATTTAATAGATTATATTGATATTACAAGCCAAAGAATATGGTTTACAGTTTTTTTTTTTTCTTGTTGCTGTTTTTCGTTTCCTGCAATCATACATTTGCTTTTGGAGACTTAAATCAGAGACCAGTTTATTCCCTGAAGGCATGTATACACAGAGTGTCAAGAAAATTAAGCCTAATTAGCAAAAATCTGAGTTTAAAGCTCATTAAGTCCTTATAAGGACTTACCTTCTGAAATTATTTGGCTGAAGAGGATTAATCTTACATTAATTGTTTAGCAGCGGACTTCTCAGTTATAGGTTTCAATTGGACTCAGGTTTAAAGTTCCTTTCCAACCTAAATGATTCTATAGTTCTGTTATCTTCTATGCTTTTTAGGGCAGCATATCTCTACAGGAAATAGGGAAGCGTTCAATGGGAAAAAATTTGTGTACCCATTATAATAGCGATTTCTATACAATAACATCTAAATATTCACAGGAGTTGATACACCTACCCTTAAATTGCCTATGATCCCAATGGTAATAGTAATTTTCTATCACCTGAAGCACTGCACATATTTTAGTATTCCAAGTTTCAGTAGTCAAGATAGAAATCTTATTAATTGCATGACATTCCGGCACACAAACAGTGTGATAAACTCTGAATGTTCAAATATATCATTTAACATAAAATTTATTTAAGGCAACCAAACAAAGTATTTAAAAACCTCAAAGGTTTTAACATATTTTAAAATATCTGTGATCCAAAAGTAATGATGTCATTACTTTTGTGTAAGTGATAATCAGTAATTTCAACAAGAATGTTTATAAGTATCACGCAAAATTAGTTTAAGTGTTGCTGCTTTTAAAAAAATTCTGCTATTTTCTGTTTCATATTTTAAGCCCTCTGCCTACTTATTTGTGTTGTGTGTTTTGTCACATTAAATATTTCTTTTTCCATTAAAACATTTTAACTGAGGTTGCTGAGTTCAAAGTTTAAATTCTCCTTGTGCATGCTTATTTGCAAAGCTGTAAAATTAAGATTTCAAGAAAAGCTTGGATATCTGCAGAAGAAGGGCCCTGAAATTGCTCAGTAAAATGGTGTTGCTGCATGAACAAAATAAGTTTGGTTAAAAAAAAAAACCACAAAAGGAAAACTATTATGCATCCTAATTCTGTAAGATTGAGTATTTAAGTCACGGAATATACTCTTGCTCTTGAATAAATACTGTTTAAAGGTACACTATTTAAATGTCAGAATTTATGAATGCACTGTGGACTCAAGCATCTGTTTTTTAATTGTCTGCTTTGGAGAAGTTTGGTTTTTCTTTTTAATATCATACTATTTAGCTATGAGGGTTAGTGTTTTTCTCTTCCAATTTTTTCATAGTAGTGATTGTAGCACTTCTCCCCCAAAATTACTTCTCAGGTAATATATAAAATACGAAATTTGTTGTTAAAGTGTATATATATATTTTTAATGAAAAATTATTACTTACACAATAAATTGCATTTATTGCAATTCTGTGACCAGTAATGGGATGTTTATACCTCTTAAGTAGGCAGGGAGGTCTTCTTTTCACTGTCGTATTCAGACTGATCCAAAATTGTCTCAAGAGCAAGTGTGTATTCAGTTCTACGGGTCTTGAAAGCCATTGACACTTCTGTAATGGCAATTTTGAGATTGTAGAGACTACGTTATACTTGAGTATGTATCAATCAGAAACAGTGTCTTCAAACTTCTAAGACACAAAGGTTTTCTTCTTTGAGTATGTTGTGCCTGAGAAAAAAAAGAATTAACCTGTCAAGTAGGTCAGGTGTTTAAAATGAAAGAATGTAACAGTGAAAAAGACAAGTGATTATTGAGTTGCTCTATACTGAATATAATATTAGATAGACTATTACTAGTGTGAAGGAAAGAAGCAATGAGGGAATGATCATTCTCCTGTAATGGTAAGGAGCAAAAATCTACCTTGAAAACCCTATCAATTTGGTAGAAAGGAATTCTAGGAAATCAGTTTAGTTTTTGATTCCAGCCATGCAATGCCAATTTTTTTTTTCCCTGGGAAACCTCAAATGCTTTCTGCTGCATTCATCAGGTAGATAATTTGAGGTAGATCAGGTAGATCTTTGAGGTAGATAATACATGGTTGTTACCTCTTACCTAATTTGAAGACAGTTTTTAGGAATTTTTAAAGGAGTACTGGCCCCTTTCCAGGCATTGATACTTTGGTGTATATTTGTATGTTTTAGTCTGTAAGGAATAATAATGGCAAAAGAATTACCAGTACTGTCATCTTCTCATAAGAAGAATGTTGCTGAGAAAGAAGGATTGGGGTTTTCTTAAGTGGGAAGATTTTCTACTTGTCTTTTAAGTCTCCTTAGTTGTTTAATGTCATAGAACATATACTTATTGTTGAATTGTCCAGTAGGTGTATTTTATATGTCATAGGCATAGACCACATTATTGCCTGCATGGTTTAAAGGCTGAAATATCTAGTATGAATAGCTTTGTGAAGTTGGGGAAATTTACAGTTGCTGAAAGCTTCCCCTTCTTGTAATTTATAAAGGAAAAAAAGAGAAATTGGTTATGAGCTTTTTTTTGGCACATAGAAGATAAACTTGATGCTGGTGCAGTATGTATGAAATGAAAATAGAGCTTGTAAAAGGTGACTCTTTTACCAACACAGTGTCAATCACTATATGCTCTGCTTCCTAATACACAAAAAAGTTTATTTCAGAATTTCAGTGGCAATACAGTAAGTTACCTCCACAGTGACACCTGTGGTAGTATCATAATATTTGAAATATTATTGTCCTAGATTCTGTAGATGTACCCTAGAGATGTTCCTCAGAGGTGAGGGTTCTTGATATTATGCTTGTTTTGCTAAATTTTTGGGAATGGCATGTAGCTTGTCTTCAGCTTTTTTTGGAGCCTGTTAAAAACGTAAAGAACAAAACTCCACTTTCTGGGGAAGGCTGCCTACATTTGAAGTCCTTTTCTCTTCTTTCTTCTTTTCTTCTCACCCCATGCTGCCACCTCCCTCCCTACCCACTTGTCCTAAATTCATTGACTTAATAATTAACTACTGAAGTGGACCAATTTTGTGATCTCAGTTGGATGTCTTTACCTAATCAAATCCTTAGTGACTTAAATCACTGATGAGGATCATTTTTTCTCTCTTACAGGGAAAGTAAATTTAATTAAAGTGTCAATATTGCCTAATGCAATTATTTTTCCAGAGTATAACAGAGATTATTTCAGACAGCTTAAAAAGCAAACAGTACTTGGAGGTTATTATGACTAAAGTGATACTGGAGAAGTCTGTAAAAATTTTTTTTTTGCATCTATAACTGATAAAAGTTGTAAAAGGGTTTGCTTTTGAAGGACATGGGAATGATTAACACTAGGAATAAGTCAGTTTAATTAGTGCATAACTCCTAATCATATTGTTTTGTGACTCCAAATTTTGTTGTTTAGAATATCCAGTCTGTTATTGATAACTGTGCAGATGAGACTACAGTATAAATACTGTATTTTCCAGGGAGTTTGTATTATTTGTTTACTTTGAAAGCTTTATACTCTGGAGTCGCTAATTGCATTCATTTGAATCTAAGCACAAACATGCTGTCTCACTTCCTTCCATGCCTTATTTTTCCTGTGGCTCAATGAGTTGATATTTTACCTTGGTATCTTGCGCTCCATGTATTTACAAGGAGGAGGGCCTAGGCCCTTATTGTAGGTTGTATGACACCTTGAGTGAGAATGTCTGGATTTTATGTAGTAACTGGGTGCCTGAATCACAACTTTGCTCAAGCTGAATTCTGTGAATATCTCTGGTATGTTTGCTTTTTGTAAAAGATATAGTAATCATATCTTTCATGACTAACTTGCACATACTGTGTAACTTCCAAAAAATTAACAATTTTTTCAACAGTTATGTATGTGAATGAATTTCAGATTATTTCTTTCTCTCATATTTGTCTCAATAGCTAAGAAATCTTTCAAGCTTGGATCTACGTCATATCACAGAACTGGACAATGAAACCGTGATGGAAATAGTAAAGAGATGCAAAAACCTTAATTCTCTCAATCTGTGTCTGAACTGGATCATTAATGACAGGTAACTTCATTAGGGCATCCAAAAGCAGTGTAATGCAAATTTAACTGGTTCTGTTAGTTGAGAATAATTCCTCATGGCTTGGGGGTTGGATGAGATTGATTAAAGCAAATAATGTTTGCTGAGTGGTTGTTCTTGCTTGTTTTGGCTAAATCATCCAGACACCTATTTTGTGGACTGTTGGCCTATTTCTGCAACGGAGAACAGTTTAGTTATGACGAGATGGCAGGACTAATTTGTTTAATGCAGATTTCGGGAGAATGTGCAATGTATAAAGAGTGAAATGTTCAATTGCTGTTGAATTGACTCAATTCAATAGGTGTCCAGGATTTAGATAAATTTATATGCGCTCAAACAGTGAAGCATACATTTCACTATATAAGTAAAAATAAACTGCTTGTGAATTAATAAGTGGAATTCTTGTATTTTTAGAAAGCAGCATGGTTGTTTGGCTGGTTTTGATATTTTTTTGCAAAGAACTTCAGAATCAAAATGGAAGAATGACCCTGGGTTATAAACTAGCCTTTTCCTTTTGACCAGAATACCTCCTATCCTGCTGTATTCTGGTCTTTTGATCAACTAATCTATTTCAACATCAAGTATGTGGACAAAGATTATGTATAGTTATATCACAGATCAGATGAAAAATGAGAATTTTTAAAGTGAGCATTTTTTTTTAAACAAAAAATTGAGCAAAGTCAGTGCCTGAGGGTACAAAGGAAAGAATATTTTTAATTACTTCTGCCTTACTATTTCATTATAACTGCTGTTTTAAACAAAAGGAAAAAGATACTTATAACAGAAAGAGGTTCTAAAACAGTTTCATATAAACCAGAGTAATGTATTCTAGCAATTGTACTTCTTTGCCATGATTATTCTTTGGTTTTTGTAATAAGGTATGTTTTTAAGTTTTTCAGAAGTCATTAAGGGTGTACTGATGTGTAGGTAGCTCAGGCTTTGGTGAAAGTATAGTATTCTGAAAGTAATAAAATTGCATTGTGTTTGATAGGAAGTTCCGGTAACTTTTGCCATAACATCTTTTAGTCCTTAAGACTGTTTTTTGGATTTGTTTGTTTAGGTCAGACCTTTGATGAAACTTCATTGGTTTTGAAAGGATTTAGTTGCCTCATCTTTCTGTTTGTAGGGCTTTATTTTCACATGTGGAATGAGGTGACTGGAAAATTCCAGGATAAGCTAGAAAAAAATAATAAGAATAAAAATTCAAATTAAAAAACCAGGCAGTTTTCAGGTTTTAATTAAAGTACTTAGAAATGTATATCCATCTGCTTGGATGTTTTGATTATGACAGTCTGCTAAGTTTGATCTGCTGTCAAACTGTTCTTGAAAATCCTTTATTAGAATTGCTGTAATAATAAGTATATATTTTAATTCTATGCATATTACTCTGAAACTTCACACTGAGAATGAATTATAAGAATTGTGAATCTTAGCAAGACAAGGAAGCCCTTTCAAGGAGTGACAGATAATCTGCTTCTGTATTAACTTCTAGTTGTTTATTTTTGCTTCTTAAGGTTTTCCATTTCATGTTTTTTCTGATTGTACTTGTTACTACTTAATATAACAAAATTTGTAAATTTGAATTATCTTCTAGTTAAAAAAATAGAGAGAATTTAGAAAATAATTAATGCCTGTAAATCTGAAGCAGTTATTGGACAATTGAGAAACTTTTCCTATTTTAAAAGTGACATGCAATGCCAAATGCTAGTCTGAACTGAGTAAAGTTGGTTGCTTTACTCCTCCTAAAAGCTCAATTGAGAATAATGGAAAATTATATAAAGGAACATGATAAAACTACATGACTTTATTTGAATAAAACACCAGTTTAGCGCAGTATTTTGAGTGTACCCACTTTGAGAATAGAGGTGAGCTTTCAAAAGCTCACAGGACTGTTCAGGTGCTTGGGTTAAAATGCAAATTAGTTTAAATTACGTAAATTAGTCAATTATTAAGGCTTAACCCTTTTTTTTTTTATGCTGTTGGGTGTCTCCTAGTCAGAGGGAATGTCAGAAGAGATTCTGTTCTTGATACCTTTCCAGTGCATATTAGATAGTAGCAGTCTAACATTTTTCCCAATTCCTGTTTTAGAATAAATATTAGTTCCACCTCTCCCCCACTCCCCACCCCATTATGAAGCAGGTTTACTTGTGAAATTCAACTACATAGGACTTGTATTCCAGATCTTTTCAAACTTAAAAGGACAGTGTTCTGCTCATTTTACAGAACTGAGGGCTGAGGCTTCTTTAAAGCCTTGGAAAACTGTTTTGCCCCATTTTTTTGTGCATAATATTGAGTGTGAAAGAAAATGAGAGAGTTTTTAAAATACCAGTATAACTTACAGGAGCTAAGAAGCTCTTAAGGCAGTTGATTATGGCTTGGCAGAAATAAATCACTGGTTTTAAAACTTTCTTTCAGATTTCATGATTGTTTCTAGAAATCCATTAAAATTCTTTCCATAAGCAAGAGTATAACTCTAGAACACTTACAGGTCTGTCTTGCTTGTGACATGGTGTTAGAGTTAATCCTGTGATCATTACATTTCTTCTTAAATAACCTAAATTTTCAGAGTGTAAGAGCTCTGCTTGGTAGGCACTTGCTAAGATTTTTGTTGCTGTGATTCTTCTGCATATGCAAGAATTGATGAGACTGTTGTTTTTATCTTTTGATTAGAGCTCTTTTTTTTTGACATATGCATCTAAAAATCTTATGTGGGACAGTAAAAAAAAAAATTACCTAAGACAAAAAATATATTCAGTTGAGATACTCTTGACATTAGTTTTAAAATGAAGGAAAAGGCTCACTCAAAAGCTTCATATACTGTTTTTCAGATTGGTTATATTTGTTATAGAAAAAATCCTACTTCTTTCAAATATGAACAAAACCAAGCTTGCAAATTCTTTTCATATGCATCATGAGTAGATTACATCAAGTCTTTGCAATTGGAAAGGATTGAGTTCTTTGTACATGGTGAGGTGAATAATATACTCTGAAGCTTGCTTTCAGTAACCTTATCACCTTGAAGTTGTTTTTATGGTCACTGCCCTTGTTCATTTGAATTTCAGTTGATGAAGTAAAACCAGAACACCAGAACATCTAGAAATAAATGTTTTGTGGGAACAAATCCTGAGGGATTCAGGAAATATAGTATGATGTGCTGGCAAAGTTTTCAGGGGTATATGGGTTTTTTAATAGTTTGAGGAACATCTGCTATTTATTATATCCATAATGATCAGGAGACAAACAGCAGACAGTCTATTTTGTGAATCTCATCACTATGGACTGAGAGTTGCAATTCACTTCAACATCTGTGTTACATAATTCACTTAGGGACAGACATTTTAAATCAGTGACTGTGAAATCTTAAGAGTGTTTCTGCTTGCTTCAGTCATTGTCTTACTAAAATATTTCCTTATATTTGTATAATATTTGTATAGAGGATGTTTGCCAGCCCCTACTGTATCTATCTTTCTTCTTAGAAAGAAGAGAATAATGTAGATAAGGCAAGGAACTTCATTTACAGGTACAGTGAGACTTTCTGTGCCATGGCACTGCCAGTCACCCAGGGTAAGATTCCACCTGCAATACAAAATTATCAATTAGTTTTACAGTGAAAGGACAATATTTTCCCAACCATTTAAGATCTTTGGTTCTTCCTCTGTAAGTGGTGCTACATGTTCTTGTAATAATGTCTCAAGAGAGCTGCATTTTTTCATGTAATTTATTACACGTGTTGTGGGTGACTTTGACGGCAGGTGCTAAGATGTGCAGAGCATCTGAATGTTGTTGTTGTTGTTGTGAGAGCAAGTTATGGTTGTGACTTGGAGGATGATATGCATTATCTCCATGGCACAGTAAAACAGTGAGAATTTTGCTTAGTTACCTTGTGGTGATATTGCTAACCATCATTGGAGAGGCATTAATGCGCACCTCCTTGAGCTGTTAGCACAGATGAAAAACCTGGATGTAGTCCTGTTATTCCACTTCTGAGAAAACAGCTCTTTCTTCTTTTCTGTTTCCATGAAAATTCACTATGGATAAACCAGAGTAGACAGTGTAATGGGACAGTCTACTGTCCAGGGTGAGGATTATAGTTGGAGTCCAGGACAGAGGAACTTGTAAATACAGACATTTCACAAGGAGAGCAGTCAGGAAGTCAACATACAAAAGAAATTCAGTGGAAGCATGGAAACACACCATAAGCCTGAAAAGCAAACTGTTTGTACAGCCTCAGAGTCCGGAGAAAGGAGAATTCACCTTCAGAGATTCTCCAGCTCTTTTATTTGACTAGGTCACTAATGCACTACAAATTTCTCAGACCTGGGTATCATAGTTGTTGGCACAGAGCGTTTTGGGGTTTCCACATTGTTACTCAGTAGAATAAATTTTGTTAATGTGGTCTTCCATACATTAGAGAAGTGTTCAAAATTTTATGTTGACTGCCTACCATGAGTTCATGTAAATCCATGTAATCAGCCTTGGGAGCATCTGATGAGACCTGGATTTGTTGTGGGTAGTGGATACAGTGCTGGAGATTATTTCATCAGGAGATTAGCTCAATGTGTTTAGACCCAGAGCTGCTTGTATATATGAATGCCCCAGCATTTCACTAGCAGATGTGAGCATCACAGTAGTAGCTCTGTTCTTAGAGTGTATTTTTAATAAAATGCAAGGTTAGTGAGCACTAGAATTATTTTCTGGAAAAGTAAAAGAAAAAGTTTTTTCCTTCTGAAATTAAAAGTCTCTGCATATTTGACATGGAAATTATTTTAATGAAATTGCTTCTAAAGGAAGAATTCAAGGCTTTCATCTTGCCTATGTTTTTCCTAATCAAAAATGCCCATTTTAACTTTGATGACTACAATGCTAATATAGCATCTTAGCATTCATCACTTTAGATGTGACTGAAGTTACAATGTACTCGAGAGCATTGATACTTATTCCTATATTATCTGTACTTGTGAATATAGTAATGTCTTCCAGAAAATACCTGTACTTTTATGCCATATTTGTCATGAATCACTCTAGGTGAATACTAGCATGTCTTTATTCTAATTTATTTTCAGCTATTCCAAGTTATCTGAGAAATCTCCTTAGAGTACTCTGCATATTTATCAGATGTTTAGTCAGCTGCATTAAAAGCTAGAACTCAATAAAAACTGAAATAATGTAACACAAGTCAATTTTACTTTTAAAATCACTTACTCTTTTGAATGTCATACTTTTTAATTAAATTTAGAGGAAAATTTGCTTTCCCCTGCAGATGTTTTGTGAAATGATTTGAGACTGACTGTCAAGTTTTTTTAAAAATTCAGAACAAAGCATACAAAGTTGGACAAAGAATACACCTAAGCATGGCAATTTTCTTTGTTGACTTTAGGTTCTGGGTCTTGTATTATTTTTTTTAATGATTACAAAAAAAAAAAACCAAAAAACAAAACACCCCTTTTGTGATTAGTCCAGAGTAATGGGATAAAGTGAAATGAGACATCCACACAGGAACAGCAGAAGAGTATGAGAAGAAAGGGGCAACAGAGAAAAGTATTATGATCTGAATGCAACCCACATTTCACATTGCCCTCTGGGAGAAGAGAAAAGGGAGGTGGAAGTAAACTTTGCTCAGCAAAAAATGGCATCTGAGGTGTTTCTAAATTTGTTCTTGTTTCTCATTGTCCTGCTCTGTCTAATTAGCAACTAGATCAGTTTCTTCAAACCAAGTCTGTTTTGGATAGGTGGCGAGTGATTTCCTATTCCTTATCTTGATCTACAGGCTTGTTCCATCTTATTTTGTTTCCCAGTCCTGCTGAGAAGGGGGGCTGAGAAGCAGCTGGGTGCCCAGCTGGCAGGCATTTAAGGTATCCTTACCCAATGTCCTGCACAAACTACTCCCATATATGTCCTACCCATGGCCTGCAGTTCTCCAAGGACTGCTCTGTTGTGGGTTTTTTCCATGGGATGCAGTTCAAGAATAAGAAGTAAAGTAAAGTAAAGAACAAGTAAAGAACAAGTTGCTCCAAGCATGAATCCCCCCACAGCTCAGTTTGTGATGCTGTGAATGCTGAGGTAGCATTTATGCTTCAGTGTTTCCTTTGGTCGACTTGGGCATTGTCATTCATATCTTATTTCAGTGATGTGATATCTTACATAATTTAGTTCTGCTCTTGTTGTGCAGTATTGTGTGAGAATTGCACCTTTCATGCCCACGAGTGCAGGATGAACTTCCTCCAGAATAAAGCAGTGGCCATATATTTATGCTATTCTGGGTATCTTTGTTTTAAATGTTTTCTTACTCGTCAGTGCACTGGAAAAAGAATGTGGGGTATGATTCCCCACATATCTCAGCAGTTACCCCAGAAATTACTAATCTTACCAGTGTTAGTCATCTTTTCAGCTTCTATTAATGTGCCCTGAATCCACTTTATAAAGGCTTCTGGGAACTGTTTCTTCAGCATTGTTATCAAAGAAATTAATTTTTACAAACATTTGATTAGAACAGATCACTCTCATACTATCTGCGGAGTTTAACCAATGATAAAAATCAGAATGCATTTTATATAATTAACTGTAACTTTCCATTTATTAGCTTTGGCCTGCTAATTCTACTTATCTCTATAACTGAGATAAAAGTGGTATTAAAATAAATAGTTTTTTTAGGGACCATTTTTTGGTGGAAGTGGATGTTATCAGAGACAGTAAAACTTTAAAGCTCTTGTCATGATTTGCCATGCTTTGCCATGCTTTTGTCTTTCTTAACATACTTGAAAAATGGGGAAAATAGTCCACTGTTGTCACACTGCTGAAATGTATGATAAATGACGGTCTGTAAGTAGTGAAAATATGAGGAGGGTGATTAAGTCTGACAATTCTCACATAAAAACTTGAGATGATAAATATCCCCTGTGATTAGTTGGTAATTTAGTGCAAGGGACGAGCATCAGCCTAAACAATTTTATGAGTTGTGGCATAAAAAAAAACCTCTGTGAGGTAGGTATGCACTTGTTAAACCAAAGGAGAAATTTCTTAAACTTAGTTGCTAATAATTAAAAATGGCAGACTTGACACAAAATGTGGCTTGATGATTTTCTGTATGACATTCCTTACAAAAATTAGGAAAGTGCAATGCTTCCTGAAGGCATGGAAATGACAGTGTATTATAAATCTGATTCCTCAGTGCATCATGAAAACGGAAAGGTTTTGTGTATATATAGAATTTCTGTACAGATAAAATACTTCCAGTGTTATAATTTAAAGCAGTACAGAAAATTAAAAAAAATCCAACCTGCCATGGCTCTGAAAAGAATATGTAGTCTGCATTGCAATTACTGTTACATTCTGAGGTTGCAACCTATAATTCACCATGCAGTCAGAACAGGCACAGTACTTGAAAAGATGAGAGAAAAAGGGAATGGGTGTCCCAATGATTTACTGCACTGACTGTATTGTTTAGAGCCTGTCAGTATATCCAGTATAAATACCGTTTGAAAGGAACATAACCAAGTTCTAAATTCACTTTAGGCTGTTTCCTGCTGCATGGGTTCTAAGCTCAAAATGAAAAAAAAAAAAAAATAGCAATTATTTGGTGGGGTTTTTTTTCTTTGTATATGTGTGGGTGATCATAAACTTATCTTATGGTGGGGTCATGCAATCATATAAACAGGAAATGTGTCAGATGCTCCATACTAATTATCTTCAATCCTGATCAGGTTACTCAGTGAGCCCTGCATTTCTTTTGTTAAAACCAAAGAAAACTGGTGTATTCTGAATTTTCTGTGATGTTAAATGCAGGGACATTTTGTTTTTAGAATTCAAGATTAACCAATAGATACTGACTTGTAAAGGATACAGGATTTTAATGTACCTTTGAAGAGTTGTACTCAGCTGGAAGAGGAAGATAGTGATGAAGTGGAAGTTGAGCTGACAGAATTAATAACTTGCAGTATTATAGTATACTTCCCTGAAAGTGCAGTAATAATGTAATGAGGAAAACAAACAGTAATTTAAAGTGGTGGTCATGGTGATGCCAATAGGATATAGTCAGGGAAAAATAAGTAAGCAACACAAAGAATAAAAGTTTTGAAAGGCTAAAACTGTATCTCTCTGCTTGAAATCTTGTTGACTTCTGTTCATACCTTGTGATTGTGATTTGCTGTTTCTCAGAACTATGGTGCATTGGTCTGAGACTTCCTTCAGTACATGAATCTAGTTTTTTGTCTCATGGAGTAGAGAAGAAACTGGTAAATACTCACCTTCATGTGCCTGAAGGGAGCTAGGCCTCGGCCAGCTTGTCCTGCTAGCTTTCAGAGGACAGAGTTGTTCCCAGGCCTCACAGTTCTATACAGGAAAAATCCTGCCCAGTTATTAAATAGCACCTGAATTTTTCACTGTCAAAACCACTTATATCTCATTTATAACTTGTATAATTTCTGTCATTCTGGCATGCTGGGAATGCTATGTCCATTTCTCAGCTGCCGAGTACAAGAAAGGTGTGGACATACTGGATAGAGTCTTGCAAAGGACCATAAATAAGATGAAGGAACTTGAGCAGCCGTCCTGTGAGGGCAGGCTGAGAGAACTGGGGCTGTTCAGCCTGGAGAACAGAAGGTTCAGTGTGCATAAGCACGTAGAACAAGGGAGCAAAGAGAGCAGAGACAGGCTCTTTCCAATTGGTGCTTAGTGACAGGTGGTGGTCAAACACTGAAATGCAGGAGACTCTCTTTGAACTTCAGAAAACATTTCTGCACTGTAATGGTGGCTGACTACTAGCACAAGTTGCCCGGGGAGGCTATGGCGTCTTCCTCCTTAGAGACAAGGATACTAGGTGCCTTCCAGGCCTCTTCCAAACTTACACACTCCGTGACTCTCATACTAACCTCTTGTGTTAGTGTTTTGATTGTTAAGGTAGATGGAGATACATGAACTGAGGTCCACCATAGCAGCCATATTCCTTGCCTGATTCTGATTTTTTAAAGTTTGTTGTGACATGTTTGAACAGACCATTATCTCCTGATTCTGGAAAATGCATTAGTCAAAGAGGTCCTAAAGAAGGCCCACAAGGAATTAGAGATATATTGCTATCAGCATCATTGATGTTACTGCTTATAGTGAAGAGTGGGAAAAATTGTGTATTGCCATAATTCTTTACTTGTCTTTCCAATACCAATTACCTCCTACTCTGATTTATTTCTTGTCTTAATTTTCATTCCCCTTCTCACTTTATCTGATAAAGTCTACTTCGTCTAGCCTGTGGCATTTGGGAGATGGTTGTGAGTCTGTGGTAGCCAGAGAGTTAAGAGCAATTCCAAATGGAAAAATTTTTTTAAGTTCCAGTCACTCCAGACTGAGGTTTGTAGTCTGCTCCCTTGCAGTACAGTATCAAAAAATTTGTTTCCAAAGACAGTGGTTTTTTTCCTGTAATATTGTCATTCCTGCCTGTCCTTGCAACACCCTCCAGAACATGAGAGAAGGGAACAGGACTTTCTGTCTTGTTTCCAAAGGATAGACTTAAAATAAAACTAGTTTACCTGCTCTTAGTGCTTTGTATTTCAGATTTTCACAGTTTTTTTCTCAATCACCTTAGAACATTTTTATAGGTGGTTATTTCCTTTGACATGATCATTTTTTCTAATGAAAATTCCATCTGTGCTTAGCTACTTAGTTTCACACAGGGTAAAGAGTCACCTTAGCTTTCTTGGGTCTGCTTAGTTCTACACAGTGGTATTTCTCTTTCCATTGAGAAAAGAAATCCTGTTACCTCTTGACATGCTGTAGCTAGCCAGATTTACCAACACCTGCCAGCTTGTCATTAGTAGAGGTGTTTTAATGAAGTATATGGATCTCTAGTAAATGGAAAGTTCTCCTAAAAAAAGAATTGTCTGGAGGCAAAACACTGCCAGTAGTGTTTTCCTGGCTTGTTCCTTAAGTTTCCTATAGACGGATGGAAGGCAAGCTGCAATGAAATGTTAACCTACCTGGAAAGGTTTTCCAAGTCTGTGTATAGTAAAATAAGAAGATTAGTCTTCCATTCACTTTTAGAAAAAGAGCTTTCACAAATAGAAATGACAAGTCATTAATGATTAATTCTTTAATTTAATTCTGGTAAAATTAACTAATATACTTCTGTATGAGCATTTTATAGAAGTCAGCGGAATAACAAGCCATGCTTGATACATGATACATCTGGTTTCACACAAAAAAAATTTGTGTGTTAAAGTAACACACAAATAAAACTGATTTTTTGAGATTGATGCAGTTACAGTTTCAGAATGATTTTAATTTTTATTTATATTTTGTTACTTTTCTTTCAAAAAGAGTATATCTTGAAGTTGATGCATTTGCCTTTATATTTCATTTTTTGTATGCAAATATGCACATACATATATAATATATTATCTGGATGGCTAATAATAGATTTTTGCATATGAGTAGGTCTGCTAAAGATGTTGAATAAATGAATGCTTCCTATTTAGGGAAGTCTTAAGGAAGACTTAAGGAAATCCTTAAGAGTTACATCTAGGCAAATTTCTAAGCCGGATTTACTATAATTTGTTGCTTGACGAGTAACGTATCAGTCATATTTTTTTTGCTGTAGCCACAGTACATTTCAGTCAGACTTTACCAAGAGTTAGTGATGCTAAACCCTTTGTTTCAAAACCTGAGACTGGATGCAGCGTCTAAAAAACCTGGCTGCCAGAAAGATTAATCAGCTGCTTGTGGACCCTGCCCAGTGCAGAACAGAACAGAGCCCAGAGGCTAATTTTTGTTCTCCATCTGCTGTTGAACAATGGGAATTGATTTATAAAACTGAATTTCAAACTCACAGATATGTATAGTGGATTATCTATGAATTGTTCTGCCCTCCTCTGATTCTTTCCAGATACATATTGCTATTAGCTTGACTTTATTAGGAGTTATGCAGTTCTGCCAGTTCATGTTTCTAAGCATCATGAAAGTCCTTTTCAGTGCTACTGAAGTTTCACAATTTGTTTCAATCTGGAAAATCAAGCATGAGTTGATATAAAAGGGAAAAATATCCAGCCATACATGGATTATAAGAGTAAATTTGGGAGATATATTTGATTTGTACAATACTAAAAGGAGACAAAAGGCCTTTTATAGTCCTTAATTAATTATTTGTTTGGTATATGAAATACATTAATTGCAACATATTTTCAACATGTTTATAAATTGTACGTAAATTGACTTAGAGTCTAGCAACTAAATTTTTTATGGTTCTGATTACCGTCACTGAGAAGATACCCACTCTTGAAATATTTATGAATTGATTCAGATAAATTTTACTCTTGAAGACGAGATACTTTTCTGTTGCATAACTTGCTTTTCCATGCTGCTCTTGGGAGCTTTTTATCAACAAGGCATGACAATTTGCTTGTTAGGCTGAAAAGTGTACTAAATGTTACTTAGAAAGGCCTGTCAAATGGCATTCAAATATTCATGCAGTTTTTTCTGATGCCGAAAATACTGGCGTACTGTGAAAAATTACTTAAAGTAGAAGATCTTACCTTGTATAGCTCTATTTTCTTCCAATCTGTGTATTTCTTTTGGCTGATAGTTTTCAGTGGTTTCTTTTTTTGCACGTCTGTATCTATTGGTTTTGATTTCTTTTAAAGTGGTCCCTTAAATCTTAACATATGCAGGCTGTGTTGAGAGGATGCCTTTCCTCTCACGTGCGATATATTTTATGCATGTATAAAATATATATCCATTTGCTACCTAAAGTGTTTCTGTAATCTGTATCGCAAACTGTAGTTCCATTTCTACTTTCAGACATAGTAATATTAGCCAGCAGAATTTAGCTTAGAAAATTTGTGACACCCTTTAGCATTTCAGAAGGGCAAAAATAAAAAGTGCATGCTCAATCTTTCATCCATTAATTGTCTTCTGGCCTGGGAGACCGTGTCAGGAATTTTAAATTATATTAGACTCTCCTGGGGCAACTGGAGAAAAAGGAAAATACATTCTGTGTAACTTAGTTGTGCTCAGTGGTCTCCATTTGGACTGCTTTCCTGCCTGTTTCTGTTCTCTTCTTGATGATGGTAGCAACAGAACTGCCAATAATTATTGTAGCTTGGAGCTAAATGTAATGGATGCTCTTGATTTTACATAATAGCTAGAGTAACTCAGAAATTTTAGGTTATATTCAACCCTCAATTCAGCATAAACCCACTAAAATCCATTCTATTTTAAAACTGTACAAACTTCCAAGAAAAATAGTGTTGGTTTGTGTTTGTTTTGGTTTTGCATTTAGTGTCCAGAAAAAAGAGAATTGAAATACTGTTATGCGGAGTCGTGGGTTGGAGACAGACACATGACACAACGCAGCAAACAGCAATGAGTTTAAAAGGCTGCCCTTTCAGAGGGGCTTTGGGCTCAGATAATTGATTGGATGGGACATCTCTGGCCAGTGGTGTATCTGCATCGCAACTAGAACTGGGCTGGCCGAGGTCTTTGCTTGGGTTTGAATCCAACTTATGCCCACCTTATTTGGAGACTTTTTTTTCTTCTAGGTTGATTGAGTTTAAGGGGTAGCTTCAGATCAGCAATGTTAAAAAATATGAGTATAAACTAGCTTTTCTAGTAATATCTTAATCTAGGCATCTCCTTACCTGTGATGCTAAGCAATTGTTCTAAACATGTACTCTAAGAAAAGGTTCCTACTTTGAGGATTTTCTTGCATAATTCTCTTCTAAAAGAGAATTTTCGTTTTTTGTGATTACTATAGGTTACTATCCTGGAATGCTGTAATGAACATTCTTCTTTGCTGTCCCTGACAGATTTAATTTTCTAATTAAAACATAGTCATGTTTTGAAAAAATCTTACCACAGAATTGAGGGCTATTAAGAATGTGTTTAAACACTTCACGTCAAATTGTAAAATAAGCATTTCAGAAGAATATTCAGTAGCACATAAACTTTTATTCTTGCTTGCAACATTGCTTTGATTAATTGTTCTTCTATATAATGAATGTATCGCAGTGGTCAATGCTGTCAAATATTTGCTGAATGAAATTTGCAGAGATGTTTCCTGATTAGCCCTGGTGTAAATTGTGATATATTCATATATCTGTTAATTTGAATACCTGTGAAATTCCTTTGAGTTCTATGAAATAAAAAAGATGAAACAATGTGAAAAACACAGGTTTTGTAAAAAGGAATACAAGACTTAGAGTTTGAATTTTCACTGTTGTAGCCATTTTTACTAGCATACCAGTCAGAAAACATTGAAATTGGAATTTAATATTTATTTCTTAAACAGCTATGGATCAATTGGTCTCTTCAAGTACTGCTCCAAGTACCTCAACACAATGAATGTACAATACTGTACTGTAACATACATTAAGATAAAACATTAACCTTTTAGAAGTTAAAGGAATGTGTAGAGTTCAAGTTGGTTTTATTTTTCCTTTTTTCATAAAATTGTTTTCTAGAATTATGCATTATAAGTGTCTGTAAGCGAATGATAGACCTTTAAAAAAACCATAATGAAGTATTTTTTTAAATTGGTTTCCAAAATGGAAGCTGCTCAGAGAGATGTAAGAACAGGTGGCAGGGAGGCATTCTTCTCTGGATCTTGCCCTAATAGCTGGTCTTTTCATTTGCAATTTTACTAACACATTAATACGGTTTAGGTGTTTAGAGATTTCTAATACTTATTTTTGCAGTCCCCAGATCCTAACACAAGAGCTCAAAAAATAAGATTACAGATAGAATTTGTCACTGGATCTCCACCTTTACGTCAGCAAATTATTTACCTCACTTCCCTTTCAAGCCTCATTTTACATCATTATTTTGAGCATTCAAAGGGTTAAAAAAGTATTACAGAGCAAAGCAAAGCTTCTCTTTGTGAGACTGCAAGTTATGCTACTCATTTTATCAGGAGGGAAGGCCTTAGAAACCCTTCTTCATATCCTGTTTATTGCCTGTCACAATAAGTCTTTCTCAGCAAGTGCCATGAGAACAGTGGTGTTAAACAGAAATTTGCTTTAAACTATCTTCTTTTAGCAAGTTGTATGTCATATAAGATTCATATATATTATTCAATTGCATGTTAAAAGGGCTACAGGAAAAAGCAATACTTTTTGGTATTTTGGCTGAGCATCAGCTCTCAGCTTACTGTATTTTAAAATTCATGGTGGTATAGTTTACATAGGTAACCCAGCTATGTTCAAGTTAAAAAACAACATTCACTGGTGGTATGCTTGTGAATGTCTGGAAAAAAAAGTTGCACAAAATCCATTCCACTTTTGGAAAACAAATTCTTACAACAAATACATACAGCGAGGTGATGTTATACAATTTTCTTTATGAAGGTTTCATCATTCAGTAGAAGGCTTTAATTTTTCCTGAAATTTCAAAATATTTTTGCTTTGAAATACTGAATATTGGATAATGTCTGTATATTTAAAGATATATATATTCATGCATGTTATGCAGAATTTGTTCGGGTGCATCAAAGTGAATTTTTTTACAGAGTCTTCCATAAAGAAGATAATTTTCAACATAGAAGTTTTACTAATAATTGTACAGTGTCCAGACTTAGTTATACATTAAGATCAAACCCTGTTTTAGAAATATGAGGTGAAACTTAATGATATATTATAAAGTCTATATTATGAACTTAGTCTTAAAAAACTGATACAATTTTACCTTTTAAAATAGGATTCAAATCCTAGTGACACACATTCTATAAGAGATTAATTTCAATGTTTTTCAACATTGCTGGTAGCTGTGCATTTCTATCTTGTGAAGAAATCCCTTTCTAAAACAACAAACTCTGTAATTTTCCAGTAACAGCCATGGACATTTTGAATAACAGCACAGCACAAAGTGTTGTGTGGTTTTGTTACCTCATCTTTGGAGGTGACAGTAAATACCTGCAGAGAAGAGGAAGAGGGAATGAAAAACAAGGAGACAGCTCTAATACTGAATTGTCGGATGTAAAATCCAAATGTTACAAATTTCTTGAGTAGTTTTGATATGCACGGCTGGTTTAGAATGTCTGTATAGAGGTATCTAGTTTACTACTACTTACCATACAGGAGCTCTAAGTGAGCCAAAGCATAAGTGAAAGTGTGAATTGTCATAAAAAATATTTTTGTAATAGTAAAGGATGCAAGTGTTCAGTTAGGACACAGTATTTGTGAAATCAGAGGATTTTAAATATTTCTAATATTTCATTTCCATAGTTGTCACTTTTCATTCATTGAAGTATATGATTTAAACAAATTTTTTCACTCCAGCTTTCACTTACATATGCAAGTGTAAAATATTGTACTGCTGTAACATCAGCATGAAAAGGTGATTAACAGTCTGCTTTCTTCTGCTTTTGCATATTATGTGTGGGAAATGATAGAGGTGACGATTTGTCTAATTGCTCTACTGTAGTTACAATTATGGAGAAAAGGTCAATGTAGTCATTGTCAATTAAACTGCAAAAGAAAACATGTTTTGTAGCCCTGAAGAACCATTATGTCAATTTTATGCTGTTCATCAGTGTGTAACACAAGTGCTAGGATATATAAATCTTATCTTTCATGGAATTACAGCAGACTTGCTCTATTACAGGCACTTGGTGCTGCTGAGTAGAGATAACATTAAGTACTCTCTGTTAATTGCATGTTCTTTCATTGTCTCATGTTTCTCAAGATTTGTGTGCAGTGAAACCTGGCTGCTTCAATGAATAGAAATGGATATGCCAGAGTGCAATTTGACCCTTCTGTTTTCACATAGTTAAGAGATGATGAGTGACAGAAAAAGATCTTTCACTACAAAAGTTGCTATGGTGTTGGCATCAGCTTTAACAGATGTAGTAATGTCAAATATTGAAATACATACACTGAATTTGGTGGTATAGTGCATATACAATATAGTGCAGTGGTATCTTAAATATTGCACTCTTTTTTCTACATTCTTTTCTTTCCCTGCTCTTTTTTCTTCAGTCTTGGTTCTCATCAGGATACATACATAAAACAGAGGTCAATTATAAGAATAATTCCATATAAGTACAGTCATGACATTAAGTATGGTTAAGTTTCTATAGGTTGTCCTGAAGATATGCTTTGCACTTAGAAATTGTTTTTATTTTTAAAAAAATGCTTCAAGGACTGTCAGGGTGGGGTAAAATTTTATGTACAAATTTTGTTCTTATTCAAATAATCAACAAAACAAGGGTAACTTTTTGTTAGTACTCATATGTGGAGATACTCCAAGAGAAAATTTGAGCGTTTCCTTACCTCTAAAGAATAGGTCTCACTGTGTCAGACCACATTATGTTGCCACCATCTAATAGAGTTGTGTATGTCAAATTGGGACATTGAATCAATATTAATTAAAAAAAAACAATTTAGAAATTGATTTAACCTCTCAAGTACACCTTTAACATCAGGACTTATTTTGTTAACATATGATAGGAAGGGAGGAAATGTGAACATAGGAAATGTATTGTTGAAAGATTAATTGCTTTTGGGGTACGCTCTCTATCTATGTGCTGGAGGTACTCAAAGAGATATTCATCTCTGTGGAGGTATCAAAAATACCTAGAAGGCAAAACACTAAGTACCAAGACACCATATATAGAATGGGGGTCCAGAGGAGTAGCAAGAGACAGAAGCATGGACAGCTGCTTGTGGCTGTCCCAGAAGAACAGTCAGCTGATTTTTTATCCACATATGTAGATTGGTATAATTCAAAAGAACATTGACTGCAAGTTGTAACAGACTTGTCCTAGGGTGACATTTGGGGCTGTCCTCCCTAAATTTACCCTAAAAAAAGCTCTTCATGTATTCTTAAACAACCTACCTTGGTATATTTGATTAAAGCAAGCTTTGAACTAAAACATAATTTGTTTTATTTTGAAACATTTTAGCCAAGCAATGCAGGGGTTTTTTGATCTCTTTCTTCCTAGGGTTGTGGGGAAATCTTGAAAGCACAAATCACTGGTAGCTAGCTCACGATCATCTCTGGTACCAAACTCTGTGTACCTCTGGTTGTCATATTTTCTTGGTTGTATTTATGTCTTTGTTATGATTAAAAAAAAAAAAAACAACCAAAGCAAAACCAAACAAAAACTACAAAAAACTGGTGAGATCTAACAGAGCTGGTGTTTGTTGGAGCTGTGCCTCAGGATTGTAGGTACTGTGAATCTGAAGGAGTGGAGTGAAGATCTCATCTCATATCTCATCTCATCTCATCTCATCTCATCTCATCTCATCTCATCTCATCTCATCTCATCTCATCTCTCTATTTTTCAAAATAAAGAATAAACTGATAGTATGTGGGGCTAGGTTCTATGTCTAGATATTTATATTTGTATTTTCTTTGGAAGTGAAACCGCAGTTTTTTATCCCATTTGTCCTATGTCTGTGTTACCTTCTGATTGCAGAGTCAAAAACTCAGGCAGATAAACCTTGTACATTGAGCAGAAAGCTCTGGAATGACAGTGGAGGGAGAAGTGCAGTAAGAATTGTGCCTGGGCTTGGAGTCACTGTGACTGCTGCACTTCTCTGTTGGGTGGAAAACAATGGACAAGATGGAAGCTATTGAACTGATTATCATTTCATAACCTTTGATAGGTCAGAGTATGTAGGATATTGGCTGTTTGGAGGTTTTATTGACCTTTTAAAATAATTTTCCATTATGCAAGTATGTTTCTGAGTTTGACAGAGAAGGAGAATCTGGATGCCTGCCATGCTTGACTTGAGCTCTTGATATGCAGAGCATGATACTGGACTTTGAAGGAGGGTCTGATGGATTGAGATACTGAAATTCACAGTCTGAAACAGTGTTCATATCCAATAGTTAAAGTTTGACCCACACATTTTGCTGAATATTCTTCGTTAAATAACATAAGCTCTAAAGTTATGGAAGAGTAGTTGAATCTTGAGGTTTTAATTAGTTTCACACTAGATGGCAAGTACATGAAGAAGATTTTATTTTTAGCATGTTCCTCTGTTGCAAGCAGAATTAGTTTTATACTTTAGGAAAAAATGGAAGCATTATGTATTAATTTGCGTAATAGATTGGTTAAAAAAAATTAGAAATGCAGAGATATTTTGGAAAACTGTATGGCCCTGTTAATAAAGTGTTGGAATTGAGTGCTGCCGTAGGCTTTACTGTTACTGTGTTTTTAATCTCTCAGTGATCCCATTTTTACCTTTACAAAATAATAATAAGAAACTTTTTAAGGACTACTAATTAAAATGTCTCAAATATTTACTACAAAGCACATATAAAGTGAAGAGAAACTGTTCATTATATAAATTGGGAATTGAATTTAAGCTATATTTCAGTATCTCATAATTTGAATATGTCTTTAAGTGTCTTCTACCATACATCAGATTGCAGTGTTAGTAACTCTGCAGGATTCTTTTAGTATAAAGAAAAAAACTAAATGGAGTAGAGTCAACTATCATTTATTTGTAAAGACAGTATTTTATAGATTTGAGACTAACTGTATTAATTTTTTATATTTGCCATGCTTCTCAGGAGGAGGAATAAGAATCTGTTAATACTTGGACAAAGAGGTCAGGATGTGTCACTTGCTGCTGTAGCACTGAGAACTCTCTAATACTTAACAGAAGTTGAGATTTGTAGCTGTAGTATTCTGCTGCAAGGGACATACTGCTTGATTTCTTGGGAAGTTTCTTCTTCCTGGGTAGTCTTGTCACATTCATTCCTTTCTCAAGCAGCAAAAGAGAGGCTAAGAAATATTTATTTATTCATAAGAAGACTAGTCTAGCTCATATTTCTAAATCCAATTTTTATGTCTCTCAGAATGAAGTTAACATCATCTGTCTTTCATGTTAGAATCTTATTCTTACTTTTTCCATGAATTCTGTTTCCTTAATTTGAACCTAGGCAAGTGTCATATATTGAGAAAGATTGGGGAGAGATCAGCATTCATTCGTTGTTTGTATGCATATCTTCTAGGTGTATATAAGATTACAGCTGTTGAAATCTTTGGGTGATGCAAGAAGAAGAGAGGTAGTAAATAACACTGAAGATAGACTGTTGATGACAAGCAATCTAGATTATTTTAGTCAACTAAGATCATGCTGGGAAAAATGCACTTCAGTATAGCCATATACAAAATTGTATATTTAGTAACATAGAATGCAGAATGTACCTGCACAATGGCAGAAGAGTTACAGCTTTGAGAGTAATGATTCTCAAACAGATTTAGGGATTATGACGAGTAAAATGAACTCACACTATCTAAACATTGCAAAACAGTTGAAGAGGCCTGGGGTAAAGAAACTTATTGAATCTTTGCGTACACCCTTAAAAATGATAATATCACAGTGTGACGAACAGCACCTGTATTAATATTTTTAAAGTAAAGGAATATGGTCTTACAACTCAAAAAAAAAGGAAATCAAAGACAATTGACTTGCAAAAAAGTGTAGAAGAATTTTAAGATAACAGCTGGTGACATTTTAAAATCTGTAAGTAAGAATGAAATAACTTGCATTTGAAAATAGACATTTACATGTGAAATGAAATACATTTTAAGTAGGATGTCTTAGAATGAATTACAAAGGAAAGTGAGTTCTGCTTGCTTTTTTATTTTCCCCCCAGATTGTAAATGATGTGTTTTAACTTTTCCAGAAACTCCTGGCTTGCTAAAAACAGTTTCATTAGAATAGGATCTGGGTCGTCTAGTCCACTCCCCTGCTCACAGCCGGATCAGATCCGGGCTGTGAGCCCAGACTGGGAGAGTTGCGTATCAATGCCTCCAAGGGTGATGTCTGTACAACCTCTCTGTGCCACTGCTTGGCGGTCCTCATGGAGATAAATTCTGAGGGAGGTGTCCAATATGAAACTCTTGTTTCAAATTAAACATTTTTTGCCTCATTCTCCCAGCATGCATCACTGTTGGAACCTCACTTTGTCTGGATGACCTGGCAGGTACAGGAAAGCTGCTTTATTTGCCCCCAAACCACTTCTCCAGACTGAAAATGCTCCCCTGCCTCCAGTAGGACCTGTGCTCCAGCCCCAGAACATTGTGCATGGAGGGGTAAGGTTGATGTCCTTTACTCCCTGAGTGCACTGCTGACTCACGTGCATTTCACTGCTTTCCAAGACACCAAGTTCTTTTCTGCAGATCTTTTTCCCACCCAGCTGGTCCACAGCCTGTCCTTCCCCTTGCAGAAAGTGCAGATGAAGATCATAGAATGGTTTGGGTTGGAAGAGACCTTTAAGGGACTTCTAGTCCAGCCTCCATGCCATGAGCAGAGATCATCAGCCAGATCAGATTGCTCAGACTGCTGTCCAGTCTGATCTTGAATGTTTCCAGGGATGGGGCATCTGCCAGCTCTCTGGGAAACCTGTGCCAGTACTTCACCACCCCCACTGTAAAAAAGCTTCCTTATCTCTAAGTTAACCTTTTCTTACTTTAAAACCATTACCCCTTGTTTTATCATAAGAAGTCCTGCTGAAAAGTTTGTTCGCATCTTTCTTGTAAGCACCCTTTAAGTACTGAAAGGCCACAGAAAGGTCTTCCTGGGGCCTTCTCTTCTTGACACCACTTGTCACTGATGCCCACTGGGACTCAGCCATTGACCATTGCCCTCTGGATATGACTGTCCAGCCAATTCCTTATACACCAAACAGTTCACCCATCAAATTAATTTCTCTCTGATTTAGAGAGAAGGATGTTATGGGTGACCATGTAAAATACCTAATAAATCAATTGACCATGACTGATAAATTATGTGACTGTGTTAGATGGTTATCACGTTTCAAATTTATTTAGTGTAGTTACTTCATTTCTAAAGCTTTGCATCACAAGCTTTAGAATTGCTTGCCATTTATATCAGGATTTCAGTAGCTGCATGACTTTATCACTGCTAACCTCTCTATACAGAGATAAGCTGAGTTAAATAGCAGCTAGTTCAGCAAGTAGTAGTAGTGTGTTTGAGAGAAGAATGTTCACTGACTGATGCTTGGTACTGTGCACAGAGCTCAGGAGTTTGTTAATGCAGACTTGTTCAGATGAGTAGAATATCTCATTTCATTTTACTGCTATTCCTGAAAAATATTCACAATTTTCCCATAATTACTATATGCATATTCTGAGCATTTGTGGAAGTATTTAATTAATATAATACTTTACAAAACTGTTTTCTTTTTTTTTTTATTAGTAAATCCAGATCAGTTTCTACCCATTTTTTGGCAATTTTTAAAATTAATTTTAAATGTGTTATGGTGCTCTAAAATAGACCCCTTCAACTTCCTCGGACACTCATATGCCTGCCAAAATTCAGGCAAGAATATTTGTAAATTATTTTATCTTCATATACCAGCTTTTTTTATTCATATAAGTGCAGCAATGGCTGCAGTGAGTATTACATAACCAACAGTAACAGTACCCTTTAAAGAAGTTATCCTATAATGTATGCTTCAGGCAGTGATTAGCCTCATAAATTCTGGTTCACAGTACTTCTGTGTAATTATTGTTAAAGCCTTAGGATATTAGTAGGGCATTAAGCAGACCATCTTCTTTTCTTTACATATTGTGTATCGCTTCTGTAATTTCTCAGGGAAAAAATGGTATTTAGATGTAATTAACTTAAAGAGCTTTTAAGAGATTACAAGTTGAGCTAGGCAAAATGGCATAAGCCCTTCATGTTTTATTGAAGAGCTGCCTTGAATAGCTCGTACTGTCCCATGGCTTTAACAACTTAAATGTGAGATTCTTCATATTCACTGGGTGTAATCATCATTCTATTTCATGTTTTATGCAAGCAATGTCTTATGCAATCTTTTCATTTGAGCCTTGTGTTTAACTTACTAAAATTTAAGTTTTTCTTATGGGAAATGAGAAATTCAAGAAGAAAGTCGAGTAGCCTAAGTAATTGGTGAAAGCAAATTTGAAGAGGAAATATTCAACATGAAACTGACAGGGTGTAAGTGCTTATAGTAGGATTTACTACTAGGAAAAGATGTGTATCTTTTCCTAAATAAAAACCATATAATGCTTATTGGGATACTTTGAAGGCATTGGAAAAACACTGGAACTGATGAGAAACTAAACAAAACTAAACTTATTTCTTCAAGAAATAATTGGAAACAATTATTTTCAGTTTGCAACATTTGATATGACTGTTCAGATAAGATGGGTGCAGCACCAGTTGTTTTTTCTTTTTTACAAAAAGAGGCTGATGGTAATAGACCAGTATCTTTATTTGTGTTTTGGGAAAAGTTGGAACTTAAGCATTTAATTTTATTAGACCTCACTTTTCTTTTGAAAAAAATAAGGGATTATGAAGACCATTGATGCTTATGCTTGCAGATGTAATTTACAGAATTTATTAAATCCTCTAATGTTTTTATTTTCTGGTCACGGGTATTTACTGATTATTAGAGATAAAGAAATATTTTTGCGCTCTTCCTCTAACTGACACTTAACAATAAAAAAGTTTCCTGAAAAAGCTTCCAAGGTCAGTTATGTATCCTTCACCCTTATTACAGAATGAGGGAATGGGTTACAGCAGAAAGGGACCACTGGATGCAGTCTGGCCTCCCATGCCCAAGCAGGTTTATCCTTGAGCATGTTGTTCAGAATTGTTCAGAGAGCCTTTGTATGTCTCTGGTGAAGGAGACTCCACAACCTCTCTGGACAATCTGCAGTTCTTAGTCACTCACACAATAAAGTTCTTATGCTCAGGTGGAACCTCCCTTCCTGTGCATCAGTTTCTGCTCTTTGCCTCTTGTCCTCTTGTTTGGTACCATGGAGTGGAGCCTGGTCCATGCTCTGACCCTTCCCTGCAGACATAGACAGACACGGATGAGGTCCCCTCTCAGTTGTCTCTTCTTGATGCTCAACAGGCCCAGCTCCCTCAGCCTTTTCTCATGAGATGCTCCTGTCCCTTTATCATCTTTGAAGGCGCTGCTCCAGGAGCAGCTTGTCTGTTGTCCTGAGGAGCCCCGAACTGGTCACAGCACTCCAGGTCACTCCCAGGACTGAGTAGAGTGGAGTTGCAGTTACCCTGCCTTGACCTACTGACAGTGCTCTTCCCCATGCACCCTAGGATCGCTTCCTCGCCCCAAGGACACTGCTGGCTCATGGAGAGCTTGTTGTCTGCTCCCGAGAACTCCTCACAGCTGCATTTCAGCAGGTCAGTGTAACTGTCCTGGTGCCTGAGGTTATTCTTCCTCAAGTTAAGGACCTTGCATTTGCCTTTGTTGAATTTTAGATGATTTCTCTCTGCCCATCTCTCCAACCCGTTGAGTTCCTCCTGAAGGGCTGCAGCGCTCTCAGGCCACTCCTCTTCGCTTTGTGTCATCAGCAAACAGGCTGAGGGGTGCACTCTATTCCTTCAACTAAGTTAAACAGTACGGGCCCAGTATTGAATTCTGCAAGACACCACGAATGACAGGCCTCCAGTGAAACCCTGTGACACTGATCACAACCCTTTGAAAATTGCCATTCAGCCAGTTCTCAGTCCATGTCACTGTCCACTTGTCCAGCCTGCACTTCCTGAGTTTGCTTATGAGAATATCATGGGACACAGTGCCGAAAGCCTTGGTGAAGTCCAGGTAGACAACATCCACCACTCCCCACTCATCCAAATAGTACTAACAATGACTAAAGCTGTCTTTGTAACTCTGGAATAGGAGTTGATATTGATACAGCAAGAATGATGTCTTCTTTGCCTGTATTTTTATAGTTTATATATTGTTTGCTCTGTATTTAGAAATTAATATTTATAGAAATTGTTTAGGTCTACATTTACCTGAGCTTGGTTTGGGTTTTCCAACAAAATGCAGTTAGTATTTAAATGTAATTGGAATTGCATAATAATTTAAAAAAAAACAAAACAGTAACAACCCAGCCCCAAAACAAAACATAATACATGTAAGTAGAGAACTATACAACATTTAAGCTGTTACCTTTCTGTGAATATTTTATATCCTCTGATGCAGATCTATGTGTTGTAATACCCAAATGTAGTATCAAGTTATTAAAATGAAATTGTTAAAATATCTAGGAAGGAACTAGATACTCAATAATTTGCTGTCGCATAGCTGTTATCTGTCATTCCATAGCAGTCACTTGGTGCTTTAATCATTGAAATCTGTAAGCTGATCATATACACACTGGTACAGAAAAGGTTCATTGTTCCAGTGCTCACAGAATATTTGGCAATCTTGTTTTGCTTTGGGTGGTGAAGAGCTGGTGACATGGTAGTATGCCCCTCAACTAGTGTATTAGTTCTGTGCTAACAGCAGTCATCTGTTCATGCCCTCTACATAGCCAAAGTGGAAAAAAAAGTCTTTTGAGCACAAAAGCTGAGAAGAGGTTTATCCTGAGCCCCAAAAAGTGAAGGTGATGAATCAGGTTTGAGTAGAAAAAGAAACTGATAGTCCTTTGACAAGCAAGACAAGAAGCTACCTCCTGCTATTTGTCTACTCTTCATCTTCTAAAAATAGTGGTGTCATGTATTGCTAAGAGGAACCTTTGGTCTATCACGGAAAGGAAGTATACCAAAGTTTCATTGTGTTTAGGGCTTTTAGTGCCTGGAGAAGAAATTGGTTCTGTTACTATAAATTCACTTTCCAAGCAACCTTTAGCAAGGTACTCCTGTACTGCTCATTATTGTTACTGTCTGAAGATGCTTCATGTGAGACATTTATACTTCCATTAGGTAACACCATGGATAATCATTGTAGGGAGTGTGAGAAAATAAGAACAGTAGGGGTCACTTTTTTAATGAAAAGGTGATGAGCCACGAGCTTTATGCTTTCTGGGAGATTGCCATAATAGGGACATATATTCAATTAGAGACTCTAATACTGCTAGAAGCCTGATAGAAGCTTAAGGTCTCTCATCTGACGTAACAATCTTGTTTTTTTCTGTTTGTTTGTGACTGCAAGTCAGAAAAGTGTTTCAAAAGGAGTACATGAATAATCCTGTGCTTTATTTGGTTGCTAAAATCTTGCTAGTCCCATTTGGATGTATTCAAGTGATTAATTTGAACATATACTGAAATACTTTGTTGAATTGACTCTTAAATTGGTAGAGTGGAAGAAGAAGTTATAATCTCTTTTTTTTTCTGCAGTATTTAATCTTTGAAAAAATGAATTTGAATGAAAATGCTATTGTGAGGAGTATGTAAAAATCAACTTCTATTTCATAATTGAACTAATTTAAGAAAGAGGATCACTGATGTTAATTTAAGCACTTCACAAAGCTTTATTCCAGGATAAAACTTCTTTACAGTGACAAGCAAGTGGTTGTAGAATATCTGTACTAACATTTATAGTGATTAAAGTTATATTGCTTGTGAGCCCATTAAAACCCAGTTAAGCATATTGAATTTTAATCTGTGGAGACAGAGGAATTCAGATGTATATTGGTTCTACAAGATCCAGACATGGGCGCTTCTTCAGGGCCTGAATCTTATGACCGTGCTTTTTCCCAGTTCTCTAAGATCTGCATTATGTTACTTCTGTTTTCCCAGTTCACTCATGTTCTAATTCATCAACCCTATAATAACATCAAAAATTCTGATTTGTTAACAGTGGTTCTGCACTGGGTTATCTCTGTAAATCTCTGAGCCAAATGGCGTTGGAAAGGAGATGATTTTCTTCAGAAGTAATTTTCTTTGTATTATTATTCAAAAACTTTTTTAAAAAAGTAATGTTGATCTAATATTTATGAATTTTAATTTCATTCAACCATTGAAATCTTATCTTAGAGTTATCTGTTATATATCTGTTAGCAGATATTTACTGGGCAAATATTTGTTTTTTATTTCATAATGCTGGTCAAAAAATGACTGGAGCTAGTGTAGTATGCCAATTGTCACCTTAAAATATGTATATTCAGAATCAAATCATAGCTTAAAGGGTTATTGACACCTGACTTTTATAGACGTAGTTAAGCCATGCTGCTGTTGGTATGTTTTCTTCACCCACTGCTTCTCAGAGTGTGATGCCACCTGAGCGTGGGGTTTTTCAGGACCTTTTTCAGCTGGGGCACTGCTGGACTGGATTTTGGGCAGCAGCATCCTGGTAGCTCCAGATGTCCCAGTAGTGGAACATGTGCCTGCCAAGGTGTATCTGCTCATGTGATGGAATTCAGCAACTTACTTGGAAACACATGTTGGAAGTTTTACTGTTGCTTCTCAATATAACAAAGCCAAAAAGTTTCTAAGTTGCTGTATGGAAAAAAAAAGGCCCAGAAATACATGACATATAAATAATTTCAAAGAACCCTCAAAAAATTTTATGTTCTACCTTGATCTTAGTGTTCTTTAAATGAACAATAAATATAATTTTTTTTTGTTTACTATTGCCTTTTCTGTACTGAGTACTGTGCACTAATGTAGGCTGTCTGCGTATGTTTCATTTTGCCATCATCCTTTCTCACTTTTACTTCCTAAAAATACAGCAAACTAAAAGGAAACTACTGATGTATAGCTTTTCTTTGGTTTGAGTTTTGTTTTTTTCAATTTTCAAAAAAGCAGCAACTGCAGTTAACATACAGTTAATTACCTACTAAATGTAGAGGTAAAAGGAGTCAACAGATTGTAACAAATAGATATTTTAAGAAATACTTGTCCAGTATTTTGTGGACCCAGATTGTCTCTTGATGGTCTTTAAATAGACTTGCAAAAAAGATATAGAGCATTTGGAAGTTTAAAACACAACTTGCTTATAATTCTGGAAATGAATACAGATTTAGCTCATTAAAAACCTCTTTAAACTCTCCTGCTGCTCTAATAAAGTGGGAAAATTCCCAGAAAAGAGAGGGAAAGAAACATTGATTGTGAAGTAGTTACAATGACAGTGTAACTTCTAACTTTGCTCATGAAGTTGTGATACAGCTTATAAGAAAAGTACAATTGTCAAGAAAATAAAAAAAATTTGTGATTAATAAAATTCTAGATGTTCTATTATCTTTCCATGAGATGGTGATGTTAATTCTGCTCTGTAAGGATAATACAGCCACAATTTGATTCTAGGCTAGATCAGTGTTTCTTCTGTAAAAATTACAAAAGAATTTACCCAGTGATATAAAAAGAAAGGAACAGGTTTTCTAAGTACAACTACTTAGAACTTTGTTAAGACTGTTTTTGACTACAAGCTGGAAAATACTTAGAGAAGAATCTAATAGTAGAGCATTTAGAGATTTTAAGTAGGTTTCCAAGGCCCTTTAGGACATTTCACAGATATAGATACTTAAAGAATTTGGAGCACACTGTTTCTTCCTTCTCATTGTTTCTTATGCAGTGTTATTGTACCTTTCTTAGTTCAGAGTAACACCCCTTTACCTTTCCAAGAAACTTCTGGTAAAATAAATGTTCATCTTATTTTATATTCAGACAGGGAAACAGGACATGCCAAAGGAGAAGAGTCTGTATAGAGGCATTCTGAACTTCCGTCTGTGCTCACAGTGTTGCTGACTTTTTTTGGCTCAGAATAACTTGTACAATTAAGGATGAAAAGTTCTTCCTGCAATCCTGCAGAAGATTCGCCCACATACACATTTTTATCTGCAAGAAAGTATTTGCAGGGGAAAAGTCTGTGTGCACAAAATGGACACCTGCTAGATGCATTATTAGATATATTTGGCCTGAAACGTGTGCACATTCATTGTGTGTTTCAATATTTCAGTCCCTCATAGCTACCACCAAAACCTGTAAAGACCTAGAGGAGCTGCCAGCAGTTGTACTCAGAGAAACCTGAGCTTTTTATTCAGTGATTTTAAAATGATAAGGACAGATAGGGCAATGCTGCCAAGTGCATGTGCTCTGGTCTGATCTGCTTTCTGGATCTGCCAGCTGCGGACCAGCTGTGATGGCCTGAGTAGTGCCAGAACTGCAGGCACCCCTGCAGACAGGCTTTGTGCAGACAGGCAGCAGCAGGGGGAGCTCAGATTAATGAAATCTGTTCTTCTGTGACCTCTTTTGAAGGAGTAAGGGAGGCAAGCTGGTGCCTGGTGACAGCCTGGCTTGGTATCCATGTGACAAACCAGAAGTTATACATGATTTCAGGGAATACTGAAGGAATCTGCTCTGACGTTTTTCTAGAAAGACAGAAAAAGTGACTCTGTCCAATGCTAGTATCCTGGTGTTCTAGTTGGAGTGGTGCTAGTAGCACTGCTACACCCAACATCATATTCCATTCTGTGTCTGTATCTCTGCTGCTGTCTTTATGATTTCCATGGAAAAAGTTTTGGTTTAGCCTTCCTTGAGTTATGATTATGATAGGGTTTGCTAAAATCTCATTTCAAAATTCTGTGTTTGAAAATTGAGAATTATCTGCATATCAGTTCTTAAGCTGAATTCCTCCCCTCCCACAGTGGAGATCAACACTGGTAGAGGTCAAAATCAGATCCGTCCGTGCAACTTACAAATGGCTCAAGCACAGCAAGAAGTGTTTTGCAGAGCTATCAATGGTTCATCATTTTTATGTGATGTTTGCCCTGAATGATGTCTTTCCAGGAATATGTACAACACACATACACAAAAAAAAAAACAAAATTCTGCCCTAAGATGCCTCCCCATATTCACAGTTTATTTGGGAACAAGAGAGAGATTTCTTTGTAGGTATATAGTTCATTGGACCAAATATTTTTACACTCACTTGGGAAATTGTGTGGTGTCTGTACCTTCCCAAAGCTATGGTTTTGACTTGTGCTGCTCTTGTATTAGCTGCAGGCTATAAGCTTTCATGTCATACTTTCTGCATTTTTAATTGACCTTTGACATCTCATGTCATGATGGCCTTTCTTATGCTTGTCCTGCTGCTGCTCGTACATCCTTTCTCTCTTGCCTCACAACACAGTAGCATTTTCTGCTTGCTTTCTTTAAATTAGGTACATGGAGATGGCCTATAAAATTCTCTGCTGTTATGCTAACCTCAAAGGTTTCTGCTCTTCGGATGTTTCATAGCTGGTTAGTGTTTTGAGATGAAGAGATTTTGTTGAGTAGTAATTTAAATAAGCTTCTTTAGTTTGATCAACATTCACATACTGAAATCGGGTTTTTGTTTGTATACTTTTCAAGCTTCTTACTGCACTCTGACACTTACTGCAATTTTTCACACAAAGAATTCTTCCCTTGTCCGATGTTCTCTTTATCCTTCTCAGTGGCACTCTCCTTCAAACCACATTCTGTAACTTCTACAATTTAAAAATCGTCCAGCTCTATCCTCTTTGCTTAATCTATTTTTATTGTCCCACTCTATTTTATTGTCCCACTGTATCACTGTAGATTTTCTATTTCTTGCTTTTAGGAAAAACTCATTTGGGTATCTTGACATTGCAGATCTTCTAATCATTGTTAGTTGTCCCAGTGGTGCTAACTTGGTCGGTTTCATACTGAGTATGTGGCATGATCAGGTTTCTGTTTAGGTTGCAATAGTGTGCTTTTGAATTTGACCAAACTCTTCCAGCAAACCTGAATTGAGATATTTGAAAAGGAATAATGAAATAAGATTAAAGGTGCTGATTGTTAGTGGCTAGTACAATGGAACTTATAATAATCCACACAATACTGACTGGTATTTTAGGATATATTTATGACTTTGTTGGTCCCTTTGTTTGTGACTGACCAAGTTATATGAAAAAACAATCATCCATGTGTAATGGTACCTGATTTTGCAGTAATCAAACTACTTAAACAGGCATGATAGACCTTTCACTGCTTTTGAGAACTGTGGATCATTTCGTAGATCTAATGCTATCTTAAAATTTCTCAACCAATTTGATGAAGGCTATCTGGTAACTTTGATCACTTGGAAAAGCTGTATGTGGAAAAACTGATTTTGGGATCTTAGTTTTCTTTAAACAGTTTCTAGAAGAGTTACTGTACCTAATTTAACTTGAGTGAGTAATGTTCTTGCCAGAACAAGTCATGGCCTAAGCTTTGTGTAATGCTTGTTTACATTGCCAGTACCACAACTGAGACCCATTCTTTGATGTCTTGCTTCCAGAATGAGTGAAGGCTGTGTGATAGTTGGAAACCCATTAAATTTCTTCATTTTCAGGTCTGAATGCCAATTTCTCACAGTGAGGTAGCATTACTGCTAGTTTTGGAAAAAATAGCTGCTTTTTCTGTAATTCTGAGTTTTCAACCAAAGTCAGTCTCTATCCTTGATTAATATTGAGAAACAAGAAGAATGGTAGAGTCTGAAATTTTGCAGGTTGACGAAATTGTTACAAAAGATTCTATTCTAGTAATCTTTTTGAGTATGTGTTAAATTACAGCACCAGACAGAAGGTACTGCCTTCTCTACTAGTAAAAAATTGACTACTCCAAAGAAAAATTCGTCAAAGCTGAGGAGAGTCATTAAAGGAAGGAGTAGCAACTAAATGGATGCGGTCTTTTTCTTGGTGTGGGTGACTAGAAGCACTAGTTGGAATATGTAATTTCCTTCACCAAAGGAAATCAAATACTCTGATTAAATTTTTCTTTCTGCTCCTTGACAAAGCCTTACTTTTTACAATATTTATCAGTGATGATACCACAGTCTGTTTTTATTCAGAAATTGGGTTGTGCCTCAGGTTGCATATATTGAAAACAAAAGGCTTGCATGTCTGTGGGTGACAGGCCGTCTTGTAATGCATGAAAGGTTTTGCTACCAGCTCTTAAAATTCTTTCAGCTCATGTTTTTTCCAGCACCAGATGGCAACATCTCTGTGGCGTTCCACTGAAAACTTAAAAATTTCACATGGATTCTAGATCAGTACCTAAGTGGATTCTAACTGGTCACAAATGTGGTTCAAGTTAAAGTATTTGTCATGCAGCAAACATCACATGTGATAGATGTTATGTAAAGGAAAATAAGTCCTGCCTTCATTTTTCATTTTATCAGTAAGTGTATTCTTTCAAAATAGCTTTTAGTTTTATAATAAAGAAGAATGTAATCGATCCAGGAAAACTCTTCAGATTAATTGCGCCCATCTTGTAAGTTATCAGATAAGATTTTTTTCCTTTAAATCATATTAATTAAACATGGATTTAGTAGTTATTATTGTGATAGTATTGCTCTGGCATTATTTGATTATACATTATGTGTAAATAATCTTGGTATGTTTTGTCCCTTAAATAATATATAATGGAAAAGTGTTTTTTCTGAATATATGACTTCATATTCTGAAGCCTTTTGCTGGAATCATCATCAGCTGTGTACTGAAGTGTCTCCCTGTTGCTTCTTATAAAAAGTGATACAAGAAGTCAACATCTCATTAAATTTTAAAAGTGCGTTGGAATAAAACGGTGCTATGGAACTTATGACTTTCAGCTGTGCTTTTTAGACTTTTATTCCATTTGAAATTTATGAGTGAGGTGTCAACCACCAGAAGATTTTTCTTTTTTTGCTTCAGAGCAAGTTATGTTAAGGTGACAAACAAAAATCAGTGGGGTGTTAACCCTTTCAATTCTCCATTTATTTTCCAGTTCTTCTGGTTTTATAATAAAGCAGTAACAAAGCTAGTTTGACTGCAAATGTCCAGCGTTTTTGAGCTGTATTGAGCAGTCTTGAGCAAACCTTCCTGGAAATTTTCTGCTATGTGTTACCACAAAAAATGATTGCGAGAAGCAGCAGTTTTTGCTATGGCATATTTATTTCTATTTTATTGTTTCTATGTACTGCTGGCTTCACTGAATTCTACATGAATTTAAAGAACTCTTTGGAAGTCCTCTAATCTGGACATTGCAGAATGATCTACTGGCACTTCATGCATGCTTAAAATACTTCTTCAGCACAGAATGATTTTAAACAGATGCCATGTTTGGCAAAACAATCCCCTTATTGCTCTTCACTCCATAATCTGAGTTTGATTCTGTTCTGATTTCACTTGATCATCTATAGTGAAATATGCATGCAAAGCAGAAAAGGAATATGTTTGTTTATAACTGCAGTTTCCAATATGTAATTTCTCATTGTGTCTTCTTTTTGTATCTGATACTGTGAAAAAAAAAAAAAAACCAAATGAGAAAAGCAATGCTTGTTGGCTAAATTTAGAATGGTGGCTAAAGAAAATTGAGACCTATGTGCATCTTTGCCTCATGATTTTCTTCAGCCCCTCAACAACAGGTTATCCTGCTGTGCTCAGTATTGGTGAGGCCTCACCTGGAGCACTGAGAGCACTTCTGGGCCTCACACTTGAGGAAGGGTGTGAAGGCGCTGGGCTGCACCCAGAGGAGGGCGGTGGGGCTGGTGGAAGGGCTGGAAGGGCTGTCCAGTGAGGGGCAGCTGAGGAGTTGGGGTTTGTCCATTTTGGAGAAAAGGAGGCTGAGGAGTGACCTCACTGCTCTCTGCAGCCTCCTGGGGAGGGGAAGTGGAGAGGGAGGTGATCTGCTTTCTCTGGGGTGCCATCATCCAGAACATTAGTGAAGATGTGAAACAGGACCCCCTATTGGCCCATGGAGTACACTGCTGATAGACTTCATGACAATTACTGTCCCTCCCTGGACATGGTGTTTCTTTCACTTTTCAGTCCCTTCCCCTGTCTCCTCATCCAGCCTGTGCTTCACCAGCCTGTTGAGGATCTTACAGAAAGCAGCATTGAAAACCTAAGAGAAGTCAAGGGTAGACAATGTCTGCTGCTTTCTCCTCATCTACCAAGCCAGTCATTTCATCATAGACAGTGATAAAGTCGGTCAAGCCTGACTTTTCCCTGATGAAACTATACTAACTATGCTTGATGATCTTATTGTCCTTCCTATGCCTGCTGATGGTTTCCAGAATTAACTGGTGCATTGCCTTCTCATGGATCAAGGTGAGGCTGACCAGTTCCCTGGGTCAGCTTTCCTGTCCTTCTATGAGATAGTGACATTTGCTTTTCCTTTGTTCTCAGACACTTCTCCCAGTTGCTAGAAGTTAGTGAGAGTGGTTGTGCAGTTCTGTTTGCCAGCTCCCTGAGCACTCAGGTGCATCCTTCTACATTGAGAGTCAACACCCGTATATTTGTTTGTGTTTAGTTTGTTTTCCTACTCTCTTAAGTAGCTTCCACCACAGGTACATCTTTGCTCCAGACTTCTCCCCTGGTCTCTCAGAGCTGGGATTCATCAAGGCCATCTCATGGAAACTGAGGAGAAGGCAGCATTTACAGTACTTGATCTTCTTTCATGTTCTGTGTCCCCTGCTTCATACAGCAGAAGGCTTAAATCTTTTCTACCCTTTCTTTTGTTCCCTATGTATTTAGAGAAATCCTTTCCATTGTCTTTGACATCCTTGACTGGACTCAGCTCCATTTTGGCTTTGACTTTCCTAACCTCATCCCTGGATGACTGAACGATGCTTCTTTGTTCTTCCCATATTAGCTATTCCTGTCTCCACTTCCTGTATGTTTTCTTTTTATGTCTCAGTTTTGCCAAGAGCTCGTATTCCTATTTCTCTTGTAGAAAAGATCTGTGCAGAATTGCTGGTTTTCCTCTGCTCCATAAAGAATGTTAAACACTTACCAGAGAATATTTAAGCAAGCATTCTTTATTCCGTTTCTTTGCAAGATGAAAGAGTATTCCACTTTCAGGAAGAATACTGGGAACTAATACCTTTGTCTGCTGCATGAAGTTTTGAATTTCTGAAGATAGATTTATTGAAATTTTATATAAAAATCTGTGTGTATGAATCATCTTTGTTTAGTGTGGGATTCTTACTTTATGTTCTTAGGTATCTCCACTTGTTTTTATAGATCATATGAAGTTGTGTGGAAGCTTGTTTGAAATGTATAATGGCATCAGAAAACTTTATATTTCTTACTTTGAGGACTTTTCTATTTTTCTCCATAGCTGGACAAAATGTTCAACCTCCCAGGTCAACAACTTTCAGGAGTATGTAAGCATTTTACAGAAAGTGAGCATGAAGGATAATGCTGTCTTATTTTTGAGAGCTCAACTCTTATTCATGTAGTGCGAAGTCTTTTAAAATTTGGGGTTTTTTAACCCCTTTTTAGGCATTCATTTTCTCTAGAGATATGTGGGAATTTAGCTTGGATGGTTTTGGCTAGTTATTCCTTTATTGTTGTTTATGTGTTTTTCCATTCCATACAAACAGTTCAATGAATAAGAGGGTTTGGGGTTTTTTGTTTTATTGTTTGCTTTTTTCCCCCCAAGATTATCAACCAAAACAGTAAACCTCTGTAGTGGGAACATTTTCCTGAATGAGCTGCATCTATGGGAAAGGAGTATTTATGGTTTTTAAAGTGATGATCTTTCTAAAGCTGTATTGGTGAGATTTTCTGTTGTCAGCAAGTGGAATATTGTTTTCATTTCTTTGTCTATTAAATACTGTTCAGGGAGTTATGTAGAACATAATTGATACATGCAGAAAGGTTTAGAATTTTATATTTTTTAGTGTGCCACACTTATGTGGAATAGATGAGACTAAGAAAGATACTTTCCTTTGACAATGATAGAGATTTATGCCTGAATGTTTACACTTCCTAAACCTTTTTTGAAGTTTATTTTCATACCAAGCCAGTTATTGAGCCAAGATGTTTTTATAGAATAATTTTTTAGGACAGAAAAGACACTTTCAGTTGTTTTGTTAATACAGTTTTAACACAGTCTGTATTTTTGTATGCTATTTTACTTACAAAATTTTAAAGGTGTTTTGGGACAAGAGACACTGTGCAATAATTCCTTGCCCACTGAGTGCATTGCTGATTACATAAGATCTTACAGTTCTGCTAATAAACCATAAACTCTTACATTGCCTCACAATTGTTTTCATTAGATGACCTGCTTAAGGGAAATAATATATAGCTAATGTGCGTAGGGAGCAAATGATGCCTCTTCTTCTTAAAAGCATTTAGACTTCGTAACAAAAGCCATCCCTTTACTCCATTGTCAGGAAGTATGTAAAGGTTTGGCAGGGTATGAAAAGAAAAGAAAACATGGTTATTAATGACCAGAAATGTTTGCCCTTTCTAACAAAATTTTCTTAGGTACTTGAATGATTTGCATGCATGTGTGCAAGACCATAAGTGGATTTGTGTGTGTGTATATGCAAAATCTGTGATTCTCTACATAATATCAGAGTACCTGAGTTGCAGAGGAACTTCTCTGCAAATAAGTTCATTGTCTTGTAGGTACGTCAGAGTGACAGTCTGTTTTCAAATGCTCCCTTCAAGGGCAAAGAAATCATAAGGAGTTCTAAGGCAAGTTTAGCTGAGCCCTGTGAAATGCAGAGAATGGAGTCTATGGTAGTGGGTTTTTGTGTTTTTCCTTTAGTAACGTGTTGTCACATCTATGTCCCATTGCAAAGACAATCAATATGACACCCTGGCAAGATTAAAGTATCCAGAATAGAAATGTCAATACACTAAAAATGCATTTATAAAGTTTAGGACAACTGAAAGAAAATAATTCAAGGTAGAAAGGATTTAGTGGGTACCCACAGAACCCACAGTATTAAATACAAACCTCATAGTGTCACAGAAATAGAAAGACTTGGATCTGTACACTTGCGCTATTCCTACTTTTCTCACATTCAGTTGAGATAATATAGATAAGAAACTTTGATGTTAATTAAGAAGAAACAAAGTAATAAACTTTCACCTACAAAACCAGAAAGAGATACTCTTTCTTAGAGGAGGAGGGAATAAGTAAACATCTTTTGTCAAATCAGACCATAGTGTACCATATCACAAAATGATTCATCAGGGCTTTTGCCTGTCCTTGTTTGAATGTCCCCACATTTTAGAGTAACAACTATATAATATTATACTTGAGACTACTTAAGTTCAGAGTTCTAGGTGTCATATGTATTTGCTTTAGAGTTATAGTTTGGGCAAAGTACTCTGTATCAGCTAAGGAGTTAGGTGGTTCAAAACTAATAGAATGAATAGAACTAAATGAAAGAATTAAAGTATGGAATGACAGAATGCACTAAATTAGTATTTTATGTAATTAATACTTTACAGAGAATGCTTTGCAGAGGTAAAGCAAAATGGATTAACAGGTCTGGTTTATGTTCACAGTGACAACTTCAGTATTCTAGAAGTTAGGTGGAGTTAAAGCACTGAATTTTCTAGTACTGAACTAGTACTGAAAAGGGCACCCAAAATATAATTTGTTCTCTTCTACATTTTCTACTAAGTTTAATGATGAAGACGATTATGGATTTTTAATTTACAGGAGTTATAGTTGCCTCCATTGTCTGTGCTAGACATTAGATCTTAAGTTTGTTTTTTACCCCATACTGGAAATTAGATGTAAAAAGCAATAACTTTATTTCTGTATTTATGATCCATTTTCAAAGTTATTGTGGTTACTCTGGTCTTCTGTAATGCACTCCCATGTCATAATAAAGGGTAAAATATTTCCTGATCAGCAAAACAAGCAAGCCTCAATGTAAATGCAGTAAATTGAAGTCAAGTACTTAATTCAGTATTTTGTTGAAAAAGGATGAACTTAAACATTCTACTTGCCTAATTTCACCCCCTAACAAACCATAGCTCAATGTAGGGCCATATTTTTGTAAATCCAGAGTTCTCAGTGTTCCTGCTTTTACTTTCTAAAGTATTTTACCCATGCATTTTCAATTAATGTCTGTATTTCTACATTGCTCTTTTGCAATTTCAGCCATTTCCTAGCTAGTATCTTCTCATCTATTTTAAGCTGGTTTTACTCTTCCCATAGCCTTTAGTTTTCTCATGAATGGCTGTGCCTGTATGGGCGGTGTTCAGCAACTTGGCAGTTGCTTTCTGACTTAATGAACTCAGTCAAAATCACAGAAGATCCAGGCCCTCTACTTTATAGTTCTGTTGCAGTTGTGTACTGGCCATTTGTTAGTGTTGCTTTTTAAAATTTCTTATCTTTTACAAAACCATTGTATATATAAGAAAAGTATTTAAAGTATTTAAAAGTATTTCTATTTACCTAATATGTTTTTAAACATGTTAAAAACTTGTGGAGTTTTGAATCTAACAGTTTTATTTCATTTTACAGCCATAAAATTATTTTCTTGCCTAATTTTCATCAGTCAAACATTAAGTGGGGGTCCTGGAAGAACAGTGAAATTCAGTTATGAGAATGGTGATTAACAATTAATATTCATACATTTACATACTTAATTTATGATAATTTTAAAATCAAATAAATCATATGGAACTTAATGCAGTGATATAACTCACTTGTTTTTCACTAACAAGTGAAAAGTACCTTTAAAGTAAGCAGATTTTGAAAGCTGAAATGCCACAAAATATTTAAAGGACACAATAAATGGATAAGCAATTGTACAGTTTCTAAGAGGGGGGATAGGCAAAAATTAAATTTGTAATTACACCATGGTGTGCTGGGTCTTCTGTTAGATTTATTATTTAGTATTTACTTCATGGAGAATGATCAGAAAATCAGTTAACTGGCCTTCACATTTGGCATTAGTTTATGGAAATTGTTGTAATTGCTATTCAATGCAGATCGTTCATGAAAAAGCAAACTATAGCTTGGATTGAAATGTTAGCTAATAAGCATGAGTGATTAAAGTAAGATAGTCTATAATAACAATACATCTTAAATATTTGTGTTACACTGCCTCAAATTTAGGGTCGTTGGTTTTCTATCACTAAAGTAAAGTATGTTTCTTTTAGGATATTTTGAGTCTTCATATAATAAGAATACATAGCTTTTCTTAGGTAAGCTCTGTATGTCTTTGCCAAGGCTGTTTATTGGGAAATAAATATACTTTATACAAATACCATGTATTTTAAAAATTTATATAATGAAGTCAGAATTGAAATTTTTATCTGTGCAGTTTTGAAGTATATACAAGCAGATTTTTTTTCCTTTCAATGAAGAGTTCATGTCTTTAAAAAGATTGTTAAAATAGAGATTCAGAACAATCTTTTTTTAAGAGTAAATCCAACATGTTACCATAGATTTAAGGAAACTTTTGAATACTTTTTAGTCAAATCTACGAACAAGTAAAGACTTCAGAAGTTTTAATGTTCAAATACATGCATTTTAGATGTAGTTCATGTGATACAATATTCTGAGAAAGAAATTGAATAATAAGATGATTTTTTCTAATTTAGTGCTATAATTTGTTGTGGAAGGCATTATAATGCTACTACATTAGCTCAAATTTTCATTTTTATTTTCATTAATGTGTGTTAATTGCTTAAGACAAGAAATTGAAATTATTTTAAAAATCCTTTAGGATTAAATCAATAATAAAGGACATAATGACTTCTATTTTTCATTTTAGCCAGTTGGAAACTAAGCAATTATTTAATTAGGTTTTAGTCCCTTAAGCTTTTTGGGTTTTTTTTCATGTGAAAACCACTGTTTTCACATAATTGTTTATATGTATAAATTCTCCAGTTCTTTCTAGCGCAAAACAAGTCATTGTGTAAGAAATATTACTGAATTTCAAGCAGTTTTTGCTACTCAAGTGGTTCTGTTTGAGCTTGCTTTTGTCAAAGCTGAAAATATAATGATAGCGTGTACATTGTCACCTGACTGTATATGCACTACAGGAAAAAGCTCTGTTTTAATAAACAATTGGATTAGAATAATTGTAGAATTAATAAACTATTACCCAAAGTTTCAATTTTTTATCTTCATTCTGGAGAGAAAAATCATGTCAATCTTTGACACGTCCAATTTCTGTGTTTTCTCCTTATTTTAACCCTCTAGCTGGTAGCACATTTTGAACAATTGGGCCAGTATAATTCATATAATTAAACCTGTTTCTTGGCTCTTGATTCTGCCTTTCTTAATCATAGAAGTTGTGCTTCATTTTAAAATGCAAGAAAACGATGTGATTTTCTTTCTGTCAGTATCAGCTTCTTTGTGCCCCTTCTGCCTGTGTTACTTGTGCATGTGATTTTGGGAGTGAGGGCAGAAAGCAATAGACTGTGATAATGCTATTGAGCCATCAGTGAGGTGCCTTGTAATCACAATCCCATAGCTTCTCTGTGCATAACAGAGCTCTAAGTGCTGATCAGGGACGCTGATGTGAGCAGGAATGTAAAAAAATATTTTGAACTTCGTTTTCAGATTCAGAGGCTAACCGTAGGGGAGAAGGTGATAAGCTGTAAATCAAACAATAAGACACAAATCATGTCAGCTGTATAAACATTTATTTTGCCAGCAAACTAATTAAATGCCACTTGTTCCTCACAGGACATGAAGATGCATCCAGGAAACCTAGCAGTAGTCACATTACACATATTCAAATACTAAATAGGGTATGCCGTGTTCTGTTCCCTTTTCCATTTTCTGATAGATGTATGAGATTCAGTTACACCAGTTTGATGGTTCATTTGGGCTGTGTGTTTACTCACTAAAAGTTCTGAGTAATGAAAATGAACATGCTGCTTTCTTGTAAATAATGGATTTGGTGATTTTTTTGGCGTCTCCAAATGTGACGTAGAACAATAATCTCACTGCCATTTTCTCAAGGAGTATCCTAAAAGCCCACAAAACAAACAAAGTCATAATGAAGAGTAAGGGAATAGCAACTTCCAATGTCTTTTTTTCTTTTCTGTGAATTCTGAGAAATTTTCCATAATTGGATCAAATATGTTCGTTAATATAAAAATGGAAAAATTATTAATTAGCTGAAAGCTGAATACTTGAAAATTAAGAAGCCCATAATATCATGTAATAATTTCTGCCTTTATCTATTCACATGTGCTTATCCTCTAATTAATGAATTTTGTTTGTGAAATTACTATTTTCCAAGTTCTCTGCAACTTCATGCTTGTTTTAAACAAGATTAATGAAGCATACTGTTTTTCTTTCATAGTGCATTTGCATGTAGCCCAAATTTAAACATATAAATTAACATTTAAATTTAATGAAACTTTCCTTTCTGAAAGCAGAACTAGACAATCTTCTTTTTCAGTCATAACATTGAATAATTGTAGACTTATTTCATCTTCGTCTTACTGTGATGCCTTTTTTCAAGGGAGTAGACAAAGAATTCAGTTGAGATGTTGTCATCAGTAGATCCTATACATGAAGTATTATAAAAGAGTACATAAATTTCTGATCTGGAGTTTTAAGCATTGACTCCTCTTTTCCATTTCTGATGTAGAGAATCCAATCTGTAAGACAGAATACTTGTAGTTGCATTTCAGAGACCTTTCCAGAAGTGGAATGCTGAAGATCTGTGGCTTTGAGTGGAAATTAAGTATGGAGATTTCAGGTTGTCAGTTTTAGATATCCCAAACTCATAGAAACCACTCAGCTTCCTCAAATTTACCTTAGTTCTCTTCTAATTTTTCAAATCTTACACTTGAGCACACTCAAATCTGAATGTTCTAATCACCTAACGAACTGATTTTATTAAGGACAACTTCAAACCTCACCTGAATTATATGTCTTTGATGCTGTAAAAGTAATTTTTAAGTTTAGACTAAAATGAAGAATTTTGGTGGAAATCTGAATGTTAGGACATTACAAATAATTTGTACGATATATTCCCATTTTTAACTGAGTTGTAGCAGACTCAATTAATTTCTAGTTTACCCGTGGTATTTAGGTCAATTTCTAGTTTCTCTCTGATAAATGTAACTTCAAAACTTACAGGTTAGTCACATTGCTGTTCAGGGCACTGTGTGGGATCTTTATTATCCCATTTCTCCAGGAAGAACCCAGAAATAGTCTGGTGTGCACTTTGAGGCTGAGCTGAGAAATTGTCATTGTGGGTGTCAACCTATAGCCCTTTCAAATGCCAAGAATATGTTTCTGAAAGAAAAAAAACAAGGAAACTGTCAGTCGTCTTTAGATCACACAAAACTGTACTTTCTAATGTGTATGTACCTTTAATTTTGTCCAGATACCATATGGGTTTTCATTTCCTTTCTGTACTGTATGGCAAGTTAAAAGTTAATTTATTTTCAAATTCAGTAATTATTTCTCCACTTTGTGCTGGATGCATTTGCAGCTCAAGAGAAAATTATCTTCATGTAGTTCAAAAGTCATTTTGTAATTCAGAAGAATTAACTAGGAACAATTCTACATTTAACTATATTGTCTACATTTGATACTAGAATCTAATACAGAAATTTATGGAGTTGCTATTATAGTGGTTTGAATTCTGTAGTAAAAATAAAATTTGTAATTTAAAAAAAGTAATCTGCAGTACATTTATATGCTGAATAGCTCTGAATTTGCAGCCAGACTTCAAATCTACCTCAGAATAAATTTGAAGAACCTGCCTTTTAACAAAATTCTGCTACATGAGGGCAGAAGCATATGAAAGAGATGTGAATATCTAAGATTGTGAGAACTGATCTGACTTTCATTTCTAGGATTCCTCCTGAACATTTTCTGCACTCCTTCTGTTATCCCCTGAACTTATTAACTTAACAGTGTAAGAGGTAATTGAGGAAAACAGTCAGATAATGAATATAGTCCTTTTAGTGTGCATTTCAAATATGAATCACTGTTGTGTTCAGTGGTTCTGCAGTCATAGAATTCTTTGTGTAAAGTGTCAGTCTTTCTGTACAGCTTCCTAGATTATAAAAAAGAAACTGAATTTATCTAAAGAAACAAATCGTTACTATGCATAACTGTTGAACTCTGGGCTAACATCTTGGATGGGAGGAATTTGAATGTTTAAGAACTCATCTTACTAGAAACAGTAATACTTCTTCATGAAATAAATACAAATTTACAATATGTACATGATTTGTACTCTCCAGAGCATTACAGAGTGAGTGGCTGAGGCACAGAAGTCATACAGACACAATTTGATTGTTGCATGCCTCAAGTATTTTTCATATGCATAGGAAATGTTGCTGGACTTTGTTGCTTTGAGAAAAAATATAATTGCCTTGCTATGCTTGCTGTGTAAATTCTTACAGTTGAATAATTATCCAGACAAGTTAAGAATTTCAGTTTATAGGTTTTTTTTTTTTTACATACTGAAAAATACTGGGCATATTTAAAGAATTTCACATCTCACAACTGCCTTCTAAAGTCCACCATTCAGATCTCAAATTTTCTGAATTCTTGCTATGAATTTCTTTTCATTTCAGTGAATAAGCTTGTGACTCAGTTATGGTACCCCTATTTTATAATAGATGAAATAATAATGGATAGAGAACTGTGATTAAAGTTTTGTGACGATAAAGAGCTGTGAAGAAATTGTAGCCTACCAAAAATGGTTCTGACATATTTATTTAATTGCAATCAAGCAAAATTAGTGGTGTTTAATCAGTGCAATAAATATTATGGGGGGAGGAGGTTAATTTAAACTGAAAACATTCTTCTTGGTCTCACAAAGTGATATTTTTTAATAGGCTTTAAATATTACTTTATTTACTTATTTGTGAAGAAAAAAATTACTGTAAATAATTCTGTAGGGGATTTCTTTTTATTTTGAAAGCAAAACTTGTTTCTCTAAAAGTGAGTGGATGTTTTTTACAGTGTTTTGGAATCATAAATTTATAAATAGCATTTGCAGAGTTTAAACTCAGTTTAAAGTATTGTGAAGTTCAAAAAAGATAGTTGGTTGCACTGTAATAAAAAAAATGTAGTATCAGTGGTGGCAATCCACATGTGTCATGGAAAAATGTGTGCTTGACATCTTCAACTAAGAATGAGGAAGAATCCTTTATGTTAAATTTTTCTTTTTATAAAATCACATTAAAAGTCTTACTGGTACCTCTGCATTTTACTCATAATTTTCCTAACCATCTACCAAGTTTTTAATTTCTCAAGCTTTGTAGAAATTCAAAGTATCACCAATGAGTATATAATTCCTTTTTTGCTTAAATATTTCTAGAGGTACTTTTAACTTGTTTATCCAGGATACATGTCTGCCAGTGACTAGTTACAGATTGGTGCTACAATACTGTAAATTGCTTACAAAACAATGAAGTATTTCTTCTATTTTACTTACCATTTCTGGTAAATGGGCTGCCTATATGATTGTTTGAAAGTTATGGTAGCATACTGAGTCTTTTGTGCATTCCACTTTATCTAATAATCTCTTCTTTGTTATTGAGCACAAATGGAAATGGAAATGCTAATTTTAGGAGTATTGTGTGTTGCCCAGTGATTCTGATTTCATGTTTATTTAAATTACAGCAAACAATTCAGCTGGGTTAGCTCACAGAGCATTTCAATTACATCTAAAATAGAATGAAATATAAGAGGGTGAATTGCTTTTTCCATGCTACCTGCTCTTCTTCAGAGTGACTTCTCTGTGCCCTGTGATCTTCAAAATTGGGACATTGTCAGAATTTAGGACTTGAAAGCTTGGTGAACATTATTACAGTATGTTTGTCCTTTTGTGTACAGGTCTCTCTGTATAGTCTATTGCTAATCAAAATGCTGCAAGGGTGCAGCACTTGTAAAAAGCTGTGAAAAAATTCTGCAAGCAGTTTAAAGTTTTCAGATTTTCTCTTAAATTATTAAGGAGAGTAGCATGTTCTGTTACTTGCTTTAGAGTATGTAGCAGTGCAAGTTGTGTTTGTGGCTTTTAGCTAAGTTACAAGATGCATTTTGTTCAAACTCAAAGGAAATACTTTCTGCCCCCATTACATTAGTGTGTTCTATTTGCATCTTTTTTACTGTGTCAAAGGAGCAACTGGCATGCTTTTTTACTTTGTTATAGAACAGATCAGCAGTTCTGAGAAATAACACAAACCTTTTGCACTTGAGTTATTTAGATCGTATTTCTTTAAAGTATAACTCAGAAATAACTGTGAAGTGACTAGTGGGAAAATTCAGCTGTTCATGGCTTTAATCATAGTCAAAGGTGGGTTTTAGCTGTCTATACTTATTTTTTCTTCTGATATACATTTTAAAATATTATTAGAATCATAGGATCATTTAGCTTGAAAAAGACCTTCAAGATCATTGAATCCAGCTGTGAAGTGCTTCACTGAACCATGTCCACAAGTGCCATATCTGTGTGTCTTTTGAATACCTCTGTGAATGGTGACTCCAGCACTTCCCTGTGCAGCCTGTTCCAATGCCTGACCAACATTTCCCATGAAGAAGTTTTCTTTAATACCCAATATGAATCTCGCTGAGGGACCATACAACTTGGGACCATTTCCTCTTGTCCTATCACTTGTTCTTGTCCTGTCTGGGAGCAGAGCTCAAACCCTACCTGCCCTACACCCTCCTGACAGAGAGTTGTGGAGATGATAAGGACCTCCTCCCCCCCGCCCAAGCCTCCTTTCCTCCAGGCTGAGCACCCCCAGCTCCCTCAGCTCTTCCTATCAGACTTGCGCTCCAGACCCTTCCCCAGCCCTGTGTCAGTGATGGAGAGAGACAGGGAAGCGGACTCAGTGATCAGAATCCAGTTTTATTGTGGGATACAAGTGCTTATATACTATTTCAGGGAGACTAGTAATGTGTACTACAAGATTAGTTTAAAATTGCATACACAAACTTATGCATATAATAACATCTCTTGCTTGCAGAGTTTAATGACATTTTCTTTTTCTGGTAAACCCATCTGATTTCATCTTCTTGCAATCTAGGTCTAATTTTCAAAGTTCCATTTACTTTTACTTTTCCCAAGGCATCCTGTTATCAAATCTCTTATGTTAGCCTGGTCCAATGTCCATCACCTGTCTTGTGTTCCCCAACATTCCAACAGCTCTGTTCCCTTCTCTGGACGCACTCCAGACGCTCAATGTCTTTCCTGCACTGAGGGGCCAGGAGTGGACGCAGGATGCAAGATGTGGCCTCACCAGTGCCAGGACAGGGGGGCAATCACTGCCCTGCTCCTGCTGGGCATAGGATGCCCTTGTGCTTCTTGGCCACCTGGGCACAGCTGGCTCATGTTCAGCTGCTGTTGACCAGCACCCCCAGGTCCTTTTCTGCCAGGCAGCTTTCCAGCCCCTCAGCCCAAGCCAGTAGTGCTGTGTGGGTTTGTAACTGTGTGTGTTACCATTCTTATTCCTGTGAAGTGCTGCAAGGTAACAATTACTGTTCCGGGAAGAAAAAAAAAAGCAAATTTTAAAAGACTCAGTTTGTCAGTACACTTCAAGAACTGGAACACAGCTTTTAACATAATTTAAATTTTTAGGCTTCCTTTTTAAGAAACATTTTTTTCTTCAAATGTCAGCGCAATTTATTTTAAATCATTAAATACGCTCTTAACTTCTGCTATATTGCATATTCCGCAAAAAGATTAAATCATCGATCTTTATTCATAGAGGAAACACAGTTAAGGACTCCTAAAAGCATCTTTGATTTCAAGACAGAGCAAGGGATTCCTATCTTGTTTTCATGAAAAAACAGCATGTCTTAGCTGAGCCTCAGTATGGGATACAGAAGAGCTATCTTTTCCTTTCCAGAATAATTTGAAGTTCTGGAAAAAAGGTAGAGTACGGAGGGCAATATTTCATCACTGTATTACTGCAGAGAAATTGTAGAATATAGAGACCATCTGTGTGCTGTATAGATAAATACTTTTTATAATTATTTTACTATGTCTGTTTGTTTTGTGTATTTGATCATATATCAGTACAGATGAATGACAGAAGGCTTTTAAAGTGAGCAGAAGAAATACCATAACATGCCATGTTTTGAGGAATAGTAGTAAAGAGTGACCAGAAGTCAAGAAATACCAATACTTACTAAATTGATTGAAAATATGTAAAGCGGTGTCTAAAGGTATAATCCATTATATAAGCCCTCTATAATGATGTTTAAAAGTATAATCTTATTTCTCTGTTAAAAAAATGTCATAGGAAGTGGTGAGATTGCAAGCCTAGTCACACTTATTAATTATGCTAAATTTTTATTTTTAATTAGAGTAGCTCCTTTGAGACTAAATCTTTTACCATTAGGCTTTTTGAAACCTATGAGATAAAAAGAAAGAGGTTTTTCAGAATATTATTTACATGATTTTAATTAATGATTATAATCTCCGTGGTCATTTTTGAAAAAGAGCACTTAATCCCTTAACCAGTTTTCATGATTTGCATTTTGCAAAAACATGTAAGCCCTGCAGGCTGATTTTTTCCAGACCAAACTTATTTTTAGAGAACTGTATTTTGTTTCTACTCCAAGTCCCATTTCCTATCTTAACACCTGTTTCTCATGCAGAGTGCATTGATTGGTAGAAAAGTAAAGTTTGCTTCCTTTTGCCGAGACGGCACATAGCCCTTGGCAAGGTTACTTTTTTGAAAACAGTTTTTCATGCAGACACCGTATATAAGTGCTGCTGGTGTTGCCAAGATCCTCCCACTAATGAAGGGTCAGCGCAACAGTGCATGCTTTCTCGTTGCTGGCGGCACGTACATGTAGCGTTTCTTCTGAGAAAAGGCACTCTAGTGTTTCAAACAGAGGCTAGAAGTTTAACCTTCTAGGAGGAAGGTCAGTGTTAGTTTTTATTGATAGCACAAAGAAAGCGACTGTATAGGAATATGAAAGATAAACTCTGTGGCAAGCCGAAACTCTTTAAAATACAGAGTTTTCAAATGTTTTTAAACAAAAATTAGTTCTAAAACTTTCGTGTTTGCCAAGTTACTTCTTTGAATCTCAAAGTAGGATTATGCTTAGTTTTCCATATTGATGATTTGGGGAACCGATTCCTAACTAGGAGGGATTAGCATATAGACTGAATTTAAAGGTCAGAACCTAAGGTGCTTACTTACAGATTAATTTTTTTTTTCTGTTTCCCACTTAATGGAAAATGTGTAGCAAAAGAGATCAATATTGCTCTTAGTATCAATTGCATTTAGAAACCCATTAAAATTCCATTTTTTTTCAAATATGTGGAGCAAATAATCTTTTCTGTGACAAAGAATAAATGCTCAGGTATCTTTTGCTCAGATTTTTAAATAAAAGCTTTTGGTAAAACTTACTTTAAATGGATAGGCTATAATCTACTTGAAAGCCAAGAATTTCTAATGTAAAATTTGAATTAAATATTGTGTCTCACAGCTATAGTAATATAAACTATATATTCTAACAACAAGTGAGGAAATTAAAACAAGGTGAGGTAAGTTACTTCAGGTAGTCCAGTAGCTACTCTGTGAGTATCCTCAGATAGCTAATGAAAGGTTTTAACTTGCAGAAAGTTCTTGGAGAACTTCCTTTATATTGTCATTCATAAGGAACTGTAGTAGTCCATCACATGCATCACTTATCAGGAGGTTGGTAGTGAACTTAGCAGCAGCACTCATAATGATTAAAATTTGCTGCATTATTAAGAGCAACTGAACTCTTCTTTTTTAACTGTTTTCCCAGACGGTTAACTAATTTCCAGGAAAAACTTCTATGTCATGTGCCTCAGACTGGACTAGTCGCAGGAGACTCCTTTCTCTGTTTTTGTGATGGCACTGTATGTCAGATACAAGACTTTTTGTTTATTTTTGTTGTACTAAGTATGCATGTCTGTGCTTCATCTTGAAAGAACTTACTTTTATTGTAATAACTGCTATATTTTTAATAGCAAATACATTTTTAAATTAAGCAAATCATTCCTGTCATGTATCTTAGCCTTAAACAGCAACTTAATATAGATGCAAAGTAAATGCAGCCCTTATTAAGGAGCTGCAGGATTCTGTTTTTTGATTCTAGCTTGTCATTTGTTCTTTCAAACCAAGGATCATCTCCTTTCCTGGTTAAAACCTTTTTCTGATTGGAAAAAAACCTGTTTAAAACTGCTGTATAGCAATTTCATGGGCTCTTTTATTTAGTAGTTCATTGAACCATTCTCATTGGTTTGAAACTGTTTCTTCTTCATTAATTTGGTGTGTACATGCCAATAGGTTGGTTTTGGGCTGGGATAGAGTTAATTTTTTTCACAGCAACTCTTTTGGCACTATGATTTCTATAACAATCAATAATTAGAATTTTTGCTAAAGACAATGTTGATATTACTGGGTTGGGTATTTTAATTATTGCTGAGGAGTTCTTACATAGAGTGAAGGCCTTTTTTGCTTCTCATGTTTGCAGCACAAATCCTGAACATAGCACCCTGATACTTACTATGAAGAAAAATAACCCTATCACAGCCAAAAACAGCACACAGAGTTAAGTGTGTCTGAAGTAATTTTGAAGTTTTCTTTGTGTGCTCATAACAATCTTTCTAATTAAATTGACATGGCCTTTGACCAGTAGGATAATTAGCTCATTGTTTCAGTTTTTTTTCAGATAGAATTTGCTGCTTATTTTCAAAACTAATACATTTCCTTGTTTTCTCAGTGGTGCAGCAGGCATGAAGTACTTACTTACAGTGAGGCATATATATCCTATTATGTGTATAAAAAAAAAGTGTTGAATCTTGAACTCTGTATCAGTATCTTGGCTTTCAATTTTAATTGGATGTTTACTTTTTGGGCATAAGGCCAAAAAGAGCAACATCACAGGAGCAACATTATTTCTTGAACAAAGTTAATTAGTCGTTTTTGAGTTCTTCTAAGTCACTTCAAGTCGTAGTTGTGTATATTAGACCCATGTCTACAACAGTGATAAACAAGCTAGCACTCATTATTGTGAAATATTGTGTGTACCACATAATAATTCTCCAACTTCAATGCTATAACCAGTTAAATCTTTACATATATGCAATGATGAGTTAATTCTCTAGTCACAGTAATTGAATTAGCTATTAAATGCTGTCACCAAATGTTTATGGTGGTAGTTTTATATTTTCTTTTAGTTATTCCTACTGAGTATGCTACACAATTTTTTCTCAGTCTGAAATGCCAATAACTACATTAAAGATATTTCCTCTCAACCATACAAAAGTAAGTGTGTGCTGTCCTAACAGAGGAATAGCAGAATGATAGTCTTTTGGAAACTGTGTATTTTGTTGCTCTGATAGTATGCAGAAATATTTATGACTGTCATTTCCCCACTAGAAACTTCAGGCATGAATGTCTTAGGTTCAAACAGAAACTAGTTTGAAAATTATTAATAAGCTTTAAAGAGATTGAGTCTACAACCACTGAAATCACTCAAGTAGTAACTCAGCTGATGAGAAATTCCTTATGTAAGATTGGTCCTTGGAAAATCAGTGAATTTTTTATTTACAAATCACTTCTGGATGCTCCTCGAGCATTCAAAACTCCTAGCTTTTGCAGTTTCTGTACATTATACTAAATATTTGTGCACGAGCTCATAGTCTTTCAGCTATTCACTTGCTTGACTAGTCACCTTATTCAACCCTAACACAACTGAAAAACAAAAACAGCAGAAAAAAAAGGTAAATAGTCAATTCCTTATTTTACAATTCAAAATAGAGAAGAAACACTTGTAGCACTTTCTTCTTTTACAGATTTTAAACTTTTCTGAATGCTTGTTTTACATACTGCATTTTATAAACAAGGTGGACAGTAAAAGTGAAGCTTGCAAAGATAAGGTAAATTCTGAACTTAGTGCAGAATCATGAAAAGTCTATGTTGCAGATGTCTGTGGGAATCACCTGGTCCTACCCTTGTCTTCATAGGGTGACCTAACAAGATTTTGTAGAATGACATGTCTCACTGCCACAGCCTTTCAGGAATTTTTTTGTGGTTTAGCGTAACAGCACTCTGCTGGTCTTCTTCAGCCCACTGCAGTTGTACTTTGGGATTAAAAAAGTGAAACATAGTCTAATGCACTCTGCACAACTCCACTGATACACATTATTGTGTTGCTTCTTCAGAATCTATTGAGAACAGTCCAGTCAGTGTTTTCAACCTGCAGCTATTTTTTACTTAAATTGATGAAAAAATCTGAGGGACAAGCTCAGAGCCAGTAGTCAGTCAGAAGAGAGCAGCTGAGGCCTCTGGGCTGCAGGAGCTTGGGACCTGCAGCTGCAGTTCATGAGCAGGCAAAAATAAGTGTGAAGTTAATGCAAGTACTGGATATTTTGCACCAGATAGCTGCTTATCAGGGAATGAAAAGAAGGATGAAAATAAGAGTTTGGAGTAGTAACCATTGTGTGAGATTGGCTTCTTGGCACTGACATGATCTAGAGAATTTTTTTAAGGGCAAATTCAGACCATGGGGTTGGAAGCATTAGGGGCTCGGGTTAATGCTCCTGTGGTGAGTTCCATGCTAAAAAGATCAGGTGGAATAAACAATGGGAGTGGTTCAGTTAGTTGGGCTGTATTCACTTGTGTCTTACTTGCAGTGAGGCATTCTGCTGGTCTGTTAACACTGCATGAGAACCTTGCCTGCCTGTAATTTTTAACTTGTGATTTGGAATGGCTCTAAAATAATCCTATATAATAATAATCTAGATGCTCATTCAAAATACTCTTGTACATAAAAGACGTGGAAGTACATAAAAGAAAATAACACTGCCCTTTGAATTTCTGTTGTAGAAAAGTAAATAACTGGCTACAGTATTTTCTCTTTAATATATTACTTTTTAGTATATTACTTGCCTCTTATCTGCCTCATATTTTTCCTTTCAATTCTCTTATCCCTTCTCTACTCCTTCCTTGACCTTATATAAGAGTAACATGAGTAGTTCAAAAAATCAAAAGCATCACACCAAAAAAACCACAAAACCACAATCATGGAGGGGCTTTGACATGTTCTATGATTTTTCCCAGGACACTGCAGTGGTTATGGAAGTGTTTTACAAATGTCAAGTGATGGAGTTCAAACTACTGAAACCTCTTCAGAAGCAGCATAATATTCCCTACCTTGTCACATTTTCCAGATTATGGCAGTGGTCACTATCCAGAGGTTTTCAGAGCCACTTGCGTGTAGATTGTCACAAAGCCATAGAAAATGAAGCTTGAAGTTCATCTCTAGTTGAAAGTATTCCATTGTATCTTTAAAAATACCTTCCTGAAGATTTAATCTTATTTGTAGACAATCTATTGTAGGGTCTTACTGCTTATGTTAACATTATCTGGGTATTTCTTGCTCCAGCTGAGGACCACATCACCACTGATGAGGAGCAAGATTTCTTTTTGGTTTAAAGAGATTTTAGTCCATCATCCAGGTCACTCCTTTGTAATTGTTGTAATTGAGTTAACTGTCTGGTGAAGTTTAGGGAGTCAGAAGTAAAGAAGGGCATTGAATCCTCCTTTCAGGATCACATTTTGACAATTTCCTTAGCAGTAGAATGATATAGCAATCTTTTTCCAGGTTTTCCTCTAACTACTGGGCATACTTTTTGCATAATCTGTATTGTTCTTTGCCCCTTGCCAGTTTTGTTTCAGTTTGTGCTTGGTTCTTTCTGATTTTGTCCCTAAATTCTCAGGCCATTATGCTTACATATTTGATATAGTATCCATTTCTTTTAAATCACTTCTGAGTTTAAGAGCCTGAAGAGTTTTGCTTTGTCTGCAACAGGTTTTTTGTCATTCTTCCTCATTCTGTTAAATTTTGTTTCACCAGAATTTTGTATTCTTAATGACTGGAAAATAAGAAGGAAAAAAAGAGTAGACTACTAAGTTCAAAACTTGTAATCTAGCAAATTCAGAGTGACTTTGATTGGAAATCTTATTTCAAGATCACTTTCATTAGTTGACTTCAGCTTTATATTCTCAGACCTCTACTTAAAATCCGTCTTAAAAAGCCTCAGTTCCAGTTGCCTGCTTTGTCAAAATTAGGTGCAAGCACGTTACAAACCCATTGGGAATTGCCTGTTGTCTTCTGCAGTTGACTGAAGTATCAGGTCAGCTAATTCAAATCATGCTTCTCATAAAAAGCCTGATTCATTATATTGTTCTTCAGCAGGTTCTTCCAATGAAATACAAAGTCCTAGCTCAGTCTTGATTCAGTACTTCAGATGGTTCCAACTGAATAGTGCTCCTGTTACCTTTTTAGTGGTTTGTTTGCTTATTTTTTTATTTTTCCATAAAGTTAGGCGTTTTAGAATTTGAAAATTACTTTTATATCTCAAAAGTCAGAAAATTATATTCAGGACAAAAATAACATTCATGTCCAGAGTTACTACCATAACTTCCACCATTTAAAACCCATTTGAGATACAGCCTAAGAAAACACCATAGCTTACTGCAGAGAAAATCTTACTCACTGCTGTCTGTGCTGGGCACTGATGAGGCACCACCTCGAATTGTGTCTCCAGTTCTGGGACACTCACCTGAAGAAGACACTGAGGGGCTGGAACATGGCCAGGGAAGGGCAGCAAGGCTGGGGAAGGGTCTGGAGCACAAGTCTGATGAGGAGCAGCTGAGGGAGCTGGCGGGGCAAAGCCTGGAGAGGAGGAGGCTCGGAGGTGACCTTATCATCTCTACAATTGCTTGAGAGAAAGGTGTAGCCAGATTAGGCTTTTGTCCCAGCTAACAAGTGGCAGACAAGGGGAATTGGTCTCAGCTGGAGGTAGAGGAGGCTTAGATTGGATATTGGGTAAAAAAATCTTCATGGGAAAGTTTGGTTGGGCATTGGAACAGGCTGCGCAGAGCAGTGGTGGAGTCACCATCTCTGGAGGAATTTAAAGACATACAGACGTGTCACGTGGGGCATAGATTAATAGTGGACTTAGCAGTGTTGGGTTAGTGGTTGGCCTTGATCATGAAGGATGTTTTCCAACCTGCATGATTCTATGTGCTCAAAATCAGCAGCCAGTAGCCTGACTTGGTGTGATGGAGTACCTTAAATAACTAAGAATGTGGTATTTTATTCAAGGTAGCAGAAAGTTTTTGATGGGGCTGATCTCTCTAATGGAATCTGTATCAAATAATTATTAAATAACTGCAAGATGGCCCTAATATTGTGAAAATACAACTAGAAAGCTCCTTTGATTCCATCATTAGTAAAGTGTCATAAATTTACATTTCCCTAAGAAAGCCATTATTCATCTTTAACATAGCATATGTTAATGCATTTTCTTTTTCATGTAAAAGTAAATATAGTAATTCTCTCCTAAATAATAAAAGAAGTATTTTTTTCAGTTAAGAGATTGTAGATAATTTGTTTTTTCCCTGCAGCTCATTCATAGCAAATGTTCTATGCATTTCTCAGCCTAGCATAGTGCACTCACTGATTATTTTACTGGAGTTCTATGAAAATGGCAAAACTAAAATTCTCATACTAGATAATTTGTATTTAATTGCTTTGAGAAGTGAAATGCTGTTGGATCTTAGTTTTAGAATACCTATATAGAAGAATATTCCACCTCAATCTTAAAATAACATTTTTTGGGAAATGTGCTTATTTACAGGAGTTTCTTTTTCTTATACACCCAGATAGAAATCAGTTTTTCTTTAAGTGGAAATTGTTGGTTATTGAAAGGTTTCTGCCATTAGATAACACAGGATTGTAATAAGTGGGTGTCATTCTGCTTAAATTTAGAGGCCCTTAATGTTATGTAAAGGATATCCTCAGGATGTTTTACATATATCAAAGCATGGAATTAAATTATAAATGAAATAAAACCATTATGAGCGTCTTAGTCACACAGTAAGACTGATCTGTCCAACAAACCAGTCAATATGGCTAAACAATGGTACACTAAGTGGTTTCTAACTGAGTTATACATGTGGTTCAAACAATAACTCAGCTGTAGCATAAGTTTTTTTCTCCACTGTTATTTGAGATAATGCAAGTTCCATCTTGTTAAACTTTGTGAAATTAGGAATTAGAGATTACAGAGATTGGATTGCAAAAATTCATTTAATGGAAGATTTCAGCTGTTTAGGGTTCAAAGACGCTGTGAAGGATCAAAAGTGTGTTTATACATTTAAACACTATATATTCTTGTTTATTTGTGTAAAAGCAGAAATTTAAAACAATGGTTAGTAAACTGCCAGTGCTTCAACATATTTCTAGAAACCTGCTTTCTGAAAGAACCTTTTGTCTATTAATGAGAGCATCCCTGCCAGAGAAATCGATTCCCAAGTAGACAGCTTAGCAGGATCACTAGTGGGGCAGGAGGGAATGTTACAGAGTTGTACAGCAGTACTGCAGCCTGTGGGACAAGGGCTCCATCAAGCAGCAGTCATGGTGCAGCATCCTGGGACCTTCCTCAGGTGCTTGTGGCACAGCAAGGTGCCAGGGTGTGATTGGCACAGGGACACTGCCCTGCCATGCTCAGGGTGCAGGGGAAGGGCTCTTCAGGGTGAACTGCTACACTTGTGGCTAGTCACGTTTCCACACGGCACTCAACAAGGGTAGTGAGTTTTACCTGGAGATGGAAGTGTGTCATTACTCTTTTCTTTCCCAGAAACATGTTTGCTTACCTTCAAAGCAGATACAGTCTTTTCATACTTTTACTTTATACTGCTTTTATCTTTATTATTAGCCTTAAAGAGCATGCAGAGGTCAGGTATTTGACCTATGGAGCATAAAATTTGAATGATGAATTTGATAGATAGGATGAAATGCACAGAAGAACAGCGGGGCACAGTGTGACTCAAATAGTTTCAATGTACTGGGTAATTCCAGTGTTACCTAGTGTAATAATGTATATGTGCTTGTGAGAAGGCAAAACGTGTTTCAGCTAGGCTGTAAGAATTTATGTTGAGCTTGTAATGAAAACCATCAAGTTCAGTGAAGTTGTTAGGGAGAAACAGAGGGATCTGTCAGCAAGGAGCTGTCAGCATAGTTGTCGACATTGTTCCTCCAGTCACCTCAAGGTGTACCAGCCTTCCCGCTACCAGGGCTCCAGAGTTTTTTTAGCAGTCTTCCTGCCCTCTCTTCCTCTACTTCGTAATGAGTTTCATCTAATAGCTTCTGCCTGTGAGAAACCCACCCAAGTCAGTGTCTTCGTTTTATCCCTCTTTAAAGCTCCAAGGGATAAATCCTTGCCTTGAAGGGAATGCTCTAAATGGCTTGAGGTGTTCATGCTCTTAACGGCTTGTGCTGTTCATGCAACAGAACTAGCAAGAAAGACAATTAAAAAAAAAAAACAAGTTTTGAAAGTTATAATAAATGGGGGGATAGAAAGCAGAATGAATGTGTTTATTGTTATTGAGTACCATAGCTATTCAGTACTAAATATAATTATGGAAGCCCTAATGTGATATTAACTAAGTATTTTCATTTATTTTGTGTTCAGAAACCCCTTCAGAGACATTGTCTTCAAACTTTTAAACATTCATACACAGTGCAGATTAAGAGAAAAATAAATATGAAAATAATTTATTTCTATGTTTCTTAAATTTATAATGCTTGAGGTATCCCTGGGTGTGGATATTCCCATACCATCATGCCTAAGAGTATCACACTGATATATAAATAGAAAAAAAATAGAGTAATACCATTTTCTCTGATTGAAAGTCATGTTACCCACAGATCGTGCATGTTTTTCAGATATACACTTGAGTTACAGTTACGTTTGATGTTCAGTATGTTTCAGCAAAACAATAAAATCTTGGTTTTACTGTGCTTTCCCCGGGCTTGACTTTTCTTCTCCACACCAGAGTTAATGTTAGAAATAATATTGGTTAAAGGCCACCTCATGGTCTCTTCTCTTGATTATACATCTGGTGCATCCATGTACCCTTCTAACATGTAAGCTGCAGAATGGTTACCTCTAAAATATTAACCAGATAAGTCACTTCTAATCCTCTACTAGCAACACAATGGTCAGTCTCTGTTGATGAAATATAAAATCAAAATCATTACTCAAGACAGAGCTGTAATAACACCATGTGTCGTTTGACATAAAGTGCTCAAACTTTGTAAAGTGTAGAAGTAATATCCCTCCCTCTTTGGTCTTTATTTAACAATTGTGTGGTTTCACAGGCTTTTCAAGAGAACATTTTAGACAGTGGAAGTACCTGGAAATCAAATCTTTATTAAATATTTATGGGGAAGGACACCTAATGACTTCTGGGGGACCCTATGAAGAGATTCAGTATCCATAGAGTACACTTATCATTGTTTGTTGTTGCTATGATGGCTGATATTAAATATTTAAGCAGTGACAATTTGCTCAAAGCTCTACAAGACCAAAAAAACCCAACATGTTATTCCAGCCTTTAAAAACTTTGTCTTCATTAAACAAATGCAGAAAGTACAGTAACTCGCTATGAATCATACCTGAAAAACAAACCTGAGTAGAGCATCTTTTCACATTGCCCTTGCTTTCCCTCTGCCATCCTCACTTCAGTGCCTTGCAGGAGTCGCTGCAGGAGGAAGGTGCTGCCTCTTGGGGAAGGTGTCATAAAAGGCCACTGTTTGCTCCCTCACCGTTACAGTAACTGCAGGACAGCTGTTTGACTTTGTTCATTTCCCCTGTGATGTTGTGCTAAAGATGGGAAAGGGCACTGTTAGCATCTCCAGGAAGAGGATCCCCAAAGGCTTCACTGATGTAAGATGGGTCACAACACAAGAATTTGGAGCAAGAGTTTTTGGCTCACTGGGTGAAAACAGAAGAGTTTGGCTGCTTGGTATACAGGTATAGAATTGTCATCACATACATATAAGAAGTACAGGAAAGTCTGATGGAAAAAGATACAAAAAGGGTATAGTACCCAGTGCTGCTGGTGAAAAAGATGGGATTTATTTTTTAGAGATATTCAACATCCATATTAAGTTGATCTTCATGATATTCTTAAAAGACAAAGACAAAAACTATAAGGAGGAGGCTTATAATTTTATTCTTGTCCTTCCTGCTTGGAAGGACAATACAACTTGACAGAAGGTGGTATTTTGTAGCATGTGTGATGAGAATAGTGTACCAATCAAGCAACTTAACATTAACAAGCGACTTTAACAGTTTCTGTGGATAGAGACAGGAAGGAGACAATGTAGAACTGAAACTTCAGACTGTAAGTAATGAAGACAGTGTGCAGAATAAAGTATTGCCATCTCCCTTGAATAATACTGTGTAAATTCAGACTTCTATTTTGCAAAACAGACTAGCATAGGAGAATGGAGGAAGAAAGGAGGAAGTTTGAGAACCATCAAGTTACCCACCAACAGAGGAAGTAATAACAAATAATTAGAAATTGGAACCACCATAAATAAAACTAGAAGAAAGAGAAAGCATCACAAATTTGATCACTGAAATCCCTAAGCCAAGAGGTGTTTAAAACCTTTAGAGAAAAAAAATGACTGTGCACCAAGTGGCTCAGTCATCCTTCCTGAAAGATTTTTTACTATGGGGAAACAAGAGCCTGTGAGAGCACTTCATTTGAACTGAGCTGGAAACAAAAAATGCTGTGTGTTGGATGCAAGCAGTAGCAGATAAGGAGGTGGGTATGTGTGTCTTTGTTCTTCCTCCAAGTGGTATTTATTCCAAGTTATGACAAACCGTTGTTTGTGATAGATCTTTTATGTTAATTAGGAATTGATTGTGATTTACTCGCACAGTCCTGATCTGTGACTCAGCTACCATGGTATTGATGGATCTATGTATGTTTTTTAATGTGTATCTGTCAGTTGGCAAAAGAAAGACTAACTAAACCAGTAAAAAATTCGCAAATTGGTGTGCAGTTACTTTGGTTTTGTCCAGTAACTGATTTCCAAATACTATTTTAAAATAGAAAGCTTTAACTTCTTAGAATCAATGTATTCATCTTTCAGTTTATTTGACATTTTCTGGCAATTTGATTTAATTAAAAGAATGTTTGCTTCTTCAAAAACAATTACACTGATTTTTTAATATCCTTTTAGTTTGTAAAGGAGAAAAATATGTACAGATTTGAACTCTTTTGTGAATTTAGACAAGGAAAGGTTTTTCAGATTTTAAATGCATTTAAAAATTACTATATTGCACGTCAATAAAGTTTACAAAGGTACTTTCGCTCTCAGGCATCATTTTGCATAATAAGGAAAGGAAGGCAGAAAGCAGTTACTAAGTTTCTAAAGGTTAAATTAAAAAAATTAGAAATTAAAAATTTATGAAAATTATAGGATCATAGCAGTGTAAACCTGCAAGACCAATAATTTACTTTAAATTCATTCTCTGTCTGAGGCAGTACTAGGACACCAATCCAAAATTACGTCTAACCTTTTCTACCACGTTGCTTCCTAGGAAAGCTGTTTTAGCATTCCACTCTTCTGACAGTAAGGTGGGGGAACACAAGGAGAGCTGTCTATTACAAATCTTTTTTTTTTGTTTTTTTTTTCCTTGCAGAGATCATGCAGAACAATATATCAGTGTCTTTTTTAATAGCTTCATTTGACACATCGGGAATCTCTTACATGTTTTCATCTTAGCCTTTGCATCAGATCACCTGAGCCCAATACCTTCAACCTGACATTTAAATGCTAAAGTCTTATCTAGAGCTGATTTTGTCTGTTTTGAAAATGGGTCTCCTGAGCTGCAAGCAGAAGGCAGCATGAAGCACCTCAGTTGTGCCTTTCACATCTTAATTTTATTAATACAGTGATGAGCAAGATTCACTTGTATCATGCTCTTGGATAGTCTGTAATAAGTTGAAATATTTCACCAGTCTTTGTTCTGTTTGCTTTTATCTTTACTAAAGCAGGAACAAAAATCCCTATTCATTTTCTCTGCTTTAGTTTGAAGAGTAATTCAAATTTCTATATATTTAGAAAGAAAACAGGGTTTATGTATTTAGAAAGAAAGATGCAGTTTGGTTTTATTATAGTTTCGTGAATAATAAAATATATTTAATTATTGAAACTTGCCAGTGAACTCAGCATGCTGTGAGTTAGGAAAAGTGGGAGAATGTAGTTTTTTGCCATGTACAAAATACGAAGTTTATCTTCATAATCAAAAAGGAGAAGGATGTGATTAATACAACTTTTGCTGTCAATTGTATGTGCAGGGATGTTTTAAAGTAAATTTTGGAAAACCAGTGTCGTGGATCAGGACAAGTGTCTAAAAAGCTTGTAATCAGAATTCTTGAGTCATGTAGTTGTTAATATATTAAATCTATTAAATATGTGCTTCTGTTCTAGCTGTCAACCTTTCTGTTTCCATTTTCATATCAGACAGACTCCCTCCCTCTCTCTTTCCTCACTCTCACTTTCATCCCTCTCCTCTCCCTTCACCCTTCTATTTTCTTTACCTTTCTCTCCCCTCTGCTCTTCCCCCCCCCACCCCTTTTTGCTACACCCACAGCAGTACAGCAATGATTTTCTGCACCTGGACTGTGAGAAAGTGGAAGAAAACCAAAACCAATTCTGCTAGTTTTTTAGTATTTGCAGTATGAAATGCAAATCACTCTTCTTACAAATAAATTACTGGGAGAAGCAAAACCAGGTGGAAAACCACTTTTGTTTTTAAATTACTGCATTTAAATACAATTAAAAGATTGAGGCCAGTGCTGGGTTAGGATGGAAAAATTGAAAAAACAATTTGATTGTCCAACTGTGATAAGAACTGAGAGCTCTACTGAGGCAGAGTCATCATGCCCAAGATCATCAGCAGAACAGGCTACATGGTACACCTTCTCATCAGAAAACACCAGTTCATGCTTATCAAAATCAAATTAGCAAGCAGGAAGCCAGGATTCAAACACTGTTGGTTGCATCTGTACTTTTAGTTCCTCACCTGATGTTTCTCTTCAGGTGCCAGCTATCAAAGCATGGCAATTTGTAACTAAATGCTGGAGAAGTCTATATTTACATGACACAGTGCAGTGCTCCGGGTAAGCAAGGGACCTCCTGCATTACTGCAGCCTGGCACAGTGGCTCATTGTCCTCCCAGGGAGCCCTGTCTACATCTGCACAGCTCTTCACTGTGCTCTGCTGGGGGAACCTGGACTTGGTTTTTTATTTTGGGAGCTTGCATATTTAATTGCATTCTTATTGTTTGCATTTTCTTAGGAAATGATTAGGACAAAGCTGAAGAGCTTTTTTATTTACAGAGAGTATGTGGGTAGCTGTGTTCAGATGAGCATTAGATTTGGTTAAAATCCACAAAACAGTGTTTTCTAATATTTTTAAATATGATTAATAGTGATTTTTGTTCCTTGTATATTTCACATCTTGATAGTAAATTTTAAATAGCTTTATTTCTAATGCAAAAGTCCATGTAATAATATTTTAAGAAAATCTGACAAAGTAATTAGAGGTATGTGTTTGAATGTGATTGTATATCTACATACCTCTTTAAATACATCTTAACATTTAAACAAAATCTCCTCTTCCCCGTGTGAAAAATACAACTGATAGAATTGTTTATCCCAAATTGAGGACCAAGTAACAAAAATTTGCATAATCCATCAAGATTGTGTTCCCTGCACAGAGTCACTGTATATGACCTTAAAATTATTTTGATTTCTTAGAAAAGATGTTTTCCGCAAATATGAAGGGGACAAAACTGCCTTTTAAGGAAAATTTGAACCAGTTGACTGACTCTTGCATTATTTTTCACCATTAGAAGCACTGTATTCTCTGGGGTGCTCATCGTGTAGGAAGGAAGTACACAAAAGAGAAAGTGGTTTTCTAAGGAGATATGAAATAGTTTGTAGTTAACATTTTAATGATGGATGTTGCAAAACCAGCTATTTAGCTGATCTCTGGTCCTTAACAATTATGAGGACACGTGCAGTTTCTTGGAGAAAATCACACCAAAGAATAGCAAGTTCATTCAGTATGTTGTTGAGGCAAGTCAGATTTACTTCTCGTTACAAAAGTTTTTCTTCATTATTGATGCTTTGTGTCCTAACACTTCATGTTGGCACTGTGGCAGGTTATTGCCTTGTGTTCTGTTCTTGTTTTTCTGATTTGCAGCATTGGAAAGCCTGTGGGGAGGCAATTCTTGCTGTGTATTGGTGCCCATAAGTGTTTTTGGTAATCACCAATTTAAATACTGAAATAGGTATGGAAGGGATACTTTATGGTTACTACTATGACTATCTAGTATTGTTAGATCAGGTAAATTGTTGAAATTAGTAGGGATGTGTGTGTTTTCTTTCTGTACCGTTGATGAGAGATTATGGATTCATCTGCAAATCATGTCAGTGAAAGGACAAGGAACAGCTTGGATATGTTTTTGCCTCTCTAAATATTGTTTTGGAGATTAATGACAAAGTGCTCGAGATCCCTGGAAAACTTCCTGTGCATTACTCTGTCTCGTAATGCTTTTAAGTATTAAGCATTTCATGAATAAATAAACAAAAATGGACTATGAATGATTTTATTGTGGTTTGAATGAAATGCAGGCACAAGTAAGCATTAATTACAGAGATTGAGTCTCTGCAAAAGGGAAGCTGGGTGTAGGAGCAAGCACAAGGCAAATTAGGACTTAATATTTATTCTTCAGGTATGTTTCTGCCATCATTGATCAGTTTAGACTAATTTTCTTATAAAACCAGTGGTTGTCAAGCTGATAACTGGAACAGCTGTAATCTCTCATTGGTCTATAACACTGAACAAATACAATATTTTATTTTAAAGTAGGATTTGGGTGGTCATTTTGGTATTTTTTTTTATTATTTATGTTGTATTTATAGAGTTGACAGCCTTTAAAATGAAAAAAACTTCGTAATTTTCCTGGTTTAATTTGTTTGCTTGTTTGTTTGGAGTGCCAAGGGAGTGCCTTTGTGGTGCTGACTACAGCTCTCCTCTGCTTACTTTATCTTGGAGAAATCATGGGGTTTTTGAAAAACAAAAATGAAGCATTGCAATAGTTATGTTAAAAAAATTGCAGCCTTTTTTTGCATGTTTATTCTTAATATTTTCTTCATGCTTGGTGTTTTGGTAGCCAATATTTTTTAATTCATCACCATAATTTGTTCTTTCATGGTTTAATTTTATTTAGTCCCTTAAAATTAAATGAATTGAAGTATTACTGACACAGGAATTAAATTTATGAATGAAAAATGTTTTCAGATAGTAATTGTAATAAATCACTTCAATTAGCACTCAAAAATCAAACAGCTGTGGTCTCCTTTTAAAAAGGAGCTTTATTAAAAAAATTAAAAAAAAAAAAAAATCTTACCATGTGGATTTGCTTATAATACCTGTCGTTGAAAAACTCAAAGAAGACTTCCAGTCCCTACCCAGTGAGGTGGCCTTAGAACCAATGTCTGCTAGAACAGAGCTTTATCATTTAATGTCTAATCTAAAAAATATTTTCATATGTTTTCAGTGAATCGGGTATAACAGATACATCAAAAATATAGTTACAGGATTAAAATAGTTTTACTATTTTAACTGAATTTTTACTATTTTTACTAGTTTTACTATTTTTACTAGTTTTACTAATTTTACTAGTTTTACTATTTTTACTATTTTAACCTTAACTGAAGGTCAGATTTACTTCTTGTAAATCTGATCTCCTACATTTCTATCGGTTCAATTTTAATTAATTCTAATTCTATGTTGTGTTTTTTCTGTCACATGATCATGTGTTTCTATGATTTATATTTTTCTTGTCCTTCTTTCAAGTTACATTTATAATCATGACAATATAAGAGAGGGTATGGCAAGCAGTGGATTTTTTTATCCTTTATGTAATCTTTTATGTTTGTACTTTAAAGATTTAATCATCCCAATAAGCAAATTATTGGGCTTTCTTCATGTAAGCATAAATAACACTGATTATACCATTTAGTTTTCATGGGCTTTTAGTGATGGAAAAAATAATTCTTATATTAATTGCTTGATAATCAAGTCATTATTAAAAAATCATTTAAAATTGAGAAAACTAGGGTGGATATATGGAATTGTGCTTTCTATTTTTTAAGCAGTGCAGAAAGTTCAAGAAATTCCATCTTTTGTCATAAAGTAGTTATTTTTACATATTTTGTTGTTTTTTTTCTTAACACTGATGAGCAGAGTATCTGTCTCAGCTAATCATTTGGACCATAAGAGTTCTGTACCCTGTATCTATTGATTTTCCTTTTTGACTCTTCTTTTCTTTATATTGAAGCAAATTTTTAAAAACATTTAAAATTTTGAGTAATTGTCTGATATGGGATAAAATCATATAATACCTTATATGTAGCCTTTCCCATAGTAACTCACACCAATTTTCAGTGGGGCAGTTTCTGAATGCTGCTGCTATCCCAGCAGTGTATGAAGGATAGATCCAAAGTGTAGGATTGCAGATTTTCCGCTACTGTTCCAGATATTTGTAATGATGTGTTGCAAGGCAGGGGTCTAAATAACTTTCTACTTTGTGAGAATGGAGAACTGAAATGTATTAAAATTTTTCATTTTGATGTCTGTTTTAGAAACACGTGCCTGAAATTCCAGTGATGCTTTTAGCTTATATAAGCACTTTTTTATCTACAAGGCTCTATATTCTGGTATTATTTCTTAAATTTGTTTTTCTAGTTTGATCACACTTCAATATTATTGTATTTTAATGTGTTCTGTAATAACTTAATAATCACTCATTCTTGTTCTGTAACTGACAGCTAAAAAAAAAGTTATACATGCATAAGTTATTTTTCTAATGATTAATATATAAGCCAGTATTAACCTGTATAATCTGTATTAACCAGTACAGTCTTTATGGCAAGATTGGCCCTTTGTAACATCTCTGTCTGGGTGAGTAAGTGAGTGCATTGTCCCTTCACCAGAAATGAGAATATGTCACATTTACACCTGGTTGCCCTTTCTCTTCATGCTTTAAGGTTACAATTTTTAACAGCCAAGTAAGCTGAACAGAACTGCTGTTTTCCTTCAGAATTTTTTTCCCAGTCTCCTGTGCAGCTATTTGATTTTATTGATGATAAGGCTTATTGAGGTATAAATGAGAAAAGGCAGCATTTCTTAGGTCACAGAAATTAGTGAAAGCACATGCATGTTTGATGTTTACTCTGAATGTGACCATTTGTGTAATATGTCCTACTAGAAAATATTTTTGCTTTGGTTTGTGTTGACTATATTACAAAATGTCTGTATGTTTTGAGGGGTTGAGTTTACACGTTATTGAATCAGCTGCAGCAGCTTTCACAGATACATTAATTAACAAATGCATTTGTAGGTAACTGCTCCCTTGACAATAAAGGGAGATGATCACCAAGCCCCAGAGCTAAAAACCTGTCCAGATTAGCCAAGTAACCAGTGCTTTCTAACTGAGTTTCAGCAGCTCATACCCCTGTTCACTGTGACAGAGGGACTTGTATTACACAATTACTTCTGGGGAAAGTACCCAGTTACTCTGGAGCCCTGCTGCAGGCAGGCAGTCATCTCCCAGAGCTGCTGGTTTGTCATAAGTGAGGGAATGCCTCTCTCACTGACACGTGGTTGTCCAAATATGTCCAGAGTAATAGAGAGCCCCTCCAATCAACCAGCATGTTACACTCAAGCATCTGTTTGCCATGTCACCTTCACCTGAAAAGGACTTCCATGCAGAGTACTTGTAGCAGTTCTTGAAATATCAGAGAAGCATCACTGTTTTTGGTTAACTCAGTGAATGAAGGATTCCTGACAGGTTGGGATATTTTTCACTAAGCATTTGCATGATACATTTTCCATGCTCTTCTGGATGATTTTGCAGAGAAAATTTTTGGTTTATGAACTTTATGTCACTTTAAATGCTTTGGGGTGCATGTTAAGTAGTAGTGGTGTACAAAAATATGCCAAATTTACTATGTAAAAGTAGAAAGTAGTCATGCCTTAACTCCAGTCAGCAACTAAGTAGCATGCAGCTTGCACCCCCAGCTACTCCCAACATGTGATGGGAAAGAGAATCAGAAGGAAGGCAAAACCCCAGGGATGAGGTAAGAACAGTTTAATAATTGAAATAAAATAGCAGCAGTAAGAGGAGTCGTAGTAGTGTTCTACATCGCTGCTGTTCCATTATTCCTATTGTAATGAAAAAAGAGACAGCAAAATGAGACAAATAAAACCCACGAGAAAGAAGTGAGGCACAGTGCTGTTGTTCACCACTTACTGATGCCCAGCCTGTTCCACAGCAGTGCTGGGCCCCTCCTGATCAGTTTCCCCTGGTTTGTATACTGGGCATGACATTCTGTGCTGTGAATATCCCTTTGGCCAGTTTGGGTCAGCTCTGCTGGCAGTGCTCCCAACCAGCTCCCTGTGCGCTTCCACACTGGCAGAGCTTGACTTGTGGTTAGTACAGTTAGGCAACAACTAAAGCATCACTGTGCTATCAGCATGATTCTCATGCTAAAGTGAAAACACAGCACTGTTCAGTGTCCTTTCGCTCTACTCCACCCCAAGGGATCTGTTATTAACAGGAACCTCAGTAACCCTTCCTCCAGAGGCAGGTTTTAACATTAAATTGGTATCAAGGAACATTTCAGCATGTTAAACCACGTGAGGTTCTTGCTGGCTTACATGGCTTGTATTTTAACCTTGTGTTCAAATTACTTCAGTTCTTAACCTTCAGTATTTTAATATTATGCATTGTTAAGTTTTTTCAAAGGAACAGATTTACAGTTGACACCTATGGTCTTCAGGGACTGCAAGGAACTTGGGTGCAAAGAGTTGAGGTAGCTTTCAAATCCAAAGACTCACTTGTATAACAGGCCTTTAGAGGAGTTGCTAAAGGGTAAGGACCTGTAGGTTGAGTGTTTCTCTGCTTCTTTGGCAGTGTATTTTGCTGTATTTTGCAGAAAGGATATTGCAACTGGACTGTGATTGTTTTGTTCTGATACCTTCTTTTTCTTGCAATTATCTGTTACGATGGTAATGTACTTTTCATTGTCTGATATTTAGAAGCTTTTATTTTATTAATTTTGGCTTGGGTGATTGCAGCTATAATTTGGAAGTTCTCAAAATTTCTTTGTAGGCAGTCTTATTGTCTACCAACAGGCTTTATTTTCAGACTTTTAAGTCAGGATGGTTGACAGACCTGAGGTTTTTGACTGCAGTGCTAAGGATTTCTGTAGACTGTCCAAGACTCATGAAAGAAGAAAATAGTTTCTCCTCCTCATGTAGAATCTGAACATTTGGTGGCTTTTGTCTGAGTTGTTAATGGACGGTTTTTCATATTCCTTTATGGAAAGAGCCACTTAATTGTTCCTTAGGCTCCTGCTAATTTAGAGCATAGACAAATAGTTTGCTAATCCCAGTATGAAGCTGGATGAACTATATACTTGGTTTTGCTTGGGCAGAAGAAACTTCTTGATCATTCATCATGAATATGAACCAGCAACAGAGTAAATCCATGAGGCCCTGGAGGTCAAGTTGTGGAATTTTTTTTTTATATGTCTGTCAGGAAGATTTGTCAGCAGTTATCTTCCTCATCTTTCTATTCTAACCCACTTCATAGCATAGAATCATAGAACTGAATAGCTTCTTCCAGAGCTTGTTTAAGAAAGGGCAAACAGCCCAGTGATAAGGTGAGAAGAAGAGAATACAGCAGCCTCAGTAGTGTGCTGATCAAAAGCTGAAAAGAGTCAGCTGCTTTTTTTGATGTTTTTAACTCGTTGGCATGGCCAAATAGTTAAAAAAGTGAAAGGATGGCATTCAGCATATTTGTATGCTGGGGACCCTTTAGCCCTGATGGAAGGAGATACTAATCCAGGATGCTTCCTTTTCCAGTATGCTTCTTAAATCAATTGAGGTCTCTTGGTGAGGGTCTAGAGTCTTTTATTTGCAACATAGACTCTGATTGTGTTTGAAAGTATTTCATATTGGTTAATTCTAGTGTGTCTTCAGTGGCTTTCAGTTTTGTCCCATTTTCCTGTGTAGATATTATTATTTTGTATGGTATCAACAATAATTTGTGCTGGTACATGTAGTACCTGGATATATATAGTATATGTCTCATGGGTTACTGTAGCCTGGCATTTTAGGTGGATAACTTCTTTCCTTACAATTTCTGAGGTGGCTGTGGCTGGAGGCATTGTTGTCCTTTCTGGTAATGAAGCAAACAGTGTTTGAAATCAAACAAAAAAGCCAGTTAAAAAAAAAAAAAAAAAAGACAATGGAGATGAAGATATGCATAGGACATGTGCCCCAAGTCATATGCCAAAGGACCTTTGCTTCAGAGTATGGAATACAGTGTGGGAGTAAAAGTGAGAGTGGTGTCCATTTTTTCTGTGATGTTGAAAAAAAATTTAGATGGTTAGGACCAAAACACTTGCATAATGGATGGATGAAAGGAGAAACCTATTTCCTGTTCAAAATCTGTGAGAAAATATTGCTGCAAATATTTTTGACAAGATGTCAGGAGTAATTTTTAGTTTTCTAGTAGTGTTCTGACTAAAGCAAAATGTCTGATTTGAAACACAAAGCTCAATATAACTAAATCTTCAACAGCTTTGATAGAAAATATATAAAAGTAAACTTTTGTTGATAGATACCCCACTTTTTTCAGGTAATACTTTTCCGTGTACTTGAACTATATGAAACTTACTATGTTTCTATGGGTTTACCATGAAACACTGAAAACAAGATGTTTTCAATACCAGCTTCAGACAAAAGGGATCTCCTTAGAATAATAGAGTTCCCCAACAGTCCTTGATTTCCTTTATATGGCTTCCTCTAATGAAAGCCAGTCCTATTCTCAAATACAGTTTAAGACAGTACTTATATGAGGGTTTATTAATTCTTCTTTCCACTGGAAAAGAGCATTCCTAACTTCTAACAATAGCCACTGTACTGTTAAATATAAATATATTTTTATTATATCAGAAATTAATGAAATTTGGCTCGTGTTCCCCTATTTGGCATTGTAAGATGAATTATCTTTTATTTTCTTTTTCTTTAACTGCGGCTATAAAGAGGTTTTCTATATAGCTCAACTGGCAAATAACCACACAGTTAGAAATATTCCTATTTTTATACATAAGGCAACATATTTTATCTTAGTTGTAAAAAACAGAGTGCTGAAGCATCTGCTTTCAATACACTTAAAAGGAATTGCATTGATGTTTTTGTTGCAGAAAGAGCAAAGAGTATGTATTTTTCCTATATGAAATAAATGAACTGATGTTGAGGCTGTGATTTTTTTAAACGCCATATGTAGAAGGCAAATCGTATTTGCCATATTTATTTCTGCAGTAAACTATTATTGGCTATGACACATGTCTAAACGTATGATACACACTGTGCTGAGGTTCATTTGGAATCTTGATTTTTACTGACTTTTCCTGGGGATTTTAAAGGATGCTTATCTTTCCATGTAAGGGTTATCTGTATGGAGCAGGCAACCTCTAATTCATGGCATGAAGCCCTTTGATCTGCTACAGATAGCAGCCTCTATCATTTATTTTGAGCTTCCCACCCATTCTGGAAGGCTGGACTGATTTTCTTCTGTTTCCTGCATTCCTGTTGGATGTTTTAGGAGTCAGAATTTCAGCTACTTTCGTGAATACTAAACACTGCTACAGTTTTCTGAAACATGAGTGTCAGTATGAAAGGCTTGGAGAAGTGTTGATACATCTTTCTGGAGGACTAGGAGGAAATCTTACTTTTGAACTGAGTGATGGTAAAAACCCACTCAGGGTGCTGTTATGCAACACTTTTCTGCAATTTTTTAAGTTTCAAACTGAAATGTAAAGTCTGTCTGCCTGCTCCCCGCTTGTAGATAAATACAAAAGGAAGGCAACTTCATATAAAATTCTTCAGATAAATTTAGTTCTGCATCTCATTTGTGCACATTTAGGAGGTTTTTTTGGCTCCTTGTCACATTTGACAAATTCTTCTATTTTACTGTGTAGCAACTTACATTTTCAAAAAAAAAAAATGTAATGACCATACATTGTCGTACATATTTATCTGGCCTTTATTCATAAAGATGCTTGGGGCGCTGTGTATCTATTTGCAAATCTAGTCACGTGTAGAAACATAGATGTTAGAGTTAATACTCAGCTCAAATTGCTTTCCACAAACATGAGCTTTTACTGTATTAAGAACTTCATTCAATATTTAAAAGTCTTCTTTATTTTTTTTGTTTTCAGGATATCTAACTTGTAACAAATTTTTTATGAGAGCTATAAATCCATTTTCATTATTCCCTAAAGGTAGATTTTTTTTTTCTCACTGGAATTACATACAGTGAATTTGGAGTTGCTTTATGGTGTTGTATTTTTTTTTAATTCATATTTTTGCTCAGTGTCTATAACAAGCTGAAAGACTCATGAGCAGCTATTTTTTGCCCTGTATAAGGTCTTTTAAATAACTCTGAAATCTTTTATAAAGCCTCACAGTATGTTTAGGAAATACATGCATGTAATACATAATTACAGGGTAAAATCTACATTGATAATACATGCAATTGCATTTGTCCAACAGTCATAAGATCTAGTGTAATCATTTGGTTGTTGACTGGTAGATTCAGCACATGGCTTAAAATGCTTGGTTTTGTCTTTGATTTTTAGGAGTACTGTTTCCAAAAACATTATTTTAAACATTATTTTCCTTAAGTGTTTTTCCTATGTAAAACTTTATTTAGCTTATGTGTTTTTGTACTAGGAGATGTACCTTTCCCTGGTGTCTTAGACTTTTTTGTTTCCTTTTTTTGTCACTTGATTAATGTATTACACTGTTTTATTTACCTGGGTCTGCAGTTTTGAAAGCTTTTCATGGATTATATCTCTTCTCAAGGAAAGAGTAAAATTACTTATTTTCATCTGATTTTTTTCCTGTTGAATGCCAGAGTGTGTGTTTGTAGGGGATTACAAAGGATAGTAATAAATTGTTAATTGCATTATTGTGATTGTCTTCAAAGACCACTGCTGAAGTGTTTGAGAATCCTTAGGAACAACTTATTAAGAATCTTTATATGCCTTTGACTCTAACTTGAGTGCTTGTAAAGATTAGTGGCCACTTCTATCTTCCTTGAACTTGTTGGATTGAGAGGCTGTGAAGAGTTATTTGAGTGGGGATTTGTGGGTTTTCTGAATAATTTTATATGAGGCATAAACAAAGTTTAGAGCCATGTTATATATAAACCAGGGAGTATATTCTTATTTGTTGTTCTTCTAATACTCTATTTTGTTATGCTAAGAGGAAAAACATACTTTAAAAGTTCTTGGATGTTTGCAATGCATTGTTTTTTTCTCCATTACTTCAATACTTGGAGAATTTCTTGATAAAAATTTTAATTCTTTACATATTACCTGTCTGCCTAGCTTTTCTTTTTGTTGTTAGTTGCAGATATAAATTCTTATTTTATGGCTCTTTCTAATAAATCTACCTGGTTAACGATGTTTTCCAAATTGTGTAAGAAAACAAAAACTCCCACTGTGTGAAAATAATCTGAAAATCCTTTTTCCACTGTGTTTGACAAACATCACTATTTTCACCCTTAGTAATCTTCAAACTTTCCACATGTTAAACAAAATTAGTCTGGATGAGTACAGATGAAAATTATCTCATGTGTAAGTTGACACAGTGGACCCTGGAGGGGAAAGAAGATGATGGTTAAAAAAAAGAATGAATAAGTTCCCATTCCAGCTCTTCAGTTAGCTGGAGCTCCTACCTGCCAACCCTTCCAAACCATCTCAGTCTACAGCCACCTTTGTAGGGATTTAATTGCCTTCCTTGTTGTCAGGGGATATGCTACAGCGCACGGTGATTATCTGAGACAACCAGAGGAAATGGATGCAGACACTGAGTTCCATCTCAAGAGCTCTTTCTGTGCTGCTGTCCAAGGCTCCTGTTAAACCCTGCTTCTTTGTTTTTATGTAAAAAACACCCCAAACCCAAAACCAACCAATCAAAAAACATTGAGCTTCTCGGTTATTTTCACAAACAGTATCATAAGCATATATTTAGTATGGGAACCTATGGTGATGAAATTTTGTAACTGGGTAAAATAAAAATGTTTATTATAAAAATAAAATAATCCTGTGGATGTTCTGTTTTCAGTGAGGTTTTGATACATGTAAATGAAATAAGAATGTGAAAGGTAAGCTCTTAATAACAGGACATGTTTTCATCTGCAGTCATAAATCAGTTGTGAACATTTAGATTATATAATGGTTTTGTAGTAGTATAGGCTTATCTTTATTTCAAGGTTTAAAATTATTCTGACTGCTCTTGGTTTTAAATCTGTGCTGCAATATAGTCCACAGACCTGTAAAGCCATTTGACAGAGGTCTTTTTGGAGGAAAAAAAGTGCTGTGTAAGTAGGCAGTACAATATTTAATAAATATGTGCAAGATAGTGCTTGTCAAACCATCCTGAAATCTCTATGCCACGACTCAGAGTCTTACTTTTGAAGTAAGGAGCCCAGAGGGTGGCAGTGAAGGCAAAGTTATCCGGCTTTGTCCAAGCATTTCTCACAAAGACAAGCCATGCTGAAAAGTAGAGACATTTTAGAAATCATCAGGTTACCACTGGTAAAAAGAAACTGGCTAAGGGGAAAAGGGAAAAATTTTTTTGTCTCCAGTTGAGAGGCACAAGAGAGGCACACGATAAACCAAGATCTGAGATTACTGTGATCACTGTTGTATTTTTTGCAGGGACAGACAGTGTTTTCATAATTTCTTATACTAAAAGAGAATGAGAATGGTTCAGAATAATCTGTTGGAAGTTGGTGGTAATTATTACAGCTGATGCCAACTGGTAGCCAAGAATTATGGCTGTTTCTTGATTCCCACACTAACAGAGATCTTAAAGGACAGAAAGGTTTTGAAATCTGGATTCAACTGAAGGATTACATATGTTTCAGTTAGCTCTGTCTCACTTGCAAGTGCTTAGCATGATCTCAGTTTCTTCAGTCATGTTGAAGATTGTGGATTATTACTCATTATATTACTGTAACAAAGTTTTATGGATTACTTTAGGATGCCTTTTGTGTTGCATCCATTTCACTGAAATTCTGTTCTTGTAATTTATCAATTATCAACTTTTGTTTATATATTGTTAAATAAAATTAATCAAAATTCACTTTAATAGAGGGGCTACTGTTTTTTAAACCCTGTCAAGTAATTAATAATAGCTAATTATCTGATCTTGAAATCAAGCTGAGCTGTGTATAGAAAATTCACACTGCTTCTAATCATTGTAATATCCCATAGAATGCCCGAGTCATGGTGTCTGAAAGGTGTGCATGTTTGAAATTGATTACTTCTGATGAATATTGAGGAGTAGTCTAAAAAAAAATTTCTTGTCAACTTTTTATGTTACTTGCACCTCTTTGTGATGTAGTCAGAGTGTGACTGCAACCATGTCGATCCCTGGCATTAAACAAAATACTGTATTCACAGTTGTGGGAGTGCTTCCTAAGAGAAAAATAGCATCATTTTATGGACTGGCTCAAAATGCCCAATTTATGTACACAAGGTGGCAGTACTTTGTTTGCAGGTGATAGTAAGGGGTGGAATTATATAACTCATAAGACTTTTTTCTTTATAAATATTTGCATACTGATTTTATATTCTTATATCAAAAAATGGGAAAAACCTACATTAACATAAGTAGAAATATACATATATACTGTGTATTGAGTATGTTTTTATCTGTGTTACTATTTAGAAATATTAATGCATTAAAATACTTTTAAATGCATTTCTGAAGTTCTAATATTTCTACTTTGAAATATGTACAGTACATAGATTAACCTTTATCTGAAAAACGTAGCATTAAAAATATGATAAAGAGAGCAAACTGTTACATAATAATATAATTTTAGTATAAATTTGTGTCCGCTTATTATTTGCTCAGTAGTCTACAGTTCAGAAGTTTTGGCACTGCAGTGATCATACCTGACTCTGTGATGTTATCAGAAATACCTAAATCTTTAAGAAAAGTTGTTAACCCTCATCTAGAGGTCATTCAAATGAAATGTAAATACTCAATTAAAAAATCTTTTCCTTGTACCTTTCTGAGACAGTGGGCTTGTAACTGTATTATGCAGTGGAAATTAGTCTTTTTTTAGCCAAGATTCATAATTTACAATGCAAAATGTAACTGGAAGCTAAGAAAATTACAACAGGAAAATTTCATTAGGAAACAGTCCCATTTTGCACCACTTGCAATTTTGGAAGGTTCAGAAAGTCTTGGGTTTTGAGATTCAAATATATAAGCAATTTTTTTGTAGGAAACAAATACTTTGAAAACTTCTTTACAATGTGTAGCTAAAAAATTAATTTGATGGTGGCTGAAATCAAACTAAAGGTTTGGATACAAATGTGTTCTCTGTTTTTTTACCTATGATGGTCTACGCCTTGTCTGACCGCACTGGGCTCCTGCTGAACTGAGGAATTGTTGACTGGTGACAGGTGTTAATTGACTGATGTAGTCACAGGAAAGGATGTCATGTTGGTTTTCTATGATCTGCTACTTCCAGTTACTCTTCCACCTAGCATAGAAACTGATACACTGATTTAGTCTCATTACTGTCCAGACTTCATCACAGAGAAGGTAAATTTTATTCTCTAGATTAGTGGGGATGGATTTAATTTGAAAATGCTCAGACTTTGTTTCATCATGATGAAACATGTCTTGAGGTGTCTAGGGTGCAGTGAATAATTCAACTAGAGCCACACAAACAAGTCAAACAGGAAATGGGAATCACATTAAAGCCAATGGAGAAGAATTTGAGGTGTATGAGCTCTGCTTACCGATACGTCCCTTGGTCTTACTATGACAGAAATAAGCTGAACTACTGTCATAATTTTCTAAAAAAAAAAAAAGCAGTAAAGATACCAAGCAGCTTAGTCACATGAATAATTCATCCAGATAGCAGGAGGAAATAGTAAGTGAGCTCTTCTAAATCCAGGATTAAACCTGAAGTTGCTAAAATCAGAAAAAGCATTAGGATTCCTCTTACTAATGAAGTGCTGTAATGAAAACCTCATGCGATTGTGTAACAACTCGCTAGAATGGGAATATGAAGGGTCTCATTCTGCTTTTTGGGGCACAATTTGGTAGTTATTTGTTTTAGAGGAAATGGATACATGTCTTCAAGCAGGTAAATAATGTTAATTCATTTCTTTCATGGCCTCAAGCAAAAGATTTAGCCTGCCATATCACCACTTATATGTTTCCTGCTATGTCCAAGACAAATGTTAGTTAAAACACATCTCCATAAGCACATTAGGATGCTAGCTGGTGCAGGAAATATTTTAATATTTTGTCAACATTTTGAAGTAACCAGTATTGGAGGTAATTAATTCTGTCAATGAGCTACTTTGAATCCTAGTATTGTTTGATTCCATTACCTTCAGATTCTGTACATGGAGTTAAAGATTTCAAACTACTTGCCATAGCAAAAAACTTTGCATTTATGATTTGTGGACAAATGTTACTTTTTTTTTTCCCGTGGGGTAGGTCATTCTTTCTCAACCAGAGTCATCCTATGTACTTCTGCTGAAAGTACTAGACAAAAAATGAAATTGGAGCAACAGGTGGAAACTTAGCTTTTAATCCAATATGAATGCATTACTTGTGCTTTGTGAATCACTTTGGCTGACTATTTACCTCCTAATAAAATTCCAGTCTTGCAATTAGAAAACAAGCTTTCAGTCCTTCTGTGGATGTTGGGAACCAAAGACAAATGCAAACTCAAGTTGACCATGCCTATCATAGGTACAGACAAGTTAGTAAGATTATAAAGAAGGTTTTTATCAAGATAAAAATTTGAATTAAAGTGTTACAAGACTGTGTCTAGCAATGAGTTACCCACTCCTTTATCTGTTCTGCCAATAATTTAGGAAATACTAGAAGCTTCCATGTGAAACTTGAAAACTAGTAATTTAATCAGAATTTAAGAGAGTGAGAACATAATCTTTTAAAATCATTGTTATCAGTACAGTCTGTGAATAAGTTAGCATACAGTGGATGGTAAAGAAAACAAGGTGTCTTTAAATACAGATTTTGTTACTAAAATCCTGAATGGGCTTCAAAGATTCCTTCTTACTTTTTTTTTTTTTTTTTCTAATTTGCTGCCACCCCAGTAAATGTGGTGGTAGTGAGAGAAATTGTGAACGCAGTGGATGTCAGAACAACTTGGCAAATGGTATCTGGTTTGAATTCTTAAAGATGTGAAGCATTGTGTTGGACAGTGGACATACTTGCTCCAGCTGACCCCCAGCATGCTCTGCTGTCTGCGTTGCTTACCTGTCTAAAAAAGGTCAAAGCAAACTTAGTTTGTACATTGTTCCTTCTGTGATTTCTCAGTGTTGCACATATGGAATATATGTAACATTTTCTCCCCCCCCACTGTTTCTATCAAGCATGCCCACTAGTTACTTTGCTTTTCCTGACTTCCCCTGGTGAGTGGGGAAATGTGCCTGTGTTACTTTTATACACAAATGACTTCTTGCACAGAGGGACTGACAATTCCAGCTCTGCTTGACCTGGTTTAAGTGACTGCCAAATTTTAGAGCTAAGATTAATAGGAAAACCCTGGGGTTTTTTGTTTGGAAAGCTTTAACTATCAACAAAATTTAGTACTTCATGCAATATAATATTACTATGGGAAAGCAGGGAAAGGTAGATCTGCAGTTAGGTGATTTCATAGAATTTTATATATTTTTTAAATATTGGTTTGCTAGAAAAATCTATGAAATTATAGTTATATATAATGAATTATGAATGCATCATGGAATTCTTGCTTGAACTCTTCAGAGGGGCAAAAATGCACCACACAGGAATTTTCTTAGGTTTTTTTAATATGTAGATTTTAATTGACTGCACAGTTTCTCATGGTTTAGACAGTTACACTTGTGTGGATATGGCTGGATCAGTTTAAGAAATCATTTGATGTTGTTTGTGGTTGTCCTGCAGCAGAACATAATAGTCACTGTCATAGCTAAAGTGCCATGACAGAATCACAGGACTGTTTCTGTTCTGTGTCAGTGCAAAGTTAGTTGTGGCTTGCTGGGAAGACATCTAAACTTGGGCTGTCAAGCTTTAAGATACTCACGTCATTGAACTGAGCACTCAGCTAGAGGATGATGTTGTACCATTGGGTTTCTTTAATGCTTCTGAAAAATTAGGAAGAAAAAAATATCAAATTCATACAATTTCAGTCAAAATCATTCTGCTTATTTTTAAGTTGAGGTTTTTTCTTTTGTTTTGGGTGGCAATTTGTTACTTCTGAACAATTTGATAGTATTTGGGGTAGCTAATGAGACAACACTGAGATGTAAGTGCAGGCAGGTAACTAAATCATGTTTCTTTTACAAAACTAAAAGCTATGCTATGATACAGTAACTGAATAATTACTAATCATCTGAATTCCTAACAGAATCAGAACTATATCAGCAAAACTCAGGGGGCCCTAAGATAGGAGGGAATGAAAAATGTTTCTTCACTTATTTCTGAATGTGTTTATAATTGCTCAGTTATGAAATTTCCAGCTATTGAAAACTGCCATGTTTTGTCCCTTCAGTTTGAAGGGACAAAATATTCCTAATATTCCTTCTAGACAGATTATTTTCCAGTAAGATTGCATGAAAAGTTACCTTCTTAAGAATTGAACAGCATTAGGTGAAATTTGTACATTATTAGGTGGTATTAATATCTGCATTTAGAGACGGTAATTTGCAATCTATTAAGATTATGATGCATAGAAAGACGTAATGCTCTTCCAGCTTCCAATAAATATATTTGCTAGTATATTCTCTGAGTTAAAAGGAGGCAATTTTTCTTCATACAAATCAAATAGAGCATCATTAAGCTTGCTTTCTGTTGCTTTATCCAAGCAGTGTACCAGTAACAGAAGTGCTAGCCAGACAGCCACATGGAAAGAAATTCATTATCATTTCATGAAGAGCTTCTGGAATTTGCCTTTAAACTGGTTGGGGTTTTTTTGTCTTTAATTTGTTTGTTTGTTTGTTTGTTTGTTTGTTTTTAAAGACATTGCTATCTCAGTGCATTCTTTCCAATTTAAAGGAAAGTTCTAAGAACCTTGGCATTCTTACCAAGATTTAGACAGTAGTTCATGGTAAATCAAGAGTTTTAAAATTTTAGCAGGCCTAGATATTTTCCCTATGCTTAAATTTTTACACTAAAATATTTCCAGAAAGGTATTATGCATGAAGTATTCCAAATTTCTCATACGAGCTTCACTGTGATGCTGCCCTTTGGGTGAGACTGGAGAACTGCAGAACTCAGTTATTGCCTTCATTCTTCAATCTCCCTTCTTTATAGCATTTGTCCAAAAATGCATTGAACTTGATTTTTTCTTTCATCAAGTTTTTGCTAACTTCAGCAGAATTAAATGAATGTAACAGATCTACCAACTTGCTGTAATTCTTAAAGTATAAAGATAATGGACCCCAAATCAATTCCAAAGAAACATGAATTATGATGAATACTGATTTTTATTTTTTTCCTCTTTGATTATCTTGGCTCCTCTTCTTCTCTGTCATTGCTCTGTATAAGCAAAAATTTACTACAAATTTGAATGTCCTTCTGCAGTAGAGGAGAAATATCAGATGTGATGATAAAACTATTCTGCAGAGAGCTTCCACATTTCCTGTGAAAGACTTCACTTCTTCTACTGTCTAATGGAAGAAATTACCTATGTAAACCTTGTTCATCTCTTATAAATTTAGATCATAGCTCTCAGGAATACTGCTGTTCCCATTAATAGGATGGAGAATATTTATCAAACTTTTATAGGGGCTTGATGTTTACACAGAACTGAACCTTTGCAATATTTAAATCATGTGTTTACAACTCATTAAAAACTAAATTTATGGAATATGTTTCCATTTTGGAAAGGAGAAACTGAGGCAGAGGTTTTGCTGTTTTTTTAAATTTAGCAGAAGAGACACTTGATGAAATCCATTCTCAGTCCCCATGACCCATTGACCATGATCTGCAGTGTCATTTCAAGAAAAGGCAGTCTTTAAAACTGTACATTAATGAATACCTGGTAGAGGTTAGGGGGTTCTTTCTTTAATTAGAAAAAAAATCAGAGATGCAAAGGGGTTTGAAAGGGTAAATCTCAGTAGATAAGATCAGCTGCCTATGTGCAAAGCTCAGTGAAGCATATGTCAGCCCCTGTGGTATAAAAATAGAGCAGTGAATGTGGTGAAATACTCTCTCATATGTGTGTACTCCTGGTTGAGATCAAGAAGTACAGAGCTGTATAAACACAGTATTTTATTTTCAAAATATCAGGTGAAATTTTTTTTCATTTTTATGGAACTATTTTAAAGTTTTTCCAAGCATTCTAAAAGCACACTTCAAAGAACATTATGGGAAGTTAGAGCATGACAGTACAGTTGCCATTTCTTACTTTTGCTATAATAAACTTGGAAGCTTTTGTTGAAAAAAAAAAGGGCTATTTTTACTCTTACTCTATACTAAGTCTTAATGGAATAGCACAAGACTACTTACAAAAAAATAAAATCTCTCAAAACTGAGGCCACTGTAACTCCAGGAAACATCTTGAGGCCTGAAGCTGGTAAATGTAATCTCTAAAACCTGAGGAAGAAAAAAATCCACTGCTGGTCAAAGCCCAATCTCCCCATGCATTAAATGGTGCAACTGAGCTAGTGTATCCCCTTCTGTGGTTTGTACTGGGAGGGAGAATTATAGCAATACTTCAAGGTTTTCTTCTTTGGACTGTCTCTTCTCCTTTGCACTTCTCTGAATTTGCAGCATATGTGGTGGTCTGTCTCTGAGCTTGATTCTGTGTGCAGCATCATTACTAAATGATATCAACTAGAGATTCAGCCATAACACACATTCAGAGTCTGAATATCACCCCACCCTCTTTGTACACTGCTGTGGCAGTAGAACCTCAAGGTTCTTGTTTGAACTCACAAAGATTTGCTTATTTGTGTAAAAATAGAGCCTACAATCTGCAAACCACCCATCTTGTCTATAGCTACTATGCACTCTTTATTTTCTAAATATGCACATTTTTGTATTTAACAGATAACATTATGACAGTTTCCTTTACAGTTGTCTCGGGAAAAGCCACCATGACATTCATTGTGTAAGGAAGTAATATCTATGTATGCAACTCTTCTACATCACTACACTAATCATAAAATCTTAGAATGGCTTGGGTTGGAACTGACCTTAAAGATTGTTTCACTCCAACATCCCTGTCATGAACAGAAATACTTTTCACTAGATCAGTTTTCTCAGAGCTTCATCTGATTTGGCCCTGAATACTTCTGGGGATGGGGCAATCACAGGTTCTCTGGCCAACCTCTTGCAGTGCCTCACCATTCTCATAGTAAAGATTTTCTTCCTAATATCTAAATTGAACCTACTTGCTGTCATTTCAAAGCTGTGCCCCCTTGTCCTAACTATCTCTGTACGCCCTTGTAAATAGTCCCTTTCCATCTTTCTTAGGAGGCTCCTTCAACTGCTGGAAAGCTGCAGTTAGGTCACTCTAAATCCTTCTTTTCTCCAGGCTGAACAATCCCCATCCTCTCAGCCTTCCCTCACAGCAGAGGTGCTCCATCCCCCTGATCACCTTGGTGCCTCCTCTGGCCTCTCTGCAGCAGCTCCATGTCCTTCCTGTGCCGGGACCCCGGGGCTGGAGGCAGCTCTGCAGGTGGGGTCTCAGCAGAGCGGGGCAGAGGGGCAGAATCCCCTCCCTGCCCTGCTGCCCAGGGGCTCTGGGTGCAGCCCAGGACACCCTTGGCTCTCTGCGCTGGCACTGCCCATGGCTGGCTCATGTCCAGCTCTCACCCACAGCACCCCCAGGCCCTTCTGGGCAGGGCTGCTCTCGATCTGTTCATGCCCAGCCTGGGCTGGCACCAGGGATTGCCCTGACCCAGGGGCAGCACCTGAGCTTGGCCTTGTTGAACCTCATGGGATTCCCATGGGCCACTGCTTGAGCTTGTCCAGGTCCCTCTGGATGGCATCTGTCCCTCAGGAGTGTCAGCTGCACCACTCAGCTTGGTGTCATCTGCAGATTTGTACAGGGAGCACTTGATCCCTTCGTCTGTGTCATTAATGAAGACATAAAATAAAACTTATCCCAATGTGGACCTCTGAAAGACATCACTTCTCACTGATGGCCACTAGGACTCTGAACTATTGACCACTGTAGTAGAGTAATTCAACAGCATCTTATCAGGAATGCAAATATTTTGCCAGTATTTTAGTGGAAAAGCTCATCTGAAACAGTTCAAGAAACAATATATTCCTTATTTTATAATAGAAAACAATGTTTATTAAGGATTATGCATGGGCTTGCTGGTAATGAACACTTCCTTGGTTTTCCTTATGACAGTAGACAGGTTGCCACAATAAGTGTAGGAAGCTATATTTGAAGTGCTGTATCAGATAGGCCTTTTCATTTAAGTCTGAATTCCAAAATATTTTAGAGTTCTTAAAAAAGTAAGGGATGTCATTTAATTTTTTTCAAGATTTAAGCATGATTATCTGTGGCAAATCAGACTTATGAGGGGTTCCAGGTAAGATTTTTTTTCCCCTAGTAGTTTATTCTGTTAAATCCGTTATGGTATCTAGTTCCTACAAGCCAGAAAAGAACTGCAGGCCACCTGGAATACTACTACATTTCAAAGTCAGATAGTGGAATTACACAATTCTCTATATTTCTCCTTTCTTGGTTTAATTGCTTGCTGGATTTATGTTCATTTGGGGTAACAGGAGGCATTTAATTTTAGATAAGACTACTAATAAATATTTGAAAATAGATATTTATTGCTGAAAGACAGAGCATAATAGCTTAAACAAAAATCTGATTTATTTATCAGCTGTGTAGCTCTCTGATTGGAGCTTGCACACACCTGGCTAGCTCAGAGCACAAGCAGACCTGTGGGACTTGGCTGCCCTCACCTTGGTTTTTTTATCAGCTCCAGCATGAAAAAAAAATCTTGTCTGTTTTCCTGTACTGTAAGTGGCAAATCTGTTCAGCAAACCTTATTTTAAATAACATTGATTTTTCTAAAGAATGCCTCCCTGCTAATCACAACTTAATGACCTCTCTAAGATAATTGCTGTTTAATTGTATAACTAGTGACACTTTGCATATTGGTTCCAGACAAAAAGTGCATTTCAAATTCTTGTGCTTTTGATAACAAGTCTTATCCTGTTTTGCTGTCTCTGTAGTTAATATTGTTTCTTTTAGATACGGTTCTTGGTCTTAAAATGAAAAATCATTTTAAAACATGTATTTTAAATATGATTCAAAAATGGCAGTTACAGCTGTGTACAAGGGTAACTGAAAAACAAGTAAAAATCATACTTCTTATTAGTATAAATTATTAGAAAACATACATTGGAAGAGATCTGTTGTTCATAATGCAAATGAAACGATCAATGAAAGAGAATCCTGAACCAAGAATATGTGCCCATCAGGGTATTAACTTCATCATTTATTGTTACGATGTTTTACAAGGGTTTATAGATCTGTCAGTAAAATGTTAGTATTTTCACTGGTTTAGCCTTTAAATTATTCTTTCCTAGTGCAATGGGCCTCAGATTACATCAGTGTCTTAAGACTATATGTGCTTCTGTGGTCAGAGATTTGGTTTTGTTACAGGAGAGATTTGGTTATTATATTATGGCTTTCCATTAGAATACCTAAGTCATCAAAACCAATGGCTTTGAGTGTTATTTCATGTGCAGCTAATTTTTTCTGCCTGAATTTAATGCTTGAAATGCTAATTTTTTGGGAGCATAATATATTTCTTCATGAGAGGTTTATGGTTTCCATGGCATGTTTTAGTGTTCTTGTTCTTTCCTAGCTCCCTCTTGCTTCCCAGTAGTGCTGTTGGTTATGATTTGAGGAATAGCAAGGTATTCACTTGACTGCTTAGAGACAAACACAGTCAAATACCAGAGAAGACTTGCAAGTAGTCTGATATTAATTTTGAACCTTTCCAAGGTGGTATGCTAATGTTTTGGGGGTTTTATACTTCTTTTGTGGGTGAAGCTCACTCACTCCCTCAAACTGTAGACTCATAACCAGTAATTGGCAACTCCAATTAGCTCCGCTCAGGGCTGAGGAGTCTCAGACTGTAACAAGGTCTCCCTGGACTACTCACTCGACATACACTGTGCTCATATTTTATCATTAGCTCCTTTCAGTTGCCACAAATACAATTTTCCAATGTTTTCAGATTTAGATCAGAAATATAATAGCTCTATTTTTGTATACAAACACACACACATATATATAAAATACATATGCACACACACATACATACACATATATTAATACAATAATTTTTCATAACTTAAGGATCTGTGTTATCATACAGGTAGAATCTTGCAGTTTACTTCATTAACCTTAAACTTTCACTCAGGGCAAAGAGTGTAGGATCAATTGGCTAAGAGAAGAAAAATTACAGGGTTTCAGATTGCTTATTTTTCTAGTCTGTTAGAGTTTTTTTATTATTTTTAAACTCTTAAGTTTTGGGAAGTCATAAATCTTGACTCTCAGAAATCATTGCATGTATTTATATGTGTGAAGTTACCAAGAATATGGGCTTAAATTTGAAGTTGCTGGTAGACATATCTTTGTTTCAGTCATGCAGTTTTATGACTTTCAAAGAGACGTGTTGGCAGAGAAGCTTTATCCCAGTAACTCTTTTTAGACCTAAGTAATTTTTCATGTCTACAGACCAGGTGGCAAGAGCAGTATACACAAGTACACATGAGTGGATAAAATTCTGTAGTTTCTGTAACCCAGATGGAGAGTTTTCTCCTGATAGCAATTCTTAAAAGTTGAGCAACATTGAAGTTATGTTGTTTTTACCTTGATATTTTTTTTAGTTTTCAAAGTAGAAAGACATCTTAAAAAACTGAAACCGTAAGAGGCAGTCTTAGGTTTATTAGTCTCTGAATGTCATGAATTTTGGGGTGTTTTCAGTGTGGATATGTTCAACATCATAGTGCTCAGTTATCTTACCTTTCCAGTTATCTTGCAGACTTCTGTGGTCTTGTAACTCTACTTTGAATTGACAGTATGTGGGTACATTTTTAGTTATATTCTTTATTTCATATTATTGTTTGATTGACTGGTTTACGTCAAACCAGTTTGCGCTTTTTGCCTTTTTCTTGCTCCTGATAGCACTGTAAATTTCACAGTATGTTATGTTAATTTCTTACTTTCGAAATCAAATGCAATAAAACTGAATTGCCCAACAGTCTGTCAGAGAACAGCGTTCATAAACTATTGAGTGGATCTAGGGAAAACTTGCTGTAAGCATTTATTGGATAATATTTTCAGGTTTAATAAATAAACAGTGTCTTCCTAAAATTTTTCATGTTCTCTGTTTTGATATTTTAATGTGTCACATAGTTCTAAATGATACTCATTTGCAAAGTAGTAAGTGAAAAGATTTTGACATTGGCTAGCTCTGATCCAGACGTGTATTAGCAAAGCTCTATAGTTTTATTTCTTTATTCCTTGGCTCATTTTTGGTAATAAGTTATTTTGAGTGTAAAAATCTCTTTTCTTTCTGGACGAGTGTTTATATTTTAATTTGTTTAGTACAGTTGATAAAGGCCTGCTCAGCAGTGTTGGGTGAAAAAATTTAAGAAATTCTCTCAGTGTTGACACACAACTGTTGCAACCATGTCCATGTTAAGTCCCTGACAGAGAGGGGATAGTTTTATGGGGCTCAGTTTTCTGGTGTGCTCACTTCTGAAATTTGCCACAGCTTTAAATAATAACTTTTCTTCATTTTTTTTACCAGTATAATTCTGGTTTGTTATGTTTCTTTCTTTTTTTTTTTTTTTTTTTAGGGTAGGCTTCTTTGTTGTCTAATTCAGCAACATCATAAATATAAATACTTTCAAAGATAGATATAACAATAATCTGACATCATTTTGATGGATTATTGCAACAGAATTAAGATGATCCTTGCTTTCTAGAAAAGGTTAATTTGATTTTTTTCTGTTAACCTTTTTCTTTGCTGTCATGTTTAACAAAGATTAAAAGGTAAAAGCAATAAATACACAACTACTCTTATTTTTCCTTATGTTGTAAAGAAGTCAGTTTTCACAAGCTATTATGTATTGTGTGACTGTCTGTACAGCAGAGGCAAATAAGGCAATATTAAGTGTTTCTCCTGTCTCTGAAGGTTGATGTACATGAGTATGATCTATAGAAAGGGTAATAGAAATTAAAACTGGAATTAGATTGACTTATGCAAGGTATAGTAAGCACACAAAAGCACATAAATTCAATTAAATATTTAGCTATATATAATTTTTTCTCCAAACTAGATGTGCCATTACCTTATTCTTCTAGATATTAGATAGTTTTCATATTGTCAAAAAACATGAAGAAATGCAGTATTCAAAGCACCATTTTTTTAGCCTTTTTTCTTTTTATATTTTGGTGGGGTATTTGCCTCTTCAGTTGATACAGCTGAAGACTGTGAAGATTTTCTTTTCCTAGTAGGAAAAAGGTGAAGACTATTTAATTCAGACTCCAAGATGTCACTGAGAGCAGGACTGGAGTCACTCAAGCCACTTGAAAAAGCTTTAACCCTTAGAGCTGACACTATCTGGAAGTATTAAGGGATACTTTTCTAAGAACCACACAGTCAAGTGCTTCTGCATTTGTGCAGATAATATAACTTTGACTCTGACTGATTGAAAAGGTGTGCAATTGAAGTTGTAGAGAAAATTAGTTAGTCTTTTATATAATTTTGACTGCCTTGTGGTGGTATTTTTAGCCACTGATTGCCGTACTTCATTTTTGTTATATTAGTTGTCTCTTAGTGACAACTAATTAGCAAAAATCATTTGAAAACCCTTAGATTCATTTCATATAGTTTACAAAATATTTTTTAGGTTCAGAAATTTTATCCAAGGGTAAGAAGGTTTCATAATATGATTGCTTTACTAAATGATATATTTGATTATAAAAACTTATTTTAACCTCAGTGTCCATTGATTTTTGATTGTGTCTTGTTTGCTGAAATGCCTAATGAAAATAGCACTAATGAAATACATGATAATGATTTTCCTTTTATTCATATTCCTAGTAATAGCAATAAAATCTCATTATTATGAAGTATTTTTCTGGAATTAATAATAAAAATATTTTCTCATGGTTTAGTTATTTTAATAAGCCAGGTAACAAAGATTAGTATGTTCTTCAAAACTGTGTCTGACAGGAACAGAAGAAATTTTTCATGTATAAAGAATGTGTTTAGTGCTCTAAATCTTACCATATTTTAGGAAAATATGTTGTTCTGAGGTTATCTTGTACCAAAAAAGCATAGTCCTGGTGTAAATATTTCTTTTCTTTGTGTATTCATGATGGAAGATAACCTTTACCTAATGATAAGAATTGCAAAAAATTTCTAAATATTAGTCTCTCACAATTTTTCAGGGGTGAATGTTTACAGTAGTGTTAAAGAAACTGTTATTAAGGTACTCTGTCAGAAATGTGATGTTTATGTGTAGTATTTCATTTTCATTGTACTTTTTAGAAGAAGGAATCAGGGAGAGGACAAATGGGTATAAGGGCTGTTGTTTAGTTATTGCCTTATTGTAACCTGTAAGAATTAGGTGGTTGCCTTTAAAGTCTAAAATTGCCAGCATGAACAGTTAAATCAGATTAGGAGATAATCTATTGGAGATGGTAAATGAAAGAAAAAGGTCCCTGAGGATTTAGGTGTATCTTTCAAAAGTATGACAAATTCAGCAATACTTATTTTCTTAGAAATTGGCAAGTAAATTAGTTTTTTGTACTGTTCAAGGGTTGATTTAAGTGTCAGAGTAAGTGATTGGGTAATTGACCTGAAAATTAAAGTCGAATATATTGGATCAGAAGAAATTCCTACAATTCATCTAGTAAAATACACTTTTAAAAATGTATCTGTGTAGAAAATAGCACAATAGTCATGCTAGCTGATCTAACAAACAACTGATCTACATTAATAGGATTGAAAATGTATTTTATGATTCTGTGATTACTGAGTGGTAGGTTATACACACTGCACTTGGAAACATAGTATTGTAATATAGGCTTGGTTACAGGTACAGCATAAGCTCCTATTTAATTTCATTAATTAATTCATATTCATTTTCGTGTTTGCAAAAATCAAACAGCAAGAATAACATAAAACCTCTATGTTTCATTGCATATTCTTCACAGTTATGATAAGGCAAGTGAATGAGCTGTTTTCTCATCTATACAAGTTCTCCAGCAATGTGTTAGAACACCATGATCGTGTAGCATTTCATGACCTGATGAATGCTGACTCATGCAGTAATCACTGAAGAAATACAAACATGAATTTGAAATTACAATTTATTATATTTTGTCCTCATTATAGTGCATTTATAGTTCTTCCCTTAAAGAAAGCTGTCAAAGCTTAAAATTTGCAACAGAAACTTGCCAAAGTGATAAAGAAATGGGAATTCACATTTGTGTATTTTTCCAAAGTGCTTGTCTGTACGTTTTGAGAAACTCATATTCAGAGACCTGGGGGAATATCCATATAAAGGGATTCAATTTAATATAATATTTTTCTGTAGTGTAAACATGTAGCCATATTCATTTCCAGTAAAATGTATGGATCCATTTGCAAAATTAAGAAACTGAGATACAGTACATTTTATCTGTGGATTGTACTCTTGATATTTAAAAGTGATTTACTGCCTAATAACAGTAATTTTACCGTGTCTTCCAGATGTGTGGAGGTGATTGCCAGAGAGGGACGGAACCTGAAAGAACTGTATTTAGTATCCTGTAAGATCACAGACTATGGTATGTAATATACCTGTATCTTTATTTTTTGTGAAGATTGAACTGGAGTTCACAGTGACTGTTATCAAAAGTGTTGGAAATGTAGAGATAAAAATTTTCAAAACCTTTACCCATAAAAATAGGAAATTTATAAAAAGTGTTTGACTTGCTTAAAAATATCTGTGGTTGGGAGTATGAAATTCAGTGTATATATTTGCTGCAAATAATCCTTATAGAATTGGCAATTACTGGGCAGACTGGGTAGCATCCCCTTTGAATAGTCCTGGAGACCAGGAGAACATTTGAGAGAAAATCAAAAAATATATGTGTGTTTCTAGATGCTGTAAAAGCATAACTAAGCAAGCAAAAATGTAGATTGGTCACCTGTTGTAAAAAATTTGAATGAGGTTGATGGTCTGTTAAAAATGCTGTTATGGTAAAATAGAGGAGCATCTTAGAATTAAATGTCCTCTCTGATAGGCCACATAGAAGGACAGATTTTTTATTTAGAATAGGAAATCTTCTAATGCTTGTTTGGAAAGGCTGCTTTGCTTTTTCAAATAAGATACTGACCTTAAATAAGACAATTATTTTTTGCCAGAGGGCCAGATTCTCAAATGTCTATCTCCCACTTACATGCCTAAATTTCAGTAGGATTTACAAACTGTGTATTTGAGATGTTCATTTTAGGCTTGCTGATTTTTTTTAAACTTCACACTGCTTAGATTTTAATAAAGAATTACTATGTCGAAGTGATAAATTACCATTCCAGTAGTCACAAACTCATTCTTGTATTTTCCTTTTCAAATTCTGCACTTCACTGGGGTTTGTATTGTGCATTCAAGTGTATGTTGTTCTGCAGAGTTCTGCTCACCTTATGTATGGAGTATAGGAAGATGAGGCCACCATGCAGCTGCTGCAGCTGCAGAGCTTTGAGCATGGCAGAGGAGAGGGAATACAGGCCTTTACTGCCCTTTCCTCTGGTCTGCTGCTGTTTGTACTTCCATGGGCAGAACAGGCATTGTCAGACTTGAAAATGGATTTTCTCACCGCTTGTCCGAGATGAATTTCTGAATTTGTGAAATGTCTTGTGGAAATTCAGGGAAGGAAATTGTCTGTAGAGCACAAGGTGATTATAATGAAGGTGCTTCTTGTCCTGCTGAAGGGTGAGAGGAGCAGGACAGGGTCTGAAGGCAGACCTGTCTATTCTGTCTTTGTACTGCAGATCTGCAGGCCCTGCTTTTGTCCCTTCTGACTCTGACAACACATGTGGAAGAGTTATCATGGGCATAATGGAATCCATGTCTTGAGGATCAATAATTTCTCAAACTGATTTCACCCTTCATTCACTACAGTTACTCAGAGGAAAACATGATTTTTCCCAAAAGTAGGGAAACAACTGAAAAAGTGAAGCAAAGAAACCTAGGAGAAAGAAAACCTTGCTTATGAAAGAATAAAGAGAGAGAAAAGGAAGTGTCTGTAGGCGCACGGAAGGCAGAAGGTGTGTTTCAGAGAATGAATGAGTAGAAAAGAATTGTTGCATTTGGGTGATTAGCCCTATCCAACCTCAGCTTCTCTTCTGTATACTTAGGCCCATCTGTCACTATCATGTTGTAATCTGCAGTCACTTAGTATCATTGTACTCAGTTACTGAGAATTTGAGAATATTTTCTGTTGATACCATTGCTACTAAGCTGTACAATTGCTTAAAAATTCAACTATTTTTGCTATTAAGGATCCAGTGTAACAGCTGAGATACTGACTGATTTTTGATACATTATTGACTAATTGATTAGCATGATAATCTTCAGCATGTCTCAGCATGCCAACCTGACAAATAAATTCTGATTTTAATATGAGCTGAAAATGCAAAACAAACCGTAACAAAGTAGAATTTATAAGCATAATTCATGGTTTCTAAGGAAGTCAAGATTTTGCCTTAGATTATATATGTGATATTTAGTGAATGTTTATCAGGTAAACAAGAGTGTTGTAGGGTTGAGCCAGGCATCACCCTTTTCTCATTTATTTTCTGGCAATTGAGTAAAAGATTTTCTCACATTTGCTTTGATTGCTGGTAAGTTAAAAAGTGAGCACCTTACAATGTTGTGAGCTCTGTTCATTTTTGAACCCCCTTTATCAAAGGATCTGTCTCTCTTCTCCAAGGGAGAAGAGCAGCTGCACTTTGTCAGAGGCTTTTGAGGCCCTCATGTCCTCAGTAGAGGGAATCAGCTGGGGAGCATGTACCTGACTTCTCAGGGAGCCTTTAAGGTGGTGTCCCATGGTCTTGCAAAGACTTAACCACTTATGCAGTTCTTCAGGCTCCATCAGAGAGTGTCTGAGGTCTGTGAGGCTGTGACTCGGTGAGAGCACATTGTCCTGTGCAACCATGCTTTGTTTTTGATAATCCTGAGGGTGAAACACAGAGTTGTCCTTGCTTTGATAATGAAAATCTTGACACCAGGTTTGTGCAGATGCAGGATTTTGAAAGCCCTCTTTGAAACTGTTCAGTGGCAGGTTTTTTATGCTACGAAAGTTAGCAGAATTTTGATGTTTGGTACAAGATCATAATTGCTTAGTAACTCAGCTGGAAAAAAAAATGTAATAGTGCTAATTTCCAGGAAAAATTTTAACCATTTGATACAATAATTTATCAATAATAACTTCAGTAAATAAAGAAAACAATTACAGCAAAAGCTGTTATTGGTTTCCTTCAATTAACTCAATAAGGTATGTATGTGTGAGGTAATTTCATGTCCTCTAGAGAAGGCTGTGAAGTGCAATCTTTGCCATTTTATTAATTTCGTTCTTTTGTTTTCCTAATTTCTGCACAGGATAGATAGTATACAAAGCTATACATGGTTTTTTAATGTCATTAGTATTTTTAAAGTGCACTAAAATAACTACATTTTATTTGGAAGCCTAAAAGATTAAATAAAAACTGCTACACTTTAATAATGTATCCATTGGTGGCACTAAGTTCTCTGGCATTTTTCTGACCAGAAAAATACTCTTTGTAGTATACAGAGAGATTAGGATTCAAACAGGAATTGAAGTATGTATACATACTGAGAGCTGATGAGACAAAAAAGCATTCTTTATTTAATGTTACATTCCAAAATGAATGATTTTGTATTTTTGTATACAAAAAAAATGTGTTTTGTTTACTTCTGAAAGAAATTATGTTATTATATCCATTTTTAGGTCTACCATAATTTTCTCAAGATGTATTTCTAATTAATGACATCTGTTGGAGTGTTGCATGCTAGAACATTGACAATTGGTTTAAAAATTTCTTTACATCCAACACATTTTTAAATGCTAAATAATCACTAGAACACATCTAGACTTTCAGGACAGACTGAATTACTATAATCTTTGAGGTAAACACCTATATGCCCAAGAGCATAGACAGAGTGAAGTTAAAGCTAAACATTAGTTCCTCATTATGTTTCCCCCTTTTGTTAGGCAATCATGAATTAAGCATGGATTGTCAGTATTATCTTTGAATTTCCTGCCTTTTGTTGATTTGTGTCACAACCTTAACTTTACTTAAACATAGCGGTTTTTGTATTTAAGCTTTTCCTAAGAGCTGGTAAGGAAGCGGGATTTTCTCAGCTGTGGGGAGACTGTGTGTCAAATGAATTAGGTTGATGTGAAGATGCAGAGTGGTGAGGTAGAGCAGCAAGCACACACAGAATTGTGTAACTGTCTCTTCAATTTTACGCTCTAGTTCTGGGTTTTATTGATATCCTTAGTGCTGGGAATTTGTTTTAAGTAAATTATTACTTATCAAGTTTGTAGTAGTCCAGAGTGCTATGCACTCTGAAACACAAAAGTGAGATTTTTTTGTTCAAAGATGAAAAGATTCAATGAAATTAGCCTGTGAAACAGGAGTAGATGTTTTAAGGGTCTTGCAGTAATGCTAAGTGTATATTTACTAAGAATTACTTTATAATCACATTCTTTTCAGTAGTGAAATATACAAGTCTAATGCTTTACTTCCACTTTAGAAAAGCAGTCAGACCAGTGTTTCCTCTCTAGGTGCAGAAAATAATTTCAAGCTTTAAATGGTAGACTTCCAGTAACAGAACACAGGGAAGGGAAAAAGGCAAATCCAAACACCACCACTCCAAAAAATAGACTCCTAAAGAAGTAAACTTTGAAAAATGTTTGAAAAGAAGTGTTCAAATCCAGTGCTTTGTACGGCTGTGCCTTGTAAAATCACTGAAGAATTTTCTGAAGAAACAAAGTGCCTAAATAGTTATTACTAAGAGTGTGGTTAGCAGAGTGTGGGGAATAAATTTATCTCACGGTGTTGCCTGTTGAGTAACCTGCAGAAGATGACAGTTAACTTCATAGTTGTATTGTAGAATTTCCATTACCTAGTAGGTCTGGATTTTGCGTAACTTAAAAAATCTCTATTTCTAAATGTAAAGAAATTGCACAAAGCTTTTCAGAAGAAATGCTTGGCACAAGGAGCTGAGATGAACTGTGGTCTTTTGCTGAAAACTCTAGGATTCTGAGTATTGAAAAAGAGCTCTCTAGATATGTAGTCTTTTTTTTTTTCTAAAATTCCTTTTTCATATTGCCTGTTTTCAACATTTAATGATGCATTTAGTGTCTGTGAAGACACATGGGGTTTTTTTAAGGGTTTTTCTTCTGCTGAGGGTGTTTGCTGAAGCAGAAAAATGAGTTTCAACAAACCATAATGGAATTATATAGTTTTTATATTAAAATGTTATAGATAAGGCATAGCTGTTACAAGTAGAAGTCTGGAGGAATAAGATAGCATTTATACTGAATCAAGTCCAATTGTCACAAGAAAAAAACGTAAGTATAACTTGCATTTATTTTTCATAACTGGATTATGGATGCTTTTCTGAGAAGTGAGATACCACTAAAAATGTTAAAGTAGTTTCCCTAGCTACTATTAAATTCTAATGTTTAAATACTTACGATACATAAGCTTTCTATTTTAAAATAAAATATTTTAATTATCAAGGGATCAGGCTGTCCTACTGGGAGTTTCTTGCATTTTCTCTCCAATATTTAGCATTTGTCATGTAAATCATAAAATATAACCATAGTGTGGGTATTTTCACAAAAAAGAATGTTTACCATCTGCTTCTCACTTGTATTAGCAAATCTGTCTAAAGCTTGATCTCACGAAAACTTTCCTAATATTAGCTTTTTTGAATCTAGTTTTAAAACACTGTGCCTTCTGTGCAAAGTAACTCAGAAGGCAAGTGCATTTTTGGGAAGATAAGAGCAGGATTTATGGATAGACAGAATAGAATAGGTGGTGAATACATTTCTGAGTTTTAAATATTTCATCCTATTAAGTTCTCTCATTCCTCTTCTGTGTGTGGTTCTTTCTCTTTTTCACTCTTTTAGTGATGCAATGAGAGTGAGCAGTGATCACACTGACAACCATGTTTATGCTTGTAGGTAAATGTACAGATAATCTTTTAAGGATCAGGGCCTCTGTTACCTCCTTTAGTAGTGGTGTGTGTGTTATGTGTATATGTATGTTTTTTCTTCTATAAAATGGTGGTCATATATTATAGTACATAGTAGTATCTAACTACTATATATATATATGTCAATATATACACACATATATGTTGCTTTCTTATAAACTTTAATCTCTTTCTTTTCACAACAACATTTTCTCTTTAGTTATTCAGAAACCTGAATTCACTGAAGTCAGCCAGATTGTTGATGTTTAGCGCCAAATTTTGAGGTTCTTTTTTGCTTTTAGTACTCTTTTTCAGTGCATAGGTTGCAACTTTAACTCCAGTAGACTGTAAGAATTAAATTAGCCGAAGAGTAAGTAGGTGGCAAGCAATCTGTACCTGCTTGTATGTATTAATGATCCCTCCTTTCACAAAATCTAGCAGCTAGTGAAGGGGTTTTATTTGCTTTTGGCATTAAAATGTTCATTTTTTTCTGAATCCTTAAACAAATATTTCCATAGAAACCATGGTAATTATGAGGATCACTGAAAGCTTATTCTGGAAGTAGTGATGAGTTTCAGAGTTTTATGTAGTTTAACAAACCAACAGTATCTATTATAACATGCTGCCTCTTCCTCCATTATAATGGCATTACTGTTTGTGTTGGAGTATGCAGGGAGAAGTTGGGGTTTTTTCACATGCTTCATAACCTCTGAAAATTTCCCTTCAGCTAGAATGAAAAATTACAGTGTAGAGCTTTCATAAGGACATTTTAAAGCTTGTTTGGTTTTATATTTATTCTTGTTGTTTTAGTTTGGAGTAGTTGCTCACATAGTTTCTTGCATATATTGAGACCTAATTTTGTTTCCATAGGGGATCCTGTTGACATTGAAACAAAGAGACTTGTTAATGTGAGAAAAGATAGCTGTGTATTGATGTATTTTGGGAATGAAACCGTATCAGAGGACATCTTTTTTCAGTTTGGTTCAGAACTTTTAGGAATGTTCAGGAGTGAATACAAAACTTTACTCACCTGTCTGTGGAAATCATTAATAAGGAAAAGTTGAATTAAAACTTTATTAAAAAGTAATCCCTGAAGCAGAAAAGAGCTCTTGAACAATCTTGTCAGCCCCATATATAATTCATAACTATCAAAACCCCAAATTTTCTTTTTGTATAAGTTTTATCAGTATTCCCAATGTCACAAAAATGGCATGCAGTTTTCTTTAGAAGCTGATTTGAGATACCACTGTGCATCTTCAAGACCCATACAGTGAAATAAATTACTGCAATAGCATATTTCTCAAATAATAGACAGTTGCAAATCCTTTGTCCTATGGTACATAATAAAGGATTTTCTGTATGAGCAATGAGATGAGACAAACTTCCAAACTCTTTTTTGTCGTCCTGGAAGGCAGGTTGTCCCCCTTAACCTGTACCCTTAAAATAATGTGGTATAATAGCCAGATGGAGAAAGCTGGATATAGATGCACTTTTGAATTGTCAAGATGAACAGAGCAGAAGCCTATGATTTGTACTCAGTTTGTTCCCAGTTGCTTGTTCTGACTGTGGAAAACAGAGATGCGTTGTGCTTCAGGTTTGATTTGTCTTGTAGAGAGACTCACAGGTACTATTATTTTAATTTAAGCTTTTCTGTGGGAAACCTAGTGCTTTGCATTGTTATTTCAAGTCTTTGGTGAAAAATTTGGCAGCAGTTTATCAGTCGTAATAAAAACTTTAATTTTGTGCTGTTTTATCACCAGAGAGAAGTGCTTAAGTTAATCTTAGGAAAAATGCACCTAATTTCTGAGTTCCAAGACACATATTTCTGATACAACAAAAATTGAAATTGTCACAACTGCTTCATGTGCTAACAGATATACATTTTCATGTTCTTGCTTTTTTTAATGTGTTAGGAGACTTTAATATAATACCAGACTTCCATTTAACTCAAGATCTGGCTTCTGTTCTCTGGTGTTAGTTGTATTTTCTTTTTTTGTGTGATCTAAAAAAGTAACATACAGCTTTATTCCCCCAGTGCCCGTGTTAACCCCTGTATTACAACCAGTGTGCTGGGTGCCTCTCCAGTGAGCTATCGCACAGCAGAAATAATATACCTTGCCTTTGGAGCTTGAGACTTTGCATTAAAGTGCAAATAAATGATTACATGTAAATTATGCAATTATGATCATATTATGAACATTAGGGTCATTGTTGTTGGTTTGGTTTTTTTTTAAATTTTGATTTTTCCCCCTCCAAAGACTACCAACAAAATGTATTGTCATTTTTTACTTTCATTTCAAACAGTATCTGTTATGTCACACTGCAAGGAAGAATACCAATTCTAACAGAACATTTGATTTGCACTCAGTGGTAGATTTACTTAACAAAAACAATTGTGAAACTTTATTTAGCATACATTTATCTCTGGCTTGGATAGAATAATTTAATTTAAATATTTAAAACATGTAATATTTTCTGATAAACACCAGTTACAACTCACATTAACACACTGTTGCTATAATCCAGTTTTATATTTAGTTCATTGTACTTCTGAACTTCTTTAAAATTTGCACCTAAACCACAATATTTGTTGAGTAGCTATTAGCAATATACTTTTAAAAATCCATACATTTGCTACATTTAAAATTATTAATATAAACATAGTATTAGTCTCAGAGGGAATTATTCAACACTCCTTCTCATAATTCTAAATTTTAAAACAGTATTTGTATTTTTCTCTGAGAGAAACAGAACTCAAAAAGAAGAAGAAAAAAGAATTACCAAATCTTTTTCCAATCAATGGGTTATGATACAAAAGTCTTGTTGATATATGTGATAATATAAGTAGAGAGTTGGACCATATTTTAAAAGGACTGATCGTTTGCAGTTGCAATTTATTTCTCCTAAATTCTAGAATCCAGTTTTATGATCTCCCCTTTTTGCTGCACTGTAAAATATATTTTAAAAATTACATTTTAAAGTTAGTGTGTTTCTAACAGTGTTGCCTAAATAAAAGTTACTGTTTTCTTCAGCTGGCATCTGAAAGGGAGAAGTTCATTCACCGTTCTTAAACATAAAAACTGTTGTTTAAACTTAGAAAGTAATGAAGTTGTTTCGTCATAATTGCTCAAACTAAGTTAAATCTTAAAAACATTAATGTCTTGGTGGAAGACTTTCCTTTCCACATTCTGTTTTGTACATGCTCTTGGTGTGTTGGATTCCAGTATTACTCAAATTAGTCAAGAAAAATCTAATTTTCACTGTAATCTATCTGCCTGCCTTGAAAAATTCAAATAAAGTGCTTTGTAGACCTACTATGAATGGAGTTATTTTGAATGCCTAAGTTTTAAAAAAAAATCTTGTAATGATTTCTGTAGTCTTCTGCAGTAGATTTCGCTAAGGGAATGAATACCTAGAAAAAGGGTTTTTCTTTAAATGGATGAAAAAATAGTGGCTAAGACATTGGTGTAGTTGACTAGAATAAAAAGGAAACTAAATTCCTATTGCAATAGCAATATTATAAATACTGGTTTAGAGCTTTATTTTTTAATTTTAAAAAATTAAATGTTTAATCTAAACAGTTCAGTGCCTGAATGTTTTTAACAATTGGAAGGAGAATATGTATACAAATTCTAACTTTACTATATATCCTCCTTTTTGACATATTTCTGAGGTCTCACTATGAATATGCATTAATAGATCTTTTATGTATAAGTATTGGATCTGCCAAATACCGAAATATCAAGTATTACAGACTGGATCATTCTTAATTCATATTAGTTTGAAACATGAATTACAACTCAACAGCAAAATATGTAATAAAAAAATTTAATAACGTGGGTTTTTATCAACTTGTCTAAGAGCTGAGGATGCATCCAAAAAACTTTTAAATTTATTTAGTGAAATGTAATGAGTGGTACTTCCCCTCTGCATTCCTGTAATTGGGATTCTGGGTTAGCTTTATTATGACAAAAGTATTTGATTTTTACATCTGTAATGAATTATACAAAGAGGTTCATGCTGTCTTTGTAGGCTGTAAACTCTTGAGAGAATAGAACAGAGTGTAGAAACTGTTCTGTTAGCAGTGGAGGGAATGTGATTCACTTCATAAATAATCAAGTAATCATTGTCCTTTCAAAAATTAATAAATTGACATAAAAATTATGTTTTGGTCAACTTCAAATATTTGAAGAGTTTTCTATAAAAAATTCATCTCAAAGTAGCTTTTAAATTATGTATTTTAGTTTCTCATAAGTCAAGTGGGATCATTTTAGCTTTTGAAATGTCAAGTATCTTTCCAGAACACTCAGACAGCAAGATTGCTTTATTTGCAGTTCTCTTTGGCTTGGTGCCCTCATTCCTTAATTTTAGCTATGCATACTGAACGATATTTCTTCTAATTACAAGATGTTTAATACAGAAGAGTAGGAAAATATTCCAAAAATGTAATATGGAATATTGTTAGCACAAAGAGAAATAAATATGGTTAAAGAGAATTCTTCAATAGTGTAAGAAAACAACTGTTATAAATCTGAAACTCTAAAAAATGTGTGCTTTGGGATATTCTGTTCATTTTTACATACTTTGTAATAGGTAAGTGAAATATATTCCATGGTGTCAACCAGTTTAGATACTTTTAAAAAGACTACAAATATGGGAATGTTTAAATGTTATTATCTAGACATACTAATCCAGAGTACAAATTTAACAATATTTTCAGTTATCTGAAGACATTAGTCCTTTTTTAATTTTTTTGGAGAGGATAGGTATGCTAGTCAATGTTTGCTTGTAGTTTTTTAAACTCTTTATAATAGAATGTGTGCTATATATGATGCAACTCAATTATTTTTGTGAACTCAGGAGCTCTAGGAACATGGTAATTTTGCTATATATATATATATTAGAATGAAGATAATTTTTTTCATACTACCAAACTTTGAAAGCACTGAAATTATAGATTGCATTTTGTGTAAATTATTTTAATATGAAGATATAGTAAAAACATCTCCCTCTGCTTCAAGTATGAAATCAAGTATGTTCCTTGATTAAATCTGTATGTCTACATAACTAATAATTGTCTAGTGTTGAATTTATGCTTAAAAACGTGTGTTCTCTCAAACAGCTAATTAATTAAATAATCTTGGTTTATGAGTATTTTAATTAATTCACCTTAAACAGGAGTATTTTCTCAATTTCATTGAAAAAAATTGCTGTCCTTAAGTTTAGTGAGCAACCAGTAAACAAAAAAGTCAAGTATGAAATCATCATTGTTTATTGTTTGTAAGGGTTTCTCAAAGGTCTAGGTCTTGCATTAGGGCATTAGCCACACTGTTAATTTGATATAATCAATAAACCATTGAAATTTTGATTGAAGGAGACCTGTGTTGACCTGCAGGCACCCAGAGTGGGGATGTCACCACTCCTTGATCAGGTCCACTCTCTGTGGCTCTGCCTGGACATTACTTAAAGACCTCCAGGGACAGAGGCTCCACCATGTGTCTCTGGATATTTCATCAGTGCTTCATTTACACTGCTAAAGACTTGTTTTTTCCCCTCTAATGCCCAACCTAAATCTCACTTGCTGCACTGTGGTCATTGACCTTGTGACATCTTTTGGTAAGCTGTGAGTCAGATTTGACTCCATCCTTTTTATAACCACCAATACAACTCAGAGGATACCACAGCATTGTATTTGTGGGGAAAAATGTGTTATTTTTGCATGTGAAACAAACCTGAAACTTAAAAAAAAAAGATGATTAACAAGTGTTAGCGAATAAGAATAGCTATCTATTTCTTGGTTAGTAATCCAATGACTCCACCTATTAGGAATTTTTAATACCGCATATTTATCATACTGAATTTTTCCTTAGGCCTCGAGCATTTTGTTTCACCATTACATTTTAACTTATTATTTAGAGAAAAAAACACATGCCTTGTGAATTAATTATATTTGTTTTCTTTTTGCAGTTAACATCGAAATTTCATTAAAAATCAGTGACAGTGTTATGTTGCCTACAGCTTTGTTTTAGACCAATGAGGGGATATTGGGGAAAAAAAGTAAAACCTCTTTCTGGCTGTTTGGATATTTCTACATTTTCATGTTGGTAAAACATTATTTCTTTACCTTTCATTTTGTTTTGAGATCAGGCACAATGAAGAAAACTCATTAATATTTGAGCAGCTATAAGTGCTCTACCTTCCTAACCTGCCAGTTTTGCTTGTACCATCTCTACTATGAAAAGCGGAATCAGGGAGACCGTAACATTTAACTGTGGCTGCCTAATAAGAGGAAAATGTAGCATAATTAACTATAACCAGTTGCTGGTCCGGTGCACCAAATCCCAAATTATGTGCGTTGTACACCTCGTATGTTCCTCTAACCTTTCATCTGAATCTCTGCTATTTCCCTAAAAGCATAGGTTTGTACCTTTTTTACCAGCGAAGTGGAAAACACCAGTAGAATGTAACCTTTATGGTTAGTCTGTACTTGCCTCTTTTTAATTTCTTTCACCACCATTAAACTTTGTTATCTGACTTGGTGTACCAGTTTTTCTTGATTGATGTTTAAGAGGGACGGAAGTACTCTAAGCAATTGGAGGCTATTTTCAAACCCTTGGGGAGTTGTAGTCATAACTAATGATGTCCTAAAGTGGCCCTGCTGTATCTACATTTTAGAGACTCAGACAGAGGAACATGAAACTGCTAACTGCAAGCATGGTATCCTTCAATATTTTGAATAGGCCAGGCAAAATGATGACGCTATTATTGAAAACGTATTTAAAGCTGTGTTTTTCAGAAAAAAATGAGCTCAGAAACATATTTTAAATTTTGCTGCCTGTTCTTTGCTTTGTGCATTTTAGTTACGTCACATTAATGAGTCAGAATTGTGGTGGGGGGTGTGTTTTGTGTTGGGCTCGATGACGCTGGAGCCTACAAGTAGTTCTTTGGGGCCATGTACTATAAAATGACTCATGAGGGACTTCTTTTATTTGTGCCCACTTGGGACTGTTCCTGTATATGCCAAGAAAATGGAAAAACATGTTGATATGGAATTTCAATGAAAAAGACCCACTTTATTTAGGCGATACTTCTGGCAGCTATGAAATAGTACCTACTTGATCAAAATCTTGAAGTCTCCATTTTTTACTGGTAAATCCCTGAAATGATGCTTGTGTATGTTACTGAAAGAAGACAGAGCACCCACTAATTTCACTTTCGCCACCTAGATGATTTCTTTTGTTTCTTTTCTGTAGTTTAAGGGCATATCAGTTCTTATTTTTCCTAGATGTAGTTCAACAATTCTATGTAAACAGAACTGGTTTATTCTACCGTGCTGTGTTCTTGTCATATAATTAAAGGAGGAGGATTAAGAAACCATTCTGATCAAATGTAACTGCTAAGAAAAAAGAAGGAAAGAAGAAATCTATTTTGTCCTTTAATCAATAAATATACAAGTACACTTTAATAGAAACTGCAAACTGAAAGAAACCTAATTCATTGAGGTTACTACTCCCTCTGCAATCTGTATTTTCTTACAAGCTATGATTTATGAACAGTGAGGTTTTGCACAGGTTTTATAAAATAGACTGAAGAAACACTGGTTTTGTGTATATATTTGTGTATATATACACAATACCTTTTTGTGATCTTATGTAGAGGGGTTTTCCATCAGCCATGTGTTTGCAGATATATTTGGTTATCAAGGCGTGCACATGCAGGTACAAACATGCATGAACACCTTGGATTATGTTTGTTTCTTATGTAGTCATAATTGAAGAAAGGCCTTTAGAGTGCAGACATAGCACACATCTTACAAGGGTGTCTTTAAGTGAAAGGAAAAAGATTAGACTACAGTATAAATAATTTTTTTTTTGCATATTTGACTTCTAATGCAGCTGAGAATTTCGTAAGTCAGATACAGTACTGGTAAATTTTGCATGCATTCCTGTTATTTTTAATCAAAATAAAAAGGTCAACAATGTAGTCTTCCTAGTAAAATAAAGTACAATTTGATTACTTTCTGCTAATGCATATTACAATTTAATTTGATTTTTAGGAAGAGGGAGGTCTCTAATGGAAAGGAAATGGACTGTATAAATTAGGTGTACCCTCTTACATTTACCTCTGTTCATGCAATTTTAAATACTGTTGCTAGTGCCAAACAAAAGAAACAACAACGTTTGAATTGTAAACAATATTGAGCACATACATGAAATGCACAAAAACTTTGTCAAATTTACAAAGTGCCTGAATCTCCTCACTGAGACATCTACCCAAAATCTACAATTATTTATTGTAAAAATAAATAAAAATTAAAGCTCAATCTGGAAGCTGTGCGGTCTGAAGATACAACTTGCAACCTGTCCCACAAGAACAGAGTTCTACAGTTCGTGGAGATGTATTAATTATATGGATCTTATGGAAAGATTGTTTCAGATAAAATACAGAAACTGTGTAATACTTTTTTAGCATGTGTACACAAAACTCTTCCTTTAGGTGGGTGAAATTACCAAGCCACTCATCTCTGCTCCGTTCTTCATGTAAGATGCTTATGATGCTCTAATCATCACTGTTGCAACTTTGTGTATTGTCACTCTTCTGATTACCAAAGATTCCAGTACTAGAGATTTTGCAGCACCTTGCAGTTTGCAGATAAAAAGTCCATAATCTTGAATCAGGATTTAACAAAGCAGCATTTGTGTAGTTCCTATGGGAAGTGGCTTAGAACTGCTCACAGAAGTTAAGCTTATTACTGTACTTGATAATGGAGCTACTGACACGTCGTTTGTTGAATGAGAGTAGGTGCACATGAGATTGTGAAAGATGGAAAGCCTTGTTGGTTTTTTGTTGTCGTTTATTTTTTTCTGACACAGACTTTAAATCTTGAAGATCTGCTGATATCACATAGGGAATAAAAGCAGCTTTAGATGTATGGGAATAAAACCAAAAGAATTCAAAATAAAACCAGTCAGTCAAAGAAATAACATGTGCAGCTATGGTTTAGGGAAAAAATCCTTGGATTTTTTGCTGTCAGCTGGAACCTTGATTGGTTTAGGAACTCAGAAAATGTTTTCTCTCTTCTTTTCAAAGTTTTAATTGATTATGTAAAACATTTTCAGATTCTGCAATGCTGAATAGAGAGTTTATAGTACCTTTCAACTCTCTTGATAGTCTTGAGGCAACCTTGATCTGTTTTGGAGACAGCAGCCATCACTGTTATACTTCCTAATGCTTGGAGAAAAATGAAAAATTCTAGTATTAACTCTGACTGTTGCAAATTTTGGATATGTATTGCTGAAATAAGTCACTTTGTATGAGGAATGCTACTGTAGATGCCTTCTCTCCTACTCCTGGACTCTTTTCACTTTCCTAGTATTTTCAAAGTGCAATGCAGGTATTTTCAATCTCATCCAAAGTTAATAGGCAAACCACTTTTTCAGAGAGCCCAAGTAAGACAGCAGGTGACCTTTGGGAATTAGGAAGAGGGATCCAGGGGTTTGGTCGCTCCCGCAGTTTGACCAACCTACATGGAGTTAGGATGTAGTTTCAGCAAAAGGAATGTGAGCTGTGACAGGGGTAGATGGGGAACTCCAAGGTCAGGCACTCAAAAAAATTACAGAATACAGGATCCCTGGGATAGCAAGCATGCATGGATTAAAGCATAGATAATTTTATCTCAGGAAAGGAGAAGTAGCACATATGGATTTTAGAGTCGAAGTAGTATAATGCTCTGAGCTGTGAGAGGGTCTTCAGAGGAGTTAGGGGTTCCCCAGGCCACCCCTTTTCTTGGGGAGAAGAATATACACAACAGGCATGTACCCTTATCCTTCTTGTTCTCTGTACAGAAATGTTAATTCCTAAACCATTCAACTTCCCTGTTCCTGCCAGTAATGGTGTATGAAAGAGTACTTTTGTAAATACACCCTCTTGCCCCCAAATTTAAACATTTAAATGAATCTTATCTCTATTATGATTAAATTCTTCCTTTTCCTGATGGAGACTGAGTACTAGAAAATGGCATCACTTTGTGACAATGCATCATATATTCTAAAGCTTTTCTTTTCATTACATGCTTTAGGTGATCAGTGTTTCTAGTCAGTTAGGAGAAAGGTTTCAAAGAGTCAGATCTACGTTAAGAAGCCCTGGAACCTCTTACTATACTGCCAGGTTGCAAATTGTCAGGAAGTGGTAGGATATTGGAGTCAGGAACTTTTGATTGATATTTTTTGTTCTTCATGGCTGTTGTAGAGTTGACCATTTACATTCACATTGTCTTTAGTTATGCTTGCCCTTTAGATTTGCTCAGTATTGTGGCCAGTTGTGCCTAATTTCTTTATCAGTGATCTGGACAAGGGGATCAAATGCCCTCTAAGTCATTGTTGATCTGTGGGAGGGCAGGAAGGTTCTGCAGAGGGATCTGGACAGGCTGGATCCATGGTCCAAGGCCAGTGGTCTGAGGCTCAACGTGGTCAATTGTCAGGACCTCCCTTGGGTCACAACAACCCCATTCAGGCTGGGAAAGAGTAGGTGGAGAGCTGTCTGTGGAAAACCTGGGGGTGCTGGTCAACACCAGTGGAACATGAGCCAGCTGTGCCCAGGTGGCCAAGAAGGCCAATGACACCCGGCTCAGATCAGCAACAGTGGGGCAGCAGGAGCAGTGCTGGGCACCAGTGAGGCCACACTTCAAATTCTGTGTCAGGTTCTGGGCTCCTCACTATAAGAAGGACATTGAGGGGTTGGAGTGTGTCCAGAGAAGGGCATCAGGGCTGGGGAAGGGTCTGGAGCACAAGTCTGATGAGGAGCAGCTGAGGGACCTGGGGGTGCTCAGACTGGACAAGGGTGAGGGGGAAGTTACCGAGTTCTAAAACAGAATATATTGTAACTAGGTGAGGGTCAGGTTCCTCTCCCTGGTAACAAGTGACAGGACAACAGGAAACAGTGTTGAGTTGAGCCACAGGAGGTTGAGATTTCATCCTAGGTAGAATTTCATCGCCATAAATGTTGTCAAGCGCTGGAACAGGCTGCCTGGGGCAGTGGTAGTATTTAATAGACATGTAGAAGTGGCACACAGGGAAATGAGTTAATGGTGGACCTGACACTGATGGGTTAATGTCTGGACTTTCCAACCTAAATGATTCTGTAACCTTAATAGGTAATTAAATGTGTCCAGATATGAATAATTTCTAGTGTCTTTATATTCTGAGACTGGGAGAGCTTCAATAAAACACCCATTTATATTTTCCATTTCAAGTGGCATTACAAACATCAGCTTTACACATTCTTGCTTAGCAAGGATGTCGAAAAGCAGGAATGTCTGCTTCTCTTCATTGGTTTTATTGTTTTTGTTTCCACATTACAGTGTCTGTAGTTTGCCACTGTCACCTGCAAATTTGCAGGAAATGTCTTAGCTTTTGTAGATTTAATCCTTTTTTTCCCTTCAGATATGCCCTGTGCTCTCAATTTTAATTTATTCTGAAGAAAAAAGTCCCTATTCCAAAGTGACTTCTTTATGATGGAAAAGAAACTTAAAAAATTAAGTTGTTCTTTCCATCTCCAAGTATGTGTTTAATTTAGCTTGCAGTATTTGGTACTTATATTTATCTTTTCCAAGTACCTGTTTTCCATCTTTCTTCTCAGAGAAAGAACAAGCAAAATATTTCAGCTGTGGTAATGAGGACAGAATGCATCTGAAGGTGGGATTTGCTTTTCTTTGCAAATAGCAAAAGAATAACAGGTGAGGAGTTCTAGCTTAAATATTTACATGTGAGTTTAGTGACTACAGAATCAGTAATCTGATTAAAATTAGATGCAGTACTTACGGATTCTGTACAAACTCTAGGATACCCAACTTTTAAGCAGATTTCAGAAATATTGTATGTGTCATACAGTATTTAAGAACTGTTTTTGTGAGTTTCTTTTGAGTATCATGGTTGTCAATTTAAAATGGAATTAGCTAACAGACATTTTAAGATGCTTCTGTCTATACAAGTAGCATTTGAGTACCAAGAGACCAATATTAATTGACACAATATTTGTTGCTCTGTCTAGAATCTTTGGCACCAATTCATTGTTCTTACTGAAGAAAACATAGGCTAAAATTACATAAAATTAAGTTAGGTGGGAAAAATAACTGCATTTGTGGTAGAGATACATAACATTCTTGGAGCTATTTTGTATAATTATGAAATATGGATTGTTCTTATAAGTAATCAAGAGTGACATTTAAAAGGAGAAATAAAGATTAAAAATAAAAAATTGATATAAAATTTATGTGGTCTAGGAAGTTCACAAATTGATCTGTTACTCTAATACTTAAAATAGAGAACATAATTTCTTTCTAATTTGATTCATGAACAAAAGAAAACTTAGGAAGATGTTAAATAATAGGAAAGAACCTCATTGAAAGGACCCTGAGAAATAATTCCTTGGCTATCAAGGTCCAGGAGGCATCTTTTCTGTCCTCTAGGCAGAGGTAAGCCTCAAACTGTCTGGCATTACATAAACAGGGAAAATTATGCACAAAATACATGTCTACTTTAGATTCCAAATTAGGCAAGCTGACCTGCAGAGTCACCACTTCAGAAAGAAAAATGGACACAGCCTAATGTAAGAAGCTTTGCAAATGCATTAGTCAGAGAGAAGTCACCAGGAAAGGACTGAAAAATAGGTGCATCAGAGAGAGGGATTTATTTTTTCTGCTTTGTAGAAATTGGCTTCCAGAGGTGTTGGGTTTGGATATCATAGATGACTAGAATCATTTGAAGCTTATCAAATCCCTCTCAGCCAGCAAAATAACTAAGCATTAGAACATATGATAAAAAGAAGCAGACAGTTTTCATGAGAAAGAACATTGTATTTTGTACATGAAAAATGTACAAATTTAACTATTTTCATAGTTGCAGACATTGGCTTCACTGTGTAAGCATGAAGGCAGTCATTCATGCTGCTTAAGTGTTTCTCTATTGTCTTAAAAACTGACATCTGATATTTCACACAAAATTCTGCATTGTCAGTCCAAGACACCTCCTTTTTACAACTCTTTGGCTTCCTGCAAACTTGTAACAAAGTCAATGATGAAATCAGTTCGTATAATATTTACACTCGAAAGGTAAGATTGCTTTAAGTGATGGGATTGGAAGAACCTGAAAATTCATCTTCTTCAGATCTTTATATCTTCTTCTATACTGCAGTGGTAGTACAGTTTTGAAGTTCCCTCTGCCTTGGAATAAAAATCCAAGCCTGCCTGCCATGATTTCGTGTTATCTCTGTAAAGTAAAATATTTTTCTGTTTCTAGTCTATTAGTCTTGCACTGAGTATTTTTTAGTCAGGCTGTTGTTTCTGCCCACTATTGCTATGTTTGATTCTTCCTCAGCCTTTCCTCATGTGGGTAATGCCATTTCCTAGATTGCTTATTGCCTCTGGTAGGAAGGACAAATTATGCATGTTTTGAGATGCAGAATAATTGTCTACTAAAAGTGTTTATGAAAGATAAAATTCAGTTTGCTGTCTCTGTGGAGAATGATTTTGGCTTTGTATACCAGAGTATGTCAGAAGTGTGTGATCAAGTCATGTGGAGAAATAAGAGCAGAAACTGAGAGAAAAGTTTTGAAAAAGAAAAAGGTATTTAAAGAATGATGAAGGAGGGAACCTGGGAGGAGGAGGAGGAGGTATAGAACATATTACATGATAGAAAAAATCAAATTGTGCTGCAACATCTTTTGGATGGACCACTTGGGGAATAAGGAATTGTCTGGATGGTTGCACTTAAAGGGTTGTGGTAAATGACACCAGGTGGAGACTTGGTCATCAGGGCCAGTGTTTGGACTGGCCTTGCTGAGCACCTTTGTCACTGACACAGGCAGTGGGATCAGAGCACCCTCAGCAAATGTGCTGACAACACCAAGCTGTATGGTGTGATGGACACACTGCAGGCAGGGGATGTCACCCAGAGGCACCTTGACAGGCCTGAGAGGGGCCTGTGTGGATCTCATTCCACAGAGCCAAGTGCAAGGTCCTGTACCTGGATCAGGGCAATTCCAAGTACAACATAAAGCACAGGCTGGGCAGAGAATGGATCAAGAGCAACTCTGGGAAGAAGGACTTGAGGCAGCTGGGCTTACAGCCCTATTGGGCTGATCCAGGGCCCTGTGGGCAGCACGGGAAGAAGGGGATTCTGCCCCTCTGCCCCACTCCAGTGTGATCCCACCTGCAGAACTGCCTCTAAACTGAGAAGGATAGAGTCTAGAATAGTGTAGATAGAGTGTCTAGAAGAAGCCATCTAGATGTTCAGTCTGAGCCCCTCTCTCTCCTATGAAGACAGCCTGAGAGTGCTGGCATTATTCAGATTTACAAGTAGCCTTTCATTACCTTAAGAGAGGTTACAGGAGAGCAACAGGGGGAGGTCTGGAAGGGCATTAGTGAGAGAACAAGGAGTAACGGTTTTAAATTGAACAAGAGTGGGTTTAAAAGTACATATTAGGAAGGAATTCTTTACTGGAAGAGTGGTGAGGCCTGGCACAGGTTAGCCAGAGAAGTGATGGCTTCCTCATCCTTGGAAATGTTCAAGGCCAGGTTGGACAGGGCTTTGAGACATCTGGTCTAGTGTTCCTGTGCATGGAAGTAGGGTGTGAATGATTTTATCTTTCCGGTCCCTTCCAACCCAAGGCATTCTGTGATTCTATGATCTGCCTTACTTCTCTGCTTTTGAATTGTCTTTTCATTCATGTTACTGGCTAGGAAAAGCAGATTCCAAAACTGACTGCTGTCACTTTTCATTTTTATTCTACTTCTTTCTGGCAAAAAGAAATAAGATAAAAGCTTGGCGTTTGGGGTTATTTACGTATCTTGTAACTTGCATGATGTCCTCTGGTGTTACTGGTACTGTCCATGAGTTATTCAAGGAGCTTTAAATGCTTTATGTTCTCTATGTGTGGGACAAGACTGGTTATGCATATTCGGAGATGCAGGATAATTGTCTGCCCAGGGAGTTAATGAAGTATAAAGTGCAATTACTAAATTCTTACCCTCAATTATTTTGCTATAGCTTTCCTGGGTAGGCAAACCAGAAGAATTGTAGAGCTATCCTGTACCTTCTGGATCAACACTATATCATGGACCATATGTGAGAAAAACAGTCTGACCTTCTTTGTATGTAATGAAAGAGTTTATTATCATCTCTTAGTTGTAGCACATAATGAGTCTTCTGTAGGTTGGAATCTTAGTAGTTTTCAGAGTTAACTCTTCTGGTTTATGTTTCTGTTTTCTTGAACACTGGAAGAGAGGACACAGAAGGATACAAAAGGAAGCATTTTCCTAACTTTTAAATTTCAATTGACTAGAGGAATTTTTTAAGCATTGTTTTATCCTTGATGTTTTTTGGTTGTTTTTTTTTTTTGCAATCAGCTTTCACAGCATATGCTAGGGTAAACAAAGCTTTAAAATGGGATTGTGACTTAACTGGTCAGCAGTGTTTCAATTTCATCACTTTAATATCTCACATCCAGGGCATACAGATGTATTAAATAGAGAAATGGGATGATGATTTTATCAAATAAGCAGTCTAGTAATTGGGATGAGATACTTCAATGAGTGCAACAGTTTTCCAGATAATGCAGTGATTCTTCAGCAGATTTCTACCTTATGATTTAGAGAAGTAGAAAAGTGTTTGTTTAGCTAGCAAGGAAAAAGACCAATTTCTAGTATTGCAGGAAACATTTTTCTTACAAATAAATGATTTATACTGAGGTAGCAATTTATCTGGCATTGAAGAAAACAAGCTGTTTTTGGGATTTTCTAGCAGTTGAAAAAAAAATTAAAGCTAAATGTGTTCATGCACTGGGTTCACAAACCAGCATTAGCAGTCCTACTTTTGTTTGCTGCAGACAGAGTTCAGGAGAGCATGCTTGTTCAGGAAAATAGAGAAGTAGCAGCTGCTATGAAAAGAGATAGGTTTAAATACCATTTATCTACTATCTGAAATTAATGTTTGCATTTGCTAGATGCAAGAATATTACTTGTTAAGTGTGGTGCTTCTTTATTTATTGGTGGTGTTTGTTAATAGCCCTAAAGTAAGAATACCTGAAAAAGTTATATTCAAAGCTCTAGATGATTTATCTCCTTGTGACTTTTTTTCCTATTATAAATGTTCTATTATAAAATGCAGCCCAAACACTGGCGAGGTAGTAGAAGCATTTACTTCTTGGGTCAGAAAACAAAGAAATGTGGCATGTGGCCTAGAGCAATTATTGATGCATATGTTTTCAAATAGTGATGTAATCTGAGTTACAAGGAAATTGAGTTAATAAGCAAAGATAAAAACATAGATGCCTGTGCTTAGATGTCTTGAGCTCAGTAGAAGACATATTATTTTTATTAGGTTTTATTTCATTGAATATTGGTATTGATGTGTGACAGGTTGGGTTTTTTTTTATAGTGGAGGATATATATATATATATATATAGAGGATATATATATATATATATATAAACTCTATCAAGTGATAGAGTTTTCAATGCAGATCTTACCAAATATTCTCTATAAATGTACTCTGTTCATAATTTCTTTATATAGGTATTTTATTGTGGCAGTCATAACTGGAATACAGCTTTGCAAAGATGTCAACATCATCCCTTACAAATAATATCTAACAATGTTAGAATAAAAATATATATGAACTAGGTAAAGCTTTCCCCTCCCACCCATGCAAGCATGCACACTAAATGCAGTCACCCCATGGCTTGCTTTCTGCAGCATCCCCAAAAACTTTTTTTGCAGCTGTCCTTGAATGTTTTGTCCTAGTGCTCATGCACACATGCATATATATGTACCTCTACCCATGCATCCTTATGCAAAGTAAAATTCTCCTTTTTGCCTGTTTATGTCATCTTTAACCAAGACAACCAACCCATCCCACTAAATATTTCATTTTATTCTGATTGTATCTCATGCAGATGATCTATTTGAGTTGCTATATTCGTCCATTTGAGATATGGCTTTTATTTTCTCCTGTAGGATACATTGAAAAATATCAAAATAATTTTTATGAATACTACTTACATTGGTTTGTTGCTGTGGAGAAAGATCAGGAGAATATGCCAAAAGAACTAGGAAGCAAGAGGAATATTAAATAAGCAACTTATGAGCAAACAAGTAAATGCACAAGTTAACTGTACACAAATAGCTGCTTGGCACCAAAGTTATTGCAAACCATTTCTAGGGGTTCTGTAGGGAACATCCTGTCTATTCTGATTATAGTAGGTTTTGTGTGAAGTAGATTTGCATTTTGGTGTATACATTTGACCAGCTTTACCAGTAACTTTGTATGTACTCCTAATACTATTGCTGTCAGTTTTAATTATACAGGCTGCCTGTACTTACCCTCAATGCAGTTCATTTTGCTGGGGTTTTCTTTTATGGAAAGAGGAGTGATGTGTACATACAGTATAGGTTTTTCAATAATACCTTAGAAGCTGTAGAAATAACATTTCACTTTAACCTTGCTAGCAATCTACTTTTTTGAAATGCATGATGTATAATACCAATTGATTGTCTATAAACCTGAAAAAGTTGATGATATGTCAATAAAATATAACACATTAAATAGTGCTGTTTACCACATCAGTGTGTTATTAGTGATGTGAAAAGGAAGAAAGCTTTGGAGACCAAACTTTGATGTTTGCTAGGACAGTCAGAAACTTATCATGGAATGACATGACTTCAGAGCAGTCAGTCAGACTGTTCTCCAAGGCAGCCCAAGAATAGCTACCCTGTCTGTACCTCATGTACTGCATTTTTAGTCTTCTCTTGAGACAGCTGGCAGTGTGCCATTACAGGCTAATGCCAAAAGCAAATGCCTCATCATCCCTGAACACCCCTACATATCAGCTACAGAGGTGTGTAGCAATCTTTCAAAAACAGAAATGTGATCACAAGATTGAAGCATCTTTTTTTCAATTAGTTTGGTCACTGAAGTTTATCAGTCGTCTTTATACTGTCACAAGAATTTGTGATAAACCTGTTTCACATGGATAGATCTAGTTTCATGTGAAACTGGGGTGCAACAGTCTATTTTTTAGTAATTTCCTTTTTGACACTTTTGATTTAAAATTGTCCATGTGGTTAACAAGAAACCTGACATTTTCAAAACTGCTTTAGAAGGATTTGGTTTTTACCCCTGCTGTAATGACACAGTGAGTTATAATATTCTTCACGTTAATTTGTTCTGGTTTCATAATAAAGTTAATTTGTTCTGCTTCCGTGGTTGATTATCTTTCTAGGATGAAGGAAGAAGGGCAGTATAGTGAGAGAAAAGTTACAACTTTTCATGTCCTGGTCTAAACCCTCTATGTGTTAAATACTGTCATTTATTGTCTTACAAAAAGACTAATAGCAGTTGTGTAATTTTCAGTATATCACAGTGAATATTTAAGATTAATTTACCAGTTCCTACCACATATCTGTTTTGGTTGGGACTATTTCTGTGACAGTGCAGTCTGAAATGGGTATGGACCTAAATTGAAGAAAACATGTTACTTTGGGTTTTTAGTGTGTTAGCATCCTAGTACTTTTTTCCAGCCTCTTGTTCTGTAAAAATTACCTCTGCAGTAATGAAGATGCAGTATTTTCATATGATTCTAACTGTTGCATGTATAACGTGTTTTGCAAGAGTCATATGCTAACTAGGCAAGCTGAGTCAGAAGTGTTAACATGACCTTTTTATTTTTATTGTTTATTAATTAACCAAGATTTGAGGTTCAAATAATAGAGAACCCTCAACTGACTTGATATACATCCCATGATATATAAATGACAGAATTCAAGACAAATTCTTAAGTATCCTAAGGCTGAGTCTGCTAAACTACAGCAGTGGGCCTTTTGTTTGGCTTATTTCACTGTGTTTCCCTCTTGATTCTTCCTCACTAAAATTTAATGTTACAAGTTATTGGAATTTTTTGTAAATTTTAATTTTCTTTCCCATGAATATGCTTAAAACTGAGGTAAATAGGTATGGCTCCATCTATTTCAAAGGATGTGTATAGCCTAAAATGTTAAAAATTGCAGATTCTGTACCACATCTGACGATACTCATTTTCTGCAGAATCTGGCTTTAGGTGTGGAACCTCAGCTTAGCTTCAGTCCTGTATTTGAGTGCATTAATCTCCTTACATCAAAAACAGGGAGAAATTGTTATGCAAGGAAAATGGAAAGATGTCTAGTGAATCTAAAGAATGTCAGCATCAAGATGGAGGTACTTCTTGAAAAATATATGTTCCTGTAAGGATTTCTGCCTTACAGCTTAATGATTAGGTCAGGAGCTACTAGTTCTTTAGAGGAGTTTTAAAATTCATCCTTCTCACATTAATAGTGCTTGTTACTCTATCTCATGTCATGATGTTCTAGGTGCTTATTATTTAAAAGCTAACATTCACAAATTATACATCTAATAATTTATGCCTGATGCATGTAGAAAGTGAAGACATTTTATAATGGAAATATGACAGAACTTTAACTGGAAAGGCTATGCAGGGCATTAGTATAATTTATCACCTGTTCTGTACGTTTAGGCTGTTTTCTAGAAATCCATTAAATATGATAGGAAGATGGATTGTGGTCTATTTCTGACTGACACTATCATCAGTACACATAGTAATTAAGGTCCACTTACAGAAGTGTTGTCTGCAGGGTCCATCAGTAGGCTAGCAATTAGAAATAAACTGAGGTGTGTGAACCTAGTGATTTCAAAAGATTTCTGGTTGTAGAAATAAATATGGCATACAGCAAATATTTCTATTAACTTTGGATTTCTTTTATAACATGTATCACTTCATTAGAACATACTGAAGTTCATAGCAATATTTCTGATGCTTAAATGTGGACCAAGGGGCTTTAGAACTGTAAAATCAAACATACATTTGCAAAAACATAAGGAAAAAGGTTGCTGTTTAACTAATGATACCTCCACTGAGAGATTCTTGTCTCTCAAGTGAACACCAAATACCATAAAATATAATGTTGTCATCATACTCTCCTTTCTTTAGAGTAGCTTGAAAAACATGTGGAAGAGCATGTGTCCGACCACAGCATAGCTGAGAAATGACTCTGCAATTGTTTTGCATTAAAGCAAATCCACACAAATTTGTGCATTAACATGTCACTGCTTTCTTGTTTCCATAAATGTTAGTGTCTTAGATAAATTCAGGTTTTAAAGGCAACCAAATAGATAAAATAAGGGTGGAGGTAAATTTGTATGTATTGCATATGTGCTCTGCAGCCAGCTGTTAAAAGATGAAAATGTGGCTTTGAATTACATTTTATTTTCATTCCTCAAAGTTTTTTAATGGACTGCTTGGTTAAGCTTCTTTTGTTTTAAAATAAAATCCAGCAGCTCAAAAGTGTAGTCTCTTGTAATATTCTTTCTGGCACATGTTGTAGGAAAATAAATTATCCTGGTATAATGCCCTCAAGTTTTATTTAACACAATTTTGAACCTGAAAGAGAAGCTTCAAATAATATGTTACTTTGTAACCTGTAGTTTGAATACAGAAGACTATATGTTACTATGTCAGTTCAGTTTTTCTTACTTCCAGCAAGTTCCTATCTTGAATTAGGACCTGGAGATAGAGCAGCCTGAATTTGTCACCATCCTACTTTTAAAGGGACATGCAATGAGAGTGCTGAGGATCAGGCACTACCGTGGGGTTCTGGGGTTAGGAAGTGTGGCCAAGAAGCATCAATATGTTTGGATCTAAAGCCCTTCATTAGGAATAGGTTTTTATTCCTCCTGGGTAGAGATTTAGCTGTTCACAGCTTGGTAGCCAGATAAGTATGTAAAAACACTATGAGGGAGTTAAAATGTGGGACGAGCCTATTTGTGTAACTGGTCATTCTCTTTATTAAGCAAGGTTGTATCCTCTATCATCAGAAATTCATTTAAATAGGTATGTGACTTAGCTAAAGCATAACTTATTTTTTATGTTTTTAAGTTAGAATATGACATGTGTCATATTTTCTAAGTTTTTATACCTGTGATTTGTATTATGCACCATTTGCCTAGAAATCAGGAATGCAATTTAAATGTACAAAAGCAACATTTCATTTTTGGTGCTGTTGGTTAAATAAAACTGCTGTGAATGCATGGAATGCATAAAAGTGCTTATCAAAACATGGATCACACTAACAGTCCAAACACACTGAAATTCTTTAATCTCTAGCTGTGGCAGCATTCACAGTTCACTGCCTACCCATTGCCACAGGTACTAAAAGATGAATGAATACCAAATCATAGGACTAAAAACATGGCAAAACAGATCTTAAATTCTTAGTTTCTAAAATACTTTCCATTACTTTTGAGTTTGTACAGGAAGGAATGTGCAATATGAGGAAAAGGGAGAGTTTCTTTACTCCCTTGTGTTTCCATCATGTTTTCCTTTTGTAAATGTTAATAAGGTGGTGCCTGACATTCCTTAGCTATTCAAGAGTGGCAAAGTGCATTTATTTTTACATATGGAGGGGTTTTTTTCATGAGGAAGTTGTTAGGTAAAAAGTAGAAGTCTGTGAAACATGTCTGGGCTGTAACTGTGGTGCTGTACATGCCAGAACATTAAAAGATACTTATAGATGCTTCAAATACAGTACCTTCCCTTTTCTTTCTGGCAGAAGTACTCTGGTGTTTGTTGGGCAACTTTTCTTTCTTTCTTTGTCCCCAGGCATTTTAAATATTAGATTTAAATTTTAGATTTTAAAATTTAAATTAACTAAATTTAAATTTTAGATATTTAAATACATCTCCTTTTTATGTCATTTTCTTGTGCTTTGTAAGTAAATATATGGCAAACAGCCTTCTGTATTTTGCCTTGAAAGATTTCTTTAAAAATATCATTCAGTGTTTAGGGAGTGCTCACCCTGAGGAGGCTGCTTACTAAACCCATTGTCCGTGTAGGTAGGATAGGTGACTGATTACAGCCAGACTTCTAATTAAGGAATTGAAGATTGTTTTCACAGATAAAAGCCTCATCTTTAAACTATTTCCTAAGTTTCTTAGGAGACTGTAGCTTGCTTGATCATCAGTTTCGGGATATGCAAAAGTTGGCAGACTGCAGTGTGCATCCCACTTGGCAATTCAGAAAGATCTGACTTCTAAGGCTTAAAAAAGTCTGACTTTGAGATTTAAAATGCAGTGTTACAACATTTTTGAAAGTTCTGGTGCAATACAGGAAGAGGCTATCTTTATAACCCACATTACCTGTGTTGGTTCTTGGCATTCACATATTACTTAATTATTAAATAGCAATTCAATTTTATGATATTTTCTGGGCAGTGTGTGGCTTTTTCTACCATTTTTCAAGATCCCAGTAGTACTACAGAATTTTCTATGGTATGTAGATATCACAGCATTAAGCATTTCACAGTATTTGGTCAGTTATTGCTAATCTAATGAGTTAGTACCTGTGAGCTTTGTGACAAAAGTGGAGTTGAGTTGGTGTAGCCCCTTCTTCAGAGCACCCCTCTGTAGGTCCCAGCAAGGACCTTATCTCCTGTGTACTGCAGAGCCTTGTTACAGTTTTTGCTGAATACCACTGGTGTTTTCACTCTTCCTCTGAGAATCTCTTGGCTATCACGATCTATTTGAGTCTTCTTAGACCTGCTTGCACTGCTGCTCAACTAGGAAAAAAGTCCTATTCCTTGCATTGTTTGTTGTGTTAGATTTCGGTAAAGGCTCCAGAGTAAACATGAGTTATCAATTCAATTTAATGCACTAGATTGCATAATATCAATTTATAGTCATTTTATTTTTAGTCATTTATACTAAGATTATGTGCCATCTATCTAATAAGAGGTCTGCCTAATTGGAGAATGTTTCACATTTTTTTGTTACATGGCATTACATATTTTGAATCCATTTTGACTGTAGTCAGTGAGAGGACTGAGAGTGAGGAAAATAGTGAAGACTAATTCCTGGTGTTGTTAGCAGGGAAAAATGTTGTTTGTGGCTGATTATCAACCTTGCAAGTCAGCATGTCAGTCAAGTTAACTAATCTTGAGATGAGTATTTCAGAGAGATGTTTTGCAAAGTGCTTGCTGGTCATCAAACATAATTAATGGTGGAGACCTGGACTGGGTAATAACACTGGGAAAAGGGAGACCTTCCTTCTTCTCTTCATATTTGTGAGAAATTTCTAATGCTACAATTTGGACATAGTCTCAGTGCTTGCCATTTAGAAGTTTGCTACAAGGTGCTAAAAAGACAAGAAGGTGAGGGCATGGCAGGGAGTGGAAACTAATGAGATGGAGTGCACTGCTGGCAGCCTCATCTTTACTCTATCAAAGCATTTGGTTTTTTAGAACAGTGCTGTAATGTATATGTCATTAGTAGTGACGCACCTTTAGCTTCCAAACTGAATGTGTGCCATTTAGGTTTAGTTCTAATGCTTGTTACTAGAGTTAATAGGTAAATGTTATTTTAAAAGATGCCCCAAAATTTAATTAGTATCTCAAAGCTGTTTTAATCATGTTCATAAATGCTAAAATGTTATGAATCAAACAATTGAATGAATCATTCCATTATTGTATCATTAAGCCTGACTAAAAGTAAAATTATATTTTAATGGTGCTCTTCTTTCCCATTGAGGCCCATGGCAAGAATCCCATTGACGTCAGAAAGTGCAGGATTAGGCCTTAATATGATCTGCCTTTTTTGTGAGTAACCTCAGTATAAAATGCTTTGTCTTTTCTTTTTAGGGATAAATGTTTAGCTGACTGTTCAGTCACTTGTTCAAAGCTTGTAGATGGAAAAAAATGTTTCTGAGCTAACATAAATATTTTTCTCAAAATCTAGCAGATCTCATAATTGTTTTTTCAACCCTGAAAACAGATCATTAAAATATTGATCCTGTTGCCTGAGGTTTGTATGTTTAACTGTGTTACTAAAACAATAACTTTTGTGGTCTGTGTAGAATTATTTAGTGGGAACAACAGTAAAATTACCTGGTTGACTTTGAAGTGTATCTTCCTCCGATTCTGTTCAGTGGCACATAACAGTGTGACACTTAATGCCATCACAAAGCAACACCTACTTTGGCCTCAGCTAGTTGTTGATGCAAATTTGGATTGTCACAACTGAAATCTCAGTAGCATAACAAGTTGATAACCACAGTAGGGTGAAATTTGTCTCAAGGACATTGAGAATAACAGGTCAAAGGACTGTAGTAAACTAAGAAGAGTAATGGAATTGATGTTGAGATTCACAATCCTCCTGACTTTCAACACATGCTCTATGACTTTAGTTATGAATTAATTGATATTTTTTTCAACTTCTCCATAGAAAAGACAAAAGTAGTATTTTTTTTAATTAATAAGGTTAAGAAAATTATATACAAAATTTTTATATGCTTTGTTGTTGTTGTTGTTGTACATTGGTTCCTCTGTGTGAAAGACATAAAAAGTTTCTGCCTTATATCCCAAAGCTGGGTTCCTTACACCTTTAAGATTAATCACTATTTTTCACAGCTAGCTAAACACATTCTTAGTGTGTAAGCATTTTGTACAAATCGAATCCCACTAGGGAAAATGGAGAAAGATAATACATTGAATATTGTATGTATGGGAATGTTCAAGTTACTATCTGAGAGTGTATGAAGATCTGTTTTGAATTCTTGGCCTGAGTCAGGTGGACTTCAAAGTAATGTTTTTTGTATAGTGGTGATTTCTTGAATTGCAGAATTAAGAGAGACAAGGAGAAGAAGAAACAGTAGAAACCAACACTTGCTTTTCTGACAGCTAGATACATACAAAAAATCAATAAAATCACTGACATGTTTACAAATGCCTTTGGATGGCTGGAACTATTTTTTCAAAAAGGTGTTCTATTTCCAGAAAAATTGTCTTGTATCTAAATAGAAGTGTTTATTTCTTACAAATATTTTAATCTAAACATGGCAGCTGTAGCATAATTAAAATGTGAATAAGTATCTTCATCAAAATACTGCTTTGCAATAACTGGAACCAAAAACAGAAAAGAGGGGTGCTTTTGTTTTCTTTTCTTTTAAAGTTCTGTGTCTGTGAGAGATTCCTTAAAATGAAATTAAAAAAAAGTAGTGGAACATTTTCCCTATCAGGTGTAATATTAGTGCATAAAATAGTTCATATGTTTGTGTTAATAAATTTGCATTTGAGATCAAAACATAAATAGCTCTTGTTTTTGGAGGTCAATAATGCAGCCAGTAGCCATAAGAAGTGTAGCTTAGTGGTCAAGACAACTGGAATAAGAATTATTTGATCAGTTCATTATTCAGTGTGCTTCTTAGAGTAGACTGGGAAAAAAACAAAAAACAAAAACCAACAGATATAAATTGAAATTCATCTTTTCCAGTTCAGAATGAAAAAAAAAAAAAGAAATGTAAAAGAGCAGATCAGTGTAATTGTAATTTATTGTTATTGTGTACTGTCTCCTCTGTTTCAGTGGAATCAAAGTTTTAATATCACAGGTGAAGGTATCCATAAAAGCTCTTAGACCTAGGTAATTCGTTTCATCTGACTAAGATGTTTTACATATTGTGCATTTAATAATGAGTCAAGTAGCTAGGCCAATAATAAACCAGTACAATACAGACAAAAGAGAACACTGATTTAAGGTCATTGTGTCAAACGCAGCAAAATACTGTTTATAGCATGCCAGGAATAGCTTTACAATTAGCACTAATTACTGAGAAAAAAGTCAAAACATCAGCTTTAAGGAAGGACACTTTTTCAGTTGAAGATCAAAGCTGTATCTCTACAGAATAGCAAAGCTATTTAATTGCACCGAAGTGCTAATTGGATTGTGAGGTGCTTTCATGTGTTTTCCCCCAATTAGCCAGTCATCCCTGACCAAATCCACCTAAGAAGAGATTATGAGTTTTAAAACTCTTGTCTGCACATTTGCAACTGGGGCTACCTGTGTAAAAGCAGTAGTGCCTTGTTTTTATGTAAATTGAGGTCTTTTAGGTCATATTACTAGGCTTGCAGGGATGAAGAAATAAGGAGAAAAGCAACCCCACACTGTGTGGTAAACAATTACTTAGATATTCTGTTGTCTTTATGTCAGTGCAAGAAAACAGAAAAGCTACAGCTAACACTCTTTTTGTTACATAGTTCATCAGTACACAGTGTTTAGAGAGAGCTTTTGATGCCTGAGGAAAGAGTTGTCTTCAGAGGCTTTATCTATGCTCTGCATTTCTGTTAATTAGAAAGAATAATTAACTTTTAATGTTTTTTAAGGTAAAATTTGCAGTCTTTTCCTAACTTTTTAAATAATTTAATTTGTGGTTTTCTATTTGTAGAAATTACTGCAATGATTTTTTCACTACCCTTATTTATGAGTTTAATTAACATCCTACACATTTATAAAAGTACAAAAAGTCAAGATAATGATAACAGTTGATAAAATCCATACAAGTCTCAGAAAAAACTATTATTTGCCAGTAGTTGAACTATGTCAAATACTCATCCACCATGATCTCTTGAGGTAAAATGCCTATGCGATATTTTCCTAAGACAAATTTTTCAACGTTTTTAAGAGTCTTAGATCTTCCCCCTCAAAATGCTTAGACAACTTGCTGTCATCCAGTCACAGTAGTGGGATCCTGAGGAAGCAGATACTTTTCATCCTGATGGAAGAGAAGCATGTAGTGAAGCCCTACAAGCATGTCTTCATACATCCTTCAAGAGCTCCAAAGTCCCATCAGAAATTGCTCACAAAACTTCTATTGAGATTTTCCCTAACAGAGGAAAAGGACTTTTGTAAAGCAGATTCCACCCAGGTGACCAATTTCTCTTTGTGGTGGTGGGATTTATCCCAGGGCCACTCTGCAAGTTATCCAACCTGAATTCTGAGCATTCACACTCCTGAGCCCTGCTCTTGTAGTCACAGTATTGCTACTGGTCCTGTCTTCCTTCCTGTGTGCCACAGAGCCCCAGGAAGAGTCCACTGCGTTTTGTACTTCTTTAGAATGAGTTTTTCTCATCAGTTAATTAATCATAGCAAACCTGGATCCTTTGTGTGTGCAGTGTAGTAATTATGGGAATGTAGGGTGAGGAGATCAGTAGTCTGGAGCATCCTTTAGATGCAGGAAGGAGCTTGGGTGCAAACCAGCTGGGTGCTCGCAACATCTGCATTTTGAGACCCTGTACAGAAAGGGCTGAAGATTGATGGAATCAGAAGAGTGAGAAGGAACCATTATGATTCTGTGACATGTGGATAAGAGGAAAATATTTGAGTTTGGTGTCAAGTGTCCTAGTTCCTTCACTGCATTTTGCAGTGCAACTTAAAAGATTTTAAACACATAATTTATATCAAATATGCACTTGTATACTATCATATGAATGCAGAGAGTTTTTTTCAAACTGATATATATTATTGCTCCTGGTTACATGGTAAATTTCAGGGTTTACTATTATTCTGATAGTTCTTTGAAATTGAAAGACTCAATGGAGCAAACATCTTCACATGTCCTCATGCTGTATACTTGACATTTTATTGTGATTAAGGTCTTCCACACAAGGCTCCCGTAATTGAAGAGGGAACTAAAGCAGCAGGTCTGTCATGCTGATTTCAAGAGTTTTTTTTTCTTTCACAGAATTGCAGTAGAAAATATTTTTGATTAGTCATTTGAATATTTGCTTGACCTTAAGGAAACATATAGTTCCCTTGAAACCATTTAGTTCAAAGTTTTTCAGTTGTGTCTGAATTTGAGAAACATTTATTGCTTTTAGAAATTGTTAACTTGACCTTGTAGGGCCTAGCTTCATTGGTTCTTGACTGTGAGAAGACACTCAACAGAGAACATCACTGGAATTAATTGTGTAGGACTTGCATGCAGAATACACACTTGCACATGAAGTGTTCTGTAGTTATAGTTCATTTTTATTACTCTCAGACAAGAAGATACCATGCTAATTACAAGTGAGGATTTCAGGTCCTTAAGTACATTATTTGCTTACCAGACCAATAGGCCAATAAATCTTGCATCTAAGAATAACTAGGGTCACATGCTTCCCAAGAATATAAAAAGGAAATAACATACCTGTAGAGGAAGGTTAATTCTAACCCCAGCCTGCTACCATTTAGGCTATAGCGTTTTCTAACAAGTTGTGACATGATGAAGTAAATGCTATACTGTAATGCTGACATAGTCCAATTGCTTACACAAGAATTATAAATTTTGTGTTATTTACACATTTGGTATTTATACTGAAATTTAAATAATGTCACTGGTTACTCTTTTGAAAGTATTTAGAGAATGCACTGTAGCTGTGTAAATGGTGCTGTTACTAAATTTACCATTTCATTACTTTTTTATTTTATCAGCCTACAGTTGCTGTTACCTTGCATTAACAGGAAGCTGTGTTAGAATTATGGTCTTAGTTTAGTTTTAGTACACTGTCTGTTACTAACTCTAGCAGTACATTCTGTGCTTTTTCCTAATGCAATCTAAAAGTCTTTTAGCTTTAAGATGAAGTATGCTCCACATATATGCATATCTTGATCTGACAGTGTGAACGGTACCCATGCCACATGCTGTATGGATATTTTTATCCTTTTTAAAGGACTTACACAAAAATCAAGTATCCTGAAAACAGTAATTACACTATAAGCTTTCAAGAAATATCTTGTCCCATTTTGCTTTTATTTACTGTTGAATTGTTCCTCTCTAAATAAACAGGTCTTATATTGACTCAGCTGTAGGCCATTTCTCAATTGAGACTGGCAACAATTAAGGACCTGTGATTTAGTGAGTTTGTTTCTTAAATAACTTAAATGCAGAATTGAAAATCTCAGCATTTGGAAGAGAGAATTTCAAATACAGCTGGGACAGTAGACATACATTTTGTACTTAATGCTTATTCTCTCTTTCACATGTAAACAGTTAGTGTTTTGTTACTCCAGAGTACATGATTTGCACCGCAGCTTTTATGTCTACTAATGTATCGGAGTTTATTCACTCTTAGTCCCTGGGTTCAGTCAGAAACTTGTGTCCTTGTATGACCTTGGTCATTGGCATTTTCATCCTTCTTTGGTGTTCAAAACCATATTTTTAAAGGAAACTTGAAAAGCGCCAGCTTAACAGGAGCTGTAGTGTTTGGGAAAAATTCTTTCTAAAGTCTATGAGAAAAGGTTAGGTCAATTTGCATTAAAAAACTGAAGTATTCCATTCCTTTATGCTTTTTTCTTTCTCAAATGATCCGGTTTTTCACAGTGGCTGTGTGAACATCATTACCATATTGCTCTCAACACTTCAGACCCTGCCAGGGTGTGAGCATAGAGACATACAATGGAGGATAAGGGTGCTTTGCAACTCAGTGGAACAGCCTTTGTTTGAAAGGCCCTGAGGATGAGCATCTACTTTTTTGTTTTAAGTTCCATGAGGTCATGATCCTTTTCAGTTTTCTGCTCTCCATCCTATGTTCCTATGTGCTAAAATACTGGAAGTGATTGGATGGCCAGGCCATTCTAAGCATTCCTTACGCAGTTTTTCTTATTCTGAAGAAATTGAAGTTGGCTATCACCTTTTTTGCATACATACACACACATACATAAATATACATACATGCATATGTATATATATGTGTGTGTGTGTATGTATGTATGTATGTATGTATGTATGTATGTATGTGTGTGTGTGTATAAAAATAATTATCTTTAGCGTATTTTGAATCTGAATGTATCAAAGAGTCATTGAATGGTTAGGATTGGAAGGGTCATTGAAGAGCACCCTGTCACTGTGGGACAGTTTTCACTTGATCAGGTTGTTCAGATCCCCATCCAATCTGACCTTGAACATTGCCAGGGGTGAGGCTTCCATGGCTTCTTTGGCCAGCCTGTGCCAGGGTCTCACCACCCTCACCTCTATCCTTGCAGTTCATATTACTATTAAAGAACATCTTTCTAAGAGTAGTTATAGAGGAAACTTACAAGTACAGATCTGAATATTATCTTCAGAAAATTAAGCTCACTTTCAACAAAAGTCACAGATGATACTCTATCACTATGAGGCAATTTTTTTGTTTAAAATAATAAATTACAGTTTTCTGACAAGTTGGAGCATTTTTCATGGAGAAGAGCTGTTGGTGACACTTTCTAAAGTGCTGCAACATTTTACTAATTTAAAAAAGTCTGCCTCAGATCGATTGCGACCTTATCAATAGGATGGTCTCATTCATCTCCTACGCTGGCTGCTGTCGCCTTGCACACTAATGGCTTTCATCTGCAGTTGCTCCTTTTAGGAGATTCAACACTTTTAAATGCTTTCAAGTTCTTTAGAGGAGGTGAAGCACTGTTGGTGGCTTGCTTCAAGACAATGCCTTTCCTTTTATTGTATTCCTCAATTGTATCATATGAAAATGTAGCTTACTAAATACTAGATTACTTGACAGTAGGTTTTTTCTTAATGATGGGTAAGAAAAATATGGTAAATTTCTACCTTTTTTCTATTCGATAGGTGATACTATCAATAACGTACTACACATAGTGTTCTAGTTGTAGGGGATAGTGTGTTCCATAGCTGTGACTGTTTGGCACTCTTCATTAGATACCTGTTTTGAATGCCTTTCCAATTTGTCCACACCTTTGGTAGTAATTTCTCTATGGCAGATACAGGTTTCAGTTTACCCTTCTGAAAAATATTTGTTCAAGCAGTTCAGCAGTTTTCAAGAATTAAATTAGGTTGTTTTGTCCACCTGAACCATTAATAAATTTCATGAAGTAGCTGTCATGGCTTTGAAATTACATGAAGTTTGAAGTCAGGGTCATACTAGTGTAATTTCTTTCCTTGTGCAAATTCATCCATATGTGCCTAAATTTTAAGTATATGTTGCATATATTCAGAGAACACCTGTCAGAGATTGGCAGTCCTTGTTCTGTAGGGGGTATTATGTATCCCTTCACAGTTCTTTATCTAAATTGTCTGGAAAAAGGGTACTGGCCTTTAAGGACTCTTATCTGATATTGGCAGCTATGAATTAACCAACCTTTTGTCCAGTAGGAGAAACCAGCAAAGAAAATACTTCTGGTGCACCATGCACTCCTCCATCCAGCACTCTGGATCCTGGCAACCCAAAATAGAGGAGATTGTTAAGAATGAGGAGGAATGATCAGAGACATTCAAAGCGGATGTCAAGGGAGAAAGCATGCAGACAAAGGCTGGGAGAAAAGCAGAAAGTTTTTGCTGGAAACAGAGGAGAATAAAATCGAAGTGAAGGGTAGATGTTAGAGTTACAAAGAAGGCGGCAACAGTTTGGAATGTTTGAAGGAAAAAAAGGCAAAAAATGTTTGAAAATAAGAATCAGGAGTTGGCCAATGAAATAGGGGAAAAACATGAAGTAGAAACATCAAGAAAACAGCAGGGGTGTGGGGATGAATGGGGGGGTGGGGATGAGTGCTCATTAGAGCATGTTCCTCCAGAATCCAGAGATTTTTTATCAGCTTGTCTCAAGAAGGAGAAACAGGTTGTTACATGTTTGTATGAGAACCATTGATGGTAGTTTTGGATTGTTTTAATTTTGTAGTTCTACAAATCACAGGGAAAAAAATTGAAGAAAAGCTTATTTAACTTTAAGATTCCAAGGGTTTCTTAAAATAAATACACTGGTTGAAGGAAGTTCTGCATGATTAGTTGCATGGTTATTTTGTGTACATTGCACGATAGGTTTTAAATATCTGTTGCATAATGCTTTCCATTCTCTCCTTTGAACAGGACAAATTGTGTACTGGGGACACATTAGGGCTGCAATGAGGCTGTTGTCTGTAGTACATCTGCTTCTTTTATTGCGGAAGTTGGAAAATATGTGGTGAATGAATTGGAGACTGTAGAAAAAAGCACAGTGTCATGCTAAGACAGCCAAGTGCTCTGCCGGAGAGCTGAATCGCTGCATGCCTCTGCCAAAGGCTTCCTGTGTGGTGCTGGGCAAGGCATCTAGATTTTTACAGGCCCCTCTGTGTGCCAGTATACCGATCTACTGTATTTAGGGTGCATAGGTGAAGTCAGGATGCTCTCATGAGGTATGTTGAAATGAGGTATGTTGAAAACTTCTGTTGCCAGGCACTTCAGCATTTTTTGATAGTTTCAACCCTTAGCCATTTCTGGTTTTAATCTTCATCTCAGTTCCTATGTGTAAAATTGTGATAATACACTTCAGTCTAGGTCACAGTATAGTTATGGACATACTGTCAGATCTTAATTTTTGCAAAGAACATAGACACAGTAGCTGTGTCAGCATATCCCTAGGCTGTAAGCATAAAAGCATATTGTGTGCAAAAATAACAGTGTATTTTGAAGTTAGTAAAAAATGTTAAATTGATTCTCATTCAGTGACAAGCAATCAAATCTGCACATTCAGCGTGACAGGGGTTTGTCGGGATCTCATGCTTAATTACCATTCTGTCATCATCACATGTAGGCATGGAGGATTAAATTAAGCAGCTAACCTAGCTAGTACTAGTTTTGCCTAACTTCTGTGTGTTTGCATTTACAGTGTTCCATGTCACTGTGTTTGCTTGCACATTTTCTTCAGTTTTGGCCCTCCTAGAAACATACTTACCTTTTAGGTTTTCAGTGAATTTGAGATAAGTCTCAGATGTTGTAAGTTCCAATAAATTTTGTTAAAATAATCTTCTAGGTGAAACGTAGAAACACCAGTACTTCCTCAATCAGCAACATGTCCAAAATGCTATATGTCAATTTTTATTAGATGTTCAAAGATCCAGGTAAAAATAGCTACCATGAATGCTCTAATTGTTAAAATGAATGCTGTATTGTATGTCAGAATACCTCGTCCTCAAAAAGGATTTCCCTTCTGGTTGAGTTCCTTACAAATTAATGGCTTTTCCTTCCTATGTTGGTTCTTTTCATACATAAAATATTAGAGGTTTTTCTCTAAAGCCTTACCGTAATGCAATTAAAAAATCAGCAACAACATAAATCCTTTGGAAACCAGGCTTCATTAATTCATAGGATGGTTCTTTGATTTTATTTCCTTTTTTTCTTTTCCCATTTAATTAATGTGATTTTAAAATAATTTGGGAAGTATTATGAAACTTTTGTGGTAGCAAGTTGTGCCCATGCAGGGGCTCATAATTCTGCAGTGCATACAGGTCACTAAGTCACTTAGGTCACTAAGGCCAACAGATCATGCACATCCCAGCTGCAGTGTATGGTTCCTGAGGGCTGGGTCTGAACCCACCAGCACCACTCTCCAGTCTCTCACCATGTCTGAAAGTGCAATTTGTGTCTTTTTCCTTCTAAAACCTATATTCCTGACAAGGTTTCTGTTTCCCATACTCTGTAGAGAGTTGGATTCCAGGGATGCATAAGATTGGGTTTGGCAGACTATAAGAACAGAATACACAAACTTTCAATGTCTGAAAGCATTTATTTTTGCTTATTTGAAACAGTTTATTGAATCCTTTACTCTCTCTATATGATATGCTCTCACCACCTATGGTAATGCTGTTGCCATGATGTTGCTGTCCCCATTCACACAGAGCTGCACAAGAGCAGTCTTTAATCTCCTGTGTTACTGCACTGTTTATTGCAGCACCATGAGTGACTGTAAAATCTCTGGCAGCAACTGGGGAATCTGCTTGCACTAGGCATCATTTAAAACCAGAATAGAAGAGTCCCTGGGGTCCTTACCCTTCAGAGCTCACATTCCATGTATAAAACTGGAGGCCAGAGGTAAATAAAATGAAACTGGAAAATGCAAGGAACCAATGAGGCGGTCACGGTCAGCATGAAAGGACAGCACTCTCAGTGGCATGACACTAATTTTTGAGGATCTGTGATACCATATTTGAACTCAAAAAAGTTACTAGAGTCTGGAGGATAAGAGATTTTGAAAGAAGTCTGGCATTTTCTTTGTATGGGTCGCATGCAATTTCTTTAGGTTGGTGCATTTTTAAACTAATTTGAGAATGGTTTTTCCAAAGTAGCTGTTTTTTGAGGGATTTTGTGTATGATACAGAATATGTTATACTAGTTTGTTTATTGTTTCATAAATTATGAGGCCTTTTTACCAGAGTTCTGAAAGTTTCCTTTGTAGTATTCAAATTGTCTCCACCTTTACAGATTTCTGCCACTCATGCTGTTGTTTGGGATTTTTCAGCATGTTCAGTTTAGGCAGCTTTTTCTTTTTGCTTTCTTTTTTTTTCCTCAACAATGAAAAAAATACATGCTAATCCTTATGCTGTAAAACATTTAAATCATTTTAACCAGTTCCAATCTCTCTTAAAATTTTTTCTGCTTCTGGTAAAAAAATCTGTTTGGTTACACCAGACAGTGTGGAAGGGAAATAAACAACTGTAATAAAATTTCAATGTTTGATGTTTCAGATGCTCCTTTGAGTCTGACTATGCCTGAATGTATGGAAACATATACTGGATACAAGGCATCCTTACATTAAATCTTTCTTACAAGATTGTTGGAAAAAAAGGATCAGTATAAGGAGGATAATGGCTCTTTTTGATTCTCAAAGAACATGAAAGAAATGTAATGCCTGGGAAGGTGGAAAGATGCAAAGATGATAGCCTCAGTCTCATTGCTAGAGAAGATAGTGGGTGAGATTGAAAGCAAAATGAGATAAAATTGATCAGTGAATCTCAAAATCAAACAGAATCATGAATTGACGTACATTATTTTTGTGACAGAAAAATAATTTGACAAAAAATATGTCTGGGTAATTTTCTGGAATATTCTGTCAATACACAGAATAAGAAAAATGCATATAATTCAGCCGATTTTGATTTTAATCTTGATTTTTTTCTTTTATAATTATGTAAAGAATTACAAATAGTGGAGGTACCTTGTGAAAGAATCCTTATTTATTTACTTACATATGAACGTAGTGCCATCACTGGCTGGTCAGCATTATTGAAAACAGAGGTGGCAGCCATAGCGGAAGTGCGTTGCTGCACCTGGAAAACAGTGTGGAGAAAAGCGAGTGAGAATTCTCAAAGACGTTGCCCTGAGCCATCAGTAAAGTTTATTTTATGCCTGTGACCTCTGACTTGAAGCAGGAGTTGTCTGGTAAGACAGTACCATCTGTCTGCTGCCTGAGAGAAGGCAGAGGTCCTGAGGCCTTCCTCTGCTCTTAAATGTGACCTCAGAGGCAGTCAGTACTACAAATACGTGTGTTTGCTATAAATAGAAAAGGTAGCAGTTTTGAAACTCATCATTATGATTCAAACATTGTTGTATGAATTTATGACATCTGGAATTGCAGCATGTTATGTTATGTACATGTGATGATTGTCACAGATTATGACTCATGAATCACTACTGCATGAAATATGGCTTTCAGTTACTCATTATTGAAATTCTGATAATTTTCCAAGTGTTGTACATACTTATATGTGTAAAATCCAATATTTTTTTTTAATTATGAAAGATCCTTGGCACAATCCTTCTGTGATAAATGTCTCAAATTAAAGGAAAAACATTTGTTAAATTTAAAAGGCCCAGTGTACTGTCTGAGGACAGCATCAAGAAAATTATTGAGAGTGAACAAACTGCAAAACTTGCAAACAGGATTTGTAAATCTAGGAAATGCTAAGCATCTGGGATAAATTGTATTTCTAGCATGATGGAAATAAATGTGAAGGACATACATACATACATACATAAATGTGTATGTGCATGTATGTGTCTGTGTGTGTGTGTGTGTGTGTGTGTGTGTGTATATGTATATATAAAAGTAATGTATATACACGAGGTTCCCAAAGGAATAGTTTTGTATTTGACAGTGTTTGATGGTAATAATTTCTATTGAGGAAATATTTAATAGTATCTCAGAATTAGGGAAGAACAACTTTATGGCACTCATCACTAAACTGTTTTAAAGCCCTATGCAGTTTTATACTAAGAAATAGCTTCAGCCATATAAGAATATCAGATTAATTTAAGATATATATGTGTCTTTCTTTGTACAAATATGGTATATTGTAGAAGGTAATTAAGATTTGTGTTCACACTGATCTCCCAAAATTATGGGGTTTTTATTTTTTTACCAAAGTTTCAATTGCTTCAGTTACTTCCTGTGAAAGAGATTTACCTACCACCCCGTGTGAAAAGATGAAAATTGGATCTCTTCTTGTGGCGTAGGTGCAGCCCTGTTGTGCGTGGTAGGAGGTTTTGTCATAGTTGATGGGACCATAAAGCAGCATTAGACAGTGATGGTATCCGCTGTGTTTCTTTATGTATACCTGCTTTTTCTTCTGGCTCAAGAGACCATTTATGTGGAAAGACAAGGAAGAATTAACTGATTCGTCTGCATTTTGCTGTGATATGAACATCAGAAGGGTAAAAAATCACTTAGCTTGAATATTGAAACCATTTTAAGATACCTGTTTCTGTGTACTTTACTACAGAGCCATTGTTTACTCTGGGCTAAAAAACTCTGGAAGCTGATATTTCATGAGACATCAAAGAATACCACTCTTTTGTGCATAACTTCAAAGATATTGAAAAGAAACTTTCAGATTAGTTTTGTTTTTTTGTTCTGTTTAATATTTCTATGTTACACTACATGGATATTTCAGAGGAGCACTGCTAATGAGGTGTGGTTTCCTCTGGATTTGCACTTAGGTGCTGAGCTCAGGTTGAGCCCCTGATGTCATGCTGCAGTTGTTGCCTCCATGTAAGCATTGATGGGTCCTCAGAAGAGAGTTCTCTAAAACCTCATGGGAAATAGGCAACTTTGAGATTCCTCCTCTGCCTCACTTGACTCGAATAAAACAGCAGGTCATGTTGAAATGGGGCATTGGGTTTTTCAGGTTTTGTTGGTGTGTTGAGGTTAGTAGAAGGGAAATGTGGGCACACTGACGCAGCTGGGAACTGAATGTGCTTTGTTTAGCCTGTGTTCTCTTGGGGCACCATGCCAAAGATCCAGTGCTGGTTGTTGGCAGGTCTGGTGCTGGGCCTACTGCCCCAAGTGACCATGTTGACCATATGTGTAGGTGCGCTATACAAAATGATGAAGCCTGGAATTTACTACAGAAAATTTCCTGCAGTGACATGATTAAATATGGAAATTAGTGTGTCATGGCAGTCTTTATATGCTGTAATCTGTTCTTTTGTTCTAGTAAATTAATTCTGTAGTCAGCTCTGCAAGGCAATTTACTTCTAGTTTTCAAAGATCCCTTTTTGGCATTTAGATTGTTACACAGCTATTGAGGAGAAAGAACAGTAATCAGAATTAAAAGCACTGAAACTAAAAAAAATTTTTTTTTAAAATTCAGGATTGAAATATTCAGGAGCAGTGCAGGTTAATACATTCAATTTGTTTTGTATGTTGGACTGTAAGAATATAAAACAGATGGCAGAAAAGGCTGTTACTAACTGGGATACCCCATAATTTTTCTCCTAGAAAATTCCAAGTTTTTCTGAGCTAATTATTTTTATTTCTGAAATAAGTCTTTCAATTACGTATCAGGAGACATGTGGTGCAAATTGATCTCAGGCTATAAGTAAATTCAAAATTAGTGATTATCACAGTTTACACAATTTTCTTTATGGCTATATTTTATAGATAATTTTTTTTTCAATCTTATTTTAGTAAGTAATGAGTTATTGTAAATGAGATTGGTAGTAATATTTTATCATTTATCTTTTCTGGTTCTCAAAACAAATAAAACAGATGTCTGAAATCATAACATATTGTGTTAATATACTTCAAGGCTTTTCTGTGTAGTGATGAATTAGTGTATATAAACTCACATGAATGTAGGAACTATAACTCAAATTCATCATCTGCTGCTAGCACAAACCAAGGGCAAAAGAAAAGAAATAAAATCACGTTTGATTTAGTGTTGGATTATATAAATTTAATTTCTATATTTAGAGTTTAATTTTGCGGATTTCTTGCTATAAGTAGTCCCACTGAAGTATATTATTTTCATTGTGTGGAAAGATGCATATATATGCAATGATATGAAGGGGCTGAAGTTTTTGTAATTATTTAGATGTAGAACCTCTGCATGTGTGTTATTGTGTTTACAATCACAACCTTAATTGGTAACTTGTATTTCTTTTTGAGTAGAGTAGATAAAAGTGTAGAGGGAGACATCAGTTACAAAGCAAATTTACCTAGTCTCTTAATATCCTGCACTTTTATTATCATTTTCACCTTGTGTGACCACTAGAAAGGAAAGAGCATACACTACCCGATAGCTAGATAGCTCTCTGTTCAGGAGGATTGGTATTTTTGCCTCATGTGTTTTACTTGGATAAACAACAGTGTAAATCAACTGAAAAATAACTAGCTGACTTTTTTTATTCCACCTTTTGATAAGAGATTTTTTAGTAATGCATAATAATCCATTTATAAGGATTGTGTATTTTTAAGTAAGTGTGCAACTGCAAAAACTGAGATTACTGAGATTAAGCATTTTATGAATTGCATACTAAATAACCTTCTGATAAACGGATTTTCTTTGTTCTCTCTGGAGCAATTCAAACAAGAAATAGTGATGTAATAGTGAAACAGCACAAAAAATACAATTGTTTGTCAGTAAAAAAGTCATGCTGTGAAAGTGTTTTTACCAGTGGCAGTAAAGAACTTCTGATTAGACTCTTTCACTGGAAAATTTAATTTTTATTTTTAATTCAAAACCAATGAATCAAAGTGTTTAGAAAGATCTTAAAAAGTCAATAACAGCCTAATTATTTCTTTAATGAGAATCTATGATACTTACAGTGCCTAAACTAGCAAAAGTTACTAGAGACTAGGGGATAAGAGATTTTAACAGAAATCTGCCTTTTTTTTTTGTATGTTGGGTTTGGGTTAGGGTTTGGTTACCTGTTATAATTTTGGACATGGCTAGTAAAATGTGGCATGAAAAAGACCATAAGCTTACTTTACTTCTCCACAAGGACATACTTTTTCCTCAGTCAGATGGAAGTTCCTCTGCAATTGGATTTCTTAAGGGCTCAGAAATAGCTCATCTTCATGACATCTGTTTCCTCAGGAATTTTCTAAGTTAATGCTCTCTGCCATTAGTAGCCTGCACACTATCTTTTTCTATACCCACAGTATGTCTCTATCCCTAGGAAGAGAGCTGTACAGAATTAGGAGAGAGTAAGATAACTTGCAAATTTTATTCAATAGCATTCAGTTGAGTACAATTGCATTGTATTCATGGCGTTCTCTTTGCCAGTCCGTGTGAGGATTGCATGGATTCCCTGACTGAAATGTGAGCCTGCTCTTGTGGCCAATACTCCTGAGTGCTGGAAGCAGACAGATGTGAAGGGGAGGGAGACTGGATGGAGAGGACAATCCTCATTCAGCCTGGTCCGTGACAATACAGTTTTTCAGTTTTTCATGGCTTGAGCCTGGCCCAGTAGGCAAAATGGATGTTCAGAGTCCCCCAGTACTCTGGAGCAATGCTGTGGCTGCACCAAGATGCAAAGTAGTGAATTGCATTCAGTGAGCCAAAGTCAAGACAGAATGTTCTTTTGTGTGCTTTGTATTACGTTAGTAAATACTCACCTCTAATCCTGGGAATAGAGGGGAAAAGTGTGCCGAGTCAACTCTGAAGTCAAGAAATATTTATGATTTTTTAAAAATCATTGCTGAAAACAGCAAATAGTGTAGAAGCATTTCCAATTGTAGTACTGTAGTATGATATAATGTTAATTATTTTCATGCTACTTAACGCCCACAGGTATTTCAAATGCACAGTAAGAACAACAGTAAAAATACAGGCAAGTCTTCAAATTATGCAGGTTTAAAAGTGAAACATATGGCTATTTCCTAGAAGATATGTTACAAGTAGTGTAGCATATGGATGTCCATATGGAAAGGATTGAACTGCCAGTACTGTAGAGATTAAACTAATGTATCACTACTAAGGAGATAGAAAAACATGTCTTAGTCACTTGCTGATTATTAGTGTTGGTAATGCAATTTTTTGTATTGTTTATTTTTTTAAGCTGCAGGGTAGACAGACTGATTATTTGTAAAGGCATAGCTTATCAAATTGTAAAACATAGCTATAGAGTATTTGAATAAATTCATAATCTGTATCTAATCCAATTTACTGCATTTCTATAGCACTGTACTTAATGTACTCCTCATCAAAAACCAAATCTGTTTCCATTCATTAAAATAAAGTGATTCATGCTACAGTGACCTAGTTATTCTCCAAACCTAAGTTTCTTGAGCCACTCATGAAGTTCTTTTATATATTCTGCCCTTTCACTGAGAGAGATCCAGTGAGGCATTTGTCTACTCCCCCCTTTTCATATGTGGCAAATAACCAACCCTCTCACAAAATATTTTTCTCCACCTTTTGTATATTCTTGCTATTTTCTGTTGGTGACATCTCTATATGGAATTGGGCTATTAGGAGAAAAAGTCCAGGCTGCTCTGACACTGCACTCTGCCAGGAGCATGAGTGCTTCCCAGCAGCATCTGGTCCATCTTTGGGTTAAAAAATTCCTGAAAGCTTAAATCTGTATTGTTTCTGTTATGTTATATTATATTTGGTCTATTACAGACAGTAGGTGCTTCAGAAAGAAGTGGTGGTCAGGTACAACACATTCTTACCCATGCTGGGATGGATATTCTCCAGCATAAGCACTTTACTCATTGATTGGTTGGCAGATGGGCTGATTTAGAGATTATTCATGTTCATGGCTACTTTTATTGTAAGCAACCTGGGATGTCAGTGATAGTGGCAAAAATCAAGTTTGCTGGCAGAACTTTGTAGTAGTTTCATCAAAGATCTGATATTTTTAATAGCCTTTTTAAGGTTTACACTAAGGAAGTCATTTAAAGTAAAGCCATTTTGGGAAAAAAAACATTCATAGAATCCAAGGTGTGCTTGAAGGTATTCTTGCTGGTGAGGCAAATAAAAAGTACCATATTTCAGTCTGATGGTGTTAGTTTGTGCCCAGTACAAAACACCTAAGTGCAAAGTGTGTAGCATGTGATTCTTTTTTTAAAGCTGTGTAAATGGGTTATGTATTCATTCATGAGACGTATATATCTGCAGCAACCTTCTAGACAGTACCTACATGCAGCAATTAAAGCTGCATGTAGGTACATGCCACATGTTTTTGTGGAATGCTAGCAAAGAGCTAGTTATGCAAAACATGCTCTTCATGGTTGTCCTGTATGGGTTCATACAAAGTCTACACTAAGATGAATGACAGTGTGAAATATAGCAATATTTATAACAAAGCAGAAACCTAGTTTCTAAAAAAAGGTAAAAAATATATGCTGAGCAGACTTAGAGTTTGAATCTCTAAATGACAATAATGTAAGATACAGCGTAAAAACAATTCTGTGAAAGAATCTTGGTTACTTTTCCTTCATTCCTTTTATAAAAACCCTGTCTTAGGTGTTTAAACCTGAAAGCTTTTTATTGTGTATTGGTTCAGATACATCACAAGCAAGTGTCATATTTTACTCATGTGGATTTTGCTAATTATAAACAAAATAAATTATAAATATTGCACTTTCAAGTATGGCATTGCTATGTTATGACCATTGCCATATGTTACAACTATTTACAAATTGCAGTAATTTTCACAGAAAATATGTAAGTAATTTTTTAATTTGCTACTTGTTCAATTTCCTTCCATATTTAGTGTGGAATTTAGTCAGATAGTGTGGAATTCACCTCAGCTTGTGCTAGCCATGAGTCAGCTGGTGAGGGGCAAGACCTGTGGTACACAAGGATGATTCATTTTTTCAGACGTATCTCCAGAAGTAGCTGTCCACTGAGCTGACTACAGAGCTTAGGTAGACCAACAGCAAAGATGGGGATTCTCACTTTACATGGCTAAAATTAGATAAGGTTAATCCATCCTTAAGTTCATTCTAAATTTTGTATGTCTTTAAAGGGAGAATATGACTTTATGTTGGCATACATTTCATAGCACATAACACACATTTAACTGTGAAAAATATATGGTGACATCATAACAGAGTCCTTTCTTTCAAACTTAGTAATATCAGTAGTATTTGAGATTAAATGTAACCTTGCACTTAGTTGCCTGATAATTTGAAAACAGTTTACCAGAGTTAGCAAATACTGGGACAGTTAGCTAAAGACAGAGTTGCTTGATAAAATACCACTTAAAATATCCAGCCCCTCTTTAAAATCACATTTTGAAATTGCTGATATGTTTTTCTGTATCATAGGAAATCATCAGCATATATTGCCATATTTTCATAGACATCTTTTTTAAAGCACTGAAATTCAGCAATTCAGAATTTTCTTTGAGAAATTTTAGCACAATTTTTTCTTTCATTCTCCTGAAAGTCAAGAGTCAGTACAAGATCTAGTTCATTTGGGAACACATTTTTACATGTCTCTAAATGTGTCAGTTTTAAGCTTATACAATCTGTCTCTAACATAGTTGTTCATTTGCTGTTATGTCTTAGTGAGAAATGTAATTTTGGATGCTAAAAATTAGATCAGCAGAGACTAAGCAAGTAGTAACGGTGATGATCTCAGGTGTCAGGGGAGGGACTTAGTCATATATCCCACACAGAACATCTTAGGTGATTCATCTAGTAGGACTGGTGTCAGGAAGGGAAAAACATATTTAAACAGTTTTTTAGCCAGAATAATGAATTGTGAGTGCCAGTAAACTTCAGGAATGAGAGAAAAGTATCTAGAAAATCAGAAAGAAATGGCAGAAGGCAGTCTGGTGGAAGTGTCATGAACAACTGTGCCAACTACAGTGAGTTTAGATTAGTGTCTGCATCAAGATTAATGGGAATGAAAACCTCTGCAGTAGCTACTCTCTGTATTCCAGTGGTTGTAAGTTCTTTTAAAATCTTGAGCTAATAGAGTTAGGAATCATAAAGTCAAAAGTGAGTGTGGATTTGTGCGGATGCCTTGAGTGGCCGTAGCTGCTCTGGTCATCGCTGGTTCTGCTCACGTGCCAAGGAGGGGGAACAGGTGCGTGTGTGCCAGCGCAGAGTGGGGCACTCTCACCTCTGCGCTGTGTGCTGCCCAGCCTGCAGGTGTAGAGGGCTTGCTCTGCACCTCTCTGCAGATCCACGCCTCTCAAGGCTACCAAGGATGAGCCGGTATGAAAGTTTGCTTTCGTAAGCAAAAGAAGAGTGCAGTGGTTACTGTTTTGATGGGCAGGAGAAAATTGATCTTGATGCCTTTGGCCACTGATCATCCCTCCTGTGAAGTTCACTTTAAAATAGATGTGATGAGGCTACCACACATACATACCATGAAGTTCCAAGACTGGCTAAATTGATATAAAAGATGTAAATCCTTTTTGAATACTGCACCAGTATTTTTTTAAGTCTTAAACAGGCATGTTAGTTTTCATTCTGAGAGCAGACTTTTTAAAATGCCATAATAGAATGGTACTTCTGTTATATTTCATTTGATAACCAGACGAGGTTTCCTCAATACTTAACTAGGGATTTGGGATTTTGATCTTGGGGTTTTTTTCCTTCTTTTTCTGCTGGTCCCACAAATCTTCTGGCATCTGAAATTAGTCTTGATTCTGTGCCTCGTCCCACATGCTGGTTACATAGCCTATGTACCCTTTATCAGCAGAGGAGTACCCAGGTGGAAGCCAGGACAAATTTTAATTTGCTCCTTTTCTTCTCTGCCTTGGGTATTTAAACCTTGTCTGTTTGAGATGTTACACTGTTTTAATTAAAATATTTTTAAATCAATATAGTTAAATCTGTTCAAACTCCTTATACAGAAGCACTTAAACCTGCTTAACCTTTGCTAGAATTGGTTTAGCTAACATAGATAAATTGCTGAAGTAAGCTAAATTAATTTAAGTGAAGTCTTAGCTGGGATAAGTGCATTTACATTAGATGTTTGCACCAGTTTAACTGGATTTAAAATCAATCAGTTTAGTTAAATCAATGCATTTTTCCTTGTATAAGCATGACCTTAGTAAAATAATTTTGTTGTGTGCAGCAGAAGTACAACTTTCTGAAATACATATTTTTATTTCTAAGTAAATTGATTGAAGATTTGAGTACGTAGTTGAGCTTGTGATAGGTTTGTGATATCTTCAAATCATGTTTAAGATTCCTTGGTAGTTCTACTCAGTATGGTTTTGTTTAGAGACAGGAAAATAATCCCTTTTTTTTGAAATTGACAGATCTGGAATCCCTGCCAGCTGACGTTGTAATTTCTCAGAGTTTCAACTATGATAAGGTGCACAAAACAGCAAATAAGTGGCCACTGAACTACTTGGTTCGGAATCAAAATTGTACTTCTGGAATGATTTCACCAAGGGAATCTCTTCAAGTTATTCAATAAAACCTCTCTGTTCTGTATCTGTTATCAGTGGATTTACTGATAGCAGTAATGTAATGCATATAATATGAAATCCTTGAAACTTGACCTAAATATAAATTCTGAAAGCTGATTGAAAGAAAATGATTGCTGAAATTATTGTTGAAAACTTTTCAATATTTCTGCATTCTGGTTCAGTATGAATTCTTGTAGAAACTGGTATCTAGAATCCAAACCTAAATCTAATGTCCTTCCATATCCAAAAATAAATCTCAGATATCTGAGGAGTAAAAATGTGAATTTTGTTCCTTTGTGAGATGTAACACTTGACTGTAGAGTAACCCTTAACTAAGTGTTACTGTATACTTTGTAACAATTAGAATTTTCTAGTTCTGCTTGGGTTAAGGTTGCACTCTTTGAAATGGACAAAGAAAAGCTGAAACTTAATCTGGTTGAAAAGCTGTATCTAATTTGGGGTTTTGGTTGGTTTTTTGGTTTTTTTTTAGTTTGTTTGTTCATTTGTTTGTGGCAGGTTTTTTGGGTTTTGGTTGTTTAGGGTTTTTGTTTTTTGTTTGGTTGGTTTTGGGGGTTTTTTGTGGGGTTTTTTTGGAAAGTACTTTGGGTAATAGCTGGGGAAACTGTACTCAGCTTTATTTTGTAATCCAAAAGTCAAACAGTGTACAGTAAGCAGGGAAATTAATTTTTATTTTCTTATTTCTATCCCCTAAGACTCAATTAACAAGCATCTAGCTTGTTGGGGCTTTTTTTGCTGGGAATTTACGTAGTTTTGATCTTTCAAGTCAGAAGCTTGACTGCTTTCATTTTACTTACCAGAAAATTAAATTCAAACTGTGGCTTTAACAAGAATATTTATAATATATATGGCTTGCAGAATGTGATTACATATGTTCCTGGTCATCCACCTATATACTTGTCAGTATTCCTGAAAAAAGCTGGTCCTAAGCACCTGTGATTCCCCAGGTAAAAAGGCAATAGGTCCTCTGTGTCAGGTTTTGAAATGCATTGGAATATGCATGCCGTGTTTATGTAAGATGGTTTGTCTTGCTGAATTTGTCAAAGATTGCATAATAAAACTTTTAATTCATTCTGTTTTGCTAAAAAAAAAAAAAAAAAAATTAAAAAAAAAAAAGGAAATACAGCCAGTGATCCTCTGTTAGACAGAGTTTTTCAGGGGAAGGTAATAGTAATTATGGAGTAGTACAGCTCTTTGGAGACATCATTTCCAGGGACCTTATTCAAGGGGTTTAGAATTTCACATTTTGTTTTCTCATCTCATGAGCTACCACCTGCAGAAAGGAAACAAGACTTAAAATCTTCATTTATCATGATAAATACCAATCTCTTGATCACCGTAGAAATAATGTATTATTTTCCTGAGATAAAGGAAAATTTCTTTATCTTTAAAGATTTCAAAATAGATCTGTAATGCTGTCATATTGCAAGTCTTAAGCCAAATTACTGTCTTCTCTCAAATGTCTATTAGTGTAATGAAGTTTCCATTCTATAATTCTTTTTAATGGGCTCTGGATACTCTGCAGTACATGCTGGGTACTGGGCTTGTGTCCAGTAAGGCTTGAAATCTGAGCTATTACATGACTGATACATCTCTCTTTGTGTTAAGCAGACACACTTTGTCAGGATTTCTGTTTTTGTATCAAAGTTCATGATGAGGAGTCTGCAGTACTTGTAATGAATTTGTGCTGAATTCTGCACTCTGAGTTCTTCTGGTGCTACCATGCTGAAATAGCCTTGAAAATGTTCCAGTGGAGTTTTGCAGCTGCACATACATTCACAGCATAATTGACAAAAAAAAAAAGAATTTTGGGTTCATCCAATTTGATCACAGACATGCAGTTTGCATCTGATTCTTAACTTCTAATGTAGATTTCTGCAGTTTGTTGTGAAGGTTTGAAGAATAGTTTGAGATTTTGGCACACTCTGGCATGTTTGCCACAGATATTTTCCCAACTGTTTCAGTCAGTCTCTACCAAATACTCAGTGTATATGTGTGGATGTTCACATTCAACTCAGGACTCTCACTATGTGTCTGTCTTATTATATCTACTTGCACTTGACAGCCATTTCAGCATTTTGTTTTGTGTTTACTGTGTTTTTAGAGTGAATTTGTAGGCTGACCATTTCACTATGCTTGTGCTTCAAACTGTTCAATCTGCTGGTAATGTGTTATTTTGGTAAGAACTCCTAGGACATGAAGTATTTTAGATACATAAGTTTAATGCATGTAAGAGCAGTGATAAAATGTTTCACGTACATTCCCTGAATCCCTTTCTTTCAAAAAATGAAATGGAAAAATAACTTGCTTGGGTACAAAGTTGTGTCTTTTATGTCATCAGAGTACTTTATGTTTATAGTAGAACTTCTTTTTATTGTTGATGTTCTAAAACTCTGGGACCAGAGAGAGAGAGGGAGAGAGAGGAAGAGAGAGGGTAAATATTTCAATGACAGTATTTCTTCCCTTGATTAAATGACCTGTGAGTATATAAATATATAAACCATAAAAGGCTGCATTTGACAAAGCAAAGTTTGAATTATATCTAAAGATATGCTGTATGTAATTGTAGAAACTTGCTGAATAAAGTATCTTTTTGGAGAAATCAGTTTGCAACTAACTAAAATGTAAAAGCACTCATCTTAGAACTTGGAAAATATTGATCTCTGTTATTTTTATGAGAAGTAATTCTAGATCGACAGTAAGTCTGTTAAAGGAAAGAGATCCTTTTTCTGAAAGCATGAGCTGCCCATCCAGCTGCTGTCAACTTTTTTTAATGCCTCCGAACAAAGAATCTGCAATGATTTTTTAAGGCTTTTGACCCAGGTTCATTTTTAAAAATCAACATTTACTGGAGGAATAAAATTGCTTTTCATTTAAAGACAGTGCCTGTGTCTACAGGTAAAATGCAATTTTTTTTTCTGTTGTTTAGGAAAGAGATCTCTAGTGAAAATTAAGTGAACTTCCTGCTTGACTTATCTAATCATAAACTAAAACTATTTTACATAAATACCACATAAAAAAGTTTTAGAACCCTGAGTGGAACGGATTGCTACTGTATACTCACTTCACTGCAAAACTAGTCAAAGGTTCACTGAAAAGCTGGTCAAAGGATTTGGTTTCATTTCCCTTTTTAATCTCGGTAAAAGCTGTTCCTGAGAGTTTGAGCATGCACCATAGGTGTCCTATTTTCCCATTATTCGCCTCTATGTGCTTCTTCTCTTCACGAGACTTTATGATACAACCAGGTTTCCTACACCAGTGGTCAAAGAGAAACAATATATTCTCACACTGATTATTATTTAGAATCTCTTTTGTTATGGATGAGAGTATGTCCAAAGGCTGCTTTTCCCAGGACAACGCTAATGTTTTTAAATGGCCCCTGCAGGCAACCGGAACTTCAGATCTCTGAGAGTGACACATGCAGCCCTGAAATACTTTCTTTTCTGCACTTAAATGCCAAAGAAGGTCAGGGGAAAAAAACCTAGGTGGAAAAAGTATAATTCATGCTGTTGCGTGGGAAGAGTGGTAGTGCTTGCAGAACAACTGCTCAGCTTTCAATTAAAAAAGGTATTTTATGATTCCCCTCTTCCCTTTCTGGCACTCTGCAGCAAAACTTGGAGTGGCTATGCATTGATTCTAAAGATGCAAAAATTATTGAAGATAGACATTAAAAGTAATGGACAGTTTTATAATCATGTCCTATAATTAATGTCAATTCAACTTAATTTTACATTTCTATTGCATATGGAGAAAGTAGCATGTCAAAAGACTAAAATAACTAGGGGGAAAACATCAGGAGATCCATGCTTTGTTCCTGTCCTTGTCACAGATTTCATGAAGTTTTGGGAATTACATTTAATTTGGCTTGTTCTTTTCTCCTAATAAAAACACCTTTTTTGAAATGGGTTTTAGATGGAATATTTCACCTATGATACTAATGCGACCAACCTTTAATCAAGAACATTTTACTCTAGTTACATTATTGCATTGTAATAGTGCTTCACAACCCTTGCCATCACTGAAACCTCGTGTTGGTGAATCACGAGGAAACGTTCCCAGGTGGTCAAATAGTTGTGCAGTGCAACACAGCACATGATCCTCAGGCTCCTGTTGGTTGCCCTAGAGCAAACACTAAATTTAGATATGGGTACTCTTGTTTCTGTCTTCTGTGAGAGAATTCACAGAGTGGAAAAAAAAATGCTAGAAACAGGAGAGTAGTGGAAATTTGTCAGGGGATTAGTTATGTGCATAAAGACTTCAAGTCTGCTAAGTTCTCAGACTTTTTATATTTTATCATTAAAAATAGAGATATGTATTTTTGTATAAGGAGTATCACCAATGGCTCCTTGCTTTAGAGATGATATGTGATTCCAGATGCGCTGCATGTATTACAGGAAGACTCTTTTCTAAAGTCCTTAGCTAACCTTGAAAAACAGTGAGGTTTTCAAAGAGGGCTCAAAACAAATGCACTATACCAAACCTTGAGGATTTGGTCCTTTGATAATGGAGAAAATCTGCCTTAAAATTACATTTGTTATTTCTCTTTTTTAAATATTTTCAGATAATAGCTTTATTTGCTCATGTAGCCAGTATTTACTAGTGCAGCAAATATTCAGATTAAGTTCATAGTTTTTCCCAAGCTGAAAGATAGTTTTTAAATTGTATAAAATCACATTCAATTTGTCCCCTTAGCAGAAAAAAAAAAATCAATGAATACCATAAATTAGTTAGATGTGGGTTTTTCTATTGTTCTTGGAAACAGACTTCCAAAATCTTTCTAGAGAAAATAAAGAGGACTTGATCCCACTCTTTTCCGAAAAAATCAGTGGTAACTTTATAGCTGACTTCATAGCTAACTGTTGGAGAGGTATTGACCCTGAACACAGCACTATTTTTGTAAAGTGATATTCAGAACTCCACGTAATAGTTCATCAATTGAGGAAAAAGCCTATAATCAAAACCTATGCACATACACAAGAGGGAAATCAGCTTCATCCTGATTCTTTGACATTTTCTTGCTTTTGAGTAGATATAAATAAAAGTGTGTGTGTCAGCTTTTTGGTAGTTACCCTGCAATCAGCTGGCCTAAAGAGACATTTCACAAGTTACATTTTTCATCTTTTTATTTTTCATTGAACATTGCACTTGATCTTTTTCTTTCACTTTGTTTCTGTCTCTATCTACACATATTCATAAAATATGAAGGATGAAAGAGCAAAAAACATAATTTACAGAGAGACAAGTTAACAAAAGAAGCTGTTGAAATTGATTGTAAATTATGGTACTCATTTATCTATTATTAATGCAACAATTTGACAGTAATCTTCCAAGTTTGCAACATGAGCAATCAGATAAAAAAAAAGGAAAAAAGAAAAAGAAAATATTATTTAATTGAATCATGGTTTTTCTAATCTGTGAGAGCTATTTTATAAAGGACATAGCTATTCCCTCACACTTTTTTAAAGTAGATTTTGATTCAATCTACATGTATTTGATGTTCAGATTTTAGTTCTTTAGTAAGAGGAATTCCTATTTCAACACTATTCTGAATTACAGAAAAAGCTTCATTGAAAAAACAAACACTGAAAAATCTACATTTGAAGGTGTCTCATTTACAGTCAGACAAATATTATTTCTAAGGAAAAATCAGTATAATACTTCTTAATATATTTCACAATAAATTATGTATTTTGCCTTTTTGTTTTTCAGTTATAGGTATACTAAAGCTTCTTAATTTTAAAATGCAATGTAAAATCTAAAATTTTTGTTTTGTATAGAGGAAGGTCTTGAAAAGCAGGGCATTCCAGGAAGAAATAAGCAACTTGTACCTTTGTGACAGTTCACATCCCAAGGTGGTCTTAAACAAGCTACTATTTTTCATAAATATTCTCCATTAGCATTTCTATTGGTCAACTTCCTATTCTTGATGCACCCAATTTGCCAGATTTCCAAGTGGACATGTCCATTTGTAATCTGTTCTACTGCAAGGTCTAAGTGTAAACTGTTGCTTGTCCAAGAAGCTTTTCTGCAATTACTTCCACTGTCCTTTTGGAGGTCACTTCAATGAAACTGGCTCTGATTAGTGTTAAACCTTTACACACAGCCAAGCTTTAAAGTATTTCTTCAAATTTATGGTATCTGAGTTCGCACTTTCCTGAAAACTAAAGTTATCTCAGATTTTATTTTCTGTAACTTTTTTTTTCCAGTTTTGTTATTTGTTTGTCATAGTCCTCCCCAAGTTACTTATCCAAGCTTTCAAATTTTCCTCGCTTAGGATTCTGTAGCGATCAGATACACATAAAACAGAGTAAGCAGCTTTTAATGACAGTGGTTGTTCAAGAAAAGATATGTTGGCTTTCTGGTTTATACATATATATATATATATATATATATATATGTACACACATATATATGTATATTCTACTTGTCAATATTCTACAAACTCTCATGTGAATGCGGGAAACCTTCCTTTTGAGGCAGTGCTTTAGAGAAAGAGAGTGTAATTTCGTGAAGCCACAAAATGGTCCGGGTTCTTGGTCATGAAAATCAACATAGTGCCATTGAAGTGAATGAAACTTCAGATTATGACAGGTTAGATCTTCCTGAATGAGGAATCATAATGCCTATTATATGTTTTTCTGCTGCCATGCTAAGTAACTGTTTTCAGTCCATCTGGGAATGGACTATAGGTGTGACTGAGAACAAAAATGTTTAACAGGCACAAAATATTTCTCATGTTTTACTTGAAGAAAATTTCTCTTTAATTAAAACTATTCATATCAGCCTTTAATAATCAATGTAACTATTCTTAGAGATTATTTTGTAGCATACAATGCATTCTTCCTTGGGAATAACCTTCACTTGTTGGTCACAGCTGAAGCCATTGCCTGTCTACATGCATAGATCTTCTTTTGGAAAATTTAATTTAAAATATCAATGCTAGGAGAATTCTAATTTTTGTCTCCCAGAGATAATTCTCAGAACAGAATGGCTTTACACACAAATGCAAAATACTTACACACTAGTATTTTGCTAGAAGTTCTTGAATCTTGAGTCTTGCATATGGTCAAGTGGAACATTGAAACTAAACTCTGTCAGTTCCACTTGACCATATACATGACTTTTGCTGCTGCAGGCTTTTAACTAAACAGAAATCGTCACTGTTATCTCTGTAAGACTGAGTGAAGGGAACAGCAGTTTTTGAAATTGTCTTGTCTGAAAGGGTCCGTAATGTGCTTATTGAATACTACAATTTCTTGTAATATATTACCAAGATATATGTATTTACATATATGTTATAGCATTGATTTCTTGATACTGAGGGTGGCTGCATGGTGTTTGGCTGATGAGTTGCTGCAGTGGGAGTTGTACTTCTGGCACCATCACTCCAGTGACCAGCATCTCCCTTCTGTGTCATGTCTGGTGCTTCAATTTAAGCTGTTAATTTACTTCAGAACTAAAGGATTTCCCATATGGCAGAGAAGTGTCATTTAGAAAGAAAAAACTCTTTATTTTGCATTTATTAAATAAAAAAGAGAGGGAACAAATCTTGTTATTGTTTTTATAATGAAACATCATCTTACTGAGGTGAAAGGTGATAAAATCATATTAAATTTTTTTTCCACTGACTTGTTACTCCCTTTTATGTGGTCTGACTAGCACAGGGACAAATATATTTCAGAAAACAGACATCTAGGACAAACATGATTATCTACATTCACCAGTACATTTTTATGTGATAACATTGTCAGTAACAAATTTTTGCTACGATTATGTGTGAAGTTTAGGTGAGTGTAGCTCACATAGCTGAAATATTCAGCTCAGTGAATATTCAGATTACATATTCAGCTCACTTGCTGAAATACTTCAGAGATCAAAATGGATGCGTTTGTCTATACAGTTTACAGTCCCTGTAGAACCAGTTTGCAAATGGTTGCAGAGTTGAAATTTGAACTTTCTGAATCTTTTGGCAGTGACTGTATATTCTAGGGAGACGAGCATCATCTAAGTACTTAGAAAAATGCAGAAAAGTGGTAAATAATGTGAAACCTGTGCTCAGGCCCTGTGGACTGGGAGCCTGAAGTATTGCAGATTCCTACAGTCTGAAAAAAACCATCCCTTCTGGTTGTTCTGACGCAAGGAACTCATACAGTTCCTAGTGAATCTGTGCAACTATTTCCACAGCTTTAGAGCTGCAGCCAAATTTTCTAGCACTGACAGATTATGCTTTGGAGGTCTGTTACACATTTATACACTATGAACACAAAATATGCCTCAGCAAGAGGTTAATTGCCCTCAGAGGTGCTTGTTTCAGATAACTGGGATGTATGTGTAACTGGTCTGAACTGGTGAGCAGTTCACTTGATACAGAGTGAGTTATTCTAAGCATATAATTTCTGTAAATTATCTTTGAAGTCTTCTAATGTAGAATGTCTTTTATTATATTGTTATACTGTACTCATTAAAGACATTTTTAACTACATGACTACAGCAAACCCATTAACATAAGCCTTAAATAGCTGAACTTTCTTCACTCCCAGTTTTTGGTATCTTTGAGATATTTAGAGGAAACAACAGGTCACAAACCTTAATCTAGGTGTTTTTTCTTATGTCCAGATGTTGGTTTACACTGTAAAGTAAATCTTGTGGAGCTAATACAGTGCATTCTTCAAGGTCTTTCATTGATGGCCTTCAGTCAGTGAGGAAGATGCTTACATTTTGGTTTATAATGGAATCCAAATAATCAAAGTCAAATTTTCACTTTTCAGTGAGATCAAAATAGAAATTTATTTCTAATCCAGGTGTATGATGGAGATATGGAAGAGGGCTAGCTATATGACTATTGAGCTAAACTACATAAAAGAGATGATTTTCAGAAAATGCAAGTAGTTTAGAAGAAGCACCAAGACAGTTGATTTTGTAGCAGATGATTTTTAATTTCTGGTAAAGCATTCAAATATATAGGAACATTTTTCAGTTGTTTTCTGTTTTGAAATGATTAAATGAAAGTAAAGATTACATTTGGTGAGGAGGTTTCCCTTTTTCCCCCAGCTTTGGTCTCCACCCTGTTAGCTGGTGTTGACATCTATTGAACTGAGAGTTTATTAAGGCAATGCATCCTTCTTAAAGCTATGTCTTAACCTGGTGTAAAATTCGGAATAAATTGGCTGGCTACTCCACTGGGTTCTTTGCAAAACTTCTCAATATATGCCCCAGAACGTGCTCTAATTTCTAGGTAATTTTTAACTTCCTTCAAGATGTTGATTTTACTGTAAGATCTTGTATGAATTTGTTGCAGATTAATTTCTCTGAGCATGTCCAGGCCTATAAGTTCATTTTAGTTCAACAGCTAACTTGCAACAACCAGAATAGACAAAGATATTACAGTATGTCTTTAGAAAAGACTGATGATTTCATTCAGTGTCTCAGGATCCTGGACTTTAATCTCCCAATGAACCATTGAATGTCTGTCTTTGTAAATGTAAAGTTCACATTTTTGTCTTTCTGTTAAATCTTTTTTAAAAGAGTGAGTGTCTGTGGAAGGCATGGGAGAGGAAGTATGTTTTTCTTTTAAATATGGTGAAATTTTCAGCCAAGTGATGAAGCAAATGATTCTTTGGACACATTAATAGTCTTTTGAAGATGTCCATGCAGATTTCATTTGTACTTTTATACATATGTGCATTTAGAAATGCCTGCTTTTTTAAAATTAAGCATTTTAAAATGCATAATGTTGTGTATTTGCTGCTTTAAATGTGACAATATTCACTTTTATTTTAAATATACCTACCTCCATGTAAAATATACATTACTGTAGCAATTTACACTAGTGGTGTTCAGCCTTCCTTGATTTGTGGATCTGTACAAATTTAGTAAAGGAAATATGGATGTTTTGCAAATATTTCTAGATTACCTTATGACATATTTGAGTCTTCCATGAAGGCCTTCAGAAATATTGTGTGTTCCTACAGTCCACAAAAAACTTTTTGAAAATTACTGGATTATAATAAGGAAAAGCATATCCATGTTCATTCTCTCTTAACCAAGTCATGCAGCCATAAATTGAGTGGTATTATGGAACTTTAGGTAAATTTGTTGCTGCATTTAGAAAATAAAAAAAAATCAAAATAAAACAAGACAAAACAAAAAACCCCCTCACTTTGTATTGTAGGCAATTTTCAGCAGATTTACAGCGTAATTCTATTGAAACTTTCAATCATCTTGCCTCTATTTTCTTTAGGTGTTATGATGTTACTTATGGCTGTTAGAAAGATAAAGGGAAATTTTGCCTAGTATAATTCAGATTTCTGTTTCTCATTTACCAAGTCCAAAATTGCAACCAAGATCTAATTTTGTACACAACAAGATATATATTTGAACATGACTGGATGAATTAAACAACAATCTGTTGCTTCTTGTACTGTTTATCAACCCTTACACAGGCCATCTGTTTATGACAGTTATGACTTGTCTCCTTCTAATTTGTCTACCATTCGTAAAACTTTCAGTATAATTTTGGCAAGAAAACAAAATCTATTGGTTTTCTTAACTTTTTTGGGTGGGAGTAGGAGAAAAGGTTGCTTTATTTTTATAGACATCCCAGAAAGTGATTATTTATTTAAAACAATTTTGTTTGCATGGAAATTAAAATTAAATCTTTTACAAAAAGGGACAATGTCTTAGTGATGTATCTGTAATTAGAGTTTAGGACTAAATTCCTGACTTGAGATCTTAATGAGAGGTTTTCATTAAAGGAGTATGAAATACATTGATAGTACATGATAGTGTCATTCTCCCATATAATCAGTCAGAAAAGTACTCAGTTTCAGAAAACCTAGGAAGATGCATAAGCTTGGGCTTCTTTCACTGAAATTATTAAGTGACAGTTTAGTGTTTTCTTCCTAGTTTGCACTAAATTTTGGAAGACTGAAGAAGAGGTCTTGTAGTTTCGAGATTTTATTTCTTGGAACTTCAGTCTTCTTTGAGGCTTTGGGTAATGACTTTGGTATAAATTGTGTGGAATCTGGAAAGCAGAGGGGCAAAAATCCAGTGAGGTCTCCAAACATGCAGCTACCTTTGTTCTTTTCTCTTTCCTTGCCTTCTTTGTCATGGATCCATCATCTCTTGGATAGGGATAAGCTGGAAACAAGGGAGTAAAAAGTCCACAGCTTTCTTCTGCTTGCAGCATTTTGAGGGCAAAATCTATTAGTGGGCAAATGAAGATTATCAGCTGTAGAGGAGGTATGTCTCCCACCCCTAGCGCAACTTCTAGGTGATAGTCATGTATGAAACTTCTTCTGTCTATTAATATTTTTTTCCTTTTCCCCCTCCATGTATAGGGCTTGCTTTACTTCAGTTTCCTGAATTTTTCACATTGCCATTTCATTGAGTGCAGTGATAGAAGATTATGGGTTTTGTTCAGGTTAGAATTCTTTAAAAGTACTTCACACAGCTCTGAAATACTAGCTTCCCAACAGCATTTTACTGATTTCCTGGGTGATTCTACAGCTTGACAAATCTGTGGACATAATTTGTTTGCCAAAGTAAATTAAAGTGTAGGTGTATGAATAATTTCTAATTATCCTAATTTTAGTGTCATTTGCATTGGAAATAAATCAGTAGTTAATAGTGTAAGCTCATTCTTCTTTTGAGTTTGAGTCCATGTTGAATTTTACTGTTCAATTTACAGAGGAGTCATTTAGTTTTCATAATTACTTAATAGAGTAGGAGTTATGATGCTCTTGAGCATGACTCTGAGCAACAAATAGGCTGAAAGAAACAAGGAAAGTAACAGAATTGACAGAAAATATTATAAATGGGGAGGAGGAGTTACCACATACAGAGCTAACAGGAGGTTCAGTTATCTAGCAGTGTCCTGACTAATGTCCTAGCTAATAACGAATTTTACAGGGTAGGTTCTATGCAGCATCGTATTTTTTTGTACAACCAAAAAGGCTTTAAGTACAAGGGATAGGGGGTTACAGCTGTAAGCACAGTTCTGGCAAACGTACAGTTTGGAATGAAAGAAATTTAAGTGGGGTTTTTTTGGGGGCTTTTTTGGGTTTTGTTTTTGTTTTTAACAATTACTGTCAATATGATTGAAGACAGACATACTGAGGCAAAAAGCAATAACAACAAAATGTGGTGGAAGTCCATTTCAGCTTTGGGCATGTATTGTCTGCAATATAGTAGAACAAAAGGTATCCAGGATAAAAGCAGTGCTCATAGCTGTGGAAAACAAAGATATTGATCTATTGCAAGGATTGAAATTATTTTTTACACTACATGCACAAAGGTGTGTTCACTGTTGAAATTTATCTGTAGCAGCATTGTTGATATTTCTGAGTAATGTTCATGGAATCTTGTGGCTAGCAGGGAGAGGGGGAAAAATACTTCCTTCGCAAAAGTTTGTCTTCTTTTTCTCCTCTTACTGTTGAAGAAAAATGGAATGTTGAATTCAAATGTCATCATACTGACCTATTGGTTTTGTCTCATTCATGCCTGGTCATGCCTGGTGTGTGTACAATTCAACTAAATAGTAATAGTGGAGTTTCAGCAGCATAGAAATTAGTTACAAGTTTGAAAATAGCTCACCAACATATTTCCACATTGCCTTTATTAATGGATGCAGTTGGAATTTTGTGATCCACATTGTTTAACAAGAACTGGCACCCTGTTACCTGTACACCAAGTCATTTATAATGGAATGTAAAGCAGTACAGCCTCTGTAAAAGCTGTCAGAAGGCAAATAGGAGCGAATATATCTGCTGAGATTATGTATCTGGAAATTTCAGTTGGTAATAGTTGTTAGTTTTGCTTTCATGGTCACCACTCTGCTAACACAACTGCTTAGCCTTCTGGATTATGAAACAGAAAATGATTCACCATGTTTTCTTCCTCATAAAATTCTAAAATTCATGCTGCTCAAAAGTATAAATAATATTGAAAGTAATTATTCTTCCGGCAGAAAGGAGCAAATTTGTTTCTTCAGCCTGTGTGACTGCTTACACATCAAGAAAAGACTTTGAAACTGTTGCAGATGTGCTACAGATAAATGTTTGCCACTCTCTAACAAGATTCCATGTATACCATCTTCATTTGGATAGTGTTTGACTGCTTGGATCCTTTTCATAAACTACAATTTGCTTAATTTTTTACCTGATAGTAGAACAGACTGCTTTAGCATTCCCAGAAAGATTGTTTTTACAGAAAATAAAGCACCATTTTGTTTTATTTTTACAGAAAAAAAAAAAGTGGTATCACTTACCTGAGTGATACCACTGCTGAAGGAAAGGACTTTTCTGTGACAAAACTTAAGGTTTTCTGAAATACTCCAGTGTTGATCAAATAGATTTTTCATCAGACTGTTTTAGGCTGCTGGTTTTAAACTTTTTTAATGAGTAAAAGTATCAGAACCTGAAACTTCAGTGGTGGTCTGACTTAAAATGTGTTAGCTTGTGACTGTCACTAGCCTCAGTAAGATGACTTTCACTGAAGTTTGCAAGCATCAGTTCGTTAAGTGTGTATAGATTAACACATATGGTGTCATTTGTACAATTACAGGTAATTCAGATCCACAGTTTAGCGGGGCCTTCTTCTTCCTCACACAAATACTCATAAACATTGCTTATCATTTATGGCAAATATGTATTTAATATTGTTTTTAGACTGGCATTAAGAAAATGTAATACTTTTTGAATCAAAAATTGTTCCTGCCATGTGAGCACAAACTGTAATGAAAACAAAGGGCTGACACACAAATAGACCTTATTATAGAACTGTGTAACTCCCAGTAAACAGCTTTGGTTGAGCTTGTACTTGGTCTACTGGTTATATCCCAATCCACAAGCAAACAGTGTCTTTTTCCGTGTTAAGGTATTCTGCTTTTTGGAAAAGTGAACACCTGATTCAAAATTGGGTAATTTTTTTTTATCTTCTAAAGTAATGTGGTCTGTATGCATGCCAATTCTTTATCTAGCCCATTAGAATCTTCATTATTACTTAATTATTTCAGTTTTTAGTTTTCTTTTGCTCAAAGTGTCCTGAATTAAGTTATTAGGTAAGCTATTGCATTCTTACACAACCATATAAAAGGGAAAAAATTTCCATGTTTATTGAGGTGTTTATTTTACAGAGCCAAAAGGAAAATTAAAGCCCACTAAGCAACTTAGATAAGCCGTTACTTTAGCATGGTTGTGCATTTTTTACTCTGTCAAAACCATATTTATATTTTAAATTTGGCATTTTCTTAATGTGTAGTACTAATAATTAGAAAGGCTCTGATTGGCATAAATGCTGCTGTATTTTCTTGTTTTCAGTTGGATTTTGTTAGAGAAAAAAGGTTCTGCTTTACTAAACTGCTTTACTGTAAAGTTCCCATGAAGTGGCCTTTATTTTTAAGGGAATGGATTAGATGCCTGGATAAATACTTAATAAAACAAGTATTTTTAAGCCCTTAGGAAGTAGCATTTTTTGTTTGCATTTCACCATGCTAATTATTGTTTAAAGAGTTCCTTAGGTGAATACACTTGGCTCATTTTATGAAGTTTCATTCTATTCATCATACAGGACAGCTAATTAATGCTGGAACTGTTATTGTTCTAGAGAGATTGTGTAACCATTCAACTACAAACGTCTTGGGAATGCACTGTAGGTGTCAATATTTGACACCTTACTCTTAAAGGAATTATAGATAATTATGGTTTTTCTCATCAAAACTCAGCTTTAGCTGTCATAGAGGACTAAACACAACTTAATTTAGATATTAAATAAAGAGGATCTTCAAGTTTTCTGAAAGTAGTTCACTTGTTATTTTTCAAGTCAACTTGTGATGATTCACCATATGGAACCTTTTTAAAGTATTTTCATTTCTCCTTGTCAGCTGTGCTCACTCTCAGCATCCAGTTGTATTGACTTATATGAACAACCTCAGTTGCATTAGTCATAATGAAATTAATGGCAAGTTACATCACTTTTCTCTGACTGTGTTTTCCAAAGCAGAACAATATAACTGCATTGGAATGTATTAAATGTTGTGTTAACAGACACAGAATCCTGTGTTAAAGTTAATTTATGTTGAGCTGTGGATTGATACATGCTGACAAAACCAGGAAAATGCAGAATTGAGGCTGACAGTCTGTCCTTCCCTTATTGTATAGATTTGTTGCAGCACATGCTGTATGTGACTTCATGCTGTGATCTAAGACCTAAGCAACAATTGCTACAATAGGAAACAGTCAAAGCAGTCTGTCAGCCACTGCATGAAACCTTATTGTCTGTCCCTTTTGGATACCTTTTATATCTCTAAAGTTACTTTCACTAATATCCTTTAACTCAGCAATTTTAAGAAAAATTATATCAATTCCAGGGTTCAGTGAAATAAAACAAATACCTATAGATTATTTATAAAAGCATGTGTTTTAATTCTTACTTTATTTTATTTTACTTTAGAAATCACATAGAGTTAACATCTTGGCAATAGCTTAAACTCTACTCTGGCAAATATGTTTGCTTTTGGGAAACTAGGGAAAGCTGCACATCTGGAAGGGTAACATGGACCTTGCATTAGCCATCTTCGTGTCTTCTTCCATGGGTGTCCAGCCTTCTCTGCATGTGGAGATTCATTTCTCCTTGACAAAATACAGTGTTTGCGCTTCTGCTGATCACTGCAAAGCCTTTAACAGCAAATGCTATTCCCAGAGCTGCCTTAAACACTTACCCATGAATGTAGTGAGGCATAATTAGATAAGAAGTCTGCACAAGCTTAAGGTTGTAAAATAAATGCTGTCACTGGCTGTGCTCATTTCATCCTGGCTGTATCCTAGCTTCATACCCGCTCCTGCTCAACTAGGTTTTCCCCCTTCAACAATGGAAACAGAAACATTACTGTTTTACTTGAACTGTATCCCTTACTCTTAAACTAATTGCCTTGTCTGATACTTGTCTTCAAAATTGTTCCTGAAGAACTATGTTGTCCCATAGCTCTAGCTGTCCATATGCTCTATCTTTTGAATCACAGAATTGTTTAGGTTGGGAAAAACCTTCAAGATCATGCACTCCAACCGTTATGCCAACCATAAACTGTCAAGTCCAGCACTAATCCAAGTCCCAGAGTGCCACATCTACATGTCTTTCAAATACCTCCAGGAATGGTGACTCCACCACTGCCCTGGGCAGCCTTTCCTGATAATTGAGAATGCTTTTGGTGAAGAAAGTTTCCCAGGATCAAATCTATGCTTCTCCTGTCTCAACTTGAGGCTGTTTTATCTCATCCTGTTTCTGTTATGTGGGAGAAGAGGCTGATTCCCACCTGGCTTCAGCCTCCTCTCAGGGAATTGTAGGGAGCAGAAAAGCCTCCCTTGAGCTGTCTTTTCTCCAGGATAAACACCCCAACTCCCTCAGCTGCTCCCAGTCAGACTTGCACTCCAGACCCTTCCCCACCTCCAGTGCCCTTCTCTAGACACCCTCCAGCACCTCAATGTCCTTCTTGTAGTGAGGGGCCCAAACTGAACTCAGAATTCAAGGTGATACCTGACTAGCTCTACATCTTCAGTGAAGCTTCCTAAATGTAGCAGTCATATTAGTGTTAGTTACATAGGTAACAATTGGTTGTTGATGAAAGAGGGTAAAACTAGTGTATGAAGACATGCTAGACAAAAATTAAAGTATCTTTAAGAAAGAGATCAAAGAGCAGCTTGACTGGTGCACACGGTTTATTTTGTCTGAATGTTCTTTTTTCAGACTCTTATTTTATGGAAATGCCATAATAGTTAATCAGTCACATCACTAGGTAATATCAACTGTTGCTGCTATTTTTCAGATTGCTTTTCTAATACAAGCCTAAGCATTTCTTCAGTATGCTATAGACTAATTTTGACTTTCTTACTGCCATCTCAAGTTGAATAATTTCTTCCTTCTCTTTCTGGACCTCTCTTTGAAATAATAGCTTTCAAACTGTGGTCCTCAACAATGTGGGAAATAGTTGTTGGACTGGTATTAAATACACAGGTCTTTTGCAGACAAATTTGACAATCAGCATATGTGATGCTTTATCTGATATATTGAGGGTTTGCATTGGTTTGTTTGTTCACATTTCTAGCAGTTCATTGCACAGCCAAAATGTTGCAGATGTGCACATAGAAAGCATTCTACTATGTTCAATGAAAACTTTCTTATTATTATAATTTGTTAAGGAAAAAAAAGAAACATAGTTAAAGGGGAAACATAATGTGCCAGAGAATAATATTCCAGAGCTATAAAGAGTTTTCATAAAGATGTTAATATTCTCTCTTATCAAATATTTGTGTATTTATGTGGACTATACAAATATGTCTACATGTATATGTGTATGAATCTTTTTTGTTTCACTTTTAAAATTTTTGTTCTTTTGTCTTCTCTTAATTTCTTTCAAAATGTGTTATATTTCATAAGATCACTCACTTTCTGTTCTGCATATCCCTTTCAAGCATAGCTGCCTTTTGATAACATAATCCATAGTGTCTTGAAAAGCACAGTAATTTTTTCATTCTGTTCAGTGATGTTCTGTCTAGCCCTTGCTCTGAGTTCCCAGGCATACCACTATACAAGGTTACACAACGACCCTAATTCTATTGCATGAACCCAAATTTTCCAGTCTTCACTTAGCATATTGCAAGAAGACTGAGTAAGGAGAGTGAGTATGAACTGTCTGGGTTAGAGAAATAAATATGTGATTCTTATGAGTAATAATCTGTACTCTTAAAGTAGAGAACAGTAAATACGGTATCAATATCTTAAATGGCATTGGGATTTTTTTCTGGGAGTTAAAAAGTTTTGCATAGTCATTGAAATACATGAACAGCCTATCTGGTGTAATGCTTCATGCTGTGTGATTTATTTGGGTGCATTGCCTGTTACATTTTGCGAAAGTATTGCCTTTTACTTTTTGTGTGTTCTGGTGAACAGTCAAATATCTAACCTCTTGTTGAGTACAGAACAGATATACATCAGGAGTTATACACTGAAATTCTAAACTTTCAACCATTTTCTTCCACTTTCAGAATGTGTACATAAAATTCTATTTTTGTAAACAGTTTTATCTTCTAGTAAGTATTTATTTGGCTCTTTTGTCTCAATTTGATTCAATTTTATGTACTAAAATTGTATCTATTGTACTCCACTTGCTGCTAAGCTTATCAAAAATTAGGAGTTGTTACACTGAATCATGATTTAAGTAGTTATTGTTCTACCATCAAACAGTGTGAAATTCTTTAGTGCGTGACAGAAGTAACACGCTGTCATGCATTAATTAGATGTTCTTCATCCTTCAGTCTTTTAGTCTTTTTGATGTGTACCCTTTCAAGTTGATGAATTTATGATTCCTCTTTAAAAAGGCAAAATGCATAATTCTGTTGTTCTTGAGCTTAGGACCTGTGTTTTCAACATTTTCAGTCTTTGGCAGAATGAGTACAGACCTCTGTCACAGATGTCATCCTTTGTCTCAGCAAGTATTTGCAGACCATCAAGCAGGCTTTTCAAAGTCACAATTTATTAATCAGAAGAATACAGTAGCTAGATTCCTTAGGAGAGAAAGACAAAGCTAAATGTACAAAAGGGTGTGTTCCCACATCATTTAGGATTACTTTCTGTCATTCTCCAAAGAGGCGCGCTCTAATCTTGCCTGATCTCACAATTGAACAGGCTAAACCGTTAAATTCCCTCTCTGGGAAAGCATCTTTACTCTCTGCCCCCTCTCTTACAATCCCATGTGACTAAGAGCTAAAGTAAAATTCTTCTTTTTTTGACAACCAGCATTTCTACATCCTGAATTTTTATTTCTTCTGTGAAATTTGGAGTTGACAAACTTAATTAATTCACCAGAATAGTCTGTTAATAAGTGATTGTAATATTTTGAATTATGTAGGTGTGCATATTACATATGTGCAATGTGCATACTATTGTTTAATAGCTTAAAATTCTATATAAATTAATATATCTTTGTTAAGTGTTACAAAGTGATTTTTCTAGCTTCTGCCAGTTTATGATCTTAAACTGTTCCAGTAAAACATTAAGTGATCGCTCCATATTTGATGTTCTACTTTCTGTGACTATCTATAGTTCCTGGAGTACTCTAAGGAATGACTTTTTAGAAAAGTTCACAGAACTTTGGGAGCACTGCATACACCAGTTATCCAAGCAATTCAGAATTTCAAAAGAGGTTGTTTCTTTCCTTTCTCTCTAGGTTAATGCATTGCATGTACCTCAGATCATTCAGGTTTACAGATCTCGCTTTTTGCTGTTCATCAATAGTGGCTGTTGTATCTGAATTCTACTAAGCTTCTGCATACAACAGCAGCATGGAGTTACAGCTCTCAGAGGTTAGGTATGTGTTGTTTAAATAAGCCCAAGCCACATTATTTATTTTGAAAAGACAGAACTTAAATTTCCTTGTTCCTTATTAAAAGGATTCATTTAATTTTTTGGGTCATTGTTAATGTGACAAAAAAAAAGTTTTTTTCTGTAGACTGGAAGAAGTAATTTTAAGAGTCCATAGCACCTCTTCTCAATAGTCTCCTGATACAAAAAAAAAGAAATTTACATATCCCTGTCCACAGAGCCAGTTGTCTCATGATAGGAAGGCAATCAGATTGACAAGGCTTGGTTTGCACTTGCTACATCAGTGCTGCCTGTTCCCAGTCATCTTTCTGTCCTTAAGATGTGGTTTCCAGGAAAATTGGTGCCATGATTTTCTTGGGGATTGAAGCCAGGCTTACTGCCTTCCATTGATATTCAGACTATGTATATGACAATGATGGAAATTACTTCAGTATAAAATAATGCAAAGAAAATGAGTTATGTTTTAGTGTCCACAGGAAAGTGAAAATTGAGCTGATATATTACAGCTTGGTCCGTAGGGGCTATTTTAGCTTAAAACCTAGGGGTTAAAATCAACAACTCCAAACACTTCTGCAATCCATTTCTGAAATGGTTTTTTAAAATATTTTTATAAGAGGTCTGCAGTCAGAACAGAAGTAAATATGGTGCATGCCTTTCAGTTTGTAGTACGAAGATCTTTTTGCATCCTTGTTTTGAAGATTTGGGACGGTAGGATGCTTTGTTTTGATTTGTTTTTTGCTGTTGGTATGCATTGAGTAAAATATCCTGAAATGGCTGAAAAGTCACAGAGTTTATGTTTGGATTAATAGATTTAATTTAGACTGCAGATACAGTTATGATTAATTCATTGTTGTCAATGTTGGATTTTTTTTTTTGAGAGAGACCTTTATAAAACACAACAAACCATTTTCTATCCATAGGTTAGCTTTGTTCTTAGTATGGACTTTCGGGGAAACTTAATAGTTGTAACATTTAAGATAATTTTGAAAGATCATTCTTTTCTGTATTTTCAATTTAATTTATAGTTCAGGGCAAAGCTTTGCTTACATTGTAGGGCAACAATTTAATACAAAGTAGTAAGCTTTGTACTTGTAAATGTTTATGATTTGTGCATACTTTTAGTTGTATCAAATAGCCAAGATGAAGAAGTAAATCATGCAATAGGATAAATTTTACTTGGGAAGTCATAGCCCTCTAAGTGCCATATGTTTCATGGAGCTTTATGTGTAGGAGTTTTATGTGTGAGTTTTATGGTAAGTTTGTTAGTTAATGATTTTCTTTGTATCAGTTAATTAAGTTTGTATTGAGTACAGCAATGTATACTGTACCAACTTAATGGTAACTATGGTTACCATAACCAGATCATAGACAAGTAACTCTATACCATTTATTTTTGTGACTCTGAAGGGAAAAGTATTTACCTGTATTAAATGTATTTTATATACAAAATATAAAATAAAATACTTTTTCTGCATGAGAGGTGACTCTGTCATCTTTCCTCCCACATGAGATCTTTTCAGTCCTTGGGACTTTCTTCCTCCAGGCATTTTCCTTATGGTTCTTTAGGTAACAAAAAAGTTAAACAATGAAATTTTATTTTCAAAACTTAAAGCAGAAATATATAAATTTATGTGTTACCATTTCCAGACAGCTTCTTTTTTTTAACTTACAGTTAGCATCACTACTTGAGTGGTTTTCCACCATACTCCCAAATTAAGGTTAAAATATTATTTCAGAGAGAAGAGATTTAACCACATTTTCTTAACTCTTAGAGAAAAAAAGGGTTGCTCAAGGAGTACAGTCTGTCTCCTTTTCATTTCCTTGAGGCCTCTGGTTGGCTTGGTTTTCTGTTGTGGTCATGCCATTCTATCTTTCTGCATTTTGTTGCAGTCTCATCCTTCATTCTCAAGAAATGTTGCCCAAGCAACTTAAGCACAAAGGTTCAACAGTAAAATTATCACAGGAGACCTCAAGCAGCCTGAGGCAAATGAAGACAGTAGGGAAAAAACTAAATACACCATGTTAAAATACAGGTTGGCCATGCTGAGAAGTGATACAGCATTCCACTGGGAAAACTTGTGAGGTTGGGCAACTTTGTTTCTAAATATCTCTAGGATTTACAAAAGATGAAGTATTTATTTGTTCACATACGTTTCTGGGCACTGTGTTTTGCGAGCACTTGCTATAAATACTAAAATACCAGTAGTGTAAAATGTTTTTTAAATGACCACTGACCAATCTCCCTTTTGCATCACTTCGGTACCATAGGGAAAGGATTTCCTTGATCCCCTATATGTCTATTACGTGGATGTACTGTATGGAAATTCAGTTAGGGAATAAAGATTGACATTTGATTATGAGAACAGTGAAGTTCAGAGCTATGTCCTCTGTCTATGTTTTTACTTTCATTTCAAGGGAGCTGCAATGAAAACCAGGAATGTACTTAAATGCATGACTGTAAATGGAATTGGCTGAGATTCCTGGTAGAAGGCCAGTTTTTGTACAGATTCTGTCTGGCTTGCTTTGCTATTTCCTGGTGGCACTGAAATGTAGCTGTTATGAAAGGTCTTGATTATAAAGGAATTAAAGATAATGTCATAGTACCTGTCAGCTGGATGTCCAAAAGCCTAGGCAGAATTAGAGTTTTTACCAGGAAACCAGCACCAACTGGAATTTTGCACTGATACATCTATGGTAGCCTTTATTTGCTACAAGATGAACTACAATGCTTGATGCATTATTTATGTCAGGGTATGATTAACAAACATTCATTTGATCATCGAAATACTCTTAAAATTTCAAAACATAAATAAATGAATTGCATAAAAAGTTGTATCACTCAGTGAGTCTTTCATTTGAGGCATAGGCAATATGAGTTGTGAGCTGTGATTCCTCTGCTGGATGAGCAAGGTAGCAAAGCAGTGATTTCTTCCACTGCTGTGCATGGTTGCAGCAGCTAAACACCTTTTGACACATGGAAATGGAAATTGGCATGTACTGCCTTTCCGCACATAGCAGATTAGCTAAACTGCAGGATTTAGTAATTTGCATGGCAGACAACCACCAGCCTCATCAGTGCAGGGACTAAATGTGCAGTAAGCATTGTGGGCAAAATGATGGAGCTTTTTCTCATGGCATCAAGATTTGCTCTGGAGAATAAAATTCTGTTGCCTTAATGTAAGTTTTTATAGGCAAGCATTTGTAAAGAAAAGCCTTTTCTATATATAAGCAATATTTAAGCTATACTGTAGGGAGTGTTATTAACATATATAACTTAAGGTTTCTATTTGTAATTGTAATAATGTATTGAAATCAGATGGCAGTGTATCGTCTATATTCAACAGTATTTTACAAATTGCAAGTGTTTGTGTCTAATTGCATGCTAATTTTAAAGTTCATTTCCACAAATCACTTTAAATGAAATATCAAAATAATTTTGGTGACTGTTAAAACTTCAGTGCATTCAGATGTTTATAATTTATCTGGATGATTTTCATCTTTCTCTTTTGTTTCTAATTCAATAGAGCAACATAAATAAAAGATAGAAAATACTTTTTAGGTTGCCTATTTTTGGTCTATCTTGTAGAATATTTTCTTCTCTCTCCAGAGCTTTGTCCATTCATTTTTTAAATAACTCAGGCAAATGAGAATAACACTGTAGCACCAACAACAGCAGAAGATTTTTTCCAAATCCACTAAGCTGATCTGTTACACCATATTTTTAACACCTGAATGTTAAAAATATGGTTTCATTGCTAATTTTATTTCTATTACATCTGCTTATTGCAGTTTTAAGTCTTATAAACTTCTAATTTTTTTTAAAAAATTAGGCTCCCCAGGAGTGAGTAGATAACTGTCAAAGCCACCTTAATAGCTTTTGGCTATAAAATAAATTAAAAGATAATACAGTATGTTCTTTTGTATAATTTATGTTTTATATAGATATTAATAGATAAATATGAATTATAGATGTATATTACATAACGTATACATGTAAAAATAAAAATATCATGGAAAGTTCTGTAAGAAGACTGCTTCTTGGTAATCCTTGGTTGACTGATTGATTTCTCCTCTTTCTAAAACCCTTAGAGAGATTGGAAATTTTGAATTCTAATTCTTGCACATTTAAGTGCTTTTGACATGAAAGAAAGAAAGAAAGAAAGAAAGAAAGAGAGAGAGAGAGAGAGAGAGAGAGAGAGAGAGAGAGAAAGAAAGAAAGAAAGAAAGAAAGAAAGAAATAAAGAAAGAAAGAAAGAAAGAAAGAAAGAAAGAAAGAAAGAAAGAGAAAGAAAGATGCAAAAATTACTTTTGCATGAATTCATGTGTGTCCATAATGCCCTGGTGTATGAAAGATATCAATCACAATTAATTGTAAAAGCTTTTTTGTCCAGGCTTCGCTGAAGGCTGACCAAATGCAGTGTCTTGTACATTTGCATTCTAGGTAATAACAGGAAGAAAACAGAAGGACAGTTAAACCTTACAGGTTTATTTTCAGTTAAATCGAAATACGACTTATTGATTAAGGAAGCACTCTACAGTGTAGTAGATGCATGTCATTAAAAAATATTTTTAATTGCACATAACTGTGTTCAATACACCAGATTTCCAAACAGTTGTATTTGGTAATATTGTTTCCAGACATAAAAATAACTTCAAATTAAATTAAGAGTAGGCCAATGATCTTATAGCAAAGATATTTTTATTTTTCTGATATAGCAACCTTAGACTTGAAGCTAACACCCACTTAGGAGCCTCTGGGTTCACAGGTTTTGCACAGCTGAACAGAGACCTTCCCTCTGACAGACATTTCTGATGCGTTTATATGTGTCAGTTTAATTTAATCAGTTTAAAATAAAGTGAGGTTAAATTACAATTTGCTCTGAGTGGTAGTGCACTATGGATGAAATTTGTCTGGTCTTCTCAACTATTCCAGCTGATCATCCAGAAGATGTTTCCCTTTCCTACAAACCTGGTCCTTTCAACTTCAATAGCCAAGTACCATTACAACCAAAAAAACCAGTTTTGCTTGATACAGTTCAAGGTGTAGGGATGATTTTCCAATTCCAGTTGGAGACATTATCTTTTGCAGAGTAGGGGCTGTACATCAGTTGATTTCCATTCCACAAACCTAGCGCTGGAAAAAGAAATATGGTATGTTGCTTTTGCCAAAATAAATGGGACTATAAAAAGGAGAAAAATAATTGGATGCCTTGTTAAATATTCAAAAAAAAGAGAGGTTCATATGTCAAAGCCAACATCTTCAAACTACTCTGGGTATTTTTGTGTATCCTTCTCTGCTTAATTTCAGTGTGTCAGGTTCTTCCCTTTGATTGCTGACTATGTTTTTAAGCCCAGCTGTCATTAGTGTTCAAGCACACTTTTGGCTATTCACTGCTGATTGTGCTACAGCTTCTCAAGTCACAGAATTCAAACTTAGTTTTGTAAGGGGTTTGCTGCATGTTTCCTCATTAAATTATTACCAAGCTTTTGAATAATAGCAGTGTATTCTGATTATTGTGAGCCAGTGCACAGAGGAAGAAAAGCTGTTGAGCAAAGCAAACATTTTCTTAGCTGAAACTTGTGGCTTAAAATGTTTTTCTCATGCAAGCAAGACATCTGTGTACTCAGTAAAAGAACTTGAGGATGAAATAGCCAGGCTCCTTGCTGCACTGTGTAATTCTTCATGTAAACTGGCCTGATTCCACAGGACTGCTTTGAAGAAGTATTTAAAAAAATGTTTCAGGGAAGATCAGAAAAATATTAGCTGATAAATCTATTGCCTGTATAAGGTGAGTTAATTATTATATGGAATGCAGTTAGTGAACATGTGAATAAATGCAATGTATCCAGGAAGTGTTGACACAGCTGTTAAGAGAGGTTGTACTTCAGTACTTTGGAGAAATCAGGAAGCAATAAAGAAGACCTGGTTGATACAGTCTGTTGGGATTTCCAAGAAGCATTTCCCACAAGGGAAGGTGATTTTACAAAGAGGAAAGAATCCGGAACTGCAGGATTCCTTGCCACAGGATGTTATGGATGTTATGTTCTGTGGGCTACAAGACTGATCAGATGAACTTACGAGAGTACAGAGGCATAAGCTCCAGTTTAGAAAATCCCTGGCCACATTTTTCATGTGAGGAAAGTGTTCTGGAAAAGTACTATTACATTTTCACTGGTTCTCATGGGCTTTCTTTATCTCCCACTGCTGAATGCTGATAGAAACTGCATAGTGTGTCTTTTCTGTAACCAGGAATGTTCTTGTAAGGATGCAGTTCCACACATGGAAATTTCCAGAAAATATGGTAATTGGAGTTTTCAAATGGCATAGCTTCTGTATTTGATAGATGAAGTGTAGTACTATATGACTTCAGTTTAACATATAACTTCAGTATAACACTGTTGTCAAAATATTTGGTTTTCCAGAGAGATGTCTGCTAATCTGGGGACAGATTTTGCCAGTGTGTTCTATTGGTCTTTAGTGGCACTTTCATGATAGTATTCTTTATTGATTTTCTTCTCTTTGTCAGTTTTACATGAAGCACTGAAAATAGCAAAATATGGTTGTAACTTTAAAACAGTGGCAAAATATTCAAATGAACTTACATTATTCTAATGTAGTGGAAGGCTTTCAGTATTTTTGCCCTACTTCAAGTCTATAACATTTTGTGTGGAGGTACAATGATCTATAATTACTATAGGTTTTCCTATTGAAAAATGTATTCAAAAAGTTTCTAACTATCCCTACTTTTTATTATAGTGATATTTCAAAAGGTGTGTAAAAATGTAGGAAGTTTCTTTTCTGCTATATATGTATTTATAGTTTGGAAAATTAGGATTTCTTTTCAAGAAATGTGCTGGAAAGAGACTAGGAAATTGGCATTGTCCTACAAATATCAGTGAAACCGTAAAGAAACTACTTAGGTGCTTTTATCATACATACAATATGTCAGTAACAAAATTCAGTTAATATTTTGGAAAGCTGCTGAAAGGAAGAAATTATGCATTACTTCCCCTTCCACAGCTTCTGAGAATGTTTCTGGCATCTTTTGGCTCATTTTGTTTGCTAATCAAGTCCACCTAGATATTTGTAAATAATCCAAATACCCTCACTGCTGTACACCAGCAATGCAGTTCTTTGCGGAACCACTGGAAGGTGTGGTGGGTTCTTTTTCTCTTCTTCTCGATCTCATTTACATGCTGATTAGCTAAGATCAATATCTTGTATATCAAGGGCTACCAGCTCTTTGAAATTCCTCCTTTTTTTTTTCTTCCCCTGACATTTGGGAATGTAGCATGAACAGAACAGCCCCATAGCTGCTGAAAAATCAACTCTTTAAAGATACACACGTTACTTGGAATAAGTCACTCCTTCATCTTCCTTTTCAACGGCTGCCTTATAACTGGAGTTAAAAACTGTGTGAACATCCTACCCCTTGATTATATACAGGTGGCTGACTTCTACACCAGAAACCTTGGCCTTTTTTCTTAGACTGAGATTTTAGCTGCTAGAATTTCTGTTAATAAATCCCAGCTTGACTTCCTGAGTCCATATGTCTGAAAAGTGCTACAGTCCATGGCAACCAGGGTGCCAGTGATTTTAATCTTTTGTGTCATTGTCATGCAATGACAAAACCGTCCCAGCTGGTCAGATTCCTTATCGTTTTCTCCTACATACCTTTTTTCAGCCCATTCAGAAATTCCAGATCCTCTTTCTTTTCCTTTAATAGAGGTTCAAATTTTTCTTTTAATTCCTTATGACTTTTTTAACTCTTTCTTTATTTTTTTACTGGAAAAGTGTATGTGAAGAAAAAGTGACAGTGAGACCCAGCATCATTCTTACATCACCAAAATGAACAATGAGAAAAAATTGAATTTTAGAATACAGCTATAGAATATATGGCATGAGATTTCCTGCAGGGTCTTCTAAAACTATGTCTTATTGACTCACAAAATGTCCTGTTAATCTCAATCCTGTCTTTGTAGTATTATTTTCCTGGAAAAAAAAGTTATTAGTAGTATAAAGTCACTTATTTTCTCTGAAAAGTGAGATAGGATTTTTTTTTATTTTGCATTTATTTCAATCTTATTAATCGAGTCTTGCTTCTTCTGGAAAAAGTAATTAAAAGAATTCTTATTGATTATGTCTGCTAATTGGTCTATTTATTTTGATTGGTAGAAAATATATAGGAAGATATGTTTATCTGTGTGTTGGTGTGTGTTTGCACCTGTATGTACTTCCATTTTGAAGAGACAGCTTTTACGTTATTGAGAATTATGAAATATAATATCATTTACAAAGTGCATGAGAACTGCTTCTCAAAACTCAATTTCAGCATTATTCCGTGTGTGCATGGAGCTGAGGTTGCCATCTGCAGAGCTGTGCATTTCATGCCTTTCATGTGTTTCCAGCTCTGATAGCCATTGGGAGATACAGCATGACAATAGAGACGGTGGATGTTGGATGGTGCAAAGAGATCACGGACCGTGGAGCCACCCAGATTGCTCAGCGCAGCAAGTCCCTCCGGTACTTGGGACTGATGAGATGTGATCAGGTAAGGAGCCTTTTCCTGAGCTGGTGCCTCATTCTGAGTGTGATAGTGTTCCTGTGTGTGTGAGGGAGGCAGCAGGATTTATGTTCTTCTGAACAAAATGTTCAGTAGTCACTACTCTCGCAACTGTTCTGGTGTGCTGTGTTCACATAGGCAGCTCAAAAGTCACACAGAGGGCTAGAAGGAGCATTATGAATGTTTGCTGATGTAGATTTTCAGAATACATCTGTAGGTTACACTCGCAGCCTGAGGTGCTCACAAGTTTTTTATAAAATCTGCCCTCTGACTGTTTTGAATACTTTTGTCTGAAAGTGGTTGGCATGTCGTGTTGTAAGCCTGACAGACTACTTTGTCTCTTAAAAAGAAAGGGAAAAAAATCTTAGTGTAACTTCAAGAGTGATACAGCAATTTTCTATATGTCTGTGCTCTTGATCATATATCATGGTTTTTAAAACAGAAGGACAAAGGTTTTAATGAAATCATAATGATAAAAAGAGAAAAACAGACTGAGTTTCTTACTATGTAGCTTTATACTCGGAGAATAGTAGGAATGTCTACAAGTTTTAGCACTTAATCATTAGAAGAAAAAAAGAAGAAGCCAGTCCATCTCCACTTCACCCTGTATATAGCCTTCAGAAATCACGTTCCTGTTTAGAAGAGAGATCAAGTCCCAGGAACACAGCAGAATAGCTAAAGGAAAAATCATTAGAGGTCCAGAGTCTCTGACCTTAAGTCTTCACATAACCCTGCAGGGATTGTTTCTTTTCCAGCCATCATCAACAAAATGTCTGGCTTGTGATGCCCATCATAAGCAGCTCTCAGGCTTGTGGATTTCTGGTTGGATACTCTCTATGGAAAAACAGGTTTTAGTCTAAGGAACTTTATGCTCCAAACCATTATCTTGCATACTTCACAGTGCACTATAGAAGACAGTGACAAAACACAGTATTTCAAATGGCAAGGAATAATAATGTCCAGGTCAGTGGTAAAATTAGAAGTAGCATTTTGCAAAGCCAGCCGTAGGCATTTTCCAGTTTGCAAGGAGGTTGAGCACTTTGGAAGAATTGCTCTGTCTATCAAAGCTGAGTCCACTTAATCTCCTAAACATTAGTGTTTTATGAGAGCCAACAGACAAAAAGAGTGTGTGAATCTCTTTGATGGATTGTGCTAAGATTATGTACTTACAGAATGTTAAAAGGGTAACTTGACCTTGGGAATTAGACCTGACCCAGAACCATCTAACCACTTCTGCACGTGTATTTATTTTTTGAATTTAGCTAATGTTGAACAATCAACAAGGATCTAATAAGTGCAATAATTTTGTCCTGTCTTTAACTGCTACAGAAAATCAATGATCTTGATGTTGAAAACAAGCTCTACTCTCTCATAAGTTAAACTATATGTCATTTTCATAGACATGTACTACAGTCTGTATTCCTTTAATTACTGGTAAACGCTTTTCTCGGTTTTTAGAGGAGTATACAACATCTTTTGTATTAAAAAAAGTCAGCTTCTAAAAGGGAAAAAAAATATTACTTAAGAAAGCTTCAGGGAAGATATAAAAGCACTGTTGACTGTGTGCCTTGCGAGTGTGTGTGTGAATCTTCAAGTATCCAAAGTATGGTAGATAAAAGATGTTAGAGAAATTTGTAAAAATTGTTACAGTGAACAGTGTAGTAGCGGGACTACCACTGGGAATTATTTTCTTGTTTGCAAAGCCTTGATGGGAAGAATAGCTCCACAGACAGAATGAAGTAAGTATCCTTAACTTAAGGGATTTTTGGCAGCTAGAAGATGCCAACTCCCTTTTTCCTCTGCAAATGAACAGAGAAATTACTGAACAAAATTGCATTCTCAACTGTCTCTCCCCAGTATCATGCAGAACTCATTTTTTCCAGTGGCTGCTCTATTAAATTAAAAATGTCAGTGTCCAGCACATCATTAAAGAGAATTCTTGGGTGGTGCTGAAGGGTTTATTTACACTCCCGGTTGGCCAAAATTCCTATCTTTCTACTGTTGTCAGCTTGCAGTGAAAAGAAGGTTTGAAGATTTGTCCCATCTAACCAGGCTTCCTTTTCTGAGGTACTGACTGTTATGCTCATACCAGGTAGCTTTTATGCCTAAGAATTCCCAGGCATTTGGAAGGGAAGTACTTAAACACAGTTACATAAGGAACATATGTAAGTAGACTTAAAATGGGTACCACTAAAACACTCTTTATGAGCCAGGCATTTTGGAATTTCTTTGATATGCACTTGACATAAATTAGAGGCGTCAAGGGTCCTCCCCAGAAAGATCAAGAGAGGCTGTGAGACTGGGTAAAGACAGTCTCTGTTTTATGCCATTGATTATCCAAGTGCCTCCAGGCAGTGTGTTTCAGTAGATGCAAAGCATTATTGATCCACACCATGAAAATAATCAAATTATTCATTTTTCATCAAACTGCTATTGCCTTTCTTTTTATTATTTTTCCTACCATCTTACATGCACACCACAGGAGCAATATGGTCTTTGCCTTAAAATAGATGGCATTGTGTTGAGAAATGTAATTTAAAAATGCTGACTTTACTATGAGGTCATCATAATGAGAGCATATATTTTAGTTGGAACTTTTCTGTATCAGATGGGATACATCTAAGAGACATCAGACCTCCTGAAGTGTGAAAGTGATCTAGTATAGTCTCTAAATGTTTTTAAATACCTACATTCTGGACAACAGAATTCCCCACTTGTCTGCATTCCAACATGAACAGGTACTTGAAGCAGCTAGGCCCCTTCTCCCTTCTGATCTCTCTCACAGGACAGGTTATCGACTGTGCAAATAAATTTTTGTGTCCATGGGTATGCGTGCATCTGTGCAGGCACAAGGCAGCCCTCAGGACTGCTCAAGTCACGTGTTCCATAGTAAGAAAATGTTGCTATTCTGAGTCTCCATTTCTTTTGAAAGCAGTAACAGATAAAATCAGTATATATTTAAGGCCTAAGCAGGGCATTTTAGAGGTTTGTAATTGGAAAAGGCAGGAATGAGAAGGCATTTCTGTTTTGCATTCTGGTGTTCTGCCTGTGTTTGCGCTGTGCCGCGCTTCCAGGGGCAGCGAGCCAGGCTTTGTTCCTTCTTGTCAGCTCTTCACAGTGCTCTGGGATCCGGGTGCAACCACAAACTCGCCATTCCTCTGCACAGAGGAGTGCTGTGCTGCTGGGGGCTGCAGCCCAAGGTTATGTTTTAGGACTTGATGAGGCTGTGTTGGAGCGCGTGGCGGGTTGGTGCTGCTCAGGGGCCGAGCAGCTCCTAGTTTGGAAAACACCAAGAAAAGCATAACAAGGGGTTATATTAAATTCACTTCAGGTTAGTTCCCCACAGCAGAATGAAAACATGAGTGTTCATTCTTCCAACCAAATTTTAATTGTAGCTCTGTATTTTTTATCACAGCTTAGGAAAGGGGATATTTTAAAGATAATTGAACCTTTCCTTTAATTACTTTAAGTATCTTGAGAAAGGTGTGGGCAGTTACAGGATGCTTTCTTTCCTCCCACAAACACTGGCATCAGAATTCCTAAGAGCTTTTCTTGCATCCTAAGGGCATAAAATGATGCCTGCGTCAAAATAACAGATTTAAATGCACATTTCAAGTTTTTCTTTCTGAACACAGTGTACTGTACATCCCTATCATTAAACTGACCTAGATCCTATTTACTACTTCTAGTTAATTAATTGATTAATTAATTAGGTATATTTTGTATTTCATATTTTAAAAAATGGAGGAAAAGGGTGATGTTCTCCATACTATTTATTTCTAGAAATCATTTGAAAGATGTCTTTATAGCACTTCTTTTTTGTGCTTTCACAAGAAGTGAAACAGTTTTACATAGTGGCAGCTTGAAATCTTTACCCGTGGGGAAAATGGCTGGGTATCAACTAGGAAATAGGGACTAAAAATTTGTTGTTTCTTTTTTTTTCTGGGTGATAGCTTAACTGGTTGAACAATGTGTCACAATAATCTTCCTGCAACTTTTCTCACAACAATTTTCATATTTCAATATCCTTTTCCTATAACTGTGGTGCAATTTGTAGCAGTTATCAACAGTGCTCCCGCGTAAATGCAGGGGACATTTCTTGGGAAAATAGGCAGAAAAATGACACTGAAAAACAGAGGCCACAAAATTCAATATTCACCACTATGTGTGAATGAAATGAAATGAAGAGAGTCCAACAAAGCTGGCTGTGAAAGGATACACAACTTAGTTAATAAATCATGTTGGCCCTTATTCCTTGCTTTTTTTCCCTTGCTTTTTTTCTTTCCATTTTTTGAGATGAATTTCTCAGAAAAGACATGGTTGCTTTTCATGAAAATACTTCTGGAAGCTTGTAGCTTATTCCAGATGACTTTCTCAGATAAATTGTAGCATATATTTCCTATTCTAGTTTTGCTGAAATATTAGAGCACAGAAGTTGATGGTCAGTACAACTGACAAAATGACAAACTATTTTATGTTCCCTGAGGAAAAAAGATAGATGATCCCTGAAAATAAAAAATGGTCAGTTAAGAAATCATTTGCATCTTAAGTAAGAGTAAGATTTTTAGACTATATGTGGATTTTTAATATAATTTATCACTTTGTCCTTCTACAAAACCTGTTTTACAAATATTTGTAAATACATATTCAGTGAAGACCACAAATCATTAGCAGAGTTAGGAATGCAGCTCCTGTTTAAGTGAAACATTTTAACCCATCACTCACAAGCTTTTAATTTACATAGCTAGTCTGCAACTGAAGGTAAGTGAAAAAGAGCATTAGCTCTTTTATATATCCTAGGTTCTAGAGATAAATCTTTCAATTTCCAATACATTTTTGAGCTTAAGGCGGCTTAATCAATGACAGAATATTGAGAATACAGAGCCATGGTTTGTTTTAATGTAATTATCACAGCAATTTGCCTTCCACTTTCAGAAAATGCTATCATTAGCCTGATCAGAAAACCTGGCAAATTGCTACCATTTCTTCTTTTATATTACAAGGGATTCATTTTGAGATTTGAAATTATGGTTTTGTGATTTGAAGAGGAATGAAAATATCCAATCCTTCTCTTTAAGAAAAATTCTGTAGCCTTTTTTTTTTCTTAAATTACTATAATTTGTTCAAGTACGTTGCTGCATATTAAAAAGGAATTGCTGTATTTTTTAAAGTTTTATGTGTATAATGTAGGAGCTGCAATTGATACATCTCTCTATGAATAATGAAGATTTTAGATTCATGAGATCTGTGAATCTCATTAGAAGGAAACCACAGCTATCCCACAACAAAAGAAGAATAGCATTTATTTCACTTTGGTTTTCAATACAACAATTTTAAAAGTCTGAACAATACTACTTTTGGTTTTTTCCCCCTAGCTAACTAGGATAACAGATCCATTATGTGTGTAAATGAAAGCATCTGCTAAAACACACACACACAAAAAAAGGGTTTTTATACAAGCTAAAGATTTTGCTCTTCTAGTTTAACTGTTTCTTTGCTAAAAGATTTTTATTCTCCAAGCTGATTCCTCTGCAGCAGTTCTATGGCACTCGGCTGAAGATGGAATTTTCCAGAAGTAATGAAATTGTCCTTGTTTCTAAAAAGCACCCACCTGAACCATGTAATTCTCTAAGAGAAAGGTGGACCCTCAGATGATGATCAACAGTTCAAAAACATGATAAGGCCAGCTCTTAAGGAAGAATGCAGTGTGAACTGGTCAGCATCTTTATGAATAAAAAAATCAAAAAGGGAGAAGTTTATTTAGAAACACTGCTCCCTGGAACTTCCAGTTATTTTTGCCAGCTGGCAACTTTTGAGAAAGACTTCTCTGTTAGATTTACATGCCATCGTTTTGACAGATATTACAGTAATGTGCTCAAATTATTGTTAATGTAGTCAAATAGGAAGGAAAATATTCAGTGTTATTAATTCAACAGGCAGAAAGTAATCTGAAAGAATATTTATCACTATATAAATTGCCACTGTCATTTCACTGCATCTGGGTCTTTATTAACTGCAATTTTTAGAAGAAAAAAGTTTTTGAAATGTGTGTAATACTGGTAATATTTTTACCTGGAAATATTCTATAGGTGGAGTCTAGAAGTTCATCTGATGAAATGGGCAGAATTAGCAAACCAAATAATCTGCCAGCCTGAAGGGCTCCTTTAAAATGGTTTCTCTGCTTTAATAGAAAAATAAACCCTCACAATATGCAAAGAGAATTGAGAGTGAAACCTTTGTTACTTACACAACTTCAATAAAAAATAGTGTGTTGCAAAAAACTCTGCATCCTCACAGAGATCTGAAATGGGTGTTGCTAGTTTGCAGTAGACTTGGAGTTCGGGGCAATAGCATTCACATGAGAAAACTACCACAACAATGAATTCCATTCCTTTCAGGTGAGATTTAAACAAGAACTGTAAAGTAGATACACTCCACACTCCACAGGTAACCTTGCCACACTTCCTGAAATCCTTCCGAAGTGCTACCGAGGTTAGAAGACATGTGCATTCCATTTATTTCCATTCACACAGCAGAAAAGATTGCAGATATTTCTGTTTACCTACTCCTTTACCTTTACAAATATAAACAGGTAATTAATTTCTAGGATTTAAGGCAATTTAGTTTTCAAATGTCATTATAATAACACTGTACAGACTGTACTTGCTGATTTCATTACTTATGAGTCTACAAATACAGTGCTTTTGTGTGTGTGCAAATGTGATTGTTTTTCTTCCTTTTTTTCAATAACATCATCCTCTAAGTCAAAACACATTCTTTTCTCAAGTCGTAAGGGACTTTATTTGGACTATAGGATATTGTGCTAATATTGGTAGTGCTGTTGTTTTGTTAAAGTCCTAAACAAGGGTTCTGCCCCTGGGCATAAGGGCAACTTAAACTCTGTGGAATATGTCTGCCTTAGCTGATCAACTGCACTTCACACAAAACGTTTCCAGAAATCTTAAATTTTGTTATGGCTACAGGCAACAGTTATAATTGGGCCACCTGAGAATATAATTCATTCAACTATTAGCAGGAAAAAATATCAAAGTACACTTTTTATAAGACACTCACTTGAGGAAGCAAAATACAACTTAGAGAAGAGAAAGACTGTGTGAAAATGTTTTGCTTATAACACTAAGTGTGTATATATTGGATTTTTTGAGAAATTGGAACATAAAGAGTTTTCCATATCCATCATTATGGATATACACAATGTCTATAAAGTCATTGGCTTTCAAGCAATACTTCTCTACATGTATTGAGCCAGATGCACATACAAATTCCAGTAGCTCTAATGCTGAAATACCACTCCTTAAGTAAAATGCCAACAGTATTGTAGGAAAGCCCTTTGGAGACAAATCCATTTGCATTTCTTCTGTGTGAAGTTGATTTTGCAAATGTTTATATGTAGAAATGTTATGGTAATACTTGTGCCATTTTTCTAACCTAACTATCTGTATGGCAGCCCTAAAATCTTTTCGTCTGAATGCTATCTCTCACCTGCTAATATTTCCCTAAAATTCTTAGCAAGTACTAGATTTCTGAGATTAGGCTGGCAGTTCTATGTATTATTAATGCCTTTCTGTGCAGATATTGCTGACTCAGGGTATTATAATTCGGTCTGTTATTTTTTATTAATGACTGATCTATAGAGTTGTGTAATTGTAGATACCAGCCTGTGTTGTCCTCAGAAATCAGCCAGCCCATGCCCCTTCCAAGGGCTAGGTTAGATACTATGCAGATATTATTTTAGCTGTCATCCTGAATAGTGTTCTGAGGGACTCAAGCAGGTTTTGGTACAAAGTTCTAGTAATGCACTTTTGCACTAATCCAGTTTTGCAAGCCTTAGCTTTTTTATTTGTAACTGCTTAGTGGTTTCAGTTATTAACTTGGAATGGAGATAATTTTTTCTTTTCAATTATCAAGTCAGTTTGTCATTAAATTGAAGTCATTAAGATGTGAAGATTTTTAGGTTTTGTTGTTGAAAAGGACCTATCAAACTCTTTAGATTAATGCTGAATACTCATACACTGCATAAAACTTGCAGTTTAAGTGATGACTCTACTCTTGCTTTTCAGTACTGCTCTAGATAACACAGACATTCTTGGCAAATTTTAATGGCTTTAGAGTCTGATCCTGATGCACCTGTAGGAGTTTTGGAGATCAGTACTAAATCTTACAATTCTTGGCAATTTAGTGAAAGACTATCCAATCCCAGAGAAGATTTCCAGGACACGATATCAACTAAAGACAAGCTAAGGAAAAGTAACTAGAAAAGTCTTGTTTAGGAAAAGCCCTCTTTTTCTATTCCTGAGCAGTGAATGGAGGTGTCAGTCTCATTAAAAAGAAATGCCTGGTTTGGCTGATGGTTTCAAAAGTAATCTCTAATTTACCTTAACAAAATTAGGAAAACTGGAATTCATCCTTTGAATTTAATAAGATCTGCTGTAGGAGCATAACAAAAACACTAGGTTAAAAAAAATCCTGGCCCTTTGGAATAATTTTATATCTTTAGAAATTCCTAATTTTATAATCTGGAGATTAAAGAAAACAGTGCTGAAATTATCATTAAACCAAATGACACAGCAAATTTAAATTAAAAAAAATAAAATTACCTAATAACTATTCTTGCTTGAATTTTGGATTTTTCATGAAGACTTGTGGAAAGTGACATGACATAACATAAATTTCTGAAGATATTCTGTGTGAGACAAGTGATATTTCAAATCAGTAAATGCTGGCAATAGGACTAGATGAGTGAATATAACATGCTAGATCAAAATATGAATGAATATTTTGTTGTGAGTAGCTTTCAGTTTACTCTGAGCCTGAAAAAATCAGCTCATAAGTGTTGGTTACTTTATTCTAGGAAAAATATTCACAGAATGGTGGCAGTTTTCCGGCTTTCTGGTATGGGCAGACCATTTTACCTAAAGGAGAGTAAGAGTGTTGAGCACTGATTTCCCATTTTTCTCAGTATTTCGGCCACATTTTGTGAGTACGTAGCAGAGTGATGGTGAAAGTTCTCCAAAGAGGCACTCACAAAACCCTTTTGCCAGTGTACGATTCCACAGGGACTCAAAGGGTGTTTTTGTTCTTCTTTCGAAGATGAACTCCTAATTATCACATGAGAAATGTTCTCTAGCACGGATAATATTTGAATACTGTCGGCACAACCACACTATCATTAGGCGAAGAAGAAGTTAAGGAAGTCCTACCCTAGATAACATTTGTCACAAAGTCAAGTGCATTATTCTGGGAAATAGGCAGTATGTGTTCAAATGTCTTTAAGCAAAATGTATTCAAAATTATGACGTCTAGGTCATAATCTAGGCTCTAATTGAGTTAAAGGGAGATGATACCACTTAGTCTGCCATTTTCTGTAACCCATCTTCTCCTTTGTTTTGTTTTTTCAATCTGTTCCTTGGCCTGAAATAAATAGTTATTTCAGGAAGAAAAAATAATTTTCAAACCAGTCTTTTTTATTATTTTGGTTTTTTGTTTGATGACCACGATTTACAAAACCTATTACTTTCATTCTTAATGATATGGGCTGCATTCTCTCATTATGTGTTAAAATATAATTGAAGAGCTATTCAAATTCAGATGAATGATTATATATTAGATAATCTGCATAGTTTATCTGCAGACTGTATTCTTTCTTTTGACAACTCAAAAGATGAAGATTAATGAAAGTTCTGTGAAAGAAAAATATAGCATTTTACAGCATATGAAGATGTGGAGATTTTTAGTTTTCATTCATTGAACAAGAATGTTTAAGCTCAGTAGGGAAAATTGTTCTGTTTGTGTAATGAAATTATTTTGGGAATGGCATTCAGTACTTTCGTTTTATCACCAGCCAGGCTGATCTTAGCAAAGAGACTGAAGCTTGTGTTCTAATGGCTGGGCATAAGACTTCTTTCATCTTAATCCTACCACTAGGGAAATGATGACAAGGATCCCCACAAAGTTGACTTAGATATTACTTTCCACATTCATTAATAAAGAATAAAATTTTATTTCCTTTTTTCCTGTTTTTCAGATAGTGCAGTTATTAGCGCAGTAGTATGGAGAGTTTTAAATACTAAAAGTTTTTCATTGTTTTTGTGTCTGACCTGACTTTTCTCATGGCAAAGAAAAGGTATCAAAATCTTTAGAAAGGGAATACTTCTTTTCTCATGTCTGGATCCAGGTTGATTGTCCCACTGCCAGTTTTTTTCTCCTCCTTCTGTTGTGTAATCTTACATTGAATTTAGTTTGGCATAATTTTTAAGTCCTTGCTTTTTACTCTCAGGATTAAGAATATTTGTATTTAACTTAAAATTATATATTCGATCATTTATCATGAAGCTTGGTAAGGTATTTTTTTCCTTTATCATGAGAGTAAACTCAGTTTTTCAGACTCAAAGTAATTTCTTTCTGTATATGTTATGGTTCCAAATACGTCCGTAGGATTTGTCATTACTTTACTGTTTAACAACAAGTCATAACACAAGTTGTTGCCAAGGATCAAAATAATAATTTAAAATATTTGCTTAATGCTCCAGTAAAAAATGGAGAAAAGTTTCTACTCTTCAGGCTTTGGTCATAAAACAGCTGTTTTTGTCAGTGGCATTTCTGCAATGGTTTTATCTGCCTTCTTCATACTCATGTTTATTTTGTAACTGTATTTGGCACTTGACGCCAAAAGCTTCCTTCTTCTGTTTAGTAAAGTATTAATAGCAAATAGCAAAAAATTTTATCTAGTAATAATTGTATCAGAAAAAAACTAGGACAAACAGTTAGAGGTGTTTTACCATAGATTTCTTCATAGGTTTTTAAGACTAAAAGGTTCCATTGTAACATCTTCTGTCTTCCTAAGTGTCATGGGCCATGCCTAAATTAGCCTGTTAGTAAATATATCAGCTTAAAGCTAGCTAGGCTGTACCTTGGGTACATGTCCTGAGTCCAATACATCTGGGCATGGAGAGCATTTACTACCTTCCTGTGAGTGAGCATCATCTTTGTAATGAATTCGCCTAGTTTGTTTCTTATAACGGAGAATATGCATAAAACACTGGCTCTAAAACAATGATATCCACGCTGTTCTAACAAATAATGCCCAACAGGTAAGTGCTAAATCATAATAACTTCTATGTACTAGCAAAATTTGCAGCTATCTAGGATAAATAATGCATCTTCTTCAAGCTTCCCATTAAGAAAGAGCAAAATAAGTCACTGTCAGTTGTAACCCTCTTTGTTGTGGCTGAGTTAACAATTAAGAGGCGTTTCTGGTAGCCTGGTTGATTCTGCCATGGATCTCTGCAGCATAACTCTAATGAGAAGAGACTTTTGGTTATTTTTTGGATAGCCATAAAGTAGCAAATTACTGCTACTTTGGGGATTCTTGCCTTCCAAGCAATATTTCTGTGAATTGTAGCTTACAATTTGTGAGTATGTATTCAGCTGTAAATATCAAATATTATGGGGGACTTTTGCTATCTCTGATTTCATTTTGCTTTTTCAAAGTCACTTCTTGTTTTTCAGCACTGAAAGATGTTACTGTAACATAGCAATTTGCCAGAGAAGTACAGTTTGTGCTGTGAAGTTAAACCAGTTTTCTATCCAAGTCAGTCTCAGCTAGATGAAACTTCCAATGAAGATTGAGTATTTCTATTATCAAAGTAGAAGAACTGGATATTAAACCTTTCATTTATCCTTGTCATTGCGTGCAATCACTGTTCAGAAGGAAGCTCTCCTTGTTATCTTTTAAGGACAAAAATATTATTAGATACTGTGGTTAAAGTGCTTTAAAAATATTTTTCACAAGACAGATCTTTGTAATAGTAGTAAACGTTTTTCAATCTTGAGAACGGAACACTGAAGGAAGAAAATCAAACAATGCCATCAGTTGTGCATGCTACTGATGTAGGTGTTTCAGTAACTGTAGTATCAATGCATTTTAAAATGCCCAGTTGTTCAGCAAAGATTTCAAAGAGAGCCAACTAGAAGTCATGGTTCTTAGGTTAATCTTTTATTTGTCTAAAGGCTGAAAAAAGCTATTTACCTGTGTGATATGAACTGTAATTGTCTTTAAAATAATTGACAAATTAATCCCCTCACAGCACTGGAGTTGTAAGGGTGTTATGTTTAGCTGGATTTGTCTGATTACCTTGTTTTATGAAGAATAAAAGTGCTAACATTGATGGCTCACATTTAAGAGAGACATCCCAGACCCAACAATCTTGTATGTTTTAATTATTGGTACCAATTCTGCAGTGTTATCCTCACAAAAGAAGGCTAAAATAAAATCTTATGCCAGTGATGTATGTGAAGACATGCAGGACTTTTACCTTTTGGAAAAAGGGACATAAAGGAGTAATTGATCTACCTGCAGCGTAGAATAGTTCATATTTTTTCCCCATCTTTAGTCATGTTATTGATAACTTTTCATTTCAGGCCTGTTGATAGCAACCATACAGTGCAAGTTCATTTCAGTAAAGTTAATTGTGGAGTTACTACTTAGCATTTTTAAATGTCTCCCCAACTGTACCATAAATTAATTAATAGATGCAATCTATTTTCATTTGCCAAAGCCAAAAAAATCTCACATTTTTAAATGTATGTCTGCTTGAGCAACTTTCAGTAGATAGGTTCTATTTCAAGTTAGAAATCTGTTACTCTGGGCAGCATTTTGTTTAATCAGGATGATAAAACTTCTTCCTTTACAATGAAATCATAGTGGGGTTTGATTTTGGTTTTTTTCATTCTGGTTACAGAATGTAACCAGACATTACATTCTGTATATTTATTTTGTGATAAATGCGCCCAAACCTGTAGTAACAATGAGGAGCCCCATCCTGGAAGTCCGCCCAGGAGTCCAAAGCTTTTCCATTCTTCTAGCTTGCCTATTGTTGCCCTTTCCATTCACTTCCTGCACATCACAGGTTCTGTTCTTCTGTTGCAGGTGAACGAGGCCACAGTGGAGCAGCTGGTGCAGCAATATCCACATATAACCTTCAGTACTGTGCTGCAGGATTGCAAGAGAACGCTGGAGCGGGCTTATCAAATGGGCTGGACACCCAACATGTCTTCTGGCTCCTAACTCTCTGTACCAACATGTTCCACTCTGCTGCATTCGGTAGATCTAATGGGGATTGCAGAAGGGTTTATAACCTTTCATATGATGCAATATAGTTGTGAGTTTACAGAGGTTACAGTAAAATGGCAAAAGCTGTACACTGACTTTAATGTACTGTACAACTAAGTACAAATATTGAAGCAAAACTTTAGAAATGCATTGTGGTTTTGTTTGCATAAAAGTGATAAAAGCCTTTGACAAATTTCTTGAAGTGGATTCCTACTAGTTCTCTGGATAGTTTGAGTTATAGATGTTAAGCTTGCTTTCCTCTGTTTACTTTGCCTTGGTCATGTGTGTTTCCTTTGATCTGTAAATGGTAACTCAGTGCTAGCACCAGTGCAGTTGATCAACAGAGGCATGTGTTGAAACTGGGAACTAAACTTGATGCTTTTTATTTACTAAAGCTATGCCAGAGGTTTTAAGATACAGAGTAATAAGTAAATCTACAGTGAATTACCATTTTCTTATCAACATCTTCCTTTTTTTTCTTTAAATATAGGAAGCTGTAGTGATATTAAAATCTTTCCACCTTGACATTTTAATAATGAATAACACTGCTTACCCTAACAATACTAGCGAGCTACACTTCATGAAGACAAAGAATAGCTGAATACAACAACGATCAGAAATAAGTTGGTGATGGTGTTTATATTTGGCTGAAAAGATTTTATGTCTATTTTATATTAACTTGAATCCTCTTGACTATGCTGTTCTGTTGATAAATTGAAAAATTCAGATGAATGGGTATAAGCCAATAGCAGGATCCCTCTCATTTCCTGTGTGGTTTAATTTTAGAATGGATCTTCCAATGCAAATAGTGATTACCTTGAGAAGGCCATCTAAACATGAGTCCCATCGTGGATATCTTTGGTAGCATCAGATGCTTCTTAATGTGTGTGCAAGGAGATATCCAAATTAAACACATAATATGATTCATTTTCTTTGTGGGACTGTTATGGTTTAACTCCAAACAGCAACCAAGTACCACACAGCATCTCTCTTATGCAGTCTCACACATTGCATTTTAAGGAGTTAAATTTTAGCAGGGAATTGTGAAAAATACAGACATTGCAGCTTCAATTTGGAGTTGCCTTAACTTTTAGAATTTTACCATTCTAAGAATGTTGTCAGGTATGTAACACTGGATATTTGTTTTCAAAAGGTTTTACATTTAAAAGCATTTAAATCCAAACTATGAAATGCTTAAGCTTCAGCTTAAAAGTTGCCATTATTGTCAAAATGTTTTGCTAATCCAGAAGGCCTAATGCAGCATAACATAGAAGCTTGTTTAGTATGGCTGTGTAACCCTGTAAACCTATTTGTTGATTTCCATGGCATAATTTTTTACAACAGAAACATCAGCTCACATTACTTCCAGTGAGAATCTTGAATGTTTTCTTATTAGACTTTTCAAAATGGGGATGAACTAATTTCTCTGGAAAAAAATATATCGTAAAGATTTTGTTTAAAATAAGTGGTAAATACTTGTGAACATGTGGAATGCTATGCTGTTTACTTACTCCTAAATGGTAATAATATTTTAAGAATAAAGCCAGTGAATTTTTTTGCAGATATAGTACAGAATCTTAGTCAATTTTCTTTTAATGTCTCTTTATGAGTGCATTAAAACTATTCACACAATTTGTAAGTTTCTATTTTTTTGTGAAACCTTTGATCTTGCAATAAAGTTTAATAAAATAAGAAAGATGTGATGTTTTCTGTTTATCTGTGCTTCTAACTGTACTTAGAGTGTACTAACAGAGAGTCTGAAATCGCCATTGTTGAATAGATAGAACTCACCTGGACATGATCCTTAATAAACTAGCCCTGCTGTGACTGACAGAGTTTAATTAGATGACATCCATAGATCTTTTTCCATCTAAAATGTATTGTAACTCTACAGATTTTTAAAATAATATGGGTCTGGTTGGTTCTCTATTCACTTCAGTCATATAAGTCACTTCCAGTAGTTTTGCCTTTTAATGACTACTCATCTCTCAGTTTTATGAACATACTGATCTATAGATCTCACCATGACTAGTTAATTTTTGTTTTATGTGGTATAAGAACTCTAGATAGAAATATGTTTTTCTAATTGCAGTGTTGACACAGATAGTTCCTTGATTTCCTTATATTAATAGTTTCCAAAGTAGTTTTAGAGGAATAAATAGTACTGCATACTCATCTTTGACATGTCATGCAGGGAAAATATCATTATGGTGGCAGAAAAGCTACTGCCTCTTGTAAAAATAAAAATTATCCCTGTTTTCTCATATGCAAAACTTAGAGTGAACTGAAAAACTCATAGGTGGCTTCTGGATTCCCTAGGTCCAAAAGGCCTATTTTACTAGAAAAAATATGTAAATATGTCCTTTTCTCCATCAAATTCTTTGTGGGAACCTGTTGTTAAGATAGGGTAACCTGTGGCTCAGCACTTTCTCATCAGAAACATTTCTAGGATGGGCTTGTTCAGCCTGCAGGAAGGACTCAGACAAACTCTTAAATGTTTTCTGAATTCAGGGGTAGGTGGTTGTAGGAGAGAGACAGATAATGTTTCTTTTCAGTCATTCACTCTTTAAATCCAGGTGTAATTAAGGCTTAAAGCAAACTCAGATAGTTTGCCTGGTGGTCATTCCACCCGTCTCTCACCACCTCAAGGGTATGTGGAGGGGACTGTTCCTGTGCAATTTGTCTCACCAGAGGGAATGGCTGCTGTGATGTTTCTCATGCAGGTCCAAAGTCACTTTGCCCAGGCTCCCAGATTAGTGGGAAATCTAGTGAAATGCCAAATCCTAGATGACACATCTCCCTTGTTATCAGGTGCTCTGTGCAGTACTAGGCATATTCTAGTAGTCTTTGAACAGGGACAAAGTATATTTCTCTCAAAAATACCAAAACTGTGTAGTTGAGCGAGTTATGCCCCATCAGATGGGGTGAGTATCTTCAGGCTTACATGTGAATGTCCTAATACCCCAGGTGGGAGTTTTACACCTGAGCCAGTTGTGCAAAGGAGGACATGGGCATGGTAGAAAGTTTATCACACCTTGCATGATCTGCTTCTTATGAGCCTTCTCTGTTGCCTGGCTCAAAACCCAGCTTGCTGCCAAACAAAGGTTGGTTTGTTGTGGCCATCCTCCACTGGTGGTCATCCTCCACTCGCTCGCCCTCTCTGCACCTTGGCTGTTCTTAGGCCAAGAGATCAGAGATTTTGCCACCACACATCTGAAAGCTCACCTCCCCACTTTGGTTGGGGGTGTAATTCTGCCCCCAGCAAATTTTTTTTGCTGCTTTTGCCAGTGGCTGATTGAGTCACTAACCTCTAACATTTTGGTCTCTCACACTCCCCTGCAAGGGATGCACCTGTTGGAGCAAGTCCAGAGGAGGCCACCAGGATGATGAGAAGCATGGAGCAGCTCTACTTTGAGGAAAGGCTGAGAGAATTGGGATGGCTCAATCAGAAGAATAGAAAGTTTCAGGATGAGGTAGCTCTGGCCTTCCAGTACCTGAAGGCAGCCCACAAAAAAGATGGAGAATAATTTCTACATGGTCATGTAATGACAGGTCAAGGGAAATTATTTCCAACTGAGGGACAGTAGGTTGAGATTAGATACAAGGAAGAAGTTCTTTACTGTGAGGGTAATGAAGCACTAGAACAGGTTGGCCAGAGCAGCTGTGGATGTCACTTCAAGGAGGTATCAAGGTCAAGATGGACTTCTGAGCAACTTGGTCTCTGCCAGTGTCAGAGGGATTGGATCAACCAAGTGATCTCTGAGGCCTGATCTAATCCAAGATATTGTTTGATTCTATGAAAACAAGTTTCAATCCCTTTTAAACAAGAAAATAATCCTACTTAGAATAATTAACAAGTAATTTTTTCAGGCTCTCAGCTGGGCTCCTCATGAGCTCAATGATGTCCACCCAGATTATCAAGATAAATATGGCCTTGGTGTGTCTTCATAAACTGTAGTTTTGGCAGAAGCAAAGTCAAGAGAAGCAGCAGGTCACATACACTTTGGTTTTATGAAAATAGAAGCCCAAAGTAAGCTTTCTTCAGGTCATGGGATCTTGAATGAGGAAAGGAAAAGGACTGTTTCATCTAATAAATAATTAGGATAGGATAGGATAGGATAGGATAGGATAGGATAGGATAGGATAGGATAGGATAGGATAGGATAGCATACACTATTTCTATTGGAAGGCACCTGTAGTGACCAACTAGTCCAACTATCTGACAGTGCTGAGTAACAAAGGGCATAATCCAAAAACCTCTTGAACACTGACTGGCTTGGGCATTGATCATCTGCCCAGGAAGCCTGTTCCTGTGCTTGACTACCCTCTTGGTAAAGAAATGGTTATTAACAAAATGACGCTTTGCAAAACAACAATGGTGAGAGCTTATATGAAAAGAATATGATGATAGTTGACCTTGTAAACATTCAGACGTGTATGTTAAAGCAGGTGAGGATTTATGCTGCCTATTTATGAAACCCCATATTAACAGAGAGTCACTTTAAAGCAGATACATTTAAAGACTCCACTACAATAAAATATTTAAAATAATGTTAACTTGCCTCCTGTAATTTTTTTCTTACAGCTTTCTCCCTGAGTGATCTGTGATATTGCTATATAGGTGACTGAGATTTTTATTTGAATATCTGGTATACTTAGAAGCAGAGATGTGAAGCTCTTTTTTCAAACCACAGACACCCTGGGAGATGCTCCAAGCTTGAGCATGTGGAATCAACCATGGATTGGCACCACTGAAAAACAAAATAATTCTTTGTGATAATAGCTGTGCTCTGCCAATCTAAACAGGGTAGGTACATGGTCATATTGTGTGACTCATATTTTATGAGGTCTTATATTTCCAAGTCCTGCTTTATTAAAAGCCTCCCTGTAGTAGGCTCTTTGGATGTATTTTCAACACATATAATAGTGTTGAAAATATATAGTTGCTGAAAAACTGGGGAAAAGTTCAGATGTTCCTCTGGCTCTGTTTGCATTAGGCTCAGATTAACACAGATAAATTGGCTGAATCACACACAGCATTGTGGCTGTGGTTGCTTAACTGGAGATTCTTTTACAAGCTGAAGTAAGGTAGAATGGAGTAAAGGTCTGTATAACAGCTGCATCTTCACATCTGTTAAAAAGAAACAGGCAAAAATTCTTTAATTTATGTTTAGGGTTGAGTTTTTTTGTAAAGGCTGTCAGGATTATATAAGATAAATCCAAGTGTTTCAGCTTTATAAAGTTTTGCTAATGGGTTGTGTTTCAAGTTTATTTGGGGGCAAAAGTGAACCAAAACAGCGAACTGAACTGCTTCCCCTTCAATATTTAGGTAGGTCTTTCTATATATAGCTGATGAAAAGTGTTTGTGTTTAAATGAATATTAGAAGTCTTAAAATGAAAAATTTTACAGTGAGTATTATTGGGCATTTCCAGGTGCTGTGAAGTTATAAAGACTTCTGGAATGAAAATTTCATAATATCATGCTTTCATTATGTACCCTATTGAAAATGCTGCAGCCTTTGGTATTTTCAAAATACCAGCTTTTAGAGAAAGCTGCAAGAATATTCTCAGCAGCACTAACTCCCAGTGCACACACTTAACTCGCCCCAGGTGTCTTGCTTTGGCTTCTCCTTGAACCAAGATCAACATCTCAGCTCTTACTTTTGAAGGACTAAAATGTTGCCTTTGTGCTGTTGTTTTAGTCTCTGGTCACCTCTCCCGATCACACTATGTGAGTCATGGTCTCTGAAGCAATATAAACTAAACTCTGCTGTAAGGGATGGATATTTTTTCTCTAAAATAGGCAGTAATATTTATACACAAAGCAAAATGCTTCAAATCCTTCTTTCCTTGGAGAAAAATGAGAAACAAATGTAGTGAATGTTAATCACCTTGCTTGAGTCTTTCACAGGTGTTCAAATATCGAGGTCAATGAGAAAGCTAGAAAATAGAAAAAAAAAATTCCTGAAGAGAAACAAAGCAAGGATTTGCTTCCTGGTTAGGGAGCAAATAAACCTGGAAATCTTTAATAGTAACCAAAAACATTGTAGCTAAAGCAAAATTACTTTTTAATGACTCTGTAGAAATGCGAAATTAAGTCCAAAGTCAAATGCCTTTATGATCTTCTCAATAGTAACAGTGGAAGGGTTTGTTCATTAGATGTTGCTTTCACTAGGCACTGCATTTTCCAGGACATGGCACTCGTTTCTGTGCCTGCACTTCTCCTGGTGGCAAGAGCTGTGCCAGGAGCACTGCTGGACTCTCAGGTCATCTGGCTGTTGCTGGAATGCTCTTGGCCTTGTAGCTCTAAAAACGTTCAGAGCTAATGATGCCTAATATCCATCTCCTTAGGTTCCCTGAATACAGCTGTGGCTTCCTGAGGGCAGGAAGGGTGAATGGCACAGACGTGAGTCGTCCCATGTCTGTGAGCCTCAGCACTAAAGAGCTGTTCCAGGCAAGTTCAATCTGCTCACACAGACATTGCCCCGTGGCTCGCCTGTTGTTTGCAGGGCGTGCTTATCAGAAGCTGCTTCTCAGTGTCGTGGTCCCGGCCCAGAGCCCTGCCCTGCCCAGCACACTGCCCCAGAGCCCCTGGCTGCTGCAGTGGGTCTCACAGTCCTGCCCAGCACCCAGGGGAGCAGAGGCCAGGGAAAGCCCTCCCCAGGCAGGAGCCAGGGCCAGCTGCACCCTGGACACGCAGGGTGTGTGCCTCCTGCCTCTCTCCCTGGCTGCCAGGCTGCCAAGGGGCCCTGTGGGATGGGACAGGGCAGCAAAGGTTCTGAGCCAGGCTGACAGGGATGCAGAGGGTGCAGGGCTGAGGAGGCGACGTCGCCGTGAGGGTTCCTGGATTCTTACAGCGCAGGAAGTGCTGACAAACAATCCTGCAGCTTTATCCCCACAGCTTGTTCTGAAGCTGAGCTTTCCTGCTGTAGACCAGGCTTTGTCACCAATCCCCTTAGGGTCTGAATGAATCACTCCTTTTTAGCAAAATTTTCCGAACACAGAACTTAAATTAAGGAATATTTCTGCATTTACTTCTTTCTGCTACACTACAGATATTAAAGTTCTTTTGCTGGCATAAAGAGCATGTGACCTGCTGACCTTTCTGTTTGAATATATGCCATATCCTTTATATTCTCTTGTGTGTGGCTTCAGAAACAGTTAACAGCAGGAAGACTACTTGTATTGCATTAGCCAGAGATAGGAGAATAACACATTTATGGATCAGTGTAATCCAGTCATTGGTTTATGGATGCAAAGTCCTTCAGGGACTGTCACAAATTCCCAGCTGTCTGTGAGAGCTAGATTTTGCAATTGCATCTCTGAGCTATCTGCAAGGCATGTAAAATCATATATATCCAGGCAGCTCTCTGTGACTTTGCATCTGCAAAGGATTGAGAACTATTCCAGCAAGGATGTGCAGTAAATTAAGCTCAAGAAATTTGCCTGTGAAAAAATTGCCTCTGAAAAATAAGTATTTTGGGTAAATCTTCCATGGGTGGAAATCTCCTTAGTAGAGGTAGGTTTGAGCAAATGCAGACAGCTGTTAAATACTGAAATTATTACCAGCCCTCAGAAACTTATTTTTCCCACCTTTATATGTTTGTGCCTGTACTCATAAATTTTTCAATGAAGTTTTGTTGATATTCTGGAAAACTGGAGAGAAATATCACATCTGAATCCATTTTAAAAATACACACACCCACAGACCAAAAAAGAAAAACAACCCAAAGCTATCATTTAACTTTCTTAAATGTTCTGCAGCCCAACGTATCATGGTATAAGGGTAAGATCTGGTACTTGGCAGAAACAAAGATGCCTTGGATAGGATCTATGTAGGATCTTTGCCAACATGACAGAATATGTTTGGGAAGTGGCAATGGCAACAAAAAAGGAAGAGAATTTTTCTGTAAAATCAGCACATTTCTTCGTTTCTAGTCTGGGAAATTGTCCTTAATGCCTAGGAGAGGATAAACTTGCATTGCCATAGTGTGAACATGTGAGAATAAGAGAAATAGATGACTGGGAAACAAATAAACCCCACCCTTGATACAGATAGTGACTAAAGGGTAATTCTTTGCATCAGGATATAATAGACAAGAACGACAGGTATAAGGGAAAGGGTAAGAATTTCAAAAGCCTTTGCATTTACATGAGTAAGTCCTTGAGGCATATTGGAAATTTTACAGGAGTTGACCATACACTGTTATGATAAAGGCCACAAAAACTTCTGTCTTGTAAGTCAAGCTTGCATCAACAAAAACAAAAAGAAGGACTTCCTGGCTTCATGTATATTTGTCCTTCCTTCCACTTGTTTGTTGCTGTCTAATAAAGGGAAAAGTTTTTTCTCCTGACAGAAAGCACAAGTGGAATAAATGAAAAACAAGTGATTTGTAGATTGTGCTTCCTTTTAGGATGTCTGCAAAATCACCATTCTAACGTGCTGGCAGCTATATTGCAATAACTTTTTAATGTGTTGACTTGCCTAGACTCACCCCTGAAGTATTTTTTTTAACCACAGTCTTCAAGGCTCAGTTAAACTCGCTTCTAAAACCACTGATACTGCACTAGCATTTTTATATCAGTTAGCTAGCACATACTATGGAGGACACTTCATTATAGTGATCTATGTTCCTATATATGTGTTAGTGAGATTTATCATGTTAGTTACACCTTGTTCTTGACCCTTTGCTTAGAAGATACTTAGTGTTTACTATTAAGTACTCAGTATTATTATTTGTATAGCTTCAGAGTAGGGCTAATACTCAGTAACACTGAATCTCCTTTGTAGCTGAAGTCACAAACATTACAATCTACCAAAAGCTTCCATAAAAGAGTAGAGCTGCTACCCTTCTAATTTTGGGCAAACTTTGTCTTTATTCTCTTAAGTTAGAGTGCCCGTAGATGCATAGGGCATCTCTGAAAATTGTGTTATTTGCTGTAGTCTCCAAGTAAGCAACATACAGGAGCTGGCAGCTGAATCACCAGCCATAACGTGCCACCTCTGCTCTTGGATCAAGGGATCAGGCTTGAGGAAGCTGCTGAGGACTAACCATTCAATGACCCTTCAAAACTGAGATGTGGATTTGGGCCCCTTTGGCCTCAGTTACAGTCTTAAAACTGACCTCCATACCGCCTAGGTCAGAATTTGCCCTTTTAAGTTAGATAGCCTGAGCTGAGGACCTACCTAAAAACCCACAAATATAGGTTGTCTACTATTGAGTAGAATTACATCAATTTCTGCGGACTCCGAGGAGGCTGAAGTTTTTGAAGCCTGTGGAAAACATAGCTTGTGTAAAGTTCTTGCTGGTGAAAAGAGCAACAGGGTCTTCCTCAGGTCAGTCAGAAAGTGAGAAAAGAGTTAATACTACTTTTTAACATGTTTCCAATGAGCCTTAACAGTGGCTTATACAAAAAAAAAAAAAAATCTTTTACAAATTACCGCACTGCTAAAATAGAGCTATCTCTGATAGTAGTGCAGACATGGTTATAAAGTAGGTATTTAATGTAAATTACAGTTAACCTTTACCTTAAATCTTCAAACTGAGAACACAGAACTAATCAAGACAGAACTTTTGCAGTTGGTTGTATTTTGTTTTATCAAGAACTGTCAACACTACAACAATATTAATACTTTCAACAAAACTGACAAGGGACCTTCAGAATTTGATGCCTTTTGTATTTTAAGTGGTTAGAGAAGTAAACCTTCTTTCCCCAGTATGTTCTAACAAGAATGGTAGAATATCACTTAGTCCCTTCTGAATTAAAAAATAAGCTGTTTGCTTCTGCTCTCTTCCTAGATGCAATTTCTTCTCCGTGTGCACTTTTCTCTCCGTCCCCCAAAAAATTAATTCATCTTGGTATTTCATTCTTCATACCTTACTACACAAAATGAATGTTGGTCTCTCACCTTCAATCTGTTTAATAGAAAAATCAAACTATAAAATGGAAAACCAGAAAAGAACCTGCTACAAATCCTCATTCCACTGAAATCAACAAGAATAAGACAGGTCAGCAGCAGGATACATCACATAATCCACACCTACTCCAAATCAATAGCAGACAGACTACTGTGGCTACTGTGACATTCTCTATGAGCTTGCTAGTTAACAGAATGCATTCAGGGAAAATGAACCTATTAGATAATATTTCTGGACATTTGCACCATAACACCCATCAATCTTGGCACTTGAATGTAGTTGATAGGCTGCATTTCTGCTGCTCTTTCTTTTCAGTTTCAGAATCCTTCACTTCAGACTTCAAATATAATGTATTTTGGGGAAAATTAGTCTTTTATTTTAGTGGTGCATTTAATAAAATAATGAAGACAGAAAATCCAAAATTCTCTTCTTTGGCCCTCTGCAGTTCCATCTCTCCCTCTTCAATTTTGCTCTACCTATCTTCAAAGTTAAACTACTTTCATCTCTTGCATTATTTAGCACCTTCCCTTCCTATCCTATTCCCAATCCACTTCCCCAGGGAAAGTAAAATGACATTTAGGGTCAGTTCAGTACAGTTGTATATCTTCCATTTTGAATACTCTCTTTCACTTTGTGGCTCATGGCTGTGAAAAGTGGCAGAGTTTCATGTTCCTAATAGAATAAAAATTATGGTGTGCTGCTTTTTGCTACCATTTCTTCATTCCCCTAAACCAGGAAAACAATAGACCTTTGCCTCAGAGAAATGATCATGGAGATTAATTTGGTGACATGTAACAAGATGAGCATTTTTCTCTTTTAACCTCACAAAACTTCTCTATTTCCAATCAAAATTTTAAACTGATCTTTCTGTAGCATTAACACTGACAAACAAGTGGGCTTTTAATAATTTACCCATGTTGCTGCAAAGAGGCGGGGAAGGACTGCAAGTTTAAAACACGAAGGAGAAAAGTTAATTTAAAGTGATGTTTGGTAAAAAGTCCCCTTTGAGATCCTGTTGTGTAATTGAACAGATTAAGAGAACTGACAGTAACTTCACGGTATGCCTAAGTGGAGGTCTCTACGGGTCAACTCTCGGATCTTGTGCCGACACGTTAAACAAGTTTGTCAATTTTCCATCAGATTGATTTTTCTCACAGGTCTGGAAGCCTCGTCTCATTTCATCTTATTTCCACAGGGGTCCTTAACATTGCAAACTGCCATTTACTTTTGTCTCAAAGTGTGAGGAATGATTTTTATCTCTGAGTGGCAAACACGGCAGGCAGCTCCAGCACTGGTTATAATGTTGCACATTGTCCTCCCTCACCAACTGGGGTTTCTTTTGTGTTTTTCCCCTCTTTGGGAATGATGTGGATTTTTAGAATACATTCAAAATAATTATTAACAGAATGTACTTAGGGCAGATGTCTGTAGTCTCTGAAGTGAACAAAAAAAGCAACAGAAACCGTGGGGTTTTTTCTTTGCAGTTTTCAGTATAATGAGAGGTCAGCTTGAGAAAATATGATGTCTCTGGGAAGGTCACAGGGAAGAGTATTAACCTCTCTTTACATTTCCATGTCTATTATCCCCTCCTGTTAATGTCAAGGGAAGTTATGTGCACAAAATAGAGAGCGTGCTTCTGAATAGGTGAATGCTGCTGAAGATTATGATGATATATATTTGAATTAATTGCACTAATGACAAGAATCTACTCTTACTCCACACCAAGTTAAATAAGAGCAAAATTTGTCTGAAAGCCTATGGGACCTGATGGCATTCTCAGATGGGTTGTACAAACATGCAGTCCCCTTGACACAAATTAACTAGGAACTTAACCACTTGGCTGACCTAATGACCTCTTGATGAAAGAAGACTGCCATTTAGATCAGAGGTATGAGAATGAAATCATAGGACACCCCAAGTCCCATGTTTTCTATTGCCTCCACCTCTGGTAGTCCTTTTCACTTGTGAAAACTGGCCGTAGTCAATCATTAAAACCATAATTACTCTCATACTCTTTGTAAGAATTTCTCACAAACATCAGCATCTAAGACAGATACCAAGTAATGAAGCCAGTTCTGAATTTCCCTGGTGCTAGCCACATCATCTTGCCAAAAACATGGAAAGATTCATCATCCCTTCTTCTGGAGTCTTGTACTACATCCTATTTTTAATACACATGCAAATAAGTTTCATTAATTTTTCTCCAAAAAGTTATATACTCAACTTAATTAAGTGATCAAAGACAACGTGGAAGTTACCAAATCATTTGGTAATAAGCAATTCATCACTGCTGTAAAATATTTGCCAAATTTTGAAATCTCTGTAAAAAAATATAAACGAAAGGAAAAAAAAAAAAAAAACTACAAAAAAAGCCCAAACCAGCAAAACAGACCTCAGACCTCGTAGTGATGATTTTTGTGCTAGTATGACTGGACAGGAAAGGAATTGGAACTGCTGAACTGGTGGTCCATGGGGCACTTCCAAGCCAGGTGGAAGCACTGGATGCCAGCTCAGCCCTACACAGCTGCATGGGAGACAACAGTCCCTGAGGGGCCAGATGTGCATGCAGCTGTGCTGGCTGCTCACAGATTGATTGGCGGGGGGGGGGGGGGGGGGCAGGGAAAGGGACGGATAATCCAGGAAAACCCCATGGAGCCTCACAGCTGGAGCCATATCAGGCTGGTTCTTTACCTCTGTGGACTGTGGAAGGGGTGGTGCAGATGTGACCACCAGCTGTGAGGAGCATGGGGGGAAGATGGGGAGATGCCCTCGGGGTCAGCCCATGGTGGGGGAGGTAGGGAGGCCAGGCCAGAGGCTCAGGAGCCAGGGTCACGATGAGGAAGAGAGGGGCTGAGAAAGAGCAGGGTATTGAGTGTTTCTGCCCTCCCTTTTGCCTTCCTTCCTTTCTTGTTGAACTTTTTGCGGGTAGTAATGATCCAAGGGTGTTTTTACTGGGAGAGACAACAATGTGCACAGCCCCAGATGTCCTAAAGGCATTGACTTGCCAGAAAAGTGTGTCCAGTGAATTAAGCTTAAAACCCTGCACTGCTTATCACAAATTACAAGAGGAAAGGGATATCTAACACAGATTTTTATTAATTGTTATATCTGTACTTCCATTTTGTATTCCTAATTACTGCTGATAGGTAACCCCCCAAATAGGAACAGAGTGAAATTCCTTCATTTCCATATTGTATCTGAGTATCACTCGACCATGGTGAATAAGGGATGACTTTGTTGTGCCAATAATTGTGTTTGTGACAGTTCAGTTTGGTTTGCATACGTTGGCTCAGCCTATCTAAATTTTTGGCAAACTCTCTGGAGTGTCTCCTGGGTGAGCACTTCCTTATTGCCTTGCTGCAGCTTCATATGAAAACACACAGCAGCAGATTGTGTTAGTAGAAGGGCATGCAAACAAGTATTTACAGATTTTTGATTGTGGTGTAGGTGCCCAAACAACACTGCCCAAAATGGTCATCTGTCAAAGAGGTGGTTTAGTGAGATGGGGTGAGGTAGTTAAATGAGATTTAAAATAAAAAGCCAGGTTTTTCAGCTGTCGTCAGTTTCTGTGTAAACACTTCCCAAAAGCTGAGACGCGGCCATGTGAAGGAGGCACCACTCCCTCTGCATCCAGGCTGGCACAAGGACGTGGCTCAGCACAGCAGCCCCAGCTCTGCCGGCCCCAACTCGCCTTCCCTCTCCAGCCTACCTGGAAAAAGCCCCTTTCCCTGTGAGCGGTCAATGGCAGTAAGAAGACTCTCTGGCCAGGCCCTGGTCTGGATTGTAAGAGGTAGAAATTATTATTTTTGGGTGGTCCATGTATATCCCTGAAAGAGAAAATCAGGGATATTCTGGCTATTTAGGCACATCAAACCTGGCACATGTGTTTAAAAATCTTATAAGTTCACTGCAAAGTTAGCTTAATAGACACTTCTCACAATTAAATATTTTAGACATCTTACATTTCCCCCATAATTAGATCACAATATGGATTAATTTCTTGTCACATCCAATTTTTTTGTTGCAAGATGTTTTGAAGGAGTGAAACACAAATACAAGTTGCTGACATTTGTAAACTCTCCCTTTTGTTGTACACACAAACATAAAATAGTTGACATTTGGCTCTTTCATCCTTTCTTCCCTGCTTGTTCAGTGCAAATATTATCCAGACAGATGTGTTAAACAAATATCATAGTATCTACAAACAAGGATATATAAATCTCATTGTCCTGGTCAACAGCTCAGGACTAAACTATCCTCCTAAGCCATTCTGATCTGCAAGTGACCTTGAGCTAATTACTTTTCTACAGTGTTACATGAAAGTCACATATACTATATGTGTTTAGTAATGTCACACAATTTATTTATTTATAGGTAGCAATACTTTATCAATAACATAAAGGAAACCTTTGAATTGTATCTGTATCATTTTATGGGGTGGAATTACAGCAGTTTATAAACTACTTTGTGATTATTGTTTTCTGATTACTGCATTTGTATGAATATAAACAAGATATAATGAGTTTTTTCATCTGGCTTTTTGGGATGGAATGAGGTGCTGAAACTGACAATTTTCTGATCAATGGGAACTACAACCTCTTTGAAAATTATCACGAGTTATGCCTGCTACATCTCCTTACTTCCTAACACAAATGTACTCAGCCATATATTTCTTCAGAGTTTGTCTTAGTGCTGCCATCTTTTGAATAATATTGCAGGAGGGTTGTCTAATACTTACAGTGTGTCTGTCCTCTGCATTCATTGCTGAATACTAAATGTTCCAGTCTCTTAAGACCCCTCTAAATGATGATAATGTTATATTTTTGCATTAAGATTTCTGTTGGCGTGTGAAAATGTGGATAACCAGAGAACCTTGTGGTATGCTTTAATGACAAGTTTCCTGAAGTTGTACAATGGCCTCTGTGTTGACTGTCTAAGCACTGTCAATGCTCAGCATATCACAGGATCAAACCCCTGATGAGAATGGAGTGAATTGATTCACTGTTTCCTGCTTTCTTATTGAATGCTTTTATATTCTTTCATAAACTAGTAAAACTCCAATCATGCAAAATTAAGAGGTCATGGTGAAATGACTGAAGTAGCTAATTAGAAGAGCCATTGCATACTTTAAGGCCCTGATTCAGGGACATCTATCAATACTGTGGATACTGCTTAATCATGGAATCAATACTTCAAATTAAGCACACATGCTCACCACTTGGCCAGGAGCTGATTTGCAATAGAATTTCCATAGTGTTTAAGAACAAAGTATTAACATGCTTGAAACGTTTTCTGATCACTTTAGTGCTCAAACCTCCACAGAGTTGCTTTCCCCTGAGGAACCTCAGAAGAATCTGAAGAGATTTCTACCAATTTTGATTTTGGAATGTGTAGATAGGGGAAATATTTGGCAGAACATTTAACTGGAATCAAGTTTGCAAACTTTGTCTTCCAGACATCCTCTGTAACCAGGCACTGGTGGCAATGGAGAGCAGAGACCACAAAGCCCCAGCAGAGGTTTTGTGCCTCTGCTGGTATCTAACCTGCAAGTGCAAAAACTAACAGGAAAAAAAAACCCTACTGAAAATAGCTGAAAATATTCCCCCTGACCCCAAACCTATGACTACAAAAAGAGTTTTGGATGCTGAGATTGACCTTTAGAGATAACCCAAGCTGGTCCATGTTGCACTGAGGCTTTCTTCTTACCTTGCCAGCCTGCAATAGCACACTTGCTGTTTATCCTGCAAGCTGGCAACCAAGCTGTTTGTGCCAACCCACTGCATTTGCTCCATCCTGGTCTGCCCTCATGGTGATCAGGAATCTAAGGCACGGAAGTTTCACTGCACAAAGGGTAACCAGACTGGAAACAAAAATTTAAAAATAATTGTGTATACATTTTCTAATTCTAAGCTTTGATATTGATGTGACAAAAATTCTGCATGTGATAAAATTTCATTAAAATGAATATGTGGAAAAGTTTAGGGGGATAAAGTTATACACCAAAGACAGGCTGAATGACTGATGGCTGAAATATTGAGCTACAATAGATAAGGATAACAGCAGTGGTGAAAGAAATACTTAGGCTACAAATGATGATGCTTGCTAGGAGAAAAACATTATTCTTATATCTTATAAGCTGCCTTCTCTTAATAAATTAATCTTTCCTCACATGAAGTTGTGCATGGAAACTCTGACAGCATGCAGTTTAGGGATAGGTTTCATGGACGTCTGTAGGGCAGTTACTCTTTCCAAGCAAGACAGTTTATTTCAAAGTGACCACAGCGAGCTCACTTACCACCCACACTGTGCCTGCAGGATGCTTGCCAGCACGCTTGCTCTCAGTGGCCCGACACTGGATCTGCACCTTCTGAAAACCAGGCTGTTTCTGTGCATTTGCTCCAAAATTAGCAAGTGATTCATTCTGGCAGGCTAGCAATGACACCAGCCTGAGGACACCAGGAGCAGCATCTTCTGGAGATAAATGCACACTGTGTATCAAACCTGAGTCATGATCTCACTCCTCAGGTAGTATTAATGAAGAAAAAAATTAAGTTGAAGCCCATCCAGAAATACCAGTCTGTGAAAATCCATCCCTTGCTCATTTCTAGGAGCACAGAGCTGTGATGAAGCCTTTAGCATGACCTGTGAAGATGTCATCTTGTTGGCAGCCTTCCCCAGCCACCCGTGGCCTCACCATTTGGAAGCAAGCCGTGAAGAGCCCATGGAGAGATGCTATATCTGCTTGGTTATTATTAGTTGTCTGGTACTGCTACTGTTGTATTCCTGGTATCTTTCCTCATGTTGCTGCACATGGTCACATGCTGGAATTTCAGTAGTGCATGGAGAGAGAACTCTGTGTGTGTAGTGACAGGGCAGGAGCTCTGGAACCTCATCCTGAGGTCAGGTGCCCATGGGGCTCTGATGCACCAACTTCACCTGGCTACCAAGTGCTCACTCCTCCTCACCAAGGGGATGTTGGTACCTAATAAGAAGGAAAACTGTTATGGATGGAGACAAAGGGAGATCAGTCACCAGTCACCATCGGAAACAAGCCAGGTGCCACCTGGGGAAAATTACTTTAATTTCTTACCATTCCAGTAAGTTTGGAAAGTGAGCAGTAAAGACAAAATGTAAAGCACCTTTCTCAGCTCACTCATTCACTCAGGCTCAACATGTCTCCCTGTTTCCAGGTCCCTTCACCCCTTCCCTGCAGCCAGAGCAGGGGATGGGTAATGGATGTTGTGGTCAGGTGTGACAGTTCCTCTTCTTCCTTCTCAGGCAACTTTCACACCTCATTTCTTGTGCAGGATGAGTTTTCCAGCAGCCTAGCTGAACACATAAGGAGGAGCCTTGGTAATGGCCCTGCCGGGGAAAGCAGCACGCCTTGCAGACAAAGACTCAATGTGTGCCACTCCCAAGGCCTGATGGGAGCCTAAAAATGCATGTATGCGCATTTCCTTCCCTTCTGGATTCTGCAGGGCTGTTTGCAAGCAGTTTGGAGAAGTTTGTTTTCCCAGTGGGGAGCAGACTGCTGGTTAGCAATCAATAAAGCAATGCTTTAATATTTCTCTGACTGGGCAAAAAAAAAAAGGTGTGTACTATAAATTTGTATTGAAAAGAAGCTGCCCCTCCCTCCTCCGAGGAAGAGCCTGCAATAGAGCCTGCAATAGAGAAAGATGGATAAACAAATAATCCTCTGGTTTTAATGAACACATCCATTATATCAGCAATAGTTATGGCAACAGGAGTTATGTACTTTGAGGCAGCATCTCTTGTGCCTTGTAAACACCTCAGCCTTCTGTCAGGGCCCCCGCTGGGGCTATTTACAGCTTCAATATTACAAGGTAGCTACTCTCTAATTATACACAACTGGATTGGTTTCCACCACTCAGGTCCTTGCTTAACCCTTAATAATAATTAATTTTTTACTGTTACACTGTATATCAGCTTTAAACTTTCAAGATGCTAAGGTGTCCCAGTAGAGTAGAAAACCTATTAAGATATCAAGACATGCATGCTTTGCAACTTCTGTTTTCATTAGTGGCAAAAAGCCCCACAGAAAGAAAAATAAAATAAAAAGGGAGCAGCACAAAGTCACTAAAACTGGGACTCAGAGCTTATGCAACGCTTGCATTGCAGGAGGTCTGCTGTCCTCATCTACTTTCTTTTTCTTTTTTTTTTTTTACAAAGGCCTGTGCTCAGGACTTGGTTCCGACATATGAATATGTTAATCAAAGCTACATTATTCAGCCAATATGTGACACACAAAACTTGCTCAGTTGATTGAATTTCACTCAGTGCTAAGCTTGGAGGGATTTTGTCTTGTCAGTGGGGGCTGCAGTTTTTATGTGGGCATTTATTAAAACTTTCTTGTAGACAGCAATGGCCTGCTTGGAGCAGATGAGGTGAAAGCAAGGGAATGTCCACTGGCAGGACAGCACAGTGCTTCACAGTGATGGCCTTTGAACCAAATGATCAAAATTACTCTAGGACCTTCTGCCTGACCTACAGAAAAATAAAGGAAAGGGTGAAAGAGTGGGAAAAAATGGAAAAAACCTTCTGTTAATATTATTCTCCCAAAATTCCTCCCCTTTCTTCCCACAGCATCTGATTAGAGCCACAGACTGGGCTCTGCTTTCTTTGTCACATGTTGCAATCAAGCAAATCAGGGAATATGCATTTCTCTCAGTCCAGGAAATATTCAGGAATACAGAAGAACAGCTGGTGAGAAGTGAATGTGGAGCCATTTGACAGGAAGGAAGATCTACCCCTGAGAGCAATTCCAGAGGAAATAAACATCAAAATGAATGACTTACAAGGCACTGTAACCTCATTTGTTGGCAAATTGAATGCTCTTACCACACATAAATATTCTTGAGCAGAGATCTGATCTTGTGGGCTCCCAGCTATTAAAACAGCACAGTTTTAACAGCATGCAAGAAAAGGTTGAACAAACATCTTAGCTGTAAAACTCATTAATGAGCCATCATAAAACAGTACATTTGATAGTATAAATGCTAGAAAATCAAGTCAGGTCTCACTGTATTCACACATGGATGAACCGAGGAAACAGCCGGGAGAAGAGCACCCAGATGAGGTGCAGTAACTCTGCTGGGTGAGCTGTGAAGGGACAGGATGCTCCTGCTTTTCAGAACCACTCACGGGTGCTGTTCAGCAGGAGGTGCAGGGACAATGCAGTGCTCAAAGCTGAAAGGTTTGTAAGCAAACACAGGCATTTGGGGGTGATCTCTCCTGCAGCTCGGAAAGCTGAGAATGCAACAGAGGGATAGTGACTTCTGCATCGAAAGCTGGAAGGAGGTAAAAGCAGAAGGACTGGTAGATTCATAGCGCTGCACCCAGAGTGGGACTGTGGCAGATACTGGAATGAGAGACTGCTTAAAGACTCTCAGTTTCTCTTCCATGTGTCTTCTGGCTAAAGCTGTCTAAATGTGTTTTCCTGTATCACCTAAAGGGAAAGGCATTAAGGGGAAAGCAGCCTATTTAGGGTCTCTTCAGGAAGACAAATACTGATTAAGACCACAGCCTTACAAGTTCTGGGAGCCATTTCTGGAACTCTGTTTTAGCCAGGAAAATTATTGCATTATTAAATACACCTTAGGGTATTCATTCAAGTTTGCTTTTCTTTACTTTTAAAGGTTCAACAACTGTAGCAAGTGCATGTGGTATTGTATGTCAGTCCTGACAATGGAATTTACATGATGCTTCTGTTTCATCCTCTTTCTTCAAACCCAGGAGAGATAGCTGTGATTTCTTTAATGGTAAGGTTTCCTTAACCCTAAAATTTATCAAAATGACAAAAATAAGGGTTTTTATTCCTGTGGATGTGAGAACATAGAAGGCTTATTGTCACATTTTCAAAAGGCATATTTTTAGAGACCATAAACTTTTCAACACACAGTTTCAGCATTTTTGAGCCTAGATCATACAACACTAATTGTATAGTAACTCATTTGTCCATGCAAATGTGGCCACTGGATGTCTGTGCTTGTGGATGAATGGTAGTGTAGGCAAAATGAAAACCATTACAAATTCAGCCTGATGTACCTGAAAATACACAAGAAAGAACAGCTTTATCACAGCTCTTTTTACCAATATATTCAGGTTTTATTTCTTATCTTTTTTACAGGGAGATATTATAAGGTTTATGAGCTTTTCTGAATTCGCTAATGGACTTATCTACTAAAGCAGGACCTTGAAATATGCATGTTCCTTTCGCTGAACTAATACTCTTTGCCATTTTCTTCTTTGAAAAATTGCACATTGTTTAAATTTATTTTGATAATTTCCAAAACAATTTTGTTTTATTTATAATTTTTCATTTGTAAAATGCGGGTCAGAGGCAATGAGAAATAATTTGGCTTTTCCTAAATATGACCTCAAAAAATTTTGCATCAACATACTGAGCAAAAGGCAGGGTAGAGGAGGACTGTGACAGAAATAGCAAAAAAGCAGCTCCAGAATGTCTGGCAGGGATATGATGTGCAGCATTGTAATGCCATCATACCCTCTCAGCATGCTGCTTTATATAAGTTGAAGATGGTTGCTTGCCTTGCCAATTGCAGCTTCCAAAGGGAAAAGACTATGTGGTAGGATTCTCCTATCTAATGCTTAAATTCAAACTTTTTATATGAAACTCAGTTTTTGGATTTTTTTTTTAATAAAACAGCTTCAGATGTTGGTTTTTGTTGGGGGTATTTTTTCCCCTTCTTTTTCTGCTTTGTCATTTTTTGCCTATGTTTAGGCAGGCTAGCTTTTAATATTTCCATTTTTACTTTCCTCCACCTTTCCATATTCTATACATTTTCATGCTTAGAAAAGGTTACAGGGACAAAAGAACAGAGATTATGCAGAATTTTTGCTCTGCAACTTGAAAACACTGCAGAATATTTGAAAACTGGATAAGCAGAAAAGAATGAGAAGATGAAAACAAAAAAATTTTAAAGTTTTGTTTGATTATTTTATTTTATTTTATTTTATTTTATTTTATTTTATTTTATTTTATTTTATTTTATTTTATTTTATTTTATTTTATTTTATTTTATTTTATTCAGAGCAACAGAGAGAAAAACACACATTTATTTCAATAACTGTTTAAATTTTTTAAAATACTGAAAGAATAATGTTTATGTTTCCAAATTTTTCCAAAGTTCTAAGGTTAAAACAATTATGGCATTTATAGATCCAAGTAAATCCATCTCTTTAAAATAAAGTTCAAGCATGAAGGGAACATTTAGTCGAAAAACCTTGATCCTTCCTACTAAACCCTCTTATTCCAGTCCCTAATACCTAGATTTTCAATCACGCTTCTATTTCTGTGGTCCCGCTGCTGATCAGAAGCTCAGTGGTCAGCTTAAACCACAATTGCTTTGGTATGTACTGGTATGATGATTGATAGTTCATAACCCATATTATAACAGAATGAACTGCGTTACCTCCAGGCAAAAAATTACTGTATAGTCTAATAAAGTGCCAAATCATAAGTCTGTGAATTTTTTTGTTGTTTTAAAAATCTATTTACACAAAGAATTCTATAGGCAGTCACACAGTAGTTAAATCACAGACTTATCAATTAAGAAATTACACTGCAGTTTAAGAAACGAGCTCAAGATTCAGACAGTCTAACGTGTACCCCTGAGTTCTGCAAAGGGTTCATCACTGCAATTTGTGAACTCTACCTGGTAATCTCTGCCTGGGGAATGTCTGGCCAAAGCAAATCTCAACTCAATAGCCACCTGGTGTGTCTTCAGGAGTACTTGGTAAAATGAAGGTTAAATAAGTCAGTGTTCATTGGGAGACTGCTTCAAGCACAGTACCCTCATCCATGCAGGTGGCACGGGTATGGCATTGCTCTGCTGTCAGCCCGAGTTAACGGCCAGTTTGGCAGCCCTGCTTCCCGTGAACCATGAATGAAATCCTGCCCCACAAAGGCAGGGATGCGACTCCCACCAGTGAGTACGAAGGGAATTATGTTACACCTTCCAATGAAATGCCAAAGTTTATACTCTTATTGTACTGCCTGAAGCTGGATGTGAAATATTGTCATTATATGACAATGAAAATGAGATATGTCCTTGACTTGAGTTTCATCTATTTTGTTACTATAATCCATTTGTTTGTAAAAGAGGTGTAAAATTTACAATTCCACAAGGAACCTCACAAGGAACGTCACTGCTTTAAATTTATACTTCAAGATGAAAATGGCTCTGTGAATGCAAAAGAGTAAAAATTATGAGAAAATTTCAGATTCTACCCTCAGAGTTCATGTTTATGTAGCAGCAGATTGAAAATATTACAAGATGAACTCCAAACATAGACCTCCAGAAGTCAGTTTAAATCCCCAGCCAATGCACTCCCTAGCAATATTCTCCTATTGCTCTGCTGGATGCTATCAAATGATGTGATAATAAAAGAGACACTGAAAATGGACCAACAGCTTAAAATAAAATAAAATAAAATAAAATAAAATAAAATAAAATAAAATAAAATAAAATAAAATAAAATAAAATAAAATAAAATAAAATAAAATAAAATAAAATAAAATAAAATAAAATAAAATAAAATAAAATAAAATAAAATAAAATAAAATAAATACTAGTAAGGAAAAAATAAATAAATTTTAAAATCACCCTCTACAGCAACAACAAAAAATAAATGGAAACAAAAAACCCTGGAGCTCCTCATTGCCATATGAAAAAATATCCCCCAGTGTTTCAAACAAATTCTCATCTCCTTGAAGTGAACTTTCCATGAAATGTATTAATATATTTTTAAAAACAAGCTCTCTGCCACACTGCAAGTTCCTTGTTGACTTATTTGGCGGCCCCTGAGAGAACATCAGGAGAGCTTTATTTGGAAGGACACTGGGGGAGAGCAGATTAAATAGGCTTCTGGCTGCATTCAATTTTCTCTAGTTTGGGGAGATTTTGCACCTTTCTTGAAGATTGTATCAGCTGGGATTAGCACATTCCATTTCCTGCACTCCTCATAAACCTGAGAACTAAAGAAAATTAAAATAAAGGTCAGTGAACTTGGCTACGCTTTTCTCTGGCTAAGAATTTGTCCATATGTTTGCTTCTTTTTGCTTTGATCACATTTTGTTTTGGCAGGCTCTATGTATGCGTGCATGTGTAGGGCTTTCATGGTTTTCCATTCCACTATGCAACTGCTGTGTGAATTCATCAGAATTCAGCCCACTTCCACTCACTTTATGGAAACAATTTGTGTGTAACTTTGCTTTTAGTCTTTCATCAAATTTGCTCTTACTCAGTGATGGAGGGTAGCCCAAGGTACCCCTTCTTCTGGCTTTGAGTTGGCAGTGCTTCCTTCCCTCTCAGCCCCCCAGGATCCCGCATGTTCTCTCCTGTTTGGCCTGCACAGAGACTCACTCTCCTGCCTGTCCTGCTGCGCAAATCATTTACAGCCTCCCCAGGAGCCTCCTTCCTTCCACCCTGCAGTGTCAGCAATGGGATTTTGGGAACACTTGTCCCTTTTGTTTCAGACCAGGGCCACTGAACCTGTGTCACAGCCCATCAGTCAGTTGCTTGGTAGTTAATTTGAGTCATTTGAACAGAATGGATTTAAATAAGTGCCCCAGTCGTCACTACCAATGTCCCGAGCCAACTGCTAATCTTTGTGTATTTATACACCTGTTTTTTCTTATCATGGTTCTGAAAAAATACACAAAGGACTTTTTTTTTTTTTTAGTAGATACCAACAACCACCCCATGGAACAGGTCTGAGATCAGGCCTGACAGCTTTAACCTGTACTTGCTGGCTTGCATACAGTCTCTGGAGGCTACATGGCAAATTCACAGAGGATTTCCACTGTGAAGGTTTCGCATCTAGAAAGCCCCCAAGCACCAGACAGAGGAGACAGGTCCTCAGCAGTGCCCACACAGGGCAAGGGGAGCAGGTGGACATGAGGGGTGCCTTCACTGACCTGCCTGGCCTCGGACCAGGCTTCCTGCGCTTGCCCGCAGTGCACTGCCCTTGCCATTTTGTTGAGTGTTCAGAGGCTCTTTGCCAGTTCCCCATTAGTCTGTCGTAATGAGATTCAGCTTCTGTTTGATTTCCATGATGAGTCTGAGCAGCAGAGCCCAGGAGAAGTCAAATAAGGGCAGGGTACTTTATGCGACCAGAGCTGAAGTGTGGCTGAGCTTGACTAAACCTACAAGGGACAGCAAAGGGTAAAACAGCTTACACTGGCCAGGCCTTAGAGCTTTTCTTCCTCCTGCCTCTAAGTCCACATTCTAAGCATCTTGAGTCTACAAAGAGCTTTACTGAATATGTCATTAGAGCTTCTTTTAATTTCCTTTTTTCTTTCTCACTAATATATTTCAAGTTAATTTCGACTTAAATCTCACTAAATCTGAGGCTGCCACCCACATTCCTCTGTGTAGGGAGACCTGCTCAAAAAGCTCACCCTCCTGTTTCACACTTCCATTTCATCATCCCATTTCACAGAAAGTCCAGGTGCATGAAAAGTCATGTGAATTCTGTCGTCTGGGCTGTACAACAGTATCTGTAACTCACAAAATGGTAAATCTTTAGGAAGATTTTAGCCAGATTTTCATCTGACTCCCACGGCTTGAGTTCTTGCTTTAAAGTGCAGTTCAAGTGAGCAAACTAATGCATGAATTTGCCATCTGTAATTCCTGCTTAGCTAAGAGATTAAAAAGGAAGATTAGGATCAGAGTGAGGGAGATTTGTAGGTATTATGGGCAGAGAATATGTTAAATATTTGAGTAAGTAAAATACGTAAATGAATATATTTAAGGTTTAGGACTTTTGGTAATTTAACATACGTCAGAAATACATACTTGTCAAAGTTCCTGTCACAAGTTCAGGGGTCCAATGACAACTGCTGAAAACACACTTCACTACTGCTGAGATTAGGAGCAGTTTGCATACATTTTGTACTCAAGGCCTACTTAGCTGCCTCCATTCATGGAAAACCTGGCACCAGGCTGAGCACCATCTGCAAAGCTCTGCTTGACAGAGATCTCATGAGGCACTTGAGAAGATGTCTATTTCTCATCACATGTGTAATTTTTACTAGAAAACAGGCTGTGGAGAAACCTGCGAATCATCAAAGCATATGCTGTCAGAGGAAGGCAAGAATAAACACTGCCCACAATGGCTAGACACTCTCCAACTGCAGCATGGAAAGATGAGACTTACAAGAGGGGTGCTACAAAAAGTGATACCTGAAGCACTAAATGCCACAAACGTGAAAAATAAAGCATGCATAAAATGAAAATGGATTGTTATACCAACCCACTATGCTGGGACAGGACTGGTGGTGTCAATACATCAGTGATCAAGAATAATCAACAATTACAAGGCAATTTTGCTGCTGTGGATGGCACTGTGAGACACTTTAAAGGGCATGACAAAGCTAAGCCAATTAACAAAAGAAATTAGCTGGTGGAAAATATATACTGAGAGGAATTTTTGAAGCACTTGTGCTGATTGTTTTGTTTTACAATAGTAACACACCATGTCAGTCACATTAGCTCATCAAAAACCTCATTCTGGTTATGCAGCTGCAGAGCAAAAGTTTGACTTAGAACGCATAAAAAATGGAATAGAAACTAATATTTAAAACTTCATCATGTCATTATATACAGCAACACTGAAGGATGATCACTTGGTATTCTGTTCTGCTCATTTTCCTGTGTCAGTTATTCTGCAGAAATTAATAAAGATTCAGAGTCTGGAGATGAACTAATATGTAACTGTCCCGACACTTCTGAGTTCAAAGGACAGGCTCTCCTTTTGACTTCTGTGTGAACTGATGAATGTAACTATTAATGAAAAGAAAATGAAGCTTAGCGACAAAAGGGTAATGCCATCCCTCTCTTCCTAATCTATTGAAGAAATTATGTCTTCAATTACATAAATTAAACTATGGCCACTTCTTTTCCCAGGTCAATGAACATCCATGTTACCTTTTCTCCCCAGTCTTCAAAGTTAAGAAGAAACACAGCACTGAAAAAATGACGCTTCATATGCTCCTACAAAAAAGTCCCACTTGAAAAAACTGTGCCAGAAGGCAACTGTTTTCCCTGTGGACTTATGTGACTATCTGCAGCCTGTTCTTGGAATGGGTGGCAGACAGAGCCTGTGTAATTGGAAACTGTGATGTAGATGATGGTAGTGACTCTGTGGGACAGTCACGGTGTGCTAAGTTTGTGCCCTTTAGTCACCACAGCTCTTGAAGGATTCAGCTAAGCAATCACATATATCAGGAGCTTAGTGCAGCCAAGTGACAAATAGGGATAATTGGGTGCAGATCAAATGGGCTTTCGCAGCGTCCATTCACAGGCATGGGCAGACAATGTCTTTCTAAGTAAGGAGACGGCAAGGCATGTGTGAAAAATTATCCCTTTGGCAATAATTCTGCTGGTGACAGATAATCAGAAATTTAAATGTTATTCTCATCTTTGGAGACCTCCTAAAATAATGGAGGATGCATGAAATAATTTGTATTTGAAGAGAGAAGCTAAATAATTTAATATTACAGAGCAGGATGCACAGCATTGGACAGAAAAGTGATGAAATCCCAGTGCAGTCTATCTTGCGCTCTTGCCACACTAATTACAGATCAATTACTTCTCAGTTGTTTGCAACCTTATCAAAGAATAGTAAATTTACTGACAGCAAAATGTGATAAAATGTCTTTTCATTATTATGGTAGATTTGTTGAAATAGCTTTGACGTCGAGATTAATAAAAGCTTTCCCAGAGGTAATATGATCTGTATATATATAGTCTGAATTTTAAAAGCTGAAAACTTGATCCTAGGCAGTATCATAAAAGTTTTTGCTTCTACTAATTGTTATCATGAAAACATCCTTAGTACAGAGGAGGGGGAGGAAAGAACAAAACGAGTCTGTTGATAAATTGAAAGCTTGTTATTAAAATATAAGTGTACCTTTTGCCTTCCACAGATCAGATAATTAATGAGAGCGAAGTACAAAAACTGAGAAAATCTGCAATTCATGTTTTGAGTAGGGTGACAACACAGAGAAGTGCAGGGGGAAAAGGGACGAATTTTACAGAATATTAACATGGAGGGAAGAAAGCAGTGAACCTACACAATATTAAAAAGAATTAAATAAAGTTCTGTAGTTTTGGAAGAGCCATAAACCAGCAAAATATATTGATATTCCCCACGATATTTCCCATGTCTTGGCTTCACCAGAATTTCCATTGACTGGCCATATAAATACTGCTATCTCTCTCTGCATGAATTGCATATCAGCAACATTAACTTACACTTTTCTACACTCATTCTGAAGGAAGTGGATACATTTTTACTCATCCCAAATTTTGAAATTCTGGAAAATTATTTTGATTGCAGTGTTAATGTCTTTCAGGTCTTTTACTGCATTCTGGATAGGTTTTGGTTTAGGTTCTGGTTTCAGCTTGTTTCTTGTTTGCTTATTTGTTGGTTTGTTTGTTTGTTTGTTTTTGGGTTTTGGGGGGCGTTTCCAGCCAAAATTGGCCAGACTTGAGAAAAAATAGTCTGTAGGCATCAGACTTTAATAATTTATGTTTTTGTTGTTGTGGTAACTGTTTGAAATACCATAGCCATTACTTTTTACTGACCTACTCCCCTGCAACAACCTAGTCACTCTTATCAGGAGTGGATCCTAGCACCATCCATGACTCCAGGACAGTTTGATGAATTGATGAGTTCAAATGAGACTGAAGCTCTGGTCATGTTCAGGAAAGGGGACACAACTGTCCCTAACTTTGAGGAAAGGGGACAATTTTACTGTTCTTCAGTAGATAAACTCAGGAATTCTCCATGGCAACACTCCAAGATTAAACAGCATTTCAGGGTGCAAAATTGCTGGTGATTCAAGACATCTGGTTCAGGTAAGAGCAGATTTTTCTGCAGTCCTCATTATTGTTTGGTTTTATCAGCTCAATAACTTCTTAATTCTTCCAGTCTTAGAGTGGAAAAGAAGAGGTTCACTGATTTCTATGGGAGTTGGATGAGGTTCTCCATTAAGAAGAGTTTTTCCATTAACTGGCCAAAGAGATGACATATGTTGAAGCCATCAATACTGGATACTGTGGCTCTCAATGTGCAGAAAATAACAATGGAATGATTTTTTATTCCATGGCACTCTGCCATTTATGAAAGGGCAATAAAAATTAATTGGTTAATGGTGGTAAACTGTTTTAAAGCAAAAAAAAAAAAGAAATACAATCAAGATATGATATATTGAGCAACAATTTTTTTTAAAGAAAATTATTTAGGGAATAAAATGAACTATTATTTTAGTTAGCATATACCCCAGAAAATAACGAAATAATTAGGTTTAATTTAGGAAATTTTAGTAAAAATTGCAAACACAGTTTAATGTGCCATACATTTATCAAGGAGCAATTTCATCTCTTCAATAAATATATGGCTTTCCGCAAATAAGTTAGAAGAATTTAGTGCAAAGATTCAGAGTGTCAAAATCACATAGCTTTGACCATATTTTATCAGGAGGTGTGTACCATGCTAGGAGACTTTGAAATAGACTTCAGGATCTATTTAAGGATATAAAGAATAGATTCCTGAAACCTTCCTCATCATTTCCTGTTACATTTAGGCAAATCTTTCTCAGAGTTTTAGACCAAATTCCTGGGTGCCTACTTCTTCTCCTGCATTCAATTCAAGCTTGAAAGGTAGGATTTAGCCTGAGAAAATGCCTGGGCTAATGTTCTGAAAGACGGATTGTTGATATGTGCCTCTGTCTCTCCTGTGGATGTACCCCTAAGGATCTGGCCACGTAACCCCACCAAGGTAACCCTAACTGGTGATGTCGGGGATGAGCCTTGGATTGGAAAGGCGCCTGCTGTGCAGCCGCGTCTGAGGTGTCACTGCTAACACTCCAACAGTTGTGCCACTGAAAGAGATGGAACCTCCTATTTTAAATACTATATCAATGGGCAGAAAAGGTCACTTTTCCGCCTTTGCCCAGCTGTGAAGGATGTATCTTGCTTCAGGTACTCTCAGAGGGATAAATCACCTTTTGGAACTGGAGCTTGTATAAGGTAGTGGGACTGGGAGCTCATTCCAACTCGGCTTAAGGACCCTGAAGAGTTACACTAATTTCAGGGATTTAAACAAGCTCATGGGCTGTTCTAATTAATTTTTAAAGAGCAAGTGTAGCTATTGACAGTTTTCATGGCTTAGGATCACACATTGATTAATTTTTTTTTTTCTTTCTTTAACTCCACCTTTGGAAGTTGGAAGTTTTTGGAGGAAATGCACAATTCTGACTCCAGAACTGACAGCAGTGCTTATGGAACTGGTTAGAGCTCTGCTGCATCTGGCCCACAGATGCTAGTAAAAGCTAATACATAACAGAGCAATAGCTGGAGTTGCATAAAATCTGAGACAGACAAAAAAGGCCTGTTGGAGGGATGGCAAGACAAGAAAGGAAACTGCATAGAAAAAGATAGTCTAACTGTCATGAGGAAACACAGCAATGAAAAATGTGAAGTTTTTCAAATAATTGCCAGACATTTGTGGAAGTTATGGTAAAACTGGAAACTCTTTTTTTTTTTTTTTTACGTTTGCCCAGCATGATAGATTACAAGGAGGTACAAGTACACTCAGAACACAAACATGGAAATCATGATTCTCCTGGGGAACAGCCAGTCTATGAAGAACCCTGATGTGGCAGGGTTAACTACTCTGGATATTTTAAAGATCTTTATATATTCATGATGGCTTACAATATTTACAGATTTGCAAACTGGAACAGCAATAACCATAGTATAGAAGCTCTGTGAGCTAGAAGACACCCTCTGGTGTCTGGCGTGTTCATTGCACTTGGGGTGTCTCCCATCTTTGCACACTGATGCATTGGAGCTCCTTCTGAAGGCTCTGGTGTGGGTTGTCGAACTAGGAGGGAAGCCACTCTCATTGGAACTCATGCCATGATCCAGCATAGCAAATCCTGTGCTGTTAAATCAAGGCTTTAAAGCGATTTCTCGGTATTCAGAGAGGCCTTTCCTTTTTAGGCAACAATGGAAAATGATCTGGATAGACCCTGACCCTTAACCCACAACAGTGAATGTCTCAAGCATGGTACAACGGATCAGAGTTGTTCTTGCTGCCCTCTGCCCTTTAGCATGTCTGAAAGGCAAACTTCTCACAGAATCGGACATAATCACTCCTGAATGCTTAGCATCCCTGGGGTTTCAGCTTTAGGGCATGGGGGGTGGAAAGATGACCTCCTGAAGACCCTCCAGCCTTTTTACTTATAATTCTATGATTCAAACTGTCAACTAGAGGTATTAAAATGAATTTTGAGCTGAACACAGGATGAAAACTTACATAGCAAAAACAACACTTAAACATTATTCATTAGCATGTAACTTCTATTAGTGAGCCAAGTTGCTTTCACTGATTAGTTTTGTCACTTGATATGCTAGAAGCATCTCATGCTGAGCAGATGCTGATTCTGTGCATGGCAGGGTCACTTCATACCTAGGGCACTGAAAATCTAAAGTTGTTCAGAATTCTCTGAAGTGTAAACAAAGTCTTTCATGATAAGCAGATGAATAAAGGTACAACAGTCATAGATCTGATTAAACTCTTTCACACATATTGCTTGTTACCACAGTGCATGCAATCACCTTGCCTCAGGATTTGTCCAGGAGTTCTGGATTTTCTCAGGTTGTGGGAAAGCCAGATGGAGAGCTGCTTAATATGCGTGGAGGTCAGTTGACTGCCAAAAGGCCTAAGATTGGTAAGAAGTAGTATTTCACTTCTCTCCTGTGGTTTTGGGCTTTGGGGTTTTTGTCACAGTGCTCTCAAGGTCCTCAGTTTGGGGCATATGTGGAACAACATTTATAACTGAGATGCCCTTTTGTGACAAAGGAAAGCTGCACATGGATAAGCACATACCCAGGGCCTAATGATCCAAGCTTCTAGAGGGCTGCTGTGCTAGTCAGCCTTGCTTCCCTGGTGGCTTGCCACTTATTCTTTTGAGTATAAAGGTTTTTTCCTTCACTCTCACAAAAATTAAAGGGCCTGACTTTTGCAGTACTTAATAGTGCAATTTGGCATGGCTCTTCCATAGGAGGGAGGTTCTTCTTTTCCCTTCTTCCCTGCCTTGTTGTCAGATACACATCATATCTATGATTGCTTGCTCTGGAGTGTGCTGTGGCTGCTTCTGACAAGTCCTGTGTGTATACAAGGAAACTCCTTTGTAGTTCTTCATGCTTTCTTTACCAGGTGAGCTTATAGAGTGAACCATCAAAAAGCGAAGCACAGCTTGTTTCCTTCTATTTTCACAAGCAAGTTAAAAGACTATGTCTGTGTTTTTTTATCTGACTGCCCAAATATCCTTTCAGATAATGGCTGTACTGGTTTTTGTGCCCTATCTTAAAGAGGGCAGTTCTTGGAAAACAGGTCTCTTCTAAGTCTTTAAATTCTGCCTCGTTCCTTGTGAGAGGCAATGTGAAGTACTAGGACACTCTGATGGTCACGAAGGAGTAATTCAGAGAACCTGCATGAAGCTCTGAGGGGAGGTTCTCCCTTGAGATGAAGAGAGAAAAATGGGATTTGAACTATCCTGATAGGACAAAAAATTTGTGGGGCTTGCTGTCCTGGGGTCTGTTGCTGTGAATTTTCGCTCATCTGTTTTTTTACCAGAATGAAAATCACTATAGAATTAATGTAATGTAATTACAAAGTTGAATATCCCTCAGCACTCTACATTAGATGTATGTATTAAGTTACCTAAATGGACCAGTGTCCAGTCAAGACAGCATTTTCCGGACTCCTGACTCACTGGTGGTCTGGGGCTGAAGTGAGCTAAGTAATATTGTAATAATTCTTGCAAATTATTTAACAAATATTAAATTATTTTCTTGAAAGGTTTCTTCCGCCACTGCTGATTTGTATCATGGTGCCTGATGTGCTCTGCTTCCATTTAAAGCTTTTTGTGCCTAAGCCTCTGCCTTCTGCTGCCCTACCTGTCTTGATCTTTTTGCAGCTGCCACTTCAGAATTTGAAGATAAGGGGCCAGCTAACATAGAAGTATTTTTCTTTCTCTTTCCATGGCCATTAACGTTTTTTCCTTTCTAGTGCCTTTTTTTTTTTCTTAAAAAGGTACCTTTGTCTATAGCTTCCTGCTACAACTTCAAGGAAGCGACATTTATCTATTACCTTACTGCTGCATTGTGAAAGTCATGAATTATGTTCGTCTACTCGGATAGACTTTCACCCTGCTTTCAGTAGGTCTCCATTAACCCGCATCTGCCAAATTAAACTGACAGGTTTAGAAAAACTTGACACAACAGATTCTAAAATTAGGCCTGCTACAAAAATCAGAGAGATTGAGACCGTGGTTTCCTCCCTCTGTGCAGCTTTAGTTGAATCAGAGTGACATGATAATACAAAGAGGTAAAAGAGAGAAACAATGTTTCAGTCCTCCTTTATAACAGGGTTTTGTTATTCTTGCTTTAAATTTCAGTGACAAAAGTGGTTCAGAAATCACTAACAAGAGTTTTCTGACATAGATGTGCCTTGTGTTCCTTTACTGGGGGCTTTATTCTTTTTTATTTTTTTTCCTGACTATTCTGAAAACTTCCAAGGACAGTAGGTGGAGGGATTGTTAGAAAAGAAGGGAACATCATCTTAAAAAGAAATTGCCAAGCTTAATTGGTCAAAAATGGACATGAGCTAAAGCCCTGAAAAAATGAAATCCCTGCAGACAGTGTGTGTTCACTGTGAAGTGCTGTCAATGAAACTGGGAATAATATTTTAAAAGGATTTTGGTCAGAGTTCCCAAAAAATCAGCTGTTTTAGCAGAAGTCTTGGCAGTGAATTCACTGACAGACTTGAAAGCTTTCTCCATAGAGAGAACTTTGTGGTGAGCCCCATGCTCTCCTGCTGTATGGGGGCCACAGCTGGAACAGTTCCCTGGGTCTAGTGCAATTTTATTAACTAAGAGTTACTGTCTTTAGAAAATAAAGGAAATATAGGAGATGGCATAGCAAATCCAGGCTATTCCAAGATCACACACTATTTTCTCTGTATTGAACTTCCCCTCTTCTATGAAGTTACATAAAACTCCTGAAAGACTTGACTTGTTAGGAACACTGGATTAACAAATATATGGTGCCAAATCTTGACCTTTTTTACCATCTCTTAGTTTTGTCACAGAGTTCTTTGTGGTGCTCTGCTGCTGAGGAAGTCTCCAAAATCCTCAACAAAATGGATAATGTGAATAATTTTTCTGTTCTTAAAACATGGCAAACTGTGGAACAGGAAGCATTATCTAGAAATTAATATTTAATGCACAACAGACAACTCTTAATTTTCATTTCTGAAAGTGAAAATCAAAAGCAAAGGAGAAAAATGGGAAAGTTGCTATGTCACAAGCCGCAGTTTGGAACAGAATTTATAAACAGATTTTACTTCATCAGGTAGAAGGATTCATGCTATACAGCATGTGTTTAAGTTTTCAGAAGGCTGTGCCTGTTTGCTTGTTTCTAGGAAAGAATACTGAGATTAATAAATCCAGGACCCAGTTAGAGCTTCCCCCTTCAGCTTATTTTCTGGTGCTGCTGTTTTACAGTTTCTAGAGAGGCTGGAACCTGAGAATCTTGGTACACCTACTCAGAAAATTTATTGGCAGATTGTGTTTATCTGAAGGTAAAATCTGGCCCTTCACAGAAGGTGAAATTAAAACTGCTCTTTGGAACAGGGAGAACACTTTTTTGTTCTGTAATACCACTGCCTTCGCAGAACAGCAGTGTTGCACTGTTCTTCACTTAGGGTGTTCTTTAATGCAGTGAATGTCAATCTTTTAGCATGTTTATGTTTTGTATTAGCTCATAGTCAATATTTAGTTAGCTTTACAGGATTTAACATTTTAGAGCAATGACAAAACCTCATATTTCCATGTGATTTCCCTGAAGTTGGCAACATTGATACAAATATCTGCAAATTAACATAAACATGTAATTTTAAGAGCTCTGTCTGAGTGATTTTAGGTAAATTTCCTCCTAAACAAAATATGAAGGTGAACTATCTGTTGATTTCTTTGTCAGACTCCAAACAAATAAGCAAATGAATTTTATGTTGATACATTATGTAATACAGTTTCACTGGACTTCTTTCTCTGGGGTCACCAGAGATTTTTACTTGGGTATTTCTAAAAACCAAATTTAAATTTTACAGAGTTCTACCTCCCACCAAAGAACTGTTAGAAATTTTGATTCTAATGTCTAAACCAATCAATCTTCACTCAGCAGATGTCGTTTTTTGGTTGGATCTTTTGGGGTTTTTTCCCCAAAAATGAAAAGACTGTGTTGAAGATTTTGTTTTGGACAGAGATAAGTGCCAAAACCCTAGAAACCAATATTATAATTTAATAAACATTTTAAGAGCAAAGAATTCTGTCCTACCTTTCCAAGTCGCCTGTCAAACACTATACTACATTGTAGCGTGCGCAGGTCTCAGTATGTGTACAGATGTTCTTGTGAACATGCATGCATTTAACTTGGTCTGACTGGATGGACTTGATTTATTTATATCTCAAACAGGGTTGCATAGCACCAAAAGTATGTCTTTCACCCAGACTATGTTAATAACCGTTAGCATAAGTGAGACTCTGACCTGTGGAAGCCAGGATTCAGAGTGGGATACATTTTTTTTTTTGTATAATATGTCTTTCTTTACTATTGTGTGATAGGAATGTCATTCTATAATCCCTATTGTGGGTTTTTTCTTTTTTACACAATCATATTCCTCTCTGTAAGTGTTATAAAAACTGTACACAACATATTTATTTTACTATTCAGTTAATTTAAAACTGTGTGCTAGTCCAATTTAAACAACTGTAGGAGATCAGGCTGAAACAAACAGAAAAAAATTGCTTCCTCCAATGTTGACTTTCAAATTGGTTGAAGGACCCCAGAGATTAAACGATGGATGTTTGGTATCTCTCTGTTAGGATCATTTTTTACTTTTAATAGAAAATTTCTGGCTGAGACAAAAAGGTCAAGCAAGTTAGTGCCTAGCAAAGTATTTCTCATGTGGATAAGGCAAGAGGAAAATAAAAAATCCCAAGCATCATACAGCACCTCAATCCCCTTACACAAGGCAAGCATTTTGAAGCTAGTAGTAATTCATTCATCTGTGGATCTACATCTGTTAGCTTAATAGGTGACACAAGGCTGGATTTTAAATGAGTCTAACCCAATAACCAGACTTATGTAATAGGCTTTTCAGGAAGACAGAGAAGGAAGCCTTAATGGTAAGAAACACTAGCTCAAAGTATCAGTTCCAGTAGCTCCAATGGCTAACATTAAACCTTTGTGTCTGTCTTTCAGTATAACTTTCCTTTGTGTTTGCTCTACTCTGGCTATCACATTTGCACTAAGGCTCCTTTTGCCCTCCTGTTAACCTATGTGAATGCACAGGTGTGCATAATACATTAACAAAGAAAGACTATTGTTTCAAAGAATTTATTTATTATGGTTGTTGTTGCAAAAAGAAATGCACATCACGTGCAATATTTTTTCTTAATTATTTATGAAATGTTACTGATATTATTTGTCATACTCTACCACTTAAGCTACATTAAAAACTATAGCAAGAAAGAAGTTTCTCTAACTTGGTTGTTTCTAATAAAGATTGTATCTTGTTTTCTTTTACAGGGCTGATCAGGCAGAACATGATTTTCTCTTCTGTACACTGGTTTAACTCCATGGACTTCAGAAGAATTACTCTTGGCTTATTCTGATGAGAGATGGAGAGGCAGATGATTTTCTACCTTAGATGAGTTGCTGGCACAGAAGCAGAAATATGTGTTGGGGAAAAAATATGGTATGCACTAGCAAAATGTCCCCACACAACTCAGTAAGTTTAGCTTAAGAAATGTTTTCTCCTTGAAAATGCCAAAATAAACTAGAGTAACATTTTATTTAATGGTGTGGAAAAATTCCACATTATAGCCATATGAGAAATGTATTTAATTTTCTTTTTTTAAGCCAGTCAGCAAGTAAGGCAAGAGTGCATATTGCGAAGTTTGCTATCACTGCCTAGAAGAGCATATTGAAAGATCCCCTGAAATGCACAATTGGATGCAAAGCTAAGATGGAGTGCTTTGTGCAGCTGAAGAACACTTTGATGAACTGACTGGCTTCAGCTGCTGTGAATCTCCAATGTTGTTACTGGCAGACATAAACACAACAGTGTAAACCTTTTGTCTCTTATTCTCTCCTGATTATACCGGATGTGGTGGCACAGAATAAACATGGCAAGGCATCTTTGTGTTGGAGATGGTTTTAGCAATAAATACAGCCCTGGCATAGGGAGACACAACTCTTGTCTCTTCAGCTGGTGCTACGCTGGATTACTCTCAGTATGGGTTTGATCCTCAGTGTCTTTCTAGTAATGAGTGCTCTGGCAAGAGCATTAATCACTGCAAGCAGAGAATTAGCAGCTCCAGCATTATCCATGTGGTCAACAGACATGAAAAAAAATGCAGGAGGCAGAAGGGAAATACTGTGTGTGCTTTACCGGTTTGCAAATGTACACTGATTAAATCAGCAGCAACGCACTGCAAAATTAGGACTTCTTTTCTGTCCCTTGTAACTGTACATAAATAATAGATGTTTAATACATTTTAAGAAATTTATTGAGATACATTCACTGCAAGAAGAAGTATGTGGTTAGATAGTAAGGGCTGTGAGAGGACTAGATTTGATTCTGTCTTTGAGAGGCATTCACAGTGCTGCAAAACATTTCATACATTAAAGTTGCAAAGCAATATGTATCCTACCTTGAAAATAGATTGTCAATATCTTAACATGAATAAGGAAGCTCACGTTGGCAGTACTAGAAGTCTGGGGATGTTTATGTATGTTCTTGTTAAAACTGCTGTCTTTAATTCCTGTCTGAGCTCCAAGTAAAGTCTTTCTGTTCAATATGATTTCATTTCATGACAGGGCAAGGAGGGCTATACTCTGAGAGAAAAGACTAAATCTTAATAACCTCCAAATAGAAAAAAAAAATATATTGAGACAGAAAGAAAAATAGAAAGAAAAAAAAAAGCCAACATCAGACATCAAATAAGACAGAAAGAAGTAAAAAGAAATTGACAGCCAGAGATAGGTGAGAAAAGAATAGTAACATGAAGCAGATGTGGTTGTGCTGCTTCATCAGGGCCATGCTACAAGTGTGGGAAATTTGGACAGTAACAGGCATATCAGGTTTTCAGAGACAGATCCCCTCTCCCTCTCTTTCTGTCTCCTCTCCACACTTAGCAACAGGACCACTTGGAGACAGCACTCCTTTGCTACTGGTGCATCCCTCTGGCCTGGAAGCATCAGGACTTGTACCAAACTGGGGCCAGAGAGAGGCACAGAGCAGATAGCTGAAAAGGTGCTTGCTATAGCAAGTAGCTGATGTTTGCCTGTGGGTCCATGCGAGCCTGTGGCCAGGAAATGAAAATCTTGGCAATCCACGGTCAGTGCTGTCAGCTGGGGAAACAACATTTCTAGAGCCAGGCCTTACCTCTCAATACTGCATCAAGCAAAGCCCCAGAGACGTCTTTTTGTTCCTTTCTCTGTCCTCCTCTGTTCCAGGTTCCTTTTCCTTTTCCTTTTCCTCTTCCTTTTCCTTTTCCTTTTCCTTTTCCTTTTCCTTTTCCTTTTCCCTTTCCTTTTCCCTTTCCTTTTCCCTTCCCTTCCCTTCCCTTCCCTTCCCTTCCCTTCCCTTCCCTTCCCTTCCCTTCCCTTCCCTTCCCTTCCCTTCCCTTCCCTTCCCTTCCCTTCCCTTCCCTTCCCTTCCCTTCCCTTCCCTTCCCTTCCCTTCCCTTCCCTTCCCTTCCCTTCCCTTCCCAGAACATTCCCGGAACCTTCCCTTCCCTTCCCACTTTCCCCCTTCCCCCTTCCCCCTTCCCCCTTTCCCCCTTTCCCCTCTCCCCTTCCCTCCTTTCCCTTTCCCTTTTCCCTTTCCCCTTTTCCCTTTTCCTTTTCTCCTAGAGCATGAGTCTGATCTCATCACCACACTTCTGGAGCACTAGACATGTCCTAGGATGCTGGGTAAACAACATTCTTCTGAAATGTGGAGGATTGTTTAACTGTCAGGGATGTTTTCGGGTTTGGTATTGGTTTTTGTTTTTTTGTTTTGTGTGTATGTGTTATTCATACATACTCTTCTAAACTCTAAGCTTAAATGACTATGAATAAAACCTGGAGACTTAAAAATTGGAAAAGTATGTCTTAGCTAAGCCTGTTGAAGTTCAAGGAAATCATACATGGAAGACAAAAGACAATAAAAATTTTCAGACAAAGAGAACGGAGACCCAAATATTGTTACATTATAATACCTGAAAAAAAAAAAAGTGCTTCCAGCCAATTAAAGTTTGGTTCTGAAGCTGGATGAAGCTATGCAAGCAATAAAGTATTTTCTGTATAAAAATGATCTGGGAAATTATTCCAGGTATGTCTGCAGACTCAGTTTTGTAGGTATATCTGTATAAACAGTTTCTAGAAATAAATGTCTCATTCACTGGTAAAATGAGAGATACATGAAGTTTCTATTGTGAATGATACAAGCTTATCAGAGATAAAAGGACTGATGAATTATAGCTATAGTTTCCATATTTACTACTGCAAGCACTAATTTTTGATCCTTTGAACAAGTAAACTGTAAAGGGACAGATTGATTTCTGATAAAACAAGAGCTGATAAAAGCCCTGGTGCAGAATGGACAATATTTGGGTTGTTTATGCAATTAGGTTTTCTTCCTGATCTCCTGACCTTTGCTGCTGCTACTAACTCAAGACTATCCTCTCATAAGAAGTGACACTGCAAAGCAAAGCATGTACTTTTTCCAGGCAAAGGGAATACAGGACAAAACAAGATGAAAATAGGTTTTACCCCAAGCTATAGGTTTTCTGTCAAGGTACAGAAGCATAATTCGCTTTCTAGTCTTTTCTTCAAGGTACAGGAGATTTAAATGAACACTCTGGGAGTAGCATTTGAGCTTCGTCTAAACTCATCCTTTTGCTGCAGTGGAAATCAAACAATATACAATGTGTGAAGAAAATTATATACTTAACCAAGAGTTAGTCATTGATTCAGAGAGTGTTGGTTGGAATTTTCCTCTGGAAGACATTTAGTTCAACCTCTCCCCTGAAGCCAATTTATCACCTGCTGTAGATAGTCAAGTTGCACAATCTCCCACTACTCCTGTGCTGTACTTGCCATCTTTTCTAGGAAGACAGCCCAAACATTTAATCTGAATGTCCCAGCTGCAGTAAGTGTTCATTGTTCCTTCTGAGGTAATTTTCTTCTAAAAGGAGGAGTTTGGCTCAAGAAATCATAAATTCCTTTCCAGCAGCTGTGGACTGCTATTAGATAACATCTGCATTATGCTGAGCAAGCCAATCTTTCTCTTTGAAGGTTATGTGCTCTAGGATCCTACCTATGTTGATAGCTCCTGGTTGATACCCTTTCCCCTACCCCACTTGATTTGGAACCCAAACCTTGCTACATTATTTTAAGTCCAGTGTCACAAAGGTCAGGAAAGTGTGTATAGTCCCTCTCTGTGACCTGCTGCCCAGGGCCAGTGTGCACTTCCCCTTATTTTGGTGTATCTGCAATGCTGGCTTGTTTTCTGCTTGATATTCACTGCTGCATCCAGGCATTGACACCAGGGTTGCCACTCAGTCCCAGCCTACCTTTGTGCATGAATTAGTCTTCCATATCCATGTACAGAATTTACACTTCTTGAATTGTTCACCAATCTTCACATTTTGTGAGGTCTGTTAAGAATGAGGTTTCACTTTCCCGCCTAATAATCTCTTCCCCTTATTTACTATCATTTGCAAATCCCTTTCTTAGCATTTAAATTACTGATTAAATTATTGATTCATGGGACTCACCTCCACTTCTTCCTAGCTGCGATTTAGATACAAAGCTACTTTTTGTTACTATTTAGGTTGTCTTTCTCATTCAAAACAAGCCCATGTTTTCTCCTACACACATACTTATAAATGTTACATTAATCTCTAAATCTAGGCCTAGATTTAGTTCCATCTGACATTTGGCCTTTTCCCTAAATACTTTAGAAAAAAATCTTATATTTTTCCCAGTCACTATGGGTTGCTGAAGGCATATGATAAGTTTTTTCTGAGCTGTTTTCACATTTATTTCTCCAGGGTTCATCAGTCTGGATCCAAAGATCACCAAAAGATTTCACCCCAGTGCTGTCCCATCAAGAAGCTTTTTTATACAGAATGCAATCCTCCCTATTCTTGTCTCTCTAAAGAAGCATGTGCTCATGGTGCACATGCTGTGCCACTCAGTCTCTGTGACTCTGCTCACATAGCAGCCCTGAAACCAGACATGACCTTGCAATCCCTCCTAACTCTTGCTCTTCCTGGCTGTTGCTACCCACACCAATGTAGAAACACCACAGGCTGCTCTCAGAATGCATTTGCCTCTGAGCACAGACCTGATTCACTGGTCAGCAGATTCTGTCACAGAAATACACTAGCTGTGAGAAAACTAATCAAGATGATCATAGATCAGAAACCTAGTAGAGAAATATACTAAAGAGAAACAGTTTTGAGCAGACAATGTTGATCTTTCAGACGCAGTCATTGGCTTTGGATAATGACCAGTCTTGATCCCACAGAGAAGGCAAATTTTGTGATGTAGACATTACTAGTAGTACAGGTGGCTGAGGCATGGGACAATTTTTCTGACGTACTTTCCTTCCCTCTTAAGTCTCTTTTTAACAAAACTTCAGAGCAGACTGCCTACCACTTGGATAACCACAGACTTATCATCAAGTCACAGCATGAGCCAGCCCTACATTGTCTCTGGGTACCTTTCTGTGACCCCACTCTGACAATGAATTCTGCAAATAGAATATACTGAGTGCAAAACAATTGCTCCCTCTTTTGCTCTGTGTCCCCATATCCATTATATTCAGCTTCCTCATTGCTGTTTCTATTATTTCCAAAGGCTGATTTCCTTTGGTACCCTTGGATGGGTTTTATCTGAGCCGTGTGTTTGCTGTGCTTGAACTACAGGACATACTCCATGGGATTCACTGTAGTTACAGTTCCATCACTCCTATTTGCATACTTGCTTTCCAAAGCCATTGCTTTCCTAAAAGTATCAGAATCCCTCTTTTGTCTTCTTAACCCTTTTCGCTGTCTGTCCTGCTGACAGTGGCTCATTCCAGCATGCCACTGTAACAACAGGATTCTTCATAATAGCTTCTCTGTGTTGCCCTCCAGTTTATTCACATCATCTTGGACAGGTGAGGTTTGCTACAGCCTACATTTTCTCAGACAGACTCTCTAACAACTGCTTAATAATTATTAGCTTATTCACTTCAGCCCAATAAACTGAGCACATTGTAAAGAACACCCTCTACAAGCATTCATCCTTCTCAGACAAATTGTTCAGAATATCTGGTTTTTAGCCACATGTCACTGCTGGTGGTTTTCATGAAAGTTCGCCTCACAACTGCTGATGGCATGTACTCCAGGGTGAGCCCCCATTGCAATGTTGGTGAAGACTTTGTAGAAACATGTACATTTATTCAAACAAAAAAATCCTTGAAGTAGTTTCTTTAAGAACTGTTGCCATCACTGCTGTAACTTGCAGACTGGTTTAGCTACTATTGACAGGCTATTGATATTCCTCTCTGAACTTCATGAAACTGTAAACACAGAAGATTCCTCACTGTTTTTTCATCAGCACTGCTTAAATTTTTGGTTTTGGGAACTTTGAACTCTGAAAAACTACACAAACCTCATCTCCCTCTGGCACCAATTCCTCTGCATTAGTTTGAGAAGAAAGCTTCAGCTTCTGTCTCTTTCCATGGTGCGCTGACAAGGGAAAAGTGCCTTACAAATTTACACTCTGCTTATAAGTAATTTCTCCTATTGCCTGTTTTTTTTTTCCCTGGCATAGACTAGACACTCTTCTAGATGCTTTGGTCTGATCCAATAGGGTTAATTTCATCCTATGTTCTTTACATCATAACTCAGAGTAGAACCTAAAAGGATAATGCAAGGGTCCGTCTGCTGTAGGCGCTCTGTCTTACTGTAGCAGCTGCTTGCAATCTACTGGGTTGTGCTCTGTTTCCTAGGTAATCAGGTTGCTCTCTGTAGAATTATGACTTCATGAGGGGAAAAAAGGTGTGAATGAGAAGCCAAATTTACTTTTTCTGTGTTAAATATGACAAAGGGCACAGTAGGAGAAGAGCTGCAGAGCAGAAGAGAGTGTCTGCAGTACAGAAAATGGCAAACATTGCCTTTCTATCCATATATATGGATGGGACTGAGAAAGAGATTAAAACGCAGCACCTTTTGGTAAAAGGGTGTTGTCAGCATGATCAGTAGCTATTGCAGTGACACAGACAACCCAGACTCCTGTGGACTGTTAGCAAAACCCACAAACTTTCTCCATTCACACCAGTAGCCCTGGGAGAGAAGGTCTGTTAGGCTTGAAATATGCATTCTTCTATTTTTGTGCACCCATGTTTAAATAGTCAGCAACCCTTCTTATTTTGTGGAAGTAATGCTTCAGGAAAAACTGATCAGAGGGCAATATTTGAGGTATAGTATATTGTATTCAGATAAATTATTTTCCTTAATATTCAGACATATTGTGTTGGGAAAACAGTAGAACTTGTAAAACGTAAAAACGCAAGACCAACGGTTTCTTACCTCACTAACTTGAGAGGTGTCTGTCAATGCTCAGATTTTCATATTTTGACACTGATCCATTACTTTATAAAATGTTTATGTTCTGACAGTCCTTCTCTTTATGTCTCTCTATGGCATATTGCAAAATCTGCCTGGCTTTTGCAGTGTGCTCAGGACTGTCCTGCTGTAGCAGAAACACCAAGCAGTTTTTCTGCAATGGAGTAGATAATGTTTTATGATTGTTTAAGGTAATGTGGAGTGAAAATAGCCCAACTATAAAAACACTTAGTTTATCTGCTACAAGGTAGTCTCTCATACCTTGTGTTGCATAGTCAGCTATGTTATTGTTTTCAGCACTGAACTGATTGTGCCTACCCATTCTAGCAAATGTTTAAATAACTTACATAAAACCTGCTACGTTTTTTTATCCTAACACCTCTCCATACCACTACAAAATCTTATTACTCCTTACTTCATTTTCTCTTAGAGTACCTACAAAATGCCTACTGGATTTTGAAAAATATTAGATCTACCACAAGATGACCCATGTTTATCCACCGAGCTGAGCAGCAGCAGCTACTCTATGTAGATGGAGATGTTGTGAAAAGCTGAACATGCCTGTAACAGGTACTTGGAAAGCCTGTGTAGTTTGTCAGTGCTCTCCCATGCACTTGCTTTTGTTTTGTCCACCTGCAGCAAGACCTCTGTCTGCAACAGAACAGCTGATGTTCCATGGCTGAAGACTTGGGTTTGATTTGAGCTGGTGACTATTGCCCATGAGCATTTCCCTCTCTCTACTAGTGCAAGCTACAAGTCAAAACTCACCTGAGGCCTGTTTCAGAAAAGAAACAATATACACTTTCCCAAACGTGGATGTTCCTGAGGATTCACAGAATCACTTTCTTCTTTCACTGCCTGACAGAAGAATACTATAGTTTTCTGTGAATGAAATGTTTCCTACCTTTGTTTCCTCTGCAGACAGATGAAGTGATCTCAGTTCCAGTTGCCTCCATCTTTAAACACAAAATCCTCAGGAAAGAAAGTACTACTTTTTTTTTCTCTCCTCTTCTAATTCTTTTAAAAAAGAAACAGTAAGCTGACAGCTGATAAACACACAGCTGGCAAAAAACTGGCTCAGTGTACTGACACTCTTGACATAGTAGTAGCATAGGTTTAGAATGTTCAGTGGTATATCTATTCACTGTGGCTAGGAAGAAATGAGTAAAAGTAAAAGAAAGACCCATTTTTCTGCCTGGTAGGCTGGTATCCTTTTTTGCTGCTGTCTATTATTGACTAGATCATATTGACTGTGATGCTTCAAACACTGTAATTCATCAGACAGATGCTGACTATCTACTGGTTCATTGTTTATTTATGAGCAGGGAAAGATTTCCAAAGGTGTTCAGATCATTTAGAAGACAGTAATCAATTCATATATATTTTTTTAGGTTACAAAATAATAAGCCTAAGTCAAATTATATTTTGTTGTATGAGATAGTAAAAAAATAAACCCTCAAGGGGCAAACAAACTGTTGTTACTGAAAGAATTACCCATCCAAGATGGACTCAGCTGCCTAACACCTCATTAACTATTTAGCAGTTCCTTAGAAGGAAAAATCTACTATACAGTGAATTCCTATCAATTTTTAATATAGCAGTGCCTGGAGCACTGGACTGAGTTCCTTACTTGTGCAGATGGTATAAGCAAAGTGAATACTGCCATATCTCTTAATGGGGGAAATCTTAGATAAATCCCAAGGCTTCTTTCCTTTGTTCTTGTTTACTTTATATTCTTAGAATTGTTAATGACCTGTTGCTGAGCATTTCTGCAGAGTTCATGCCAGTTTTTTTCCTTTCACACACACAACGAGAGCACTTTTTGATCACAAAGCAGTTTCATCTGAAAGCCAAAATTGCACCATATTGACTTAATGCTACCATCTTCTGGTTTGGAAAGTACCTTTGCTAGCCCAACTAGTTGTAGTAAATTAATTTTTTTTTTTTCAATGAGATAAAACTCCCTAAGTTATTTTTGTCTTGACCTAGTTTTGGTACCTGATCACACACTTTAAAAATAATTGGCCTGTCTTTATTTGTATCATTTTCTTTCAGTTTTAGAATGATCTATCATGGTCAGAAAATTCCACCAAAATCTTGCTAGCTCTTTTGCTATTTCTATACTGTCTGCTTCTCTATCCTGTTCCTAATTATAGATATTCTGCGATCACAGTTAAATTTACAGCTGCCAGATTACAGCTAAATTGGTTTTCATCACTCTTTTAGCCTAGCCTCTATTCTCAAGCTTTTCCATTTTTCTCTGTCCAGGCTTAGTTCCCGACCTAGTGTGACACTGCTGCAGGGACAAAGGAACCTATTAGTGCTTTACACTTAGAGTGTCATATCTGTCTAATCTGTCCTGAAACAGAAGTTGTTTTTCACTGTTCCATGGCAGAGCATTGTCATGTCATTTGTGAGGTGGGAACTTCACAATGTGAGATGCTGCCAGCTGAAGAACACTAAATGATCTTAGTCTCAGCACCAACAGCTATCCCCAGGAAAAGTAGTGGGGTTTTTTGTAACCCCAAAGCAGCAGAGGCTGCCGTGGATTGGACACAGGTGGAAAAGAAAGAGTAAAATGTGAGATTTCTAAATGACTGAAAAAGGACTCAGATTAATACTATTTTTAATGCTATCCAAACTATGTATTGCTATCATATTTACTCCATCATCCTGTTCCCTGCAACCTAGTGACTCTGCTTTCAAATCTCTGCAAAAATACTGTGCTCTGAGATGAAGATAGCCAAAATATTTTTCTTCCCAACAGACTTGTACACAGTAGCCTATTCATTCCCATTTGGGCATGAAGTAATCTCCATTACCTAGCTGCCACAGAAGGCAATGAGGCAACAGACTTACAGGGAAACAAAACAAAACAAAATTTTGCTTGTTCTCAAACCTATTTGTCATACATAATAAAGCCTTAGTAGCCAGTGGTGATGTGATATGGATATGGCCCTTTTGATTTGATTTTCCTTACAACTCAAAACATCTTTGCCTTTAATTCTTTTCCTCTGGCTGCTCATATAACTCCACAATAAACACACATTGTCTCCTTGTTTCATTTTAAAGCCATTTGGGAACACTGTGGCAACATGCCATAAAAATTGGGCTTATTCCACTTCATTCCACTAACTCAACTGTTCCACTAGATTTTTAGTCTCCTGAAGATTTATTAGAAAGTTTTATCTTTTGTAGCACCCAGTCCTTCTGCCAGATGTACATGGAAGGTCTTAAAACTCAGAGCAATCTGTCAGAGGAGTTGTCAACAACCTTTTTACAATACTGCTGACCTGTTAATCTAGAACTGTCACTCACAATGTAGAATATTGTATTTCTGGTAGGAGAATCCCCAAGAGCACAGAGGTTTACAAAAATAGCTAAAATTAACAAAAAACACACAAAACTTTAAGGCTACCATTAAAAATAATACTATCTTACAAAAATTAGGAAAAGTAATTATGGTGTTTACCAATTCCTGTAATATATTTTCTGATGAGGGACCTGTCCCAGAAAGTCAGTAATGCCTACTTTGCTTTCTATATATATTTTCCCTGGGGACAAAAGGTCGCATATCCAACAGAAATTACAGAAAGTCCATGTCCAAGAATACAGATTTTTAGCATTTATTTACTTATATGCAGATGACATAAATACATATATTGTCATACCTTGTGGTAATAAGTTTATAACCTTGCTGTGATAGCAACTGCTCCAAGCTGTGTTTATGTACCACTGGTTCACTCAGGCACCATGTGTATATGATCTATTCAGGTCTCCAAGTCAAATGTAATAACAGTATTCTGACTGAGTTTAGTGGAATAATTCATTTAGCCTATTTATGCATTTGTAAAACTATGAGAATAATTCAGAGTCAAACGTACTTCCCAGAGGAATTCTGTGGTCTTAGATCAGTATTTACTTTGAGATCTTTGCTTGAAAGGAATTAAAATAAACCTTAGCTGTGTTTTTAAGCCTATCAGTCTTGGTTTGTTCTTCTCTTCTGTCTAAGGTAATCTAAGAAAATGGCCATAATCTGTTTAAGGAATGTATTTATTTCAAAAGATTCTTGGATTAAAACACTTCTTAAGTTTGACTGATGCTAGTTAGTGACCCTGGCGATGTTCCTATTACATTAAGAATGTAAGAACAGCTGCACCAGCTTGGACAAAAGGTTTGATGTGTCCAGTGTTCTGTCATGACAGTGTTGTCAGAGACACTTAGAAAAAAAGGTGCCAGGAAAGGATAAGCATAAAAAACATCCTGGATGGCAAATGCACTCTAACTTCACTGCTAGAAGTACTTAGTCTAATGTATAGATCTCATCTGAATTTTTATTATGCTGTCTGCTTCTTCAGAATGGTGTGATATGTGTGTAACAGCCAGTGCCATGCCTGCTGCTTTCCTTCCTGATGACCTCACTGGTGCATTAGCTAAAGTGCATCTATCTTAACATAATTGTTTTCCTCTGTCTGTAGAAATATCTGCAAAATCACTAAGGGTCAGGTCACATCAACTGTAACTGATCAATGAACCCCCACAATGGAGAAAGACCCAGAGGAGATGGGCAAAGATGTGTTCCTGAGGCTCGGGGAAGAGCACTTTCTTTACCACAGCTGTTGCAAAGAAAGCAGAACTTACCCCAACACAAACTTGGCATGAGGCTGGCTTTTGGTTTAACCAACGGCTCTGAAAGTTGAGTGGATCAACGAGTTGTGTAAATGTCCTTCCATAAGCTAATCAAAAAGGTGTGGTTGTCATCCTAAAACAGAACTTTCATGGGAGAAGTGTACAAATGACTCAGCCCAACACAGGGATAAGAAAATTGAGGAACCAAGAAAATAAACTTCAGAGAGCAGGTATGAGCTGGCTTCAACCAACCACCCCAGAGACGGAAAGCATGGGGACACCTGGAATGGGAATCAGATTTTTGTTGTTATTCAACTGTGTACTGCAATTGCTTTATTATCCTTGTGTTGCGTTTTCTGCACAATACTGCTGTATTCCTCTGCTGAATCCCTTGTAATGTCAGATATCTTAAAATAAATAAACTTGTTATTAAAAACATGAAAACTGTCTGGACGTTTCTGAATGAACCTGGTCTGGGAGTATTGGACACTAACATCCACCTAGTGCAACAGGAGCAAAACTAGTTTTGATCATTTTCATTTGAAATGTCTTCAAGTTAATTTCAAACACTTGTATTGCAAGATTATAAATCCCATGAAGGAAGAGCAGTAGTTTATGGATACAGCTGTGGTAATCACATATCCTCTGAACAGAGAGAGACAGCTCTCTCCCAGGATTTTCCTGGAAATCTGTGGGAAGCTATGAGAAAGATCAGAGAAAAGTATGATCAACAATTCGTATCTTCATTTGCTGCACCTGTTGTTGTGCACATGTTGAATGTGTTATGGAGATTTGTTTACCAAAGGGTGATTTCCTAATTGGACACTGGTGATGGTGTTTGGATTCATTGTCCAATTGGATCCACATGGGTTTTTCTTAGTAGTATAGTATAGTATAGTATAATATAGTATAGTACAGTACAGTACAGTACAGTACAATAAAGCAATTGATCAGCCTTCTGCAATCATGGAGCCAATGCTCACCATTCCCCAGTGGGGACTGCTGCTACCATATACAGCTAGCAGGGATGGCATAAGATTAAACTGTGAGCAAATGTATAAAAATCTTCAATTTTAGATCTGCAACATTATGACATAGCTTCTGAAGATAAAGTGAAGGTTCATCTCTTGGCAGTTGAAGCTTCACTGGCAAAATCACTAAGGCTGACACCACAGAAAGTCCCTCCATCTCTGTTTTCTACCTCATGTAATTTATATATGCTGTACATGCTTATGATATTGCTTCTTTCTAATTGTAATAAGAATCTTTCGTTTTCTTGTTACAGATGTCTTTATCATTACCTTAAAAACAGAACAAAGTAAAGAATATACTGTATTTTATTAAGTGGGAAATACACATATTTTTTGGTTGGAAAAAAAATAATCAGGCTACAGTGCCCTAACTAATGCAGGAAAAAAACCCATTAATAAAATGCAGTTTACCCATTTGTTGAGGTGAGAATAAAGACTGAGGTCCCAGAGGGAAGAAGCAAGCAGAAAACATTTTTAAATATTATCCTTTGCTTGAAAGAGAAAATGAGACTGAAAGGAGACCTCATTGCAGTCTTCAACACCTCTGCTGGGGAGAGAAGGGGCAGACCCTGATCTCTTCTCTGGGGCGCACAGAGACAGGACCCAAGGGAATGGCCTGAAGTTGTGTCAGGGCGGGTTTAGGCTGGGTATCAGGTAAAGGTTCTTGCCCCAGAGGGTGTTTGGGCGCTGGAACAGACTCCCCAAGGCAGCGGTCACAGCACCAGCCTGACCGAGGGCAAGAAGTGTTTGGACAATGCTTTGGTACACAGTGTGACTTGGGCTGTACTGTGTAGGACCAAGAGTTGGACTCCATGATCCTGACAGGTCCCTTCCAGCTCAGCATGATTCTGTGCAAGAAATAAACAAAGCAAAAAAATACGGAGACACAAAGAAAGAGTTCCTGTGAAAGAAATTCTTGAAAGACATTGTTATTGCCTGCGGATCACAGGAATTCTAAAGCATGTGAAACTACTAATGTATGGCACATAGAAAGGCTACTGACTCATAACTATAAACTCCCAAAAACTTTATATGTATCCCTCTGACAGGGGAACACATAGATTTTTGCGTGCTATTCCTGTGAATACAGAGTCTGATATTCCTACATATGATGCTTGTGTGGACTAAAATGCAGCAAGGCGTTCATTCTTGGTACTTTTATTTAATGCACAAGCAAGGGAATAGAGAAAACATTGGTCATTTTAGCATACCAATAGGTTAAATACTTCATTAAAAGCCAGTGCTTTTCACTTTAGGGTGAATAATCAAGTGCTTACAATCCTCTTTATTTGATTCACATTTATTCATAGCTATAGCTACAAATGCTCAGAAGTTTATGTAGAGAAACACTTATCTGTGAGGAGCAAGAGCATCTTGCGGCTTGCTGAGTATATTTGCATCCAGTTTTATTATATACAACAGAAAAATGCTGAAAATTATGAAACTGTTCTGTGACGAACTATAGAAATTAATGGAACACTGAAAAGCAGGTTACTAACTCAGTTCTCAGAGTCACTCAGTTCCCAGTTTATCAAAGATTCTTCAGTCAGAGGGAAACATAAGCATCAACTAAAAGAGAAGATACAGTACAACAGAGCACTTAGACGTAGCAGACAAAGGCTAGAAGAATCAAAAGGGATAAAAGCTGTGGCTTGGCAAATTTGATACAGTTGTGTAACAACTAGTTTTACAGTATCACCAGGTTACAGCTGTCCAGGGATATCAGATTGTCCATCCCTCAGATTTTCTTTGCTTTCAAGACTGGACATTATTTGAGGGGAGAGATGCTTCAGCAATCACAGAGACAAATGAAATTAATTTACAGTGACTATAACATTTAAAATCAGATGAACTATAATAACAATAGCTCTAGCCTTTAAAATTCTGAGTTTAATTTTTTTTTTAAATTTAGTGTCTTACATCTGAGGGATTTTAAGTGCTTAACAAACACAGACTAATCAATCCCCTCAACACTTGTGAAAAGTAGGTAGTTATTACTAGATCTGCGTTTCAGATATCTAAGCTGTGAATCTGTAAAGTTAAGTGATTTGTCAAAGGTTGTGGAACAAGCAAATACCAGATACGGACTGCTGGAAAATCCAGGTTATGAGAACTCATAACTATAAAACTGTGCTATATTCTGGATAGAACAGTTGATCTTTTAACTTCTTAGCAGTCAGATGGTGTTAACTAAGTATTTTCAACAGTAAAGAAAGAGATCTGAACAGAGGAGGTAAAGGATTTTAGTGCAGATCAGTGAAGCTGGGACATTATTGAAAAAAACACCAGGGAGAGGAGACAGTTTATGTAATAAAACCAAAACTAGCTAATGATATTAATAAAGTTGGGGGTGCAGTGCTTTTTCTTTGTCTAAAATGACGGTGGAAGATGCCTATAAATATATTAAAAGGCACTGTTTATTGAAACTACTTGCCACAGACAGCATGCTCTAAGTTTCCACTCCATATCTGATTAAATACAGCTTGGTGCTGCCTGGTATCAGCATGCAGGGTGTCCATAAATCCTGGCCTGGATTATGTTACATTAAACTTGGCAAAATTCTGATTTCACTGTAAGCAGTAGTAAAATTCTTTCAGTCTTAATCTTTCTGTCTAACTTCAGTCTTAATCCTGGTGTAGTTCCTAATGAAGACTATTTTGGGTACTACTATTTTGGAAAAGGCATTATTCCACATTTTTAATTTTTCTTAATGGGGCGGCTCCTGCAGAAAGTATGATGCTGTTAGGCAAGTCTTGGCGACTCTTCAAGAGCGGCTGAGGAAAGCATACAAAAAAAGAACCATAGCTTTCAGAACTGCAATATCATGGAGCTGCAACTGTGGACAGCTACCTGAGCTAGTAGTGATCTTCAATCCACAACCAACCAAAGCTCCAAGGACTTACAGAAAAGTCTTATTCACAGCTGTGAAGCAGATGCTTCTAGAGAAGTAATGAACTCAAATGCCTCAGGCCTCCCAGTAAAAACGAAGACAAAATTCTTCTCTACCTCTCTTTCTAAAACACACTGTGATGCTGAGTGTCTAAACATGGTCTCAAATTTTTCCCTTGTTTACGACCAATTTTATTTTCCATGTATTCTTCTGCAGACTGAACAAGATATGTCTTGATTCCTGCAGAATGCAACAAATCAAATAATTTTCTTGTATATTTTGTAGTGAAATTCGCAAGCTTCTGAAATAGTTTTATTTTTCTTTCTGTTAGCTGTAAATAAAAGAAAATTATGCTAGAAGATCTTGCACAGTATTCTGAGATCTAATGCCACTGAGTTGCATATTGCAGATATTCTGTTTTGTGTTGTTATGTTTCTTACTCACTGTGAGTGAAATCCAGATCTCACTGAAGTCCATGATGAATTTTGCGTCCATCTTCTTGAGCAGACCAAATAAAAAACTTGAAACGTAAAAGCTCTAGGCCCATACACATGTCTGAGAAGTTATTGGCAAGCAAGGCTGAATACTTTCAAACAATTGTTATGCATATGCAGTACAAACAATAGTATATTGTGTATGTGGAAACTTTGTGCAAGTCTGAGACCTTTACTGCTTCTGTGTCTTTTGATGTTAAACTGCCACTTCTTTTAAAATGCATGCTACCAAATTACAGCCAGCTCTTATAAATCAACAAAAAGTAACAAAACCAATGACCAGCTAGAGAATATCAGAGTAATATGAGCGCAGCTATACCTGACAAATGTAACCTGACTTGCTTTTTAAATGCAGTTTCTTAAATAAGAAAAAAAAGATAAATACAGTAGATGAGGAAAAGGGGAAAGGACAGTAGAAGCTTTTTGGGGAAACAATACAACAAAGCATCTCTTTTTTTCAGTTCTCTAAAGGGCTGACATGCAGGGGACTGTTCTTTTCCAAGCTTTTTTCTTTTTAAATGCTTCCACATAGCTTTAATATATTCCATCTACGCTTAGAGAAAATAATGAACTGACGAATAGATGATACTTTGAAGGGATTAACTGACTGCTGCAGAACAAACTAGATCGACTGCAAACTACCCCCAAAACTTAGTAAACTTATTATTTAAAGCTCCTTTCCAACAAAAAAAGCAATATAGTCAAAATTAAGTAGTCTTTCTTTGAAAATTGTAGTTATTTTGATAAAAAGTGCTGTCAAAGCAACAAACATTAATGCCACAAACTGTAGATCATTCACTTTCATGTAGGGTTTATGAGGCTCTTTGTGAGAATACTTCATAGTTAAAGTATGTCTTCCCTTGAGTATCACATGAGCATTTAATTTGTGTTTTGGCATTGGGCCCATTGTGTTTATGAGGTTCTTTAGAGAAGTGGAATTGATGACCACAAAAGAAAAATTGAGAGTTACTTATTTTAAACCGTTATTATAACCTTTCAAGGTTTTCAGGACCAAAAAAAAGAAAAAAAAAAGGAAAAAAAAGGTGAAAGGTGCTTTTTTAAGGAGATAGATAGATAGATAGATAGATAGATAGATAGATAGATAGATAGATAAGGACTCCACTGCAAAAAAGCTTTCGAGGTCTACTCATATCAGGCTTTATACTCCTGAGCTATTTATTGTGCTACAATGATATCCTTTGCTGCTTTGCTAGTTATACTAAATACCATGTATTACACTTTCTTGATCTACAGTATTGGCAAGGTTAAGTTTGTAGGTAAAATTTCAACTCAGTTGAACAGTCTTTGATTTTTCTCATAAGCTTTTCCATTACTAGCAAAAATTAATCATATATTTTATTAGTTTTGATCTATTGTCTATCACATATGTAAATTTACACTAGAGATATAAGAATCCCTTAAGTTGTAAAGCCTGTGCCATAGAGCATGATCTTGCAGGTACAAGTCATGCAAAAGAAACTGTGCTGTGTCAGATCTGCATGACTTTGGCAAGATTGTGTTAAGTATCTTGCTACAGCTCTTCTCGTGACTTGTAAATCACTCTTTATGACAACTTGCATGGACTCTGGCCACAAACATGTTTTATAACCACACACTAATTTTCTTTAACACGTGGAAGATCTATCCACTCCAGGTCTAGTACTGTTGGATTAATCTCTGTAAAATCCTAAACATCCCTTACTGCACCAAAGATGAGGAGAAATGGATATGCTCCTTGCAGGAGCACAGTGTTTTACTGAACACTGTGATACAGCAGTTGCAATCTTAGTGGTACACTCTGAACAAAGAACATCCACTCTGCAGCTAACTAGGTCATATAGACCTACTCAGAACTTAACCTCAAGGTTCTGTTAAATGGGAATATGTGGCAATAAAATCAAGTAGCAAATTCCTTCTGTTAAAGTTCTGATATTCGATGACATGTCAAAGGAGGATCAAACCAATCAAATCCTAGGTAACTTAGTAATAAAAAAACCCAACACTCTATGACCTCAGACCTCAGAGTGCCACATTCTGATTTGATTTGCCCCAGGGTTTTTCCTTCTTCCCTTTCTTTCCCCTCTGAAGTAAAATTTAATAGTTACACAAAATTGATTATTACTCCTATTCCTTGGCTCAGGGAAGATGCAGCAACATTTGGACAGCAGAAAACATCAATGGTCACTCAGAGTGAAAAACTTTTTACTGTTGTAAGTGATTTAATTGGCAGCCTTTAGATAACGTGATTTTCCATTCTGTTTCTACCACTTGCCTGTTGACAAAAGGATTTCAGAAGTGTAAGACAATCATTGTTTGTTTTCTTTTGTTTATGCTGGAATGCTAAATGATCTAAGAGTACACAGTGGATTTTATAAGATATTAATAATCCCTCCTAATTAGGAAATCTTCTTATGAATTATTTTCAAGATCTTACTTCTACCCTTTTAGGATTAATGTCTAGTCCTTCAACTTTTGATTTTGGCATTTTCCTTCAACATTTGTAAGATAGTCCTAAATTTCAGAACTGTATTTCAGTTATCTTGTAGCTGGATTCTACTATCTCCTGTTTTCTTCCCTTTGAAATGGAAGGTTGAAAAAATTGGTTTTGAGAACACCTTTCCAATGTCAAAGGTAAGATGCATGTCTTTGGAGTGCCTATGGCCAAGGTCCAAAATGAAGGACAGTAGAAGCAAATGATTGCCAAAAAGGTGTGAAATTAATTTCTTAACTGTAAAAGTCTCCTGTAACTTCAATTTAAAAGAGTAAGATTTTAATGAATAATTTTCATTAAGCGGAGAAGTCTGTGCAAAAGCTCATCTGAGATAAAACTTATTTTAAAAAATCATAATGAAGGAAGAGGGATCATGAGTGCCAAAAGACTACTTTCTCTCATCTAAGTTTTTGATATTATAGTCTGAGAAAATAAAATTCTCATATTTTCTCATCTGACAGTACAATGGTCTAGAAGGCTCTGGCACAGCTGATGGTAAGGAGAATAATATTAACTTAGAACTGGAACAAAGCAAACAATGCGATTCAAACTGTTGCAGTGTTTTCATAAACCCATTCTCCACTAGATCCACAGCACTTTCACTGACAGTGAGACTGCAACTGAAGTCTTGTTAAACAGCCCTAAAAAAATCTTAACCTTGTTGCTTTTCTGCATTTAGCTTTCCATGATGATTATCAGACTGGCATTTGTCAAGCTGATGTCTGTTTTGTTGGCATAGATCACACAAGGCAGCTAATTCTGTTCTGTTCTGATTTGGCTGTGTCTAATCTCCTGGAATTCAAGAGTCAGCCAAACTTGGTAAACCATACAGTGGAAAAGGCTGCCTACAAAATCTACAAAAAATGTGCTATATTAGTGGACCTCTCTGATTTAGGAATAAAGAGGGCTAAGAAAATGTCCTTTCCCTCATGACTCTGTCTTGAAAGTTGTTGTTTGTTGTGTTCATAAATGTCTTTGATAGCCCTTCCCTTTCTATTTCCTGTTGGAATTCACAAAAGTACAGGACTACAAATAACAGGTACGCAGGCACAAATGTGACATTTGCTATTTCAAAAACATTTAGGCCTCACTCTTCAAACCCTACTCTGCAAACTGTTCATAAATCTAGTTGCTAAAGGAAAGGGTTTCTTTTCTCTCAGTTACATGAATCTAAGAATAAGCTTTTTAATTAAAAGCACTGTTGAAGTCCAAAGAGGTAAAAGCACTGCAAGGGTCTTCCACCCCACCTACAGTAAATAACTCTTCAGTGTTTCATCACTGAAACCTTTGAGATTTCTTTCTTCCGGCTAAAGCTTCCAAAGTACATAGCTGCACACAGACTTCTCCAGAATTTGCTTGCTAATTAACTGCAGTAATATATATCAGACTTGTTTCCGTTTGTTCTTTTAACCAGATTAGATTTTCTCCCCAGCACAAAGGACCTTGTTCCATGGCTGCAGTACCAGTGGAGCTGCTGCTGTACAAAGCATACAGCGCTGGGTGAGAAGCAGTGCCAAACACTCATGGGGGTAACCTTTGTGCCCTGCTGACATCCAGCTTGGAGACCACCATGTGCACAGCCTGTGTCACCCACAGCACCCAGCATTGCCCTGTCAGGTCTGCTCCCCTGGCCAGGAAAGCATCTCCTCTGCACAGAGCTCTCCAGCGTGTGATGCGTGCTGAGCCTGCCGTGGCCAAGGAACTCTGAGGTTTCCTGAATGGAGATACTGTCTTGTGCCATTCAGCTACCTGTAAACTCCTCAGCCTGTCTTTAGACCATAAAACTCTTTCTTGTGCAACATAGCAGGGCAGTGACAGCCTCCAGTCAGAATTGTGGCATGATCTGTAATAACCTACTCTGTAGCTCTGTTGCTTGGGTTTTTTTTTAAAGTTGATTCATTTTCACTAAGGTGAGTAATGTTAGTTAATGGGTGGTGCTGTGTGATGAAGGAACAGTGTCAAAGTCTAAGGTTTTGCTAAGTATTGAAAGATATGCACAAGCAAGCACAGGGTTTTGCAACAATAGGAACTGTTTATGATTTTACAGCTTATGATTCATATGGAAAATGAACAGCAAGAGTAATGGTTGCAGTTGCAAAAACTTAAATTGAAAATTATCCTGAAAGTTGATTAAATTCTGAAAATTATTAAAGGGTATCTTGTCAATTTTTTTATTCTTGTAAATTGTGCTATTAATAATAAAAATTAATAATCATGTTTACTGCATAGGGGTTTATGGCAATCAAGTACAGAATTTCCATTATGTTTCCAGGCGATAACCTGTGCCTTGATTTTCTAACTTGTTTTCTTTCACTTATCTGGACACAGACAAAAAAATACCCTAGCTGTCTATCCCATGCAACAAGGCTTAAACCAGCAACAAACAAAAGACAGCACGCCCATAAGCAAGATCAGTGATTTTTCCATTAGTCAATGCATCACTACAAAATCAAAAACCACATATATCTGCAAGCACCTGTTTCTGGTCATATTATTGTGAATTCAGTGTTTGGTTTTACATGCATGTAAACCTCTTTTAGTCTTCTGAGGGTTTTGTTTTGTTTGTCTGTTATCTTTTAAATTTCCTTCTGTCTGTTTTGCAAAGACTGCTTGAAAAGAGAGTTTCTAAACAAACACTGATGTTCTAGACCACCATATGCAATTACTCAGTGCAGAGAAAGATTCCTGAAAGGGTAACTGTCATCATAAGGAGTCTGGAGAAATTCAGCCTCAGCATGTGCATTTGAACAGCAAGCAACACAAAATATCATTTAAGAGTATCCCAAGGTCAAACAGGATTAATATTTACCTTAGCTGGTTTGAGTCTTGCCCTGTCATCATAGGAGATACATGGATGCTGAAATGAGAGCCTGCTCATGTAACATAATCTGTGTAACCTGCATAACCTATCTGCACAATATAGAGCTTTTTGCAGGACTAAACAGCAATCTTTGCAATAACTACATTAATACTGTCCACTGCTTGTTCTTTTTTTTTTTTTCCAAATTATACTTTATTTTTACAGTATAGTACTTAATCTCTCTTGCTGCTACAAGCTTTAAATACTTGCTTCTACAGTGATAATACCAAAATTGGAGGTTTTGCAAGATCCTAGCTCTGTAATAAATTAAGATTGAGCAATTGCTTTCAAAAGTCTTTTAAAAAGATCTTAAAATTAATGTCTTTAGGAATTGAAGTGAATGGGAAAAGGAAAGCGCTATATTTATCCTAGGACCATGGATTCTCTTGCTTCAACTTTATTGATGAGATATTTCAGTTTTCTTATTGAATCAATATTAATGACAAATCAGTGCAATGAGCTTTACATTTTGTAAAGACAGACACTCTACACAGGCTCTTGAGTGGGTAGAAACAAATGCTTTTATTTGGTCTTTCAAACTGTCAGTATTAAAATATTTTAACTTCACAAAGGCATAAATTCTGAACTCTTTAAAGTGTGTGTCAACAAAAAAATTCCTCATAATTAGGTGTTTAGTAAACATGAGCAAAAGTATTTATGAAGACAAAAAAACACAAACCTGAATGGCAACACACTATATCTTAGTTATTACTGACATAAATGGAGGCGATATTGCACTTAACTTCAGTACTTCTGTGTCTAGGAAGAGATAAATAACTGACTTCCATCTATGTTTTTGAAAATCTTGTGCCCTGTAATTTTCTCCCTTGTAAGCTTCAGGGATGAAAAAATTAATGAAATAGCTATATGAAGGTAGGAAATATTCTGGCTCCCTCTCAAAGTTTTCCTTAATGTATTAAACTTTCAAATTTTCAGAATCACATTCAAAGTTATGTGCTGAAGAGATCTTGCCCACTTTGTGAGCTAAAGATCTTTTGACTGCTAAGCCAGACACACAAGATTTGAGCTGACAAACTGAAATGGAAGCAAACTTGATAACTAGATTTTCATTAAAAACAACAGCAAATTCTTAATAACCATATGCAAAAAGGAACATGCATGATTCCTGGACAAAATAACATTCCTGAAAATATCTTGGAAAGATACCCCTCTAAAAGTTATCTAAAATTCAGTTACTGTATTTTGTGCCATGGCATTTTCTTTTATTTTTATACAAGAGTCTTGAACTTGCTTCTTTGAACATCCAAACCCATGAAGTTATTGAGCCTCAGTACATTACTCAGTAGAGTAAACATATAATCTATCCCTGGTTAGTGGACTGGAAAATGAGGGTTAGGGGAGCAAGGGAGTTGCCAGACAGCGTAATACAAAGAATATTGAGAATCTTAATTTAATTCCTCTATTCTAGCAAGCTGAAAATACTCATATGCACAAGTAAATACTGGTTCAGTTTTGTCTGAAGCCACATCCTTATATCCTTTTCATAAGATTATTTCTTCTTCCTATGAGGAAACAAAAGAAGGACCAAAGAAATAAGGAGTACATACACAAAGTCTCTCACAGCTAAATGTGTCTGAGATTGAAAAATATTTTTAAGTTAGAGAAATCACCTAGAAAGAAAGCTCTTATCCTGTTGAGAATATTTGCAATCAAATTAGGAACACACTTCTCTATAAAGAATTCATTAATTCTCTCCCACAGTATTGTTTATGTCTATGGTACCTAACTCTTCTCATATGGAAATTAGTCCAAGATTTTACTCAGAATTATCCTTTGACAGCTTACAGTATCAGGGATTACTGTAAAAGATGAGAGAATTTGTGATGATTAATCATTCTGTTCAATTTGCAAAACTTGAAGCTGAGATTGCTTCTAAATATTTTTTTGTCAACATGTTTATGCAATCAGAGAGTGATTAAAAAGATAAGAAAAGCATGATGCTTTCAGGTCCTGAAAAATACAGGTCCAGGGTTACTGCCGATAAACAAATATGCTGAAATTCTGTTCAGCCTTTTAACAAAATATTGCAGATGATTTAAACACAGACCAACCATAGGAAAATATATATATTTTTGCCTGGTTATGTTTAATAAAATTTTACTGAAATCTTAACATATGATTTTAAAATGCACATTTCCACAAAATTTAGGGGGAAAAAAAAAGAGTTTTAAGATGCAGCTATATACTTCACCAATTTGCAGTATGCATCCATTTTTCCAGAATGGGCTTTCCCTAATTCTCTGGGTTTTAACAAAAGGAAAAAGCCCATGATATTTGCCTGTTGAATATATTTAAAGTCACTGGAGTTAATGTCAGAAAAGGGGTGGATTGGGTCCTACCAGTTAGTGTTACTTCTGAAGCACTGCTCAAATTTATAGAAGATAAAAATCACACATACAAACTATAGGAACAATGCAGAGATATATTTGCTATTTTCTGTTTTATGAGTGACAAACTACCCCTGAATGGCAAAGACAAGTACTTAAATTACATTTCAACAACTCTACCTACATTGTCCAGAAATTCTTTATATCTTGAACAGATAAAAATGATTTATGGATACAATGATAAAAATAATGTGCATTGTTAACAGCAATCAGCAAAGAAAGAAAATATTCAGATACATCACTTTTCCCTCAGAGAAACACTTAGGCTATGCTTAGTTTAATTATTTTGCACTATGTGATCAATTAAGGTAGTGACTGCAGCACAGCACATCAGCCCTCGGGAGCTCTGCGCAGCCACCAAGGAAGTCCGGGCTCTGCAGTGGAGGGTAAAGGTTCCTTTGTGCTGAAGGTCCAGGGGCAGCTTGTCAGAGGCAGCTCCAAACACTCACTGTGCACAAATAGAAATTTTTCTAAACCCTGTATTCAAAATAGTTTCACTGGTGCTGAATCACTTGTTAACAGTCTTTACCTTTCTGCCTAATGAACACTAATGCCAGGGGCCATTGGTACACAGAAGCATTTTACAACTGTGCTATCAATACTTGTGTAATCATGTAATCATGAAAATGGAGAATGGGCAAGAAGCTGGCAAGCACGGCATATTTGATCAGTTCTGTGAAGTGGTTATTTAAAAAATATTCTCACCTTCTCTTTATTATACTGCTATTTAGCTTTACTTGTGGAATTAATTTACATCTTCAATCCAAAGGATTTATGTCTCTGTATTGTTTATGAACTACTAAGATACAGTCACCTAGAGCTTGCTTGCTAAGCAAAGCAGGGAAAAAGGATATACTCCTGCTACTGCTAGTAATTTTTGGATTTTTTTTTCCCATTATTAATAGTTTACCTTCTTTTCACAGCTTTGTATGTGTTAAAAAAAAACCAAACCAAATCATTGCAGTCCTGGAAGAACATTTATATTCTAGATTAAGGTCTGACTATGCTATTAAAATGCATTTTAAGTTGTACAAACTGACCTCTTGCTCTTTCCCTGTGATACTTCTCACAAGGAGAACAAAGAGGAAAAAAAAATTGAGCTTTTCTTACAAATGTGGCTGAGGAGATTCTTCAGGGAAAAAGAAAGTGTTATTTATTTGGCTTCCTACAAGGGCAGTGATTTCCACATGTCTATCTGTGCTGGAGAAAAAAAGACTAAGGAAATATCGGATGTGCTTACGCCTATTAAAAGAATTTAGTTCAAAGATGGCAAAAAATTGGAATTGCTGGGGCTCTTATAATGAAAAGGAATGTAGAGAGTTTGAGCTTATGGTGCCTGTTATACCTGGGTCATTTACTTGCCTGGTGTACTTTGTACGCTACGAACACTAATCTACAAATGTCAACACACTGTAAACAAGGCTGGAGGAAGACCATGGGGAGACAAGTTTTTAAGCTTTTAATAGTAAAGCTTCGTAAACCGTAAAATACTTCGATAAAAAAAAAACAAAACAAACAAACGAACAAACAACCCCACCCCCAAAACTAAAAAAATACCCCAAAATTTTTTGAAAATCAACGCAAGGGGTTTGATTGTTTCTCTTTAACTCCAGCCCATGCTCCGTCGCTTCGAGTGACTTCGAGCGGAGGACGAAGAGCAGGAATCGCGGGCAGTTTAGATGCTGCGATCGGTGAAGATTAACCCGCAGTGTCCTTCCTCCCGCCGAGGAAAGCCGCAGGGCGCGGGGCAGCCCAAGGAGCGGCGGCAGAGCCGAGCCCCGCGCAGGATGCGGCCGCTGCCGGGCCCGCGCTGCGCCGCCGCGCCGCTGGGGGGAGTCGGGGCGCTTCCGAACGGGCCGCGCCTGCGGCGGGAGCGCCCGGGCCCGGCACGGCACCGCACGGCCCGGCACGGCACCGCACGGCCCGGCCCGGCCCAGCACGGCACGGCCCGGCACGGCACGGCCCGGCACGGCCCGGCCCAGCACGGCACGGGACGAGAAGGGACGGACGCGGCGCTGGCCGCCGTCACCCGAGCAACGCCGGCGGGCGGGAGCTGCGGGAGGAGGCTCCGCTCCCAGCCCGCCCGCGGGGGCCGCTCACCTGCCCGCTCCGCTCCCTCCCCGCACCCGCGGGAACTTGGCGGCAGAACGACGGCCCGGCGCCCATCATGCCCCGCCGCCGGTGTCGGGGCGGCGGGTGGCGGAGCGGAGCCTCTCCGCGGCTGCGGAAGGTCCGCCCGCGCCCCGCCGGTCCCGCCGCGCCGCGCTGTGCGGGACCGGCGCTGCCGCGCGTCGCCCGGGGCGTGGGCGCCGAGCCCCGCCGCGGGGGAACGCGGGGAAGGAGTTTGCTGCTTCGATGGAATTTCTCGGCACACTGTTTTTCGTGGCAGGCGGAAACCCGTCCACACGCGGGTCCCGCGCAATGCCTGTCGCAGCATCCGGCAACGAAATGGTTACCTTTAGCAGTAAGGCTGCACAGGAACCACTCCGAGTTCTTAGTAATTCAATTAGTCAGGTTTCCAGAAGGTGGGGTTGGGTATTTTTTTGGCACGGAGGAGGAGAAGCCCGGGACGACGCCTCCCTTCTCGTGTTGCAAGCCAATCCGGTCGAGGTGTAAAAAAAAAAAAAAAAAAAAAAAAAAAAAAAAAAAAAAAAGAAAAAAAAAAAGGAAAAAAAAAAAAAAAAAAGGGAATCTGGAAGCAAACAGCAGGCTATGTCCTGACTGGCTGCGGCGGCATATCCCCCCCTTTCCAAAGTAAACTGCATGCAAAAATCCCACATGATCAAGCAGCAGCGCCCGTGTTTCGAGCTGGCTGCTTGCACCTCCTCCACGTCTTCACCCCTCACACCCCTCACTCACACCGGCGCCGGACCGGACCTCGCGTGTGCATGTATGTATGCGTGCTGTGTGTGCGTGTGCGTGTGCGTGGGTGTGTGTGTCCCTGTGTGTGTGTGCGCGTACCTCGCTGTACCGCGTATACATCTCTGCGGCTGCCTGTCGCACACACGCATGCACAGAGGCAGATCAGCACGCCAGGCTCCTAGCTTTTCCAGGTTGCTGATGTCGGATTTACACGCAGTGAAGGGACCGGTCATTGCAAAAGGGGGCGTGACTGTTTAAAGATTTTTTTCCTCCCATAAAGCATTTTTTTTTTTTTAAAACTGACTTTTGCCCCTCCAATCCTCGTCGCTCTTTACGATCCCTCCCTGCCTGCCGCTGCATTCAAGTTTATTTATTTGCCTGCTGGCGTGGTATATTTTTCCTTGCTGCTCTCGCTGCTGCTTCAGAGGGAAAAGGGGAGCAGCTTTTGGGCAAGACCGAGAAGATCTGGGGTGGTTGGTGTTTTCGATCTCCCTGTGTAGTCATCGGAGGGGTGGATTCTTTTACTCTCACCTCCTCCCTGACCCTTCAAACTGTTTTGTCCTTCCGCAGAAGTTGATGTTCACGGGACTGGACCCTGCTTTATCTCAGAGAGGCTCCGGGAGGCTGAATCAGGAGATTTCTGCACCTCGCCGTATCACTCCATTCGTTTCCCGAGCAGGAGAGGCCAACCAAGACCAGTATCATCAGAGGAGTTTGCAGGCTTGATTTTGCACTTCTCCGAGATTTTGCTTTTCTCCACGCCCTCTCATAAAACAATTTGTTTTTTACTTTCATCTCCTTGGTTTCCACGCCGCTATATTTCTTGGATTGGCCGTTCTTTTTTTTTTTTTTTTTTTTCCTGCCCCCCGCCTTTTTTTTTTTTTTTTTTTTTTTTTGCCTTTGCTGTTGCTCAGTCCTTGGTGCATCCACCGCCCAGGAACAGGAAGGACAAGAAAACCACTCCACAAAGTCTCCTTCAAGACACTCCGTGCTGCAGAACAGGCTTCTCAACTCCATCAGCGCAGCAAGCAAACTCCTCAGGGCTTTTGCTTCTTTCCCCCTCTTCCCCTCCCCCCCCCCCATTTTTCCCCCCGTGTTTTTGTTTGCTGCTCATTTGAGGGGAGCGGAGGGCCAGAAAGGAAGACACAAACTTTGTGCTTTGACATTTGCGGGTACTTCTCCTCCCGCTACCAGCCGGCGGCCTTTAATATATTGCCCGGACCCCCCGTGGGCTTCCCGGGGAAAGATCTCCTTCTCCTGCTCCTCCCCGCTTTTCTCCCTCGTCTCCCGCTCGTTCGCTCCTTCCATCCCCGCGCACTCCGGCCGTCAGCGCCGCTGGGGCCGCTCGCAGGGGGCGGAGGAATCGCTGCTCTCGCCCGCCCGCCGCGCCGGCGGCCGGTGTATGTCGTGCCGTGGGCTCCGTGCGGAACTCCCGGTGAATGAGAACCGCTCGCCGCTTGCCGCCGCCGCCCGTCTCGGCCCCCACCACCCCCTGCCGCGGTGAGGCTTCCTGAGGGGCCGCGGATCGCCCTCCCCGCCTGCTGCTCGTCTGCGACGCTAAGCGCCCTCCGCTCCTTGCCGCGCGGCGCCCACCGCCTCCGCGCTTCGCTTTTTATTCATTCACCCCAGAACTCCCGCGCCCCGGCTCGGTTCCTCCTGCCTTCCTCCCCGTTCCTATTTTTTTTTTTCCCTTTTCCCCTTTTCTTTATTTTTCCCCGCATCCCCCTCGCCGCGCCGCCGGCCGGGCGCGATGCCGCACGTGGAGATGCTGCTGCTGCTGGCGGCCGCGGCGCTGTGGGTGTGCGTGCGCGGGCAGGAGCCCGGCGCCAAGGCGGTGGCCGACCGCTACGCCGTGTACTGGAACAGCTCCAACCCCAGGTACGCGGGGCGGCCGCGGGCGCGCACCGGGCAGGGGATCGGCGGGAGGGCGCGCAGCGGCGCTCCGGCGGCGGAGACCCATGTCGAGAGACCGGCTGCAGAAAAGAGACGAAAACTTTTCCTTTAGGGAGGTTCAGGGCTGCAGCCAGCGATGGTGCGGGCGGGTGGCGGGGCTGATTTTCTCCTCTCCTCTATCCCTTCCCTCCAAGGGTTCACCGGGATCGGCCGCCGCCGGCCCGCAGGAGCGGAATGGATGCGCTCCCGGCGGGAGACACGGGGGCCCCTCGCCGCGGGGCAGCCCTGTCTGCTGCCAGCCCTGCTCCGGGAGCGCGGGAGTGATGAGGGGCACAGGTAGCGGTCCCCCGGTGGTGCCCCGAAGGGTTCCTTTGGCAGGCGTGGTGGCGGCCGGTAGCCGGCCCCGGGCAGGGCTCCGCGCCCTCGGCGAGACCCGCACGGCGCCCGGGTGAGGTGGTTGTCAGGGGCGGCTCTGCCCGGCCGTGCCCTGCGCTGACCTCCCGGCGGGGCCCTCCCGGGCGGGCTGGAGGTGAGCAAGCGAGGTAGGTGCGCCGTCCCGGGCCGGGTCTGCCGGTGCCGCCGCACACAGGACGGCGCATTCCGGGTCCCTGCAGTCGGGGCCGAGTGGTGCTGGCGCAGTCTCCCCGCTCTCCTGGCGCCGGAGGACTCCTAGCACCAGGCTCTGAGTGCAGTTCAGCTCTGGAAAGGGAGGCTTCATTTAATTGTATTTTTTTTCTCCTGGAGTTTTCCCTCATGTTTAGCATCAGAAAATTTCAGTCTTCCTCCAAATGGTATCCATGTGTTTAGGTAAAAAGTCATCTGGGTATTAAATATTTTTGCCTTGTCAAAGTGCCCGTGGCAGGCTTACCTTTTTTTTTTTTTTTTTTTTTTTTTGTTTTCCTGGTAAACCTGTCAGGCTAGTCTAAGTAAATTTGGGGACGTTTTATCTTACGTTATCTCTTCTTTATGCTTCTGATACTGCTGTTTGGCTTGAGATTAGCACATTGATTTTTGTCACAGGTCATGTTTTTTAATAGATCTCTGTTGCCTGCAGAAAACTCCACTGCTCGGTATTCCATAGTAGGTTTAAAATAGGTGATGCAAAAGTTAACAAGCAGAATTTTCAAGTGCCCAGGGTTAGTCTGTCCAGCACTTTATTACTGTGCTCCTGTGCTCAACGCCTCAGCAATAAATAATTGGCCCAAAAACTTGAAACAGAAACAATCATGTTTGGGTATGATGAACATCTGTGATTTGAAATGCCTCTCTCTACATTTTCCTCTTTCTACATGTGTTGCTTGAAAAAAACTGCTCAGAGTAAATAAGATGAAAAGTTGCACCTCACATCATCCATCAGAGAACATATGTTCCCAAAAATTGTTTGCCTCTAAAAATCAGAATTTTTATTTCTGTTGTTATGCAAAATGAAATGTAACTGCTAGAATAAAAAAAAAGAAGTTATATTCTCAAGTCCCACTGGGCGAAAGGAGGATCATTGAAAGAAATAGGTGTTACTAAATGCATACATTGCTAGCATAACAGTTAAAACACTTCAAAAATAGCCTTAGATTCAAGATTTTTCACTTCTGTTGTCTTATGTGTGATCTTAACTGTGCGTAGGTGAAGACAGTTGAAGGTATAAACAAATGCTTACCTAGTTGGTGGGCATTGCACTGAATTATATTTACGAGGATTCAAGTAAATTAAATCATATATTAATACTATACTACTCTTATTAATCCAACATCAAACATTAGAACACTGCAAAGAAAACTTAGTTTTGTTCTTGCAAACAGTAGAGGAAGAGTTAAATTTAAGATGCTTCTAAACCTTCTGTTTTAAAACCAAACATTTCTTGTCTTAGAATACTGCCCTCTCACAATGGATGTGTCTATTTGGACATGCCATGTCTATTTGTGAGTTAAAAATATGAGTAAGAGCAGGGTGCAGATGCAACTCTCCTTTGTTTTATACAGCGTGCCAGTTTGTGTGTGCTTTCTAAGTAACACGAGCATTACAGAACAACAGGCAAACACCTGAATGGTAGGTGGGGGAGACCCAAAGAAAAGAAAGCACTTCTCTCTTGAATTTGTTTCGTCAGAACCTGAGCTGAAGACAAAATTGTCTTTGGATATCAAAATATTTAGAGCATTTAACAATGTTGCAGGAATAACTTTGCAGTGATTTATCTTCATCTAGAGGCAGACTCAGGAGATGAATGCATGTAGAATAAGTAGAGATGCTTACTTGGTGATAACTATTTGAAATTAGAGGACAAAATATACTGTCATTCTATAAACACAAATAGTAACATTGTGATGGAGCTTACTTTATCATATTTATTCAGAATTAACAAACTGCCATAGAACTAATTAATTCCTTTAAAAATTGAAATATTGATCATCTTAATAATGATTAAGGGACTCTAAATTAAGATTAAATTAAAACTTTGAAGAATTTGATAATGATTGTCCTTCTTTCAAATTGGATGGTTTAATTTTTATTAGTATTAGACTACAGCAACTTGCTGAAATATGTAAAGATTTTATTCTCATTGAAAGACACATTAGCAAATTGCTGAGTGACCCAGCTGATAAATGCTCCTAGTGTAAACAATGTTTGGTAAATAAAAAATCAGATGAGTCTATTAGAAAAATTCATATTACATTGCTTGGTTAGTTGACAGAGTTCTGCTAGAACAATTAGAAAGTGTATGGTCATTATTGTCAGCATGTATGAGTAACAAAGTTTTTTATTTTTACAGTCAAAGTCAGTTCTTGTAAATGTTTAAAGTATTGCCATGCCTTACTTTTCTTTCATATTTAATTATCAGCATACACTTTCTATAAATACTGTAGTCCAGTTTCTGGTGAAAATATGCTTAGGTATTAAAATTTTGAAGTATAAATAAAATAACTTTTTTTTAGTCCTTTTTTTTTTCCTTTTTCCTTTTTTTTTTTTTTTAATTGGAAATGAATCATCAAGTAAACTCAAAAATGTGATTTCTTTTATTTGTTTATTTATGTAGGCTTAGAATTACATGGACGCAAATTCTAACTGTCACCTTAAAGTGCACTAGTCTTTCAGCACTCTTTGCATGTATGTTTTCTCATGTGGGACTACAAACTATTATCATCAGGGAATATTGTTCTCAAAATAATGCTCAGTTTTGGAATGGAGCTTATTAATTTAATCTTGATTGGTAGTGTCCTTTTAATTACAATTCAGACAGAATGTAGTGTACCAGGGCCAAATTTTGAAGCGGTCTACCTGCGTCATGCCTGCTACTGTTTGTAATCTTGTCACAGTTCAAGCTGAACTACTTGTTTTAATTGTTGCTACACTTTTTTTTGCTTGCCAGGATTATGCTTTAAGGTTGTGGTTTCTATTTAGATATTTCCGTGTAAGTTGTTTCAGTGTCAGGTTATGTAGCTTCATAAATTGTTAGTTAGTTTCAGGGTGGTTAAAAATACTTGAATTGCAGGTCTAGTTTCTGGTCTTACATAGAGGCCATAGCTTCTAGTCTCACAAAAGCAAATATTTTTTATTAGGAGTATTACTGGATTTGGCTGCATTTTATATAAGAAAATTGTACACTAAATTCATAGAATAATTATTATAAATCATGGGATGCTGATATATTTTCTCTGTGTATTTATGTGGATAAAATCAGGAAATCAGATGGTAAATAAAGAATTTAGGTATTGAAAAGTAATTTTAACTTCAGTTAGTGATTGCACATAATTAAAGAGGATACCACAATTTGGTCAGTAAGTAGAGGGGTTTTTTTAAAGATATGTATTTGGGGGAAAATGAGTGGATACTTCTGAAAATTCTATGCATAGACCAGAATTTCACAACCTGGATTTCTCAGCCTATCTGGATTTTGTAGCTGCGTATTTAGGAACTGTTTCAGAAAAGCATCTTACTTCTTTGAACTCAATCCTTACACACCTAAGTTCTGTTGCAGTTGTGTGGGTGGATAGATGTGTGCTTAAGTGCCTTCCTGGGCCAGCCAAATTCACAGATTTAGTTTTGAGAAGCTCTGGATGTGGCAGCTCACGCACACCTGGCACTTCTTGGAGAACACTCATGGACTGGATGGATGTCTGAGTGTTTTGCCATCTGTTATGTGTTTGTGGATTTCACCATAGCATGTTAGTTGTATGTGCTGAGGTCATGTGGCTGGTTTTTTGCTTGGTTTGTCTTTTTTTGTTGTTTTCTGTATAGATACAGTTCTGCCTGTGTACAGAGCTGAGGGAAGGCATGCAGAAATGGCTGGAATAGGAAGAAAGCAGTTAAACACATGTTAAGAAAACTAGGAAGTTTTGGACGAAGAAGGGTAAAGTCAAAGTGTTTACTTTAATGTTAGTATTATGTATGAGTTTCATATGTCAAGGGAAGCATAGGAGCCTATGTACTTGGGGTATACATACACATCCTTGTAAATATATTGTACATATATATAAACCTATTTTGAAATAGCATAGCTTGCATTTTGACAGCATTTTATCCAGCAGCTTGCTCTGAGAACTGAAGAAATCTCTGACTGGTTCCTTGTAATTAAAAGATCAGTAGTAGAGCTGTCAATTCTTTACACCTACTTTCTCTGCTTTTAATAGTTTCATTAACACCTGTGTCTCCAAAAGAACATTGGTGCTTATTTTAAAAGTGGGTGTTTGAAGCAGTTTGAAACCTTCTATGGAAAAACTGCACAAAGAACAATAGTTTCACTGGCCTCCACCCTTGTATGAAAGGCAGCTTGTTAAGTGGTACCTGATCTTCATGAAATGCTTCTTATGAAATCTTTTTTGAGTGCATGTAGTCAGGACACTTCATTGCATTCTTCTAGCCCTGTGTGCTTTTTGAGAGGGACAGATAAAGATGAGCCTTCCTTTCTCTCCCCTGTTGCTATGATCTCAGCAATCTACCAGCTTCATGCTGGGCTGAAAAAATGAATGAATGCAATTAGTCCTTGAGGAGTCATGGTCATTACATTCATATGGACAGGCATACGTAATATATATGGCATATGTAATGACAATATGTATGTATTTCAATGTTTGTATATATATACTTACATATATATACACATATGTGTGTATGTATGCATTGAAATGTGTCATTAGGTGGTGATGTGGTGTACAGTGTATCATGAATATTGTGTGCGGGAAAAAATCTGAAAATTATTTTTTAAATTGAACTCTTCAGTGTTTAGAAAATTAATGGAATTTCCATCAAATTTCCAGGTCTAATCTTCCAGCTAAGGCATTCTGTGTTAAAGTTCAAAGCAGTAATAAGAGAATTATTTGTAGATTCTGTGTTTTAGTTCTTGGCTGTCTTCCAGTTGGCTGTTTCTTCACACGCTGGTAGTTCCCGGGTAGTAGGTGGGGACAGGTAGATAAGCTAGCACTCGGGCACAACAATGTAAAACGAAACAGAGAAGAATTGCATGAGTGTGCTTTGAGGGCTCTCCTAGCTTATTTGAGTGTCTTGTGACTTCTTCAACACGAGTCTGTTGCTGGGTGGAGGACTGCAGCATTGCTGAAATACAAGACTGCCAGGAAAATACATAAAGAAGGTTGGTCATTGGAAACAGCTGAGAGAAGATGCTAATAAGGACACAACCTTTCCTGGTGAAATAAGTAGATAGTAGTTTGTCCATGCCTTTCAGAAGTGCCTCCATTTCTTTGGGTTACTGTTTTTACTTTTTTTTTTTTAATGCAATTACAAGTATTTTAGATCTGCGATTGTCTTCCAATACTCTTTGCTCTGCTACCCAGTTCTGACCTTTGTTTTTTTTTTAAAAAAATCTTTAGTCTCATGATTAATATTCCAGTGTTTCTGAATGGTCTAATTCACTTTTGAGAATAAAGGGCCCTGTTTTGTTTAAGTTTTTGTTGCGCTTGTGCTTAAAATTTAGTCAGTCAGCAACACACCAACATAATGAAATGAAAACATTTGGTTTGAAGTAAACAGATAAGTTATTGCAATTGCATTCTGATGGTGTTACAGTTGTTATGGGTAAGCCATACTGTAAGGTATTTCAGCACAGCTGAATGAAAGAATGGAATCATTCATGCATTAGGAGTCTTCCTTGCATTTTTGCACTCTCCCTTTTCATTGTAGTCTCTCCAAGCTAGATTTTGGTTGAGCTCATTTAAAATGGTGCATATATTTTACAATGTGCAAACATGTATAGATATCTGAAATCCTCTTTTTTAGGAAACTGAGCCTACATTTTTACATTACAAATACATTACAGCACAAATACTATTCCTATCCATTTCATAAAATAATTTGAGTTAAAATGAAAAATGTGAAAATACATGTGTGAAAAAAACCCCAGTGGTCTGTGAGGATTGAGATTGTATTTCTCCATCACAGAATGCCAGAAAAATACAGTAAAAGAAAAATACACCCCAATATATATATGTATATATATTTAATCTGGGGAAACATCCTTCATGTTCTGCTATTGACAGGTTGATGAAAATACCTTGTTAGATTGTAGTTTTATGAAGGAAATTAATTTATTTCAGACTGCTGCAAAATGTAGAGATATATTTTGGTGTCCGTATTTTATTAACTGGTATGCAAAGAGCTTTATGGCCTTTTTCTGTTTAAATGCATGACCAGTAAAAATGCTGTCAAAAGAAAAATCGACTAATGAGAAAATGCACAAAAGTCCTGTTAATTAGCAAGACCTACTTGAATTGCTAATACCAATTAAAGCAAATTCTTCAGGTTCTGCAATTTTTACTTGAAAATTACAATTCTTATTGTCACTTGCGTTATAATCTAGTGGACAAATTTTCCTTTTCCATGCTGACATATTGCATGGAGAAAGGACCTTAGACTCAAGAAACCTGTAAGTTATTTTTCATGTTCATTTTTTTCCCTCATCATTAGATCAGCATATTAAACCATTCAACAGTAGTATCTGGAGTAAAAAATCTTATTTTAGTTTTTTCACTGAGAAACTTTATTTTTTGTTTTTTCTTCAGACTTTTGAAGAACCTTCTTACTTGGTAGGCACCATCTTTAGGTTTTGATTGTAGTGATGAAATGGTGCAGTGTGTAGAGAAGAAATTATTTGTTTAAGAATCATTGAGTGAAGCAAAATAAAAAAGTGTGAGATACATTTACTTTGATGCTGGTCGGCCTCTGCTAAAACATATTTGCTTCATTCTGAAAGGTAAAATTTGGACTCATGACATTTAAAAGGATGCATGTTTTGACAGAATATATCTTTTCCCATAATTAATGTTTGCTGTGGAGCATTGACCTTCTTTATTCATTAAAATAATATAATAGTTCCTCCCTGAAATTACGTAGTTTTTCTTGCTTGGGGGTGGATATTGGCATGTTCATATGGTGTGAGCTGTTCCTCAGTAGTAGTTGAGCACTGCAGCTGTTCCCTGGTGGATAGCAATGAAGCACTACCCTTTTTGGTTTTGTGGATTTCAAAGTAGTATTTTTCATATTTCTGTTACAATTCAGGAGAATTTTCTTCTCTTTACAGGCATTCAAATCATTTTATCTTGTCAGACAGGGACCAGCTAAGAAATATATAAATATTGTTGTTATTATAATGCTACTACTGTACATAGGATTTTTTGGTTTAATTTTTACTTCAAATTTGTTTCAAATTTGTAAATAAATTTGTGTATCTTTTCTCAGCCTGTGTCTTTGAAACTGGAGCTGAATACATTCTAACTCTTTTAAGCAAAACCAAACAAAAAAAAATCCCCCAAATTTCTTAATGTCTAGTATTTTGTTGGATTTATAAGGCTGTATAGATAAAATTCAGGGTTTTTTTGAGAGGAGACAAAAAAAGAAAGTATTTTATTTTACTTACTGCTAATTTTAATGATGATTTTTGTAGCAGAGTTGTCAGTCTTCAATGCTAATTTATCAGCATTGGGTAAGGACTTCTAGCAGCTTTAAAGATGTTTGGTCTCCTGCAATTGTTAAAAGTTGTTGCAAGAAAATTTGCCAATTAATGCTGTTAATGAGCAGGAAAAACAGCTGCATTGGGTTTTTGTTTGATGGTTGTGGTTCTCCCCCCTGCAACCCCTCCCACTTTATTTGATGTCTAATCAGATTTTCAAAAAATAGTTATGTATTCATACAGGCAGGGCATTTGGTGAGCAGAAGTTAACAAAGTAGGAGCTATCAATCCTGCTCTCTTTCCTATTGTTTCCAGAAAAGAAGGAAATAAAGAGAGACTCTGGAATTTGAAAGTATTGACCTTCTGACACGCACACACAGCATGGTCATTGCACTGGCACACAAAGTGCCTTAAGCCACCATAATGGCAAACTGCATTTTTGAAGTCACTGATATGAGAGCCAGCTGGATGGGGGATGGACAGCCAACTGTGATTCTGCAGCTATTTGTAAGTTACCACTTTACAGCCAGACAGCTTCACTTTTATATTCCCAAACTTACCACTTTGGAATAATGTTGCTTTGTTCGGCTTAGCCAGGGATTTGTGACTGCTACATAGACTTAGAACCATTTGGTCCAGAGTTGTGTGGTCATTCTTCATAGAAATCTGCTTCACAGAGTAATTTCATTCATCTGGTCGTGGGGGAGGGATGAGAAACCGTGAAGGAACATTCAGATATAGCATTCTTCAAGGAAATTGTGCATCCACATTAGCTAGTTGCTTTTTAAAGGTAAAGGCAGAGATTTGGATCAAGCAGTTAAAGGCCAATTCAGACCAATGTCTGAAGATTATGTGTGATCTCTTGGATAGGCTTTCCATATATAGTTTGGAAAAGACCTAGTATTTTATGTACTGCGACAGATCTTACCCTGGCCCATTTATTTATTTATTTATTATTTGTTTACAGTTATTGCTCCAATACACTTTTACATAATTTTGCAGTTCTCTTGGGACTTAGTTTATTAAAAATTAGTGATCCATCACTAAGTGGGGTACATTACAAATTCTGGTGCTCCCAAAAGGGAGTTTTTGTGGCAAACCGAAAGAAATAATAGGGATACAAAAGCTGCCAAAAAGCGTGCCTACCAATTGCTTATTAATCAGGTGAAAAACGCCTCAGCAACTAAGGCTGAATGTGGAACAGTTTATTTTAAATACGAATAAAGATATGTTAAGAGGGCATAGCATCTCTTTGTTTCTAGCAATGTATAATTTAAAAAAAAAGTTAACTATGTGCTGGAGTCAGTGGGGAATTCTTTGAGGTTGATGGCATTGTCAGTACATAGAACTCTTTAAAAAAACTTCTTGCTATTAACAAAAAAATATTAAATATGTTGATTTTTTTTCTGTCAGTTTCTGTCTGTTTGTGGTAATTTATAATAATATATCTAGACAACAATCAAGGCCTTAGAAAAGATGTTTTAAAAAACTTCTATCTTCACTAATCTGGATTACAAGGTATGATAGAAAAAGAACTATTGCTGTGAATATCTGGTTTCCAAAGCTGCCAATCACTTCTGGCACAGCTCCCATCATGGTTGCTGTGCCCATAATTAAATGCCTGTCATTAGTGTATTTTTCCATAACATTTACAATGGAAAAGGCAAGGGGTCCTTCCAGAGCTATGGCTGTCAGGGGAACAATAAAAACTAATTACACACTCTGCTGTCACCATTGTCAGCTCTGCTGTTGGGGGCAAAGAACATGGGAAGTGTGTGCCTAATAATTATATATATATATATATATATATATATATATATATATGCGCATACACACAATCCCCAATTGGAGAAATTCAGTGCTAGTGAAGTCATATTTACTTGGAAGATTATTCTTTATTCCAAAGATTTTAATTCTAGGGTTATGTTTGTCCCTTCACTTATTGCCAAGTTGCTGACACTTTTGCCTTTGCTTTTGAGCCACATTTGCCTTTCTCTTGTTCTGTCTTGCACACTTCTGGTGAACTGAGCTTCCAATAAAATTGCTGCAATCAAGGCCAGTGTTTGTCTGCATTTAATCAATAGGTGGGAATCATCTTTTGTATGCTTTTGCTTGTGCCTTGTACAGTAAACTGGATTAGAAAAAAGCTGAATGAAAGCAGCTAGTTTGCATGTTCATGTTTTTTTCTGTTTCTAGCCCGTAGTCTGTGGGTTATCTTAAGTGAAATCAGGTTAAGATTTTGGTGTAATGCAGTACTGACTTGAATGAAATGTATGCTTGTTCCATTTATCTTTGCATGTGTATTTCCAAATGTAAGCATAAATGCATAATTGCTGTGTGAATTATCTTAAACACTGTTCTTACGAACATTGAAAGAGTGAATTTGTGTCTTCACACTAATATTTACTATTTATTTTTTTTAAGCTTTTAAAATGAGCATTTACTTAAGCATTTTTTTAGGCCACTGATTTAAAAAGAACATATCCTCAAAACCAGAATTTTGAATATATTTAGGTACCAAGAGTTGCAGACAGTGGCCATATGGGATTTTTAAGACTGCTTGGTGCCTAACTGTCCTAGATTTTATTTCACCTATTTTGCTCATGTAGTTTCTTAAATACCTTCCAAAAAATGGTAAATTTCCCTTAAAATTAGGGAAAATTGTTTAAATATATGCTGTCATTTTTAAAAGTAGAAGTTAGTAGGAGCTGATGGGTAGTAATGAGGAAGTGAAGTCTATTTTTTTGCACTGTATGCCTTGACAGACACTGCAAGGTGTGATTTTTTTTTTTTTAATACACTAACTATTGTTGGATTTTTATTGTTGTATTTTTGGAGGTATTCTTATGCAATTTATTAACACAAAAAGATTCTTGAACTGCTTTGGATGGGAGTTGATTTAGGTCCTGTATTGATGATTTTGTGGTGTAGTTCTCCTGGATATGAGGTTCCATTCTTAGGCTTGTCAGTTTTTGTGAGGCTGTGCAATGTTTATGAGCCGAATCTAGAGAGGAAGCGCAGCAGGATGGGACTGCAGAACCCTGTGGGTCTTTATCTGGTTGGGTTCATATAAGTTCTATACTAAAACTTTTTGAACAGCTTTTGCAGAGTTGGGATGTTTAACTTTGTGAATGGAAGAGGGTAAAAGGAAACCTGGTTGAATGAGTAGAGTTTTGCTGTTAGCCATTTCAAAAGTGAGAATTGGCTTACTATATGTGATTAGCAGATAGCCGTTAATGAAACTGTGAGGTGTTGAATGCCCTGTATAGTGTAATATGGTTTGGTATGTGACAAAAATAATTAATTTAAGATCATGAGGGTAAAATAAATCAGATATAGTAGTATGCCACTGGAATATTTGTGTTTTGTGTTTTCCAAAGCAATATATGCGCTACTCCTTAAAAATTGAGTGGATCTTGTGAATGCTCAAATAGGATGGAATGATTTCCTGACTGAAATAACTAAACCACTGTATTCAGGAAAGAACTCTTTGTTTTATAGAAATTCGAATAATAGCCTTCTTAGAATAAGAAAGCTCTCTGGATAATGCTACTTCTTGTAAATATAAAATCTTTACTGTATAAGCCATGTAATTTTTTGCCAGTTTACCAAAATAATGAGCAGTTATTCCTGTTGTGGGGTATGTCCCTGTAGTTTGGGATTGCTGAGAAGGCAATTATTCTTATGCATTTTCATTTCATCAAGTATTGAGTATTACATTTTTCTTGGTTTCCAGTGGATTTGCTCTTGTCTAGTAGCTATGAGACAGAGCATGAGATGAAGATACATCTTGAAGGAAGTATAGCTCTTGTTAAATTCACAGAGATACCTATTGATGAAATAAACTTATTTTTGGTAAAATGGAGTCTTGTAAAAAATTCCAATTCTAGTTTTTGGAATTTTACAGGTTGTTAAACTGTATCCATCATTCATGTATGAAATTTGATTGTGTTTTGTTGTCTCTGAGATGGTAGATCCTGTTTTAAGTCGCTTGGCCCAATTTAATACTATGTGTATGTATTTGTAGGGTGTTGCCTGCAAAGTTTATGGAAATCTTGGAAAATTTTATGTTGATTTTTAAATTACATCTCAAAAGCATCGTGTGAATGTTTAATAACTTTTTGTGTTAATTCACAAATGTTGTAAAGGAATGCATACAGAATTTTATTGAGGAACTTGCATCTCAAAAAGTCTTCAGACAAACTACCTGCTGTGGTAGTTTGCTGCAGAGCACGATCATTTTGTATTACACATACTAGCATAACCCTCACTTAAATACATGACATATAAATCCGTCTCTAAAAATCTCTTTTGTGGATAGAAACTTCATTAGCAGAAGAGTTGAGAATTTTGAGAGCGTAAAGAGATTCTTCATTGAAATAAAACAGAAATAAAACCAAAATAAAAAGAATGTTGTTATTTGCAGTATCTTTAATCAAGGTGGTATGAAATTTCTCATTAAGGTTAAGATTCACATTATCATAACAAGTGACAGTGTGGGTGAAGAAAAAAATTAATTACAGAGGTAGATCATACTTGCATCTCATTATATCATGGCTATTCACTGCATTCAAATTCTGAGCAAAGCCTTCTCTGTATCTTAATTATATAAAACTTACTTGAAATGAACACTTTATGAGGAGAATCTTCATATTTAGTGCTTCTTCTCCAAAGCATGATAGTTAGCCTTAAAAAAAAACCAGCTTTTTTTAGTGATTTACAGCATTACTTTATTATTACTTTCTCAGATCCTGTGTCTGACTGAATTGCATTTTATGGCTTACTGTAAAAAGAAATCTCCGTTTTCCATTTTCCATACTAGCTGTCTTGATTTAGTGCTCTTATAATGGCCTTCCTCAGAACACAGCATTTGGAAGACTTTCCTAAGCACTTAATTTTAGGTGTGGAGTTTGGAGGTAATGTGTTGTTACTGATGAAAGCAATTTTGCCTTTGTAACTTCTCTGAGTGAATCAGATCATTGTGGTGCCCAATTAGGATTTCTGTACTTGTTTTTTTAATGGATGACAGAGGAATGATTGCTTCTTCTCTCTTTTTGCATGCTTATTTACTTCATAATGCTAGTATAGTGGATGCATGCAAGACTTAATTTTTAGATCAGGCTTTGTATCATGTTGGTTTGCCCAGTCTTCCTGAATTAACAGTTTTCCTTCAGATTTAGTCCTATGCTTAAGACAAAATATTGTCTGCTTTCCACCATGTCATGGGTATGTCTGAGACAAAATGAGTCCTGGTAGTATCTTACGTCCCAAAAGCATGTGATGTACCCAGGTGAGTAAGTTAGGTGGTTTTCAGCTAAATGTTCTGGACACTAGTACTGTTACTTGATTCCTGTTAGGGGTAGATTTGTTACTGGTGTTGGTCTGAGAAACACTCCCATCTTTGAGAAGGAAGAGAAATACTAATTTCTCAAGATAATTTCATAGGTTTTAGGACGAACATTGCCTGTGCTCCCAGCTACTGTAGTTGGCATCAGTGTAGTAATGCTTTTGTTTAAATAATGTATCAGAGGAAAGAACATTGTTTACCCAAATACTCCTTGCATGAAGTTGAGAAACTATCTCAAATGGCATGGTAACATAGTCTGACCAGATGCTGTGCTATATTTGCATGAAATTCCCATTGAATTTACTGAATGTTTTTTTTATTTTATAAGTAGCAGTAGTAGAAGGGAATGAAGTAAGTATCCACTGTTCAGTTGACAGTACTTCACTATGCCCAAGTCTCTTCTTTTATTCCTCTCTAAATTTCAAAACATTACTAGTAATCCTAAGATGTTTTGAACAATAGAACATGATTAAGGTCTCTAAAATTTTTTACCCTGTGTTTTCATTTACCACTTTTTCAAAGCCCACTGATTTTGCTTTTTATTTTGGTTGTTGTTTACTGAATGTTTGCTCCTCATAAAAACTACAATTTTGAGTGTGGTTATGTATTTATTTTGTAAAATTTATTTATCCATATATTGATTAAAATTTTCACCCTGAGTATGAAGTTAGTAGATGATTTAAAAGATGGGTAAGAGACATTTAAACACAGTACAAAAGTGCCCTACTTATTTGAGACTTGGAAGCCTCGTAACTTTATTATTTTGAACTCTGTTTCATAAACAAAGATTTCTTATTTACTCAGGAATCTTACATCTGTTGTAGGTGTGTTTGTGATTTCCTTTAGTTTTACTGTGGTTTTATGCTTCCATGCTTATAAGCTTTCCTGCATTTCCCTAAAGTGAGAGGAATAGAATTGGAAATTCCATGTAACGTTGGCAAGTTTTTTTATCAAACAAATGCAACATTCTCCAGTGAAGCAGCTTGAACAATCAAAACTTCATGCATCAGAAAATTGAACATGCACAGTGGAAAGATGCATCTGTTCTGCTCTTGATGCCCTTTATCAACAGGGCTGACATAAAATGTTTTTTTTTTCCCAAAGATCCTGACACATCTGAAGCTAAAGCTGTAATTTTTCCTGCTTTAACAGTAGCTTGTCAGTTTCTTTGACTCAAAACTTTCAGTGGAATCTAACATGGGAAAGAGCATGTTGAGACAGGACTCCAACCACTCTAAACAAAAAATCATATAGCTGCCTTTCAGTTTGAACAGGTAAATTATGATTGTCAGTCCAGTTGTATTTTACTGTCAGAAATACGATTTTTGAGAGGAGGTTTTTTTTGTACTATGTGGATTGTTATGGAGAGTAAGAGGAGAAACTAATGGAGAAGGAGGTGACATTCTCTAAATTGCAACTTCAGTTTTCTGCCATGGCATGTCTTTTGATTTTGTTGGCTTTTTTTCTGCCAGCTTCTTGAAACAGGTGAATACTCCTACAGAAGTGTGAATGCAATGCAAAAAGAAAAATAGTCCTAAAATTTTAGTGAAAAAAAAGTTTATTTAAAAACATTTACTTGTACTGTCATTACTTATGAAGCATCCATGTAACTTTGGTCCTTAATGTGATAAAAGACAGTTCTTGACCTTTTTTCTGTCATTTTTCACTTGATAAGCTGAAAGTGTGTTTCTTAATATGATTTTTGAACTTCAGGAGCTTGTATCTCTGGAAAAGGCTGCATTGCTATAATCTATGGTCATGCTGTGGTTTGATGTCATGCCAGGACCTAGGTGTTGCAAAGAAAATGAGTGCTTTACGTAGCTAATGAGGGGGGCTTTCTTTGCAAACGTCATTTACTTGCATCACTTTAAATGGATTTGGTATCCTACTGGATTTGCTACTACTATGGCGATAGCTACCTGGTGTGTGATTTTCAAACTTTGCTAATCAGCTTTAGGGGAAGAACTACTTTCCTAATTACAAGTGGCTGATTACTCTTCAAACAGAAGTTGTTGTGACTGTAGGGTGTCCTTTTATCTTTCTTGCCCCCTTCCCTTTTCCTTTTTCTCTTTTTCTTCTGTGACCATGAGTATTTCCAAGAAGAAATACTTTTTTTGTAATCTGTTTATCCCTTTTATTTCACCTTGTGCGAATAATACCAGGACTAAGCATTCCCAGCTAGTGTGTTCTGCCTGGAAGGAGCCATGAAATGGTGGCTTGAAACTGCAGTAAGTATTGATTGGGTCCCTGAGCAGAGCCTTGCTCAAAGCTCACTCCGAAGAATTGAAAAGGGCCTATTGTTCCTTCTTAGTCAGTACTCCATAGCCAAGGCTAAAGTATGCAAGTGTTAGGAGAAGAAGAAAGGCAGTGGGGGAAATAGAACAGTGACTACAGCTGAAGGCGTAACTGCTCAATGCTGAGGGAAGGGAAGCTTCCCACAGAAAAGGGGCAAAGACTTTATATGGCTCGCATAAAGCTTTGCAGAGGTGGAGTGTCCAAAACAATCCTTTTTCTTGTGAGGTGCTAGATGAACACAGCTTTCATATCGTTTAGGTGGGGTGTGGAGACGAGGTGCAAACTTTTTCCTTTAAGAGATGGTTCCTCCCAAAGACTCTGCAATCCTTTGTGAACAAGTAAGCAATAAAGGTGGATTATTGGGCAGCTCTTGCTGCTTCACAGTTTGAGGCTCTAATCAAAGCAGTGATGGATGGAGTATTTGGGAGAGTTTAACCACTGCTGTTCTGTTCCACGTAGCTGTTGCCTGGCTGTACAGAAAAAAGGCAAAATGCAGAGGATGTAGTTTAATTAGGCTACCACTTCTTATTGATTTATTTGGAAACACCGCTTGGCAATAAACACAGGCTGCAGATTGTTGTGCTTTCCTTGGCCAGCCTGTGGTCATTGGAGAAGCTTCTGCCAGCCAGTGCCAGGTGGGTGATGGACCCTTTCTTTAAGATGCAGTGGGGAGCTGTCTGATCTGTTTGTACTTTCCTATCCACTTTCTGTTTTTCTTAGAAGATTTTTTACCTAAGTTCCCTTAAAATTCTTGTTTGCCAGGGTATTTCACCTCATTATTGGGTAAGTACTTATGTTGCGTGGCGGGTAGTACAGCCTAGTACATTACATTCACCTGAACTGAATCTCTCTATGCATAGAGATCCCTGATGTGCTGTCATGAAAGTGGAATTCATCTCGCCAGGTTTCCTAACTCCCTCCCTCCTTTCCTGCCCAAGAAGATCCTTCAAAGAAAAAATAGGATTAGCATTGTACCTGCTGCCAGTCTTAAAAAAAAAAAAAAATCTATCCCTGCTGATTAATTTTTGCTTCTGGATCAGTGCTCCTTAAATATGATGAAAGAGATGTCTCACACATTTCACAATGGTCACCTGCCCTCCTCCCTTTCTATTTTGTCTCAGTTATGTTCTCCGTTCCATCCTGTCTTTCAGTCTAGATGATGTAAGGAAACTTCAAAGGACCCATGACCTCCTTTTTTTCCAGCTTGAAAGACAAAGCCTTGCCCTCTGCGTTTCAGACTACGGAAATGACAGTGTATCTATCTCATTATTGTAAAGGGTATTGGGATATTTTGAATATGAAAGGATCTGTATAAAAGCAAATTCTGTTTACTTCACCTCAGATGGGAATAGGATTGTCTTTTTACTGCACTAGTCCTTTATCCAAGAAGGAGAAGTGCTTCACAGTGTGCTGATAACAATGAATCTGCGCTGTGTTTTGCTTGCGCCGTCTAGCAGCGCTGTAACAGGAAGAACTCAGTCTCCATGTGTTGGGTAGAAGAGGTTGAGACAAGGATGGGAATTATCTAAAGTATAAAAATGCTGTTGATGAGAAACTTGAAGTTCAGTGCTTTAAAGGGAGCAAAAGCATTGTTTTTCAAGTTGATGGAGAGCAGTACTATTTAAAAGTGAAAAAGATGACTTCTGATAGGCAGGTGACAGATTATTGTAAATGCTGTGGAACAATGTGCCTCAAATTTTAGTTCACCAGAATTTTATTGTAAATTGACTTACTTGGTGTCTAGAATGCTTTGAGGTATAAAATCTGGTTGAAGTATTGTATTGTCACCCCATCGCAAACATTTTTCTCCTTTTTCCCCCAATGAGAAGCATACCCTATGTGAATATTATATGCTCTGTAATTATTATATTATAGTCAGATCCTGTTCACAATCCTGTATCTATTTTGAATGCAGAAATGCATGGTTGAGGGCATTTGTAATTATATATAAAAGAGGAAGCTTTATGATTGTTTTTTTCTGCAGTAAATCTGTGTTCTTTTGAACCAGTACTTTAAACACTTAATAAATTTGCATCTTCTTTTCTAGTATTAAAAAGAATTTTTGTGTATGGCTCAAGTGCAAAGTTGACTTCCAATACAGCCCGTATCAGGAAACAAGGAAGGCCCTTGTCTGGGCTGCTTTTCTTTCGTGATTTTTTTTTGTTTGTTTGTTTTTTGGTTTTTTGTTGTTCTGTGTGTTTTGTTTTTTTGTTTGTTTTGTTTAGTTTTTTTAAATACTGTTCTCATTTAGGTTTATGCCTCCCTTCCTCAAATATCACAACAATTTTATATTATGATTGATACTTTACAGACAGGAAAATTCAGAGTTGCTTCTTTTGCATCAATCAGAACAATTTTCTGTTCCATAAGCTGTAAGATTTTTATTTTAATCTTGAAGCATGTGTATATGATAGAGTGTAAAATGTCTGCATTCTGGAATTGTTTATTTGTAAACTTGGAAAACTACATATGGTTTCATTGTATTTGCCAAATTAACTATTGTCAATGACAATGATTTTTGAATTGACTGGCACTTACTAAAATAGAATGACCAATCAAATGTACTCATGTGATGTTTTTTCAGCCTCATGCCAAAAAAAAAATCAAAATTGTGCTCCGTCACTACTCTAGCTGAAATTTCAGCTGTAGCCATGAGTTTTCTAGAAAGCTTACAAGTCTCTACTTTTTTTTTTGTCTCTGCAATCCTGCATTTGTCTCACAGCTCCATAATGCAACATTATTTTTTACACTACTCTTCTAACCAACTGTTTTCCCATCCTAGCAGAACTCTGTTTAAAACAGATAGTTATTGGTACTTACTATTGCACATTCAGTTACATTTGTTTTCCTCATAATTTTTTGATTCTATTATTCTGTAAACATTTATTTGAATTTCAAATAAGTACAGTAACTCTCCCATATTATTGCAAAATACTCTCTTTCATGCACGAGTCATGCCCACTGTTTCTCTAAGAAGTTCTAAATTTACTTTTCCTATTTTGTAAGAACAAAATTTTATAATGGACATATGTTACTACAAAATTGAATGAATTTATTGCAATATTTTTATTTAATTATTTAAAAAATTTAATTCTCTCAGGGTTTTCTTAAAAGGATCTCAGTTAAAATGCTGTAAGGGCTGGGAGGTGTGCTGTTTCTCAAAAAAATCCTCTCAAGAGTGTTTTATTTGTACTAGGAGTTTGCAAAGAGCAGAAATTTGTAACAGGTGTTCTGACAAAGACCTGTTAGAAGTGTTTCTCCATCTCCACGAGGACTGAAGCAATGCATGAGTTGCATTACCTTGTGCTCTGATAACAGTTCACACTGGAAAAGATATTTTTTGAGAACAAAGGAGGAAATCCCCTCATCATCTGTGCTGGTGTTGATTTGCAGTTCATCTTCACCATTAACAGTTTCTTGGGGTTTTTTTGGTGCAGCCCGTTTCCCATGGAAGTTTGGCCGTTTAATGAATTAATTGAAATCACAAAAATGGTAAATTTTTGTTCTCCCTGGGCACAGAGTTTGTTCCCAGCTAGTTCCTTGCTTTGGATAGATGAGTCAGGGATGTACACAACCTCCTAGCTTTAGTTACTGTGTCTTTGCCCCTGTGTTAAAACTTCAGAGAGGAGTTGAATTTATGTTTTTCTATATTTGTTAACCAGATTCTGCATTGATTTCTTCATTTGTGACTAATGAGAAATGTAAGAATGAGGTTTAGAACAGCTAAGCTTAACTTAGCTTGTTTAGTCAGAAACAATAGCAAACAATGGTACTGTAAGTGAGCAAAATAATTTTATTTCTTGACAGTCCAGTACTGGTTTTCATTGCTATATTTCAGGACATGAAATTCTGGAAAATATACTGGTCTATATTCTTACTTATGCATTTAACTTGTTCTTGGGAAGGGTTATTGGAATTGCTCCTTTGGCCTCACTGATATATCTTGAATGTATATTTCATATTTCTGTTAATTAAATCAATTAAATAAAAGCAATTGTTGCCAAGCAGTTATGTCTAAGTAATTTTCCTTCTATTTTTCCTTATTCTTCACGTTTGTGTGTATCCCTTACTTCCCTGTTTCTCATTTAACACAACAGTTTCAATATCGTAATTTGGATTTTACAGCCAGAAAAACTTAGGATGCATCAATGAAGGTTCTTTTTGAAGCATTAAAATCTGCTTCTCTAGAGTCCACAACAAGCATGGGTTTTTTCTTTTGCATAATTGCTTAGTCTTTTGTGATGTATTAGAGTGGTTGTACCAAAAGGGCATAATAAAGTATGAAAATAACAGGGAGGACCTTTTAGATCTCCATTTTAATTTATAGTCTCTTACCTGAACTAAAAGTTCAAAAGAACCTAGTTCTACATCATTTTTGTAAATAAAACATGAAAATGGTTGTTTTATCTCTGCAAGTTAGGTACAAGCCTAAATCATACCTAAAAAGCAAGTGCTAGATGGCATACTTGCTGATTTGACACAATGATTCTCTCCAAAAGCTGCTGTTACTCTGCCTCATGGAATATTAAAATTGGCATGTTTTACAATGATTTGTACAAGTTTCAGTAGATAAGATTCATGATATCTGGTCTATCATTTTTCCTTACTGGAGAATAAAAAAGGTGATGCAGATTCATATATGTGTACATTTATGCATGACATTTAAACTAATTGGTCACATTTTTTAAAAAATGTAATGAAATTTTGGTCCAGTATCTGTTTAAATACTTGGAACATGTTATTTAAATGTCTGTCTGATCAGGCACCTCTCTAGAGTATGGTGACATTGCAGTGTTTTAAAACATTATGAAATTCTGAATGACTGGTTTTATATGTATCTGTTAAGATATTTTGATGCTTGTGCATAAAATAGTTTAAAGAAACTTAAAATTTATAATGTGCTTTGTCATGAATAATCAGTAAACAGAAATAGTTTGATTTTTCAATCTGATCTTTTACTTGAGTGGTCAATCTCTGACATGCTTGGATAAAATTCTTATTTTCAGAAATGGATTTTGCAAATATAATGCCTCAAAATGCAAAATTTATAAATTTCTCCTCGCGAACAGATGTGCCATTTTATCCTTAGGGCTTTAGATTATGAATTACATTAATTCATAGGCTTTCAACTTTATTAATGCAGAATTTTAAAATTCTGGTTGCTAAAATATTTTTAAAAACCCTATGTAAGTTATAGCAGTTTTTGAAGATATGTAAATTGCACATTTTCCTTCAGTTTTGAGTGCATTTTCTTACTAAACTGCAACAATTGGCCAGTTCATAATCTTAATTTTCCAGAGCCTCTATATTTGACATAGGTGTTCAAGAATGCCTTTTCAAAAACTTGTCTAAATAATTGCTGAAATGAGAGAAAGCTTTCACTTACTTGGTGAATTGTAAAACACACACACAAAAATCCTGGCTCTTTGGAAGTTTTTCATGGGCTTTTCATGAAGGTTAATAGAAAATAAAGAAGTGTAGCAACGTAGTGTTTGTTTGAAGAATCTGAGCCAAGGTGTCTATTTATCTCTAATGGAGGATGACAACGAAGGATTTAAGAAGTCACCCCACTTATTGTCGCAAACACAAAAACCTTCCGCCTGCATCTTTCAACTTGCTTCATCACTTCTGAAGAAGCAATGGGCAAACTGCTGAATTTTTATTAATCAGCTTAACCTAATGAGATGAAAAGACCTTCCCAGAATTACTGAGGCACACATATGAGAAAATGATTTTGAATGCTTTCACATTTAGGCATTTTCTTCATACCACCTGGGAAAAGGCAGACCTCTGTTCTGCTTCTGGTTCCCTCACCTGCCTGCCTGCCTTCCTTCCTTCTTTTTCCTTCCTCATTTCAGATCTTCTGTAAGCATATGTTTGTGATGCGTTCCCCCATACCCTGCCAGGAGCAAGTGAAAGGAAGACATAATGTAGTTTTGGATGGAAATACCTTTGGGAACTGAGGCAAGAAAGCCTAAGCTTATAAAACATGACTCTTCTGATGGGGGCCCTATTTGGAGAGTTTCCTCTTCTAAATTCTTCTTTTCCTTTCCCTCCCTCTCTCCCTCCCCCCATCTCCCTCTCCTTTTCTCTTTCTTGTCAAGCCCACTTCATAAATGGTAGCAGCTGGAGATCTTTTTAGTGGCATTCAGGGATTACTGCCCTTCAGGATTTTAATAAGCCCCACTGCCTGAAATGCCTGTGAGGGTGCTCTCTGAGACAATTACCATTCAGGGCTGGGATTGAGGGCTCTTCATGGCCCAGATGGCTAAGGGGCTGTGTATGGGGAGATAGCTTCCCTGAACAACAGATCAGTGGAGCAAAGAGAGCGTGTGGGCCTTTTTTTTCCCTCTTTTTTTCCTTCTCCCCTCCACCCCCCACCGGCCCCCCTTTCTTTTCTCTCTTGGCTAAGTTGAGAAGTGGGGAGAAGGAGAAAAGGAAGTGAATAAGGGGGTTCTATCACTTTGCAGCTAATCAAAGCTAAGTTTGCTCATCCTCTTATACATAACTGGATTTAAACTGTGACCTCTTAAGAACTGCAATTTGAGGTTACATATCCCTATTCACTGTAAGGCAGCTGCTCTTTGTAATTTAAAAATACAATACCCCTGATTATGAGGAGTATTTCTTAGCTGCTCTCATAGGAAGAAATAACTTGGAAACAACTAGAACAAGATCTCTTCTTGTTTTAGTACTGGGAACAGAGGACAAAAATTACAGGCAAAAGTAGCTGGTAGCTGTGGCCCTGTGGGGCTGAGAAATACAGCTGGTTGACAGAAGGCAAGTATTTAGCTGAAAGGAGTTGCTCATTTAGTTTTGCTTTTACCTGCAGTAAGGTAGGGCTTCTACATGAGGCACATAGAAATTAATTGGTGGGCTTCTGAAAATAATTTTTCCTTGGACAAAATCTTAACCGCTGAAGTAAGGGAAGGGCATGGCTTAGAAGAGAAAATTTGAATTCTTTTTTTGCAAGGACAGCTCCTTAGTGACTTAAGTACACGCAAAACTAATTTCTATACAGCCATACCTTTTGGGTCTTGCAGTCCTGTGCAAGAAGTGGAAAATGTGTCTTATTAGGTGAGCAGCTGTTCCCTGTCTAGATGGACAGACATTACTTTTTAATCTTTGGACCCCCTGGTGTCAAAAAAACCAATTTGTGCCTCTTCACATTAAAATTAATATTTGTGGTACAGAGTTCAATTGCTGCCCATTTGCTTTTGACTCAATGAATGCTTCATTCATTTAGTTCACATTTAATAAGAAAATAAAATACATCCTGTAAAGAGAGAAATTGCCTTAAATAAAAAGCATATAGCTGGACTGTCTTATGGCCGAATAGTTTGGATGAATGGGACTAATTCTGTAGTAATTGATCTTGAGGATTCTTCTCCCATATCCCAGTAAGATGTAGCAAGTTAATTTGTGGAATGGCTGAAACTGCAAATCAAACTGTAAAAAGAGTATTTGACTGGTCTTTCAGAAAAATAATATATATGAATTTGTGGTAAAATTTTGCTGATAATGTATATGCAAACAACTCTGCTTCATAAATTGTTTGTTTCAAAGAGTTTCATGAAATTAAAGCAGGATGATAATTCCTTACTTTAGAAAGTGTGGCGATGGCTAGGGCACACAGTCAGGTCCTCCTGTTTGTTATAACACTTCTGAACTCTTCCTCCTTTCTCTAAATATTCAAGAATTCTTAAGTAGAGTAGTTGTGTTGAGGGATATCTCTGCAGTTGAGAAGTCATTTGTAACAGAAATAGTAATGGAGGATGACATTTCAGCTCATTGAAATAATTGGGATAATAACGGGAGTGAAAAAGGTGAGTAAAAAAGGTTTTAAGAAATAATAGCTTTTTACATAGTATCTTTTCAGTCCTCAAATTCAATTTACATGAGAGCATTATAAATTAGAACGATTTATTTAACATTGGTACTTGATTCTTAGGTTCAGCTTGAATTTATAAGACTGGACAACCTCAGCCAAAGATTTCTTGTGTATATATAAAGAGTACTTCACAGAGTTTTGTGTATATCTTGTGACACTTCAGCTATGGTTGCAAGATGTGTAGTTTCATGCTGGCACATCTAGGGTCTTATTTTGATTATAAATACATGCAATGGTGCAGATAGTATAAATTGTGCTCTTAAAGGACAGTAGTGGGATTCACTGGTTGTCATAACATTAGGTGAATAGAAGACTGGACTAAGAATGTCATGCTGAATCAGGCCAAAACCATTTAGAGTAATCAGGCTGAAACTGTACTATATACAATATTTACTATTTACAGGCTGCAGAACTATTTACAATAATGGTACTGTGTTTCTGTCTATACATGTAATGTTATAGCTGTGTATTGAGCTCCTAGTTTTAATTATAATTTTTGATAAATACAATTTTTTTTAAATTTTCAAAATATTTCAAGTTTCTGCTATGTGTGATTTATGTCAGGAATGGTGGATTTTCAGGGGGACTTTTGTTCTCTCTTAATTGCCATGTGCATCTCATCACCTCTGAGCATTGCTGCAATATCCAAATGTTGATCAAAATAAATATTTAAGCTCCTGTGTGATATTGCATATACAAGATATATGATCATGTTCTTCAGATCATGGTCAACATCTGGGTGTTCCAACATCTGGGTATACTTCTCAATCTTCAAGGTTTTCCCAGGATTTTTTGTGTGTCTCTTTTTTCTTCCCCCAGTACTAGGATAGGTCTAATTTTTAATGCCATTAAGAGGTTAATTTCTCACTCACTATCTTCTATCATGATTCCTAGTTAATAGCAAACCCTGCTAGAGACACATGCCCAGATAGGACCTGAAAAACAGGTACCATAGAAGAAGGTTTATTTGTAACATATAATACTGGAATACTTTTGCTTTCTTTTCTCTGTCTTCCAACATGACGTGTGATTTTAGCCTTTTCACTTTTTTTTAATTTATTTTAGTGTCAGCAGACAATGTGTGTGCAGTAATTTACCTGACAGTGTCTACTGCTGCCAGGTCTGATGGAGTCACACAACAGCATTATAGTGCTTTTCTAAATGTCATGAGGATTTAGCTAAGGGCTCCTAGAGTCTGAATGGTTTCTCTCCAGTTTTTGTTTTAGAAAACATATAACCCTTAATTAGAATTTTCTGCCTTTTTCTGGTTAATAATATATACTGTGAAGTAATTCCTGGATTCTGGTATTATAAAGGCAGGTGTATAAAGAAAATAGTTTTCTTTTAATTTATCAATATTTACTGTCTTTCCGTGTGTTTTGTATTCCTGAATAGCTGCAAAAATAATTGTGAAAATACTGCTAATTATCCTGGATTAGTTGGATGAAATAAGACAGCAAAAAATTGCTTGATAGGCTATTAACATAATTTGTAGGTACTTTTTATATACTTAATAAAGTGATTTTGAATGTCTTCCTAGTGGAAGCAATAGTTTAACATTCAAACAGAAATTATTTTATTAACACAAATTTCCTTCAACTGTTGTTTGATTAACTACAGAATTACATTCTGTAAACATAAAATAGTAAACAATTTCACTACAGAACTTCTAAAATTTTGGACTTCTGTCTCATGTCTTTAATGATGTTTGTGTTCTTAGGTTTCTGTTAAGGGAGAAGGGTGTTGCTGTCTAAATGTCTCCATGAGCACATCCAGACTATACTGTTCAAAGTGCTGTCCTGCAACACAATCTGATACACTGTAACTGGACAATATTATTTTTAGATGTCATTAGGAAATGAGATGATAGTGTTAGTTGCAGTATGTAGAAAAATTAAGGCAATCCTAAAAATACAGTGAAATTCTGCAGTTAATAGGAATCTTTTTTAAAGCATTCTATAGATGTAGTTTCCCATTTGTTTGTTGGTGTGGATTTGTTAAATTAGCAGTTTTTTCCATTTTATGAATGAAACCCATTTTCTCATGCAAGAAATGAGGAAAGAAGTTTTTACTGCCACACAAAAAGGTAGGGGGGAAAATGTTTCAAATAATTACTCCAGGTAAAATACTCTGGTAACCACTTGGGTCTGATATTGGGTCTGGTTTTATGCATCAGTGAACAAAATGCACTTAATTGGTGTTTATTCACTCCAAGTGTCTCAAACAGTAAACAGGAATAAAATTGTTCAGAAGTGTCTGCACGTCATTTCCTCACAACTTGCCATGACTCCCTGGCGCTTCTGGTTTTGCTGGATTATTAGTCTGTGAAGGAAGAGATAAAGCATTTCCTTGTATTGAATTTGAGCACGCTCTGTGCTTTGTGCAGAATGAAATATTAAAGGCTGTTTTTGATCTCACAGATGAGTAGGGCAGGCAAACTTTCGCACGCACATAGAAGTGGGGAGCAGTGAGTTAGGGGTACCTAAAGGTTCCTGAATTTATGAGATTTGTTCATAGCTGTATTTCCCTCCCACATACAGGGACACTCCACCCACATGGTTTTGAATGGCTGCTTTAATGGTTGCTTTAATTATTTTTCTAAATGTCTCTGGACCAAATGTCCTTGTTAATCCTTCTGTTGACTGTGGCTTCTAAAACTATTTCATAAACACAATAAACATCACTAATTGTAATGAACTCCCCCAGTCTAACATTCCTGAAACAGTGGAACCTGCAAGACATGCTCCTGCAAATGACAGGGTGTGGATGTACTGCTCTCCTTTTCATCAATAGAACAGATTAATTACAGTTGGGAAGGATGGTGATAAATGATAGATAGGTGATAAAGATTTTACTTTACTTGGGAAAGTAAAATACATTTTATTGTTAAAATACAAGGGGTCAAGTGTGTCATGCATCTTTATTTCTCATTTTTTGTAAATACAAAAAAGTTACATAATAGTATACTGTCATTACGTATGTAGTGAGGTGGCCCGAGAAGGATTTCTGAAGTGTTGAGCAATGTTCTTAATACTGTATAATACAAAACAACTGGTAGTTGTCTTATAGAGGGATGCTTCTTCTGCTATTGCATGGCAATACTTCTTTATTAAAATTATCTTAGATCTTGGCTCACTGCTGAGACCTTCCATCCCATGGATGGCTGGCTTTACAAGTTTGGCCTCATCTGTCAGCCTGCCTGTGTGGAACCAAACTGAAATGTATCTATATTACTTAATAAGAAACTTCATTTTAAGTGTAGGGAAGTCTCCCACTATGAGGCTGTCAGCTACCTAAGCCCTAAAATCCGTGATAATTACTGTTTCTGTAAAATGCCCCTCATTATGGCACATAAAATTCCTGACTGCAAAGACTGCTCTGTGAAGACTGTGTGCTGCAAACCAGTCAGCATAAAATAAAACTCCTGGGTAAACAGTAAATAAATAGACATTATACTTGATACCATTTGCACGTTTTTTGATGAAGGATATTTCCAAGTTGTCTGGCAGGGAGACAACAACAATTTCATGCATATAGTATTCACCGCAGAGGAACTTAGCGGTTCTTCTGCAGTCTGGTGAGCCTTTCTTGTCTGTTACAAATGACTGTGCTGGCTCTTAGAGAAGATGGTGCACAAGTAGTTAAACAGGGCTATTTGCCATCGATCAATACTGCAAAAAATACGCAGTAAGAACCTAGTAACCTTCCAAAGAACTTGCTTTGAAATATTCATACGACAATAAAGGCGCAGATCCACCTTTTTATTTGAAAGGAACTTAGCAAAGATGCATCCAATAGGAGGAAATATGAAAACACTTTTCCTCAATTACTGATCGTTAGCTCAAAGCAAGTAATGAAATTGTTTCAGAAAATAGCTGCATGATTATTTATTGACTTTGGCCACATTGATTTGCTAAATCATATGGATGCTATTAAAGTTTGCTGTTTTAAGCAACAACACCCTCTGCCCTCCTTCACCCCTTTCTTTCCATTTTTGTGGTCAAATCCCAACACAGCTTTTAAACCATGGTTTGAGAGATTGTGCATTTGAGTTATACATGTAATAGTTTCATATTTCTTAATTTTATCCCTTTGGTTATCCCCACCCCTTCTATGTTGAAGCTTTCTGTGTAGCATGGTCTGCAACCCAGATACAAAACTATGAACTGTGTTATTAGATGTGTGCTGTTGGTTCAAAACTCATTTAACTGGAGTGTGAACTATATATTTCAAGCTGAAATATTCCATGTATCCTACATTATTATGTCAAATTGTACTAGTGGATTTTGAAAGAAAAAAAAAAGTAATCTAAAACTATGTCTCTCAACTACAAGCTCTTTTTAACAGTTCCCTGGTTATTTTAAAGTAGCATATGTTAGAGCTGTCCCACATGTTATTACTCTGACTGCTGGTGACAGAAACGCTGAATCATTCAAAGATATTATAGAAAACTTGGAACATACTTAAATCCAGGTATTGCAAACTTATTCCTTAACCATTTTCATCTGACGAGGTCCCTCTCATGATCTTTACTAACACATTTTGAAGAAAGTATCAGGTGCGTGATCTTTGGCTGCTATGAGATTACACCAAGTTGCGTACTAGGAACAAAATTAAACTCTTAGGAATAGAATTTGTGCAATTTGCTATCAGTTGTCCAAGTGACACCACTAGTGCACTAAATGGCCTAGCAAAGGAAATGAACTTTTTATAGTTTATAGTAGAAACCCATTTTTTCTAACATGCTGTTCCTTAAAAAGGCAGGTTTCTCTTTCTCTCTTAAGTAGCCTAAAGATATTTGATAGCAGCCTTTTATAACATTAACATTGCATTCTCTATCTGAAAATCTGTTCCTAACCTTTCCTGTGAACGATTTCGAGGGGAAGGGATCTACAGAGTTTTCCAGTTTTTCTGGAGTGTAGACTTTGAAACTTGCATCTTCTCATATGTATGACTGTCAGTGCTTCTCTTTCTAGTTAAAAACCTCTGTTTTTTAACTCTGTTGTTAGACCAACAGCAGCACTGCAAATGGCCCTCCCCATCATGTGAATGGAGGAGTTGTCAGTACATTAAAAGTCTGAGCCTTCCCTGAGAATGCATCTCATCCACCAGCCACATATCACTGCTAAAAGAAACATGGCACGCAGGTGTTTAAATTATTTACACTCATAATCGGCCTTTATGTTACATTGCTGAGCCAAGGCTCTGTTATTCTAGTGCATAATTGATGGTGCTCAGTAGTGGAAAAGTTAGAAAAGCGGAAGTAATGTGATGCGAAAGTTGAGTGAGGCAGCTCCAGCTGGCTCTGCTGCCTGGACCCACACGGCCACCTGGAGAAGGCAGGGGACCAGGCTCCGACCAGGCATCCCTTCAGGAGCTTGATCTGGCTTTTGAGGGGAAAGGATTTCTTCAGTAGAGCCGTGTGGTCAGCAAGGGCTGGGATGCTTTTGTAGTTTGTCAGAAATCATGTCTGTACGTCTTTCAGAGGAATTGCAATTCGGTATGACCCAAAAGGAGGAGTTTACTGTGAATCCTGAATGATTTTGGATGGCACAATGAAAGTTATCAGTAGATGACAAAAGGGCTGTATTGCCCTAGTCATTCTAGTTCAGATTAGAATGAGTTTATTCTAAAATAGCCAGGTTTATTTTATGAAGCCTGCAGACCTTTGGAAATTCTGACCACTTTAGCATACACAGGAATCTCTCACAAACAAAAATGATCTAAAGACTGCCCTAATTTGTAATGACTTCAGTAATATTAAGACTATGCTGGATGCCAGTACATTACAAGATACACCCAATTATTTGAAAAACCCTATTACATCATATCCAAAACTTCAGGTAATTTATAAAGCAACTTCATATCTCTTTTTTTCATAAATTTTTGAAATACTTTTTAAAGTATATATATGATTTACAATTATGAATTAATTTTAAAGATTCTTTTCTGTCCCCTCCCTTCAAAGGGCTTTTTCAATATTAAGTCAGTACTTTTATTTTTCTGATACTCCAACATGGTACATGCATGTAGTGTATGATAATGCACCATGATGCAACAGAAGAAGAATGATTATAAAAAATAACCTGTATATTAAACAATAATGATTGCTGGTTTGGGCTTTGGTCTGTATCTAGCAACATCTGTAAAAGATCAAATTATTTTGGAAGAGCAACAGTTCCGTTGCTAATTTATTTAAATGAATGTCTTAATCACCAAACCCCTCAGCATTTCTTGGTAATTATTTTTAGGATATAAAACAGGATATTTCACTAAAGAAAGAAACAAGATGGTTGGAGCAAAAAGTCAGTTACTTTGTTAGCTGCAAGTTGCTTTGGTTTATATTATTGATGTCTAGGTACACTGATATATATATATATATATATATATATATATATATATATATATATATATATGTATGTATGTATGTTTTGGGGTTTTTTTTGTTGACACTATTTGTCTTAGTGGCAGTAGGGCTTAGCCACGTGGTTGAGTTGCAAGTATACCTCTTGTGTAACTGGCAATGAATAGTGCTAATGAGCAGGACTTTCACTCTTGTGAAAACAAGGGCTGCAGCCTGTGTAAACACTACTGGTGTAGCTGAAATGGACATACTGTGACAAGGGATACATGGCTGAAATAATGACACTTTTGTGCGTGCACCTTGCTTGTGTTTTGACAGGGATTGGCGCATTTCTAATGGTTGGAGCCCCTGACATAAACGCAGTGTGTGGATGCACGTGAATGGATTATATGTTTTTATACTAACTAGAATTTTATACTTTCTTTTGTGCATGCTGTAAATGACCACTTAACCTCGGCTTGTGTTGCCTTGATACACTGGGGTAGTGCTAATGTTGGTACATTAATGTAACGTTCTCACCCTCTGACAATTCATCAGGTGATAAGGTGTCTAATAACTCACATTTCTTCTAAGTAGAGAAAGTAAATGTTTCATCCCCACTTGCTGTTAAAAATTGTGCAGAGATCCCAAATATTTTCATCCCTAAGCCTTAAAAACCTTGTCTTGTTAATATTTCTTACATTAATTCTGCCAGAAAAGCCCAAACAAGCAAAGAGCAAGAAACAAAAGAAAAAAAAAAATTTGTAAGTATTGTTATGACAATAAAAACAACCAAAAAAGTACAAAATTATATTTCATATAGGAAACACTGCCTTGTAAAATGTAATGAAGCAGCACAAATCCTTGCAGCTTCTCTGATGATGGTGCTATAAAACACCTTAATATGCTTTAACAAAGAGAACCCATGTCCTGTTGAAAATAATGACTATAGCTAAGGCTTGTGTCATAACATTAGGGAGGCAAAAACAGAGAAAAAAATAATTAGACACTGAGGGAAAAAGCTCCTCAAACAATGTTTTTGCTTGGCACTGTGTTGAACAAGAGCAGTAAAGATACAAGATGTACATTTTTTCAGTTAGGAAATATTTTGAAGTATTTTATTTTATTGAAGTTATCTTCTCACTGGAAATTATTTTTGTATCCCAGAATAAAATTAGTGTTTTCAGATCATTACATACCATTTATATATTTATCTCTTTTTGTGTAGATAAATTATTATGCGTTTGTACAAACTCACTTTTAAAATATTCTTTCTATACCACAAATACACGAATATTAGTCTCTAAATCAAGACTCCAATCTACCTTTGGCTTTGAAAAAGAACATGGACGAAAAGACTTTGTGGAAGAAAAGACTTTGTAGTATGAATTGGGATCTGTTTTTCCCTTGGCTTCCATTCTTTAATGTTTATTCAACACATCTTCCTGATGTTTTGGTCCTCTAATTAAGGATTTAGCAGTGGCAGAAATTCATACCCCAGATGAAGGCGTGTAATGGCAATGGTGAGAAACTCAGTGTTAAAGGCTGTGTCAGGAACATTCTCATGTGCCAGCCCTTTAAAATCCAGATATGTAGTCTGCTTTGTTAACTCATAATGCAGCTGCTTTTTCTGCTTAGTGAGTCAGCAAGTATAAATAGTTGCAATTTGAGAAGCTGGGTATTCAGTTAAAAGTTTTTAAAATGTCATATATCAATCTGAGAAGCATCTTCAGATATATACTACTAATATGTGTGGGTTTCTTCATATATTGTTTATATCCTAGGGTTACAGTGCTTCAAGATTTATGGTCTTGTTTTTGAGTTACTCTCTAAGAAACTTTTTGTACCGCATCTGTATATTATTTTTAAAATAAATTTGTACTTATCCAATGTATATTTTTAAGATAGCTATATATTTAGTAGCTATAAATATGTATGGATGGGAAATTAAAGAGTCTCCTTTCTACTTCTCTGAAACAAAAATGTGCTCTGTGTTATCAAATTGGTTCCATTGTGTTCCTTGTTGACCTGTAAGAAGAAGGCTCCAATCTTACAATACTGCACTGTAATTGTTAATTAGCATTAAGTTATAGAGAATTTGTCTCGTAGAACTACATACATATTGATCCAAAATTAAACTGTGGATTATAGAGTTAAAGGATCTACATGTTTTTTAAATTCCTCCAGGGATGGTGACTCCGTCAGTTCACTGGGCAGCCTGTTCCAATGCTTGACAACCCTTTGACTGAAGAAATTTTTCTTAATACCTAATCTAAACCTCCCCTGGTGCAACTAGAGGTCATTTACTCTCATAATGTCGCTTTTTGCCGGTAAGAAGAGCCTTAACCCCTTCTCACTACACCTCCCTTCCAGGCAGTTGTAGGGGACAATAAAGTCACCCCAAGCCTCCTTTTCTCCAGTCTGAACCCCCAGCTGCTCCTCATCAGACTTGTGCTCCAGACCCTTCCCCAGCCCTGCTGCCCTTCTCAGAACACACTCCAGCCCCTCAATGTCCTTCCTGAATGGCAGGGCCCAGACTGGACCCAGGATTCAAGGTGTGGCTTCCAGTACCAGTGCCCAGCACAGGGGTACGGTCACTGCCTTGTCCCTGCTGCCCCTCTGTTGCTGACACAGGCCAGGTGCCCTTGGCCTTCTTGGCCACCTGGGCACCGCTGGCTCATGTTCAGCTGCTGTCTGCCAGAACCCCCAGGTCTTTTTTTCTCCAGGCAGCTTTGCAGACACTGCCCCAGCCTCTGTAGCACAGCAGGACAGAACCTGGCACCTACCCTTGTTGAAACTCATTCCTTTTTCCTTGGCCCATGGTTCCAACCTGTTCAGAACCCTCTGCAGGGCCTTCTTACTTTTGGGCAGAGGTACACTCTAACTCAATTTCATGCCATTTTACTGTGGGTATACTTGATGCCCTTGTCCAGATAGCTGCTAGACAAAGATATAAAGATATGAAACAGGCCTCAACACTGGGTTCTGAGGAGCCACCAATTGGATGTAACTCCATTCACCACCACTCTCTGGGCGTGGACATCCAACTGGATTTTTACCCACTGCACCAGTCCAAGCTATGAATAGTGAGTTTTTCCAACAGAATGCTGGGGAAAATGGTGCCAAGGGCTTTATTAAAGCTTTAGTCAGGCAGAATCCACAGCCATCCTTACCCACTGAGCAGGTCACCTTTTCACAGAGGGAGACCTGCTTACCTGAGCAGTACCTATCTTTCCTAAACCTGTGCTGGCTGGGCCTGATCTTGTGGTTGTGCTGTCTGTGCTGTGTGACAGCACTCAGGACATCTGCTCCCTGACCTTTCCCAGCACCAGCATCAGACTGATAGTCTTGCAGTTCCCTGGATCCTGACCCTCTCAGATGGATGCTGTATTTGCCAGCCTCAGGTGAACTGGGACCTACCTACCAGGATGCTAAAAAGTGATGGGAAGTGCATGGTGATGGATTCCTGGGACCTGTGGGTGCATCCCATCACACCACTTTTAAGTCCAAGTGGCAGGTCACTGACCATGTTTACTGCTTGGTAAATAGTAGCCAATATTTACAAGTGGAATTAATAGTGGGGTATGTTTTGAAATCTGACATTTTTGGTTTGATGAGAGAGGTGTGCTTTGGAGTGGCTTGTTGGAGTTCAGCCTGGGACATGGCTAATGAACTGTCTGTCAAAAGTGTGACAGATGCCTGCTGGATCTCAGGACAGCAGGACAGTCCCGGTTGGAAGGGACTTCAAGAGGTGCCTAGTGCAGGGAATGTGCTGCAGCCATGACGGTCTCTGTGGCCTCCAGCTCAACTCACTCCAGTCTATCTGGAGCAATAATACACGAGACAATAACACATACTATACATAAACCAAAAGACCTTACAGTGCTGTGCCCAGAGGGGTCTGTGCAGGATATCCAAACCACTCATCTATCACAGTGAGTCAGGAGGGACCGAGGGTTTTACTTCTAAGATGGTGTCTCCACCTCCTGACTGCCATTCTGGCTGCTTGGGCCCACTCAAGCATCAAATCCTGTTGTGAGCACAGGGCTTGCCCTCTGCACGCTATCACTGCAGAGTGAGGGCCATGCTAGCACCCAAAAAGGAAATTAAAGCAAATTTCCATGCCATACCTGCAGTTATTCAGTTCACTGTGCAGGAGGTAGAGGCTTCACAAAAATACTTTGTTCTCATTAAGTAAATAAATCTAAACATACTTTTAAATTTTAATCATTAGAGTTGTTTTGTTGTTTAGATCTCTTCTATGAATTTTTCATACACTATCTCCCATGCTGCTCGGTGTAATCCACTCTCAGGTGTAAATCTCAAGACATCTTCATAGCAAAAGTTTGTTTTAAAAAAAACTCTTGTTTTTTTTATTTCCTTTTTGTGCCTCCTAAGTTTAAAAAAATTTATAAATGTGAGATAGATATTTCTAGACAGACACTGAATTTCAAAAGGTCACAATTGCCTTCTTGGCTGCTTTAAAAATTATAGTACGTAACTCCAAAATTTATGTCAAAGATGTGAATAGTTACCTTCACATGTAGTTTTCCTCTTTTACTTTCATGGTAGTTTGGGTTTTGGGGTTTTTTTGGGTTTTTTTGGTTTGGTTTTTTTTTTTTTTTTTTTTTTTTTTTTTTGTTTTTTGGGTTTTTTTTTTTTGTGTCCTACAGTATAGTTCTGTGCTTGATTTTGTGGAGACAGAGATGTCTTTAGGTGGAGGACATGTGTTAAAATGAGTTGACTGTTTCTAGGGAATTTTGTGTCTGAATGGTCCGGATAGTTTCATCGCATTTACCTGAATTCTTAGTGGCCTTATTTATGACTTGTGCTTGTGGAAAGAACATAAATAGCTAGGGAGGAAAACATGCAGGGAATATTATCCTGCAGATGAAGAGAGGTGGTGTACATCTGTATTTAGCTTATCTCTTTCCGCTGGAGAAGGAAGAATTAGTGAATCCTTCAGGGACATGAAAGAATTTTCTGACAGAATTGTTTATAAAATGTACTAAGTATTTTTTGTAGCAGCCAACTGTTTTTTTTTAATGTCTTTGGAAGTAATAAGGCAGGATTGCAACTATAAATTGTTGTAGTGGTAGCTGGTTGTAGGCTTGCCCACTTACTCATAGTTCTTTATGGAAAGTTATGTTTAATTTACTTAATGAATACTCAGGACTGACTCCACTCAAATGCTTTGATGTACTGTTGAATTTATAAATGTCGTGCAGTTGTAAATTACCAATAAAGATTAGTAAAAGGAGTACGTTGACATACATTTCACATGATTTACTCAACATCAATCTTTCTCCACCTGCCCCCAAACAGGAGGCACACAAATGGTGTGACAAGATATGTCCTCCGTATGATGATTCTTACTTCTGCATTAAGGTTAACTGCTTTTTAGTGTTTTGATTTCTTTTTCTTTCTGTATTTCTCATAAGAAATGAGCATAAATGTATGTGTATATTTAATAACTCACAGACAACAACTGGGAATATGGGAATTAAAATATGATGTGGTAATTAAATCAGAGGAAAATACCTTTTCACTTACAGAAAGAAGTCAGAAAATGCTTTATTCTCAAATATTATTAAATATTTTTTCTAAAAGAAGACCATAACTAAGCAAGATTAATTAAAGCCTTAGTTATGAAAAGAATTTATGTAATTAAGTATCCACTATTCTTTGCCTTAACTGATCCTTTTTTAAGGGAGAAAGGAATATTTTCATAGGCATATTGATTCTGGGGACCCAAATTTTCATTTACTTTGTATATGTAACTAAAGGGCAAAACCAGTTTGTATCTCTTTGAAACAATTTTTTTTAATCTGTAAAGGGGACAGCTTAGGTAGCAGGTGAAATAATTCCACTTCTTTCATCTGATTATTTTCCAAATTTGTATAAAATAGCTGTCAAGCTCTAGGATGAATTGTTCTCCTTCTTATATTCTTGGATTTCAGTTGAGTTTTAGATAAAGAAATCTGGCTGCTTAGATTACTTTTTATCTTGAGCATGTCATGTTGTCCTCCCTTCATCCCCTAAAAATAGTCTTTCATTGCACTTGCTTTAATAAATGTAAAAGCTGAGGGTAATAGATTAGAACTAAATACGGTACTGATGGTGCTGTATATGAACAGCTCACTTCAGGAGTAATAAGTTTCTTTCCTGCATATATTTTAAATAAGTTAGTATTTAAAAATTATTTTGGGTATTAATTTTCTGGAAAAAAAGTGATAGCTCTGCAGTTTTGCATGACTGAGATTTTGAGGAGGGGAAAAGCTGTTGTGGCTAAGTGCTTTTGAAAAGAGCCCAGTGTGCCTGTGAGGACTTTAAAAAATATTTCTATCCCTTTTGTAGGACAATGGGAATTTGTGGGAAAATGTTATATGTCATAAAAAGTGAGAGCTGGAGAATTGTTAATGTATTTTTTTTTTATTGGATGAATATTAAAATTGTGGTGCTATTTCTAGATATAAGTTAAATTTATGCTGATGATTCTGTCTATACCTCCTGTGAAGACAATAAAAATTGCAAACAGAGGAAAGCTTCTATAAAGAAATTATATGGCAGGTAAATGTTTCACTAAACATAGATTATGTGACAGAATTTTTAGTGGAGTCTTACAGAAATTGGGTTATTAAAGCACACTAGTTGCCTTTACATATATTCATAATTATATTAAAGAATTTTCTGACTTTTGTCCTCAGAAATATTTTTAAAGCCATTATAGATTATATGCTAAACAAGAACATAGACTCCCTTAGTAATTTTTGCACAAGAAAGGGAGCGAGCCTAAGGGAAAAAAGGTAATACAATTTGCTATAAAAATCCTGATTGGAAAGATATTCCATATATGGTCCATCCTCTTTGAGTTGATCTAGATTTTTTTTCAGTGCCATTTCTGACTTAAAGGACAGTTCTGAAAAGATGATTGTAATTTTTTAGAACAGTTGTGTGGCATTTTATTTTCACTTTATAAAGGAAATGCAGCAAAATGCTGCAATTTTTCCTTCTAAGTAGTTTTTTTACTGGGTGAAGGCAAATCCTTCCTTGTATCCAGTGTGCATCCTAAGTTTTGACACTGAGGTGTGAGATGTCTTTCAGATAGATTTCAGTGTTTACAGTCTGAGATTTGCTTCCTTGGACTGTCAGCCTGAGACAACAGGCACAGCTATTGCTGATGCAGAATAGCAGAGGGAGAAGGACTGTATGGCAAGTTTCCTTTGGACAATGAAAAGGACACTTCACATGCACCCAAGGAAACCTCAGAAAGGACAACATTTAAAAGTATTTTTGGGTCAATATATTAGGGTTGCTGGCAGGTTAGTAACACCTTCGAACTGTGAGCACCTCCAGATGTCCTAATGAATAGCTGAGTAAACTATTGCATGACACTTGAACCTTCCTCAGGCAGGAATCTCAGCTGTAAAAACTGACATCGAAGCATGGCTCTTCGTGATTCTTGAGTACTGCTGCCAAATAATGATTTTTAAATCCATGTTTGTGTTCTGGTATCACTAAAAGAGTGGGAAATGGCTGGTAAAGGAGATGGGGGAAAACAAAGACCTGTTAAAGCTGATCCGAATGTGGTAGGTTTTTCTAAAGGTAGGAAATTCTTTGGAGGTTTTATTACTCCACTCCAAACCAAGTGGAGTAATACTAGAATAGTAGTAGTAATTCTAGAATACTAGAATGCTAGTAATACTAGAATATCTTGCTGACTAGACACTGGAATTCAGCTTTTAATTTAGTTAAGTGGAAAGAAAAACCAATTTTTGACCTTTTGTAGGGAGAGAACCTAAGGAGAAGAATGAACTGTATTTTTTCTTTCTTGGAGATGCAATTTTCTGAAATTCTGCTTCAGAAATTGACAATTTTTGACAATTGTATTTTGCACTCCATTCTAAAAGAGGGTAACTGAAGATAAACTAAGATATCATTAATGACATTAATACATATTTATTTTATTTTGTGTCATTGCTGGTCAATTTTTACTTCAAAACCAAAAATGTTCTGCCTTGTGAATAGTTTCACCTTCAAAAAAGTATCTGAAAGTCTCTCCAAATTTTTGGCTGCCTCAATAATGTTGTTTAATAGGAGATGTTCAATGAAGAGAAGCCACACCCGCATTAGTTGCCTTTGTGGAACTGGGAATTTTAAGTCACTGTGCACTGTTTAAGTCCAAAAGTCAGGTCTGTTGAGGGAAGCTTTTAGTATCTTCTTTAGAAGTCACAGAGTAGAAATAGCAGTTTGCCACACTTGCGCGGTTTGGCAAAGATCTAACCTTTATGAATTCATTGCTTGTGAGTTATTATTTCTAATCACATGCTTGATTGAATCCACCTAAATAAGTTTGACTGAAAAGGCCAGGAGTTGAATCCAAAACTAAGTATGTATTTTAAGTGAAAATAGGTATCATCATGGAATGTGTTCTCAGTCAACGCTTGACATTCATCTGAATATATAGGCTAAAAGGAGGAAAATAAAAGGGGTAGAGAAGGCAAGCGCTGTTCTGTCCTTTGGCAGCAGCAGTGTTTGAAAAACTGTGATTGAACTATTGAACTCTGGGAATGAAAATGGAAGCCCTGGATCACACAGAGAAATAATAAAACTGGGCCCTGATGGTGTTATGCTAAGTGTGGTTAATATTGTGAATGAGCTATAAGAGGAAAATCAAGTGACCCTTTGAAATTGTTCCAGAGATTGCCAAGTCATTTCAGACTTTTAGAAAGCTACCTATAAATGAAAAAAAGTGATTTTTAGAATAAAACAGAACCACATGCAAATGTTATTAGTGCTTAGAAGATGCGCAATGTAGTCTTGCCAGAACATTTCTCAGATGAGAAGATCTTAGATGAGTGATCTTTTTTTCAAAATGACAGAAACTCCCAAGGAGGCATTTTTCAGTTTTTCCTAAGTTGAAAGGCATTAGAGATTATGACACTAGAATAGTCAAAATGTAAATTATTTTATTTTCAGGAACAATGTGCAAAAGAGAATTGGTGCTGGGTTTGTTTGATTTTGGTTTTTTTTTTTTTTTTTTCATAAGATTAAAGTAATGCTACTTGCATATTCTCTTTTTACAGGTATTGGAGCTTGGTTTTTTTTCTCTGTCCTTCAGACATTTCACAAGGAGTATCAAATGTTTTGACTTGGTTAGAACATAGGGTATCTTACAGGTAGATGATGCTAGTGGAGCATCCAACCTCAACAAAATTGTTTTACCTTTGCAGATGTAAGATTTGCATTTTCTGGATGTCATAAATGAGAGTAAAATGTAGATCCATTTTAGTTCATGTGATAGATGGTCTCATATATTGGGAAGAGTACTTTGTGAAGGATAGCAACCACAGACAGGTGTTTGAGTGGCTGTGGCATCCCCTGGGATCAGAAGGTTAGACAAACTGCCCCTAGGATTTAAACAGGGCAGTTGTTTTGTGTCACTTTAATTATCCCTATGTTTTGTGAGCCAGTCACTCAAGTGGTCTGGAAATATTAGGAAATTGGAGGCTTTAACAGCTTTGAGGGCAAAGTTCTGATTGGGTTTGTTTGGTATTCATTCACTTTGTGATAGTCTTAATGCAAGTGATGGGCTGTTTAGAACCATGAGGCATGCTTAGTGCCAGTAGAAGATTAAATCGAGACACTATCTTTCAGCAGGAAATGCTTCTCTGTCCAATTTTATTTATATGAATTTACACGGCAACTCAGTTATCTCTGCTTGGGGTCATTACTTTGATTTTAACTTAGCAATTTAACTCCTGAAGTGCTTCAAGTAAAAATATCCTTGAAGAAGTAATAAGTTTAAATACCTCTGAATTAGTTGAAAATAGTTTTTTAATTTAGTTCAGGCTGGGAGCACAAACTGACAGGAAAACAAATAATTGGATGAGGAAAAAAGAGATTAAGCATAAATACTCACAGTGTGCCATACAGTTAAAGAACTAAGAGATGGGACAGAAAGGTTAAATATATCCCTTTCTAGCATCCTGGTATTGTTAAATATCTAGTGACAATAAGTAAAAAGTAATCAGCCCAATAATATTTACTTTATTACTTGAGGATGTTTTTGTTTGACTTTCATTTTTCAATGACATGGCTGATACAGGAGATGTAAACATGTAACTACTGCTTCCTAAAGTAACAATTTAGTTACTAAATGAAGAGAAAGCTTCTTAACATAAATAAAATACAAATCTCTAGTAATTTCAGCCAACCCCATTTCTTTTATAAAGCACTTGAGATTTTATTTTCATTAGCACTGAGAGGCACTTTGAAATGAGTAACTAGCAAATAAGCAAACTGAGATAATTCAAGTTTATACTGTTGAGTTAATAAAACTAATAAAATCTCTACATTTCCCAAGGTTTTCCATTATTACTATTTAATTTTTTATACTGCAGAGAAAATTGTTAGGGTTATATAGTCTTAGGCATCATGGAAATTTTCTTTACCAGTTTTATGTTCCTTTATGACTTGATGAAGAAAATGAGGCTTGTTTTGTAGTTTGTGAGCAAGGAAAAGGCGTCTTTTTAGTGGTTTAATCTGGGTGATTGTTTGGTTCCTCATTGTCTTTTGTCTGATGTGTGCTTGGAGGTTCATTTCTTCAGCACCTTTTTCTCTAAGAGGATTCTGGGAGCACAGTGTACATTTTACAAATTTTCTAATAAATAGTGAGTTTGTTAGGAGTGCCTTTCCTGTGGTAGTTATTCTGTTTTATTAATACCCTGATGAGTATAAACATCAAGAGTTGCAGTTCCACATAAGGTGCCCCAGTCACTTATGTTCTGCACAGCGCTTTGCTTTGCTGTACAGTTGGCAGTTTTTATCTCTTCTCTTCTCTTCTCTTCTCTTCTCTTCTCTTCTCTTCTCTTCTCTTCTCTTCTCTTCTCTTCTCTTCTCTTCTCTTCTCTTCTCTTCTCTTCTCTTCTCTTCTCTTCTCTTCTCTTCTCTTCTCTTCTCTTCTCTTCTCTTCTCTTCTCTTCTCTTCTCTTCTCTTCTCTTCTCTTCTCTTCTCTTCTTTTCTCTTTTTCTTTTTTTCTTTTTCTTTTTCTTTTTCTTTTTCTTTTTCTTTTTCTTTTTCTTTTTCTTTTTCTTTTTCTTTTTCTTTTTCTTTTTCTTTTTCTTTTTCTTTTTCTTTTTCTTTTCCTTTTCCTTTTCCTTTTCCTTTTCTGTTTTTTTTTCTTTCTTTTCCTCATTAAGGAAAGAGAAATGTCATCTAAGTTAGAAATATGGAAGCCTGATTTAAAAGACCATTGATCATTTATCTAATGGAATTTTTTTAAAAAACCATATTTACTTTATTACGTGCCTTTCTTGTCATCATTTGGATCACTGCCTGTAGTATGCACTTCATAGTAATAAGAAACCTACTTTTAATTGCAAACAGTCTGGGAATAGACTAATACAACAGACTAAATAACAAGGCAGGGTGATGTAAAGATTGTTCAGTAAGGTGTGGTGCTAAGGATATATAGTTCTTTTGTTTTATAAGAGGATATTTTGCATTATGCCAGGCGGCTTTTGTCCCAAATTTTTAGTTATATTGTAATTTGCATTCATTATCTTTTATTAGCCATGTTACACTTAAATCTCTGTAAATATCAAATAAGAAGACAATGCGATGGTGAGCAGAGTAAAAATGCATACAAAATAGCCCAGCAAAATTTAAATAATCTGAAAATATGAATACAAAAAATAATATTTCAATGGGTTTTAAATTAGATTATGTAATTTTGTTAGTTTTTAAAATAAGCCACTAGCTATGTTATTTTCTTTTTTGACCTCATGATTAGTCAAGTTTTGTGATTGTTACACTGTATACATAATTAGGGATGTGTATATGTCTGTCTGAGTGCGTGTGTTTGTATCTCTTTGTATCTGTGTGCATGTGTAAATATTCTTGAAAAAAAAAAACCAAGCAAAGTCTTTTGTTTTTTCTCCAATAATGCAATGGCACTGACTTTAAATAAATGTAAATTGTAAATATACAAAATATTTTTATAACATGACCATTAATTTCAGTCCTTATATGGCAGCGTATGAGAGAGCGGACATAGAAGAGCTGAAACCAATCTCTGTTTAATATTCTTTATTTTGATTTTCTTCCACTTCTCCTTGTAGCCAAAATGAAGACAAAACACTTTGTGCAGAAGAGGGAGAAAAGCAGTTCTTGATTGAGCAGATGTCTTGCTTTTTCTCGCTTTGCCTTTGTGGTAGCGGTGTGGTGTCCTGGACAAAGACATGCCTTGGAATGAGTGAGCCATGAAGTGAAAATAATTTCAGTGAATAACTGAAGAAGAGATTATTTTTTTCCCTACATCTTTATTGTGTGCTGTTCAATTCCAGTCTTTCCATCTCACAGTGGTTTGCGAGTCTGATTTACGGCTCACAGCCCATTGTCAGTCCCCTCTTCTTCTCCCTTTTTTTTGGCTTTGTGCGAGCATCACATGAGTCAGTAAGGAGTTAATTTCCAGTGAATACTGCTAGGAGCTTCTCTGCAGTGTTTCGTGCAAGGTTTTGGTGTTTCGTGCCTGTCACTGCCCCTCTTTCACGCCTCTGTGGGTATGGAAATGTTTGGAGACAGAGTGGGGAGCGGGTTTTGGGCTTGGTGCTGCAGCCCCCTGACCGCTGGGTGCATTGCCCACCGACAGTGCTTCCTCATGCTCCTGTGCCATGCGTGACACGCAATGCTCGGGGGAGCGCCGTGGAGACAGCGCGTCCCAAATCTGCCCTTCCAGAAATTTCTCTCCAAAGTCAAGTCCTCCTCCATCTCAGGGCGGGGGGACCCCAACTGCATTGGGGCCGCTGTAAAAGTGCCAGCTGGAGCAGTGATAAAATGTGGATGACGGCAGCAGTCAGTCATGTAATTGTATTTTGTTGCAGCTGGCTCTTAGGAGTCTTAGATTTGTTGCCTGAAACCTGTGTGCTGCATTGAAAATGGCAGCCAGTCTTTTTCGTGGTACTCTTGCTAAGAGTGTAGCTCTCTGATAGCCGTGCATTTTTTTATCCTCTGTGCAACTCTCAGCAAAGTAAAATACTGGGAAAGGAGCACCCATGAAGCAATGAGGAAAGGGAGTGGTTCAGCATTTTTAGATGATAAGATGTAAAAGTTAATAGCTCAGCAGTTTCAGAGGTTGTTTTGCTTTCTACCTAGATTTGTTAGTATGACTTTGTTACACAGACTCCCTTTGAATAGTGAAGTCAGTTCATGTATTTTCTGCAATGCTTAGGCTTTCAAAGCCTGATTTATTGGGAAATATGGAAATACCAATGATGTAGTGTTTACTAGTGTGTCTGAAATGGATATTATAACCTCTGAACCTGAAAGAAAAAATATGTCATACTTCCTAAGATTATTGTGCTCGGCAGAATTTCTCTGTGCATTATATTTTCTTTGTATGTTCAGAAACAGAAAAATCTATAGAATTCAATGAAACAAACAAAAAAACCCTCTGAAACCCAGCACAGTTGGCACAAAATACTGTAATTTTTTCTCCAAATGAAAATTATTGAAGCATTTTTTTTTCCTTCTGTAAAAACATTACAGTTTGGTGAGGTATTTCATACCTTTTCAATCTATTTAAGCCTGGAAATAAATGAGGGAGTATAACTGAAGCCTATGTTTTGAACAGATTTTGTTATTTTCTTCCATGTGGCCATCATTTTGGGTGTTAGCTGTCCTTTACTCCCATTAACCTTATTGAAAATGTTTCCTTTTTGGTTATTTTCCTTAATTTTTTTTTTTTTTTACTTTATTTTGTCTTTCGTCAAAATTAATTGCATTTTTTACTGTGGTCTTCTGAGTTGTTGCACTTGATCATATTTTTTTGGTTAGCTTTAGTGGAAATATGGGAAAAGTAGAATACAGACTAGTTTCATTTGGAAATATTTTATTATATAGAAAGTAGTGTGCAAAAGGAATAAATACCCCCCCTTTTATTATTCTTTGTTTGTATTATTCTTTTAAATGCCCCTGCATTATTCTTTACAAAGAATGTTTCTTGTGATTGTTCTTGTAACGGTGTTTGACTGTGTGCTGACAGAAAGCCGTTTTGCCAGTGATTCAGCAAGAATCTCAAGCTGAATCTACGAGCCACCCTTTTCTTTGGAAGTGTTTGGAGTGGTAACTACAAAAATTGTTATTTGTTATCGCTGTTATTTTTTCTTAACCATTCAGGCTAGTATCTGGGCTGCTTGCCAGTTTCAGTTTCATTTCACTCAGGAATTATTTGCTTCATTCCTACTCCAACCTGCCAATCCTGCAGCTCATGTTTGTAAAAGGGCTGAACAGATCAAAGGAGTCAGAGCCCCAAGAAGGAGGAAGTAGGGCAGTCCTCATTGGCACAAAAGGCAATTAATTTTAATTGTTAGAATTATTATTTCCTTAATCTATAAGAGAGCTTAAGTAATGGAAATTCTGGGAATTAAACAGGTATTTTCCGTGGTAAATCATGAGTGTTTAATAGTTTTTTGTATGGAGACTTGGAGCCCTGTCCCAGTCCTGAAAACAATATGAGCAAGGCTGCTGGCATCCCAACAGGGGCACAGGAGGACTCTGAGCAGTCGGTGCCATGTTGAGTGCGAGGACTTGTTGTCACAGCGCTGAATCCACAGAAACTGCCAAAGAGGCAGGCCTGCCTGTAACACTCATACCAAGTACTTGAATATTTGCTGTGAAGGAGCAAAGGTTTTAGCTGGAACTGTTTTAATAACTGCTTTAGATTAACACCAAACAAAGAAAGGTACTTGTTTTTGCAGTAATTTGTCCCAGATGCTATTTATTGTGCATAGGTCTGAAGTTTGCATTTCAGTGGAATGAATATTTTGGTCAGAGCCAAAATCAGAAACAGACGGATGGTAAGGAGGAAGAGCTGCACCCTTTGGAAGAAGATGGGGATCCTTGCATTTAGATGGGGATCCTTGCATTTAATTAGCAGGCCTAATCTCTTCTTTCCAGTAAGTGATACGATCTGTTTCCTTTTTAAGTTGTGTCCTTTTTGTTTGGGTAGTAGTAAAAGTAGTCCATTCCTTGACCTTCTCCAGTTGTGCATCCCAAGGTGGGTTGCAGTTGTGCTGCTTCTCTTTACTGCCATGCTGTGGAAAAAGAAGCCTGGCTGGGATGCTGTACTGTGTTTTCCACAGCATGGCAGTAAAGCAAAACATTGCAGCATTATTTCACTTACAAGCAGGGTTGGCTCTTCTTTTTCTTTCCCTGTGTTTCTTCCCACTCATGCTAAGCAGCCAGTAGATGCATCCTTACAGTTTTTATCTGGTGTAGGGATTGATGTGCTGCTCTTTCCCATACAATATCTATGTGTTGACTGAAAAAATCCCTGTGTAAAGAAATGGATTTTAAATAATGTGCTTCTGATTTAAGGATGTAGATGTGAATTTAAGCATCAGCACCATATTGAGAGTCTGTATGGAAAAGAGTGGTGTTGAGAGTCACATTTCAGAGCCTGGGACTGAAAGGCATCACATGGTAGGAGGAGCATGCTGAGGGAGGAGAGCCTGATGCTGTGCAGCACTTGGGCCAGCATGAAAATATTTCTTGAGAGGGGAAGTCTGTTCTGGGGGGAGCAAATGTGCTTCGACAGAGTCTGCATGGAGCCAGTAATTTTTGATTCTTGAGCCTTGGACTGTTGCCAGATTAGCTTTTGGTGACCAGCTGGATGGATTTACTGAATGACACTTAGGTAATAAAAACCAGAGTTTTAGCAGTTTAATTTTTCTGATCCTGTACTGTACTGTACTGATCCTTTACCCTGTACTGTAGATGTAACTTACAAAAAAATGTGCCATGTTTGCCATCCACATGCTGATATTTTATTCAAGGAAGAAATATAGTCCTAATGTCTACTTTATCTGCTCTCCCCTGCACTGTTTTTGGAGTTATTTATTTATGGTTTTTTTCTTATTCTTGTCTACTCTCAGTTCCCGCATTTCTCTTTTGCCTTCAAAACAGCGAAAGACTACAGAAGTAAGCACTGGGGAAACTCACAGCCCTCCTTTTCACTCTGCTTTGCTCCTTTTCAGCAAAAAAAGCAGTTCAAGAAATATTAGGAGGTCAAGCCTGCCCTAAGATACTGCCAATTAAAGGCCATTCAAAGTCACATGAAAAACATTTGGTTTCCTCACCTATTGCACCTTAAGTGACACTAAGTAATACTTCTTTCTTTCTTATTGATCTCATATGTTCCAGGAATAATTGATGCTTTAATGTAACAACAAATGGGCATAGCTATCTAGAAATATTTAAATTTGTTTTGTCACAAGAAAAGTCTTCTAAGTTTCAGCCTCTATAGCCTCTGCTCCTGTGAACAGCTGGGAGAATAAATACATATGACAACAATGCTATGACAGCTATGGGGTTTTAATTGTTTTGTTTTTGCTGTGTGAGGGTTTGTTGGATTTTCTTCCTTTCTTTCATGTGTTTGGTTTGGGTTTTTTCTCCCTTGAGGGAGATTGGGATAGGTCGCTGGCTTAGCTTTCATCCTGTTTTTTTGGACTCAGTCAGTCCTTAATTAAATTTGTGGCAGAGGGCTTTGTTGAATATTGCACCATGTGATGGTGAATGGGTTTGTGTAATACTAGTATTATATGAATAGTACTAAAATAGACTGAGACTGCGTAGTGTTTTCCAGTAGGAGTATGTAGAAAAGTGCTACTGTCTCTTCCCAGAGGTTATTAGGTGTCACCATAGAGTGGTCGTACAAAAACCAGATTTAGATGTTTTAGAATTACTCCTGCATCATAAAAATAATAGTGGAATGAATATTTGGTAGTTACTGCTAGAAGAACCTGTAATTTTCTGGGGAAACCAGTCTTTTTTGTTATGTGTGCTCTTTGCAAGGAAAAATACTTTTCCTGCCTAAAAAATCATTAACAGTGTTGCAGTGAGATTGAAAGTGAGGTAACTTTATTAGGAAGTCAGAAGTTAGGTGAAAAAAATGCTATCTTTAGCTATGGGTATCTTTTCTGGTGTTTACTGCAAAGAACATGAAAGCAAAACATTGAAAAAAAATCATTCTAACCTTCCTTTTTCTTAATTGTTGTCTTCAGGGTTTTTTTTTAAACTTAAATATTCTCTTCCTAAGGACTGAACTGAAAGATGCGATTAGTTGATTCCAAAAAGGTGAGAATATATTTAATCACAAACAGTAACAGACAGGATAGTGCATGCCTCTGACCAAGTACCTTGATGTTGGGGATATTACATTTACAACTTTTTTTTTTTTTTTTGGTGCATGTGTCTGTGAACATGCTTGCAGTAAACTAAGAATCTACTTTTACGTGACTGTTATACTGCAGAAAGGCATATTGTTACAGTATTGTTTTTGCTACATCGCCTCTTGACGTGCTTACTGCAATACTAATCTTTCAAACTAGGACTGAGGTACATAATTACACAGCAAAGCTGGACTTTGAAAAGCACTTGCTGCTGCTTAGCTGTCTCTGATTCATTCTTCCATCAGGGAAAGTCAAACTGATAGAACAGTTAAAGGAAAACCAGTCTTGATTGCATCTGTCTGCTTTGACCAGGCAGTCTTATTTTGTTTTTCTGTGATTGCACTTAAAATTTTATCCTATTCTGTCTCTAAAAAATGTGTCATCTGGGGAGTCAGGTTCACTTTTCTGATAGAATCCTTCTTGGGAGGAATGTTCAGCTCTTGTGTAATTTGGTTTCTAAGCAGGTCTGATTTGTCTGGAAATTTGAAGTCCAGATATTTGCCTTTTGAATTATGGCTCATAAGTGGAATAAGCATGGAGGGAGAGACAAGAGGCAGAGAAGATGTGAATAATAAAATGTGGAGAGGCAGAGCTATCTTTGGAGAACTGGAGATTGTCAGCTCTTCAGTGGTCTGGAACACCTTGTGCTGTTCATCCACTGGTTCCTTCTGTTTTTTCTTCCATTGTCTGTGACTTTGGTTTTCATCCCACCCCAAAATGACCTGAGCTGATTTGACATGAAGGTGAAAATGGTGGTAAGGGATAGGAGGCTGTTAGGCCCAGGAGTACTAATTTAGCTATTAGTTAACAATAGCTGTTGAGCTTGTTCTCCTTGAGTGCGTAACGTGAAGTATTACAGTAATAAGTTGGGAGATAGCCATGAGATGATGTGAAAGGGAAGAATTCCTCCAGGGCATGAATCTTTTTCTTTTTTTAAAAAATTTGGATTCTTAGTACCATGCATGCTTTACTTACTGTATATTGAATTTAAATCTTAGCCTGTGAAGGTTTTTGTTTGGTTGTTTTCATTTTTTTTCTGGATAGGAAGCAGTTTTGTCCATGGTGATGTGCCTTGTTAAGAGTTGTTGTTTTGGCCTTTAGAAGGGATGATGGAATACAAGGAAAGTTTGATCCAGCAACAGGATTACCATCCACAAAACTGTAGTGGAGCATTTGACCACCAGTTCCAGTTTGTAGCTCACTTAATAATTAAAACTGATGTTCTGAAATTGCAGTTTTGCAGGATAGCATGATACTTGTATAAGGAAAAAAGTTAATGTTTTTCTTGAATAAGTTGCTCTACCATTAATGTTTATTTCAATGACTGAATTGCCTCTATTGTACAGATTACTTTATATTCTTAGGTGTGCTGTTTGTAGAGGAGAGATCAGTGTTCACTTGCTTTTGCTTGTGCATGCACACGTACACATGCTTATTTTCTCTCAAAATTTAGGGGGTTAAGGGATGGAAGCAGAAGAATATAAACAGAAAAAACCACATCCTGACAGCTGCCTCTAGTTAGTCCTGTTTTCCCCCCACGGTTTTAAATCTTATGGTGTCTCCTAATTTGTCCCACATGAGTCTCCTCCCAGTGGGGCTGTTTTCCGTTTCCTTTTTACTTTCATTTGATCCAAAGTAAACAGTTAGCGAAGAATGAACCAATTCAGACAGCTGTCAATGGGCCATCAGCTTTCAGGTGTCTCAAACAGGAAGAAGAGGGCATACTATTTTGAAGGGACAGAGGGAAAATGGTATTGAAACCTGATGCCTATGTGGACCAGAAAAGCATATCCAGATCAAATATGTTTAAGACAATATGGTTACAGTATGTTCAGGAGATAAATTTTGGGATGCCCATTAGTGTTTTTTTAACACATGTACAAACCTCTTCATGCAAAAAGCATTTTAGATTAAAAATACATTGGGTGCATGACTTAGGATGAAAAATCACAACACTTTACTAGTAATTCATGAGATCATAACACACTTTCCAAAGAGATGTGTTGAGGGATGCACATGTTGCATCTGCCAAGAATGGTAATGCTACATTTGTTTGCTGATTTTTAAGATGTGGTTCCCTTCAAAGTCTGAATGCATCTTCTTTTATGTAAAGGTGTGTCTAGGAGCATGGTAGATAACCCACCCTTCCCTTAGAGATGTATAGAGCATGTCAGAGCAGCTTTCTTCTGCCTGTCCAGTTAGGTTTTTCTCTTCTAAGTACAAATTACTTACCTTGCCTGTAAGACTCAACAAATTAATTTATCATGTCACTTGAAAACTTCTCTAGTCTGTGTTTAGGAAAGATCTAAAGGATTCTCGTGGCATTTCCTCCAAAAAAACCCCCCAAACCAAACCAAGAAATGATGCCAAAATAATACACTTTGTATTGAGGTCTCCAAAATAAGTGGCATTGCAGCTAGTTGCCTGCAGGTCAGTATTGACTTTGCTTTCCTATATTAGAGTAAAACCTATCTCGCTTTCCTATGTTAGAGTAAAACCTATCTCACCAGCCATATTTGGCTGTGCAAAAGCCCATCACTCTCTTACTGAAGCTCTGCTTCCACTGAAGTTTAGAGCTCTGTCTACACAGACACCCTTCCTCTTTGCTTCTTCTCACCCTTCCTCTTAAGTGACATGTTAGGATGTCTTTACCTGCTCATCTCCTGTGCAGTTTCTATGAGAATGATTTTCAGAGAGGTGATTCTTGCTGCAGTGATATGTGGTATATTTTTGTAATGGGCCTCTTGGGACCTAGTGCAGTGTTATGCATGTTCTCCCATTTCTCAGAGAAAGCGACACACTGGAACAAAGTGAGCTGTGTGTCTTAATTTTTACTTTCTTCAATTTCTATTATGTGAAAATAACTAATAGTAAAGTAATTCTGCATTGATAAATAACAATGCAATTGGTCCTGAACACCTAATTCTTTCTCAAGAAAATAGTCCTGTTGTTTTCATCAGAACTGCAGGGAGAGGCAGGATCCAAGGGAAACAGGCTCCTAAAGGGTAAAATAAACTCTAGTCCTCACAGTAGTGCTGTAGAAAAGGAACATTATGAAGACTATCTGGGACTTGGAAGCATTTGCCAGGACAAGTTAGTTCTGATGAAAATGAGGAGAGCAATGTGTGGCAGAAATGGACCCTGAGATCTGTCAGCTTTTGTGAGAGGGAAAAGGCGGGTTAGAGGAAGCTTGGGGTCAGGACACCTCTGGAAAAGCTTTTGCACACAGGGTTGAAAACAAGCAGACTGAGGCAAGCTTAAATAAACATTGAGTTTCAGAGAAAGCAAGCAGTGAAGCCTGTAGGTGGCATAAGGTGCCTCATGTGGTTTTTTTTTTATGAAATTGCACAGCTGCCCAGTTAAATGTCAGAGAAACACCGGGATCTGTGCCTGTGATGACTGCTGCAGGGATGCTGGTGGGAGGCTGAGCTTAAGGGCAAGTACAAGTGTCTTCTGGGGTGGGGGCAGCTGAGGTATTGAACTATAGTTCAGTATAGACAGCAGGTCTGTTATCTGTATTCTGTGCACTGTTAACACTACCAATTATTAATTTTACTCTACTTTTAAAAGGGAATTTTTTTTTTTTTTATTTGGCTCAGCTGGCAAAGCTAACACATTTCACAGCAGTTGCTGTGAGTGTTTCTGATAGCATGACATCTGGCTAAGTGAAAATATCCCAAATTTCTCTCTGCCCTCACAATGTTTTGCAACTGTTTCAGTATTTGTTTTGGTCAAATAAGTGGGATTTTGGTAAAGTACAGTAACAATGGCACATGGTGTGACTCTTGGGACTGTTCAGTGCAGGGCCAGCAGTTTTCCTGCGTGATCCTTCTGAGTTCCCTTCCATTTCAGGATATTATGTGATTCTCTGATTTCTGTTGGACATGTATGTCTAAATGAACAAGTTATTTAGTTGTGAGTATATGGTATTTTCCCTACTTGTGCTAATGAGCTAAAGGAAGTGTAGTTGCCAGGGAGGGGGGCAGAATTGGTGAGGGAGGAGGAGTCCTTTGCTGGAGTCCAGAGCTGCAATAGTAATAGGAAGGCACACAAAATCAAATATGTTGTGCCAGAACAAGATAACACCACAAGCACACACTGTGTGTGTACACAAATGTGTATATTTGTGCTACTGTGAAGAGATGATTTATACTTATGCTACTGTCACAGGGGTAGGTGTTGAATCAGTATCAACAGTGCATAGTTTATGGGATTTATATCACTGGCACCATTATTTGCCCAACTAGGTATGGTAACACATGCTTGTCTCCTTCAAAACATTCCTTTCATCTCCAGCTAATGCTGCTTAATGGGCCTGGATAAGGACTGAGTAAACAGAAGCAGAAGTTGCGTGGTATGTGTGTGTGTGTATGTGTATGTATTTAGCTTCACTGTTTTCAGTCTCCCCCTGCCAACTTGGTGAAATGGCAATTAGAAAAACGTTGCCTGGAATGGAGGAAGGGCCTTGAGTGGCTGTCATCTCTCACCTGTTTTTACATGCTTTTACTTCAGCTGAGTCATTACTCTTGAGTTGCCTTAGAAGTGAATTCAGCACTGATGGAATAAGATGAATAAATTATCTGTATCTGTACATATTTACTAATTTCTGAGCTAAAGTGTGAGAAAAGGGAAGAGGTAGAGATACTGCAGGCTGATTTTGGAGATGAATGTGAGGCACGTAGTTGGAAATGAGAACTTTTGCTCTGTTATTCTATCCCCACCCCAGTCCTCCACCTTGAATTATCATAACATTTTTGCAAAGAAACATAGTATGCCTTTCATTCTTGACATGACAGAACTTATTAAGAGAACTGAGTTTTTGCTGGGATCTTTGCTTTGGACTTCTCCTTTAGATTTTTCTAAGAAGCTATTTATGCCCCTCATCTACTTCCCATTCCCAGTCCTCTCTTCCCGCAGCAAAAACAAAAATCCTTCTTCTTACCAAGTTGTGAAAAAGCCTGCTCCTGCCTCCTCCTCCATCTTCTACCCTGAGCTATATGAGGGGACATAAAGACACGTGTCCACTGCATTGCATTATTTGTAGGAAAAACAGAGTAATGCAAGTTCTTCGGATATTTTCATGAAGTTGAAGTACAGATAACTGAAGCGGCTTGAAAGAAATACAGTTTTCTGCATGTTGTTTTCTTTGTAAGCTAAAGCTGAGGATGCAGTCAGACCACAGCAGTCATGTATGGTGAAAAAAAACACCGCTGTTGGTTGCAAGTCTTGTTTCTTGTCTATTCAGAGTCTTTAACTAGTAATAGATCCTGGCCTCCAGTGCAGGGTGTAGCTGTTCCCCAGTGTGTCCCTGGTCTACTTGGTTGTTTCTGCGTTTATTAAATGACACAGAGGATGTCCCTTTGCAAAAGCTGTTGCCTTTCCCATTCCTTATGAAGATGAATTAATATTTTTTCTCTCTTAATTAGGTTCCATCTGCTGTTCCTGTCTTGAATTCTAAAGGTTATAGTTATTACCATATTCATAAAATCACCCAGCTGTGTAAGAGAACTCTAACAACAATTTTAAGGCCAAATTCCTTTATTATGCCTTATTCAGCGTACATTTTGCCATCAGTGATAGGCAAGCTGATCATGTGGGGCGAGTCCTGCCAGTGGTTTTCTGTTGTCTTACAGCAAGAAATATACCATCCTGCCAAGAGAAGTATGTCTGTATTTCAATAAAACTCATACAGACTAGAGCTTCCAAACACAAAATGCCCAAATATCCATAGCTTCTGTATGAAAGTCTTTTTAATATTCTAGCTTCTTCTAAATCTGTAGTGCTTAGAATCTTGTTGCTTGGTATTATAAATCAAATGCCTAAGAATATATAGTGGTATTTAGTTGAGAGTGGATTTGGCATGAACAGGCAGCCTTGGCCTTCTATCTCAAGAAATCTGAAAAGAAAGCCTGAATATACCAAGATGAGTACGCTGTGAGGATTGAGTGATGATTTATATTCCCATGAAGGGTGAAGAGCACCAGGGGTCTAATTTTATGTGCATGTCACAAGACCTGCAGCTACGAGATAATCACATTGCAGTCTTCAGCACAAGGTTAAATTTTCCTTCTCTCTCACCCTACATGCACATGCTTTCTCTGCTTTTCTCCTGTGTGTTCTCACTTGGTCCATAGCAACTATCTGAAGGTAAGGCTTACTTTCATCTGCTTGCCAGTCTTCCATTTCTTCTGATCTAGGCTTACACCGGTTCTCTTTTAAATGACAGTATGTTTGCTAGAAGAAAGAAAATGAGAACATCTGTAGATTGCTTGCTGGACATAATCCGTTTCTTTTTAGGATTACCTGTTTGTTCCACTGATACCTAGATAGTATGGTCACTGTCTGAAACTCTGTTTTAAGAAACTGGCTGAGTGTCTTGTGGGTGATTCCCCACATCATCCTGTGGGTGGTTCTCTTTGTTCCTGCCCCAGCTTCTCTTTCCCCTCAGAGTCTGCAGTCCTGTGCAATATACTTTGCTTCTAGGTTGATCAGAATGAATGTGCAGCAGGATGATTTTTGGCATAAGCATCCAGCAATTCCTGCAAATCAGAGATTTGGGGGATTGAGAGTTGCAGTCAAGCAATTCTTCTCTGGTTGATGTTAATAGCTTATTTTCCCTGGCAATCTGCTTCACCCCTTCACTCAAAATTGTTGCCTGTTTAGTGTTGTGTATTCACTTATCCCTGTGCCAGAGGTTACCAGGTTTGTACCTAGGTGCTGAAAGGTGCCTCTTCTCCCTTCACAAGTCAGTGCATTAGGCTGAGCTCATAGGAGAGCAAGAACACTGAATGTTCTGTATGAAGATGGCTGAGAGGTTGCTCAGTAATGGAGGGGCAGGCTGGCAGCTGGTATTCAGCTGTCCCAATCACGGTTTGCCAGAGACATCTGTCAGTGCCCTCAGTCCTTTGTTATCAAGGTGGTAATTTTTTGCCTGCCTGCAGTGGTGAATTACAGTGTTCAACCCCTGTCTGTGTTCTAGTTTGGATCTATTTCAGAGGTTTTAGTTCATGTTATTTGATAATGGCCAGGGAGCTCTGGAGGAAAGTGGGTTAAATGCTTGTTAATTACTGTTAATACCTTTTTTTGCAGTTGAAAAAGATGTACACTTATTCCTCTCTACCTTACATCTCAGTTGGTTCCCTACCATGCTGCCTGCCAGGCTCTTGACAGAGGCAGCAATACACTTATCACTGTTGTCTGCGGCTTAAAACTGGTAAGAAGTGTGTGTTTGTGGTGTGCAGACTGAGTTGATTTGTATACTTGACATGCCAGTCCATTCAAATATTGAGGTACTGGAGGAATAATCTTAGCTGTGTTGCCATTTAATTAACTCTTGATGTAGCTGAGAAAGTGTGCACAACTGTGTAATTTACATGCTGACATCTATTTCAGAAAGTAGCAATTTATTATGTGAGCTAAAAATGAGACCACATTTAATTTCAGCTTTGGTAATAGGGTTTGGTTTTTTTTGAGTCCATTGCCAGTGGTAGAGGAGATGTGAGGCATCCCCTCTGTAGGTTTGTTTGTGTAGCATAAATTGTTCACACACTTGCAAAGAGAGCCCTGGGATATGGGTATTTGACTCTGAGCAGTACATTTTCTTTATCTAACAGGCCTTGGTGGACAGAATAGATTTGGTTCCTATTTACAGATTGGTCAAAAGTATTTGTTGCTGATCTTTTGCCAAGTTGCTACATTCATCCCTATCTCCATTATCTTTTGCTGTCTTTAATGACCTCTTGGAATTTTGATAATTTTTAGAAATATCTCTTTGAGGGGCACAGAGTGAGTAGAAAGTGCCCCGACCTCTCTACATCATCTTAATTGCAGTTATGCTCAGGCTTCGGACTTTGCTGCATGTCTTCTTCCCTCTTTAGTTTGTGGTTGTTATTCTTGAATTTGATGAGAATCTGTTGTGGATTTTACTGAACTGAGCAAGTCTGCCTAGACAGGAGTATGGTGCATCTGTATGTAGGTAACTTATGGCTTTGTTTATATTCTTGAATTCAAAATTCTGCTCTAGCAACTACAGATTTTTCTCTTTTTTTGGCTTAGAAATATCAGCTCCATAGCTTAGAAGGCTGAAAAGCTGTTAAACTAATAAAGGAATAGTTTGGGTTTTTTTAATTTTAGGTACCTCTTATTTGTAATTGAAAATTACAGCAATTTAGGTCTAATTTGAAATGTAGAATACAAGAACACATAGATTAATCGCCTCTTGAGTGACTGGTGTCTTTCTTTTTTTTTTTTTTTTTTTGTGATGAATGAATGGGAAGAAAACCAGAGTAAACTTTTTTTTCTGACTTAACTCACAGGTCTAGAAAATTGGTAATTAGCAACTTGGAAAGGCTAGTATAATTTTTGGCCTAGTTACTGGAGGTGTGATGGGGATGACCCCCAACAAAAGTGACTGGTAGCATTTGGAATTAAATCCTGCTTTTGGGTGGTTTAGTAGCAGTTGCTGAAGCAAAGGACTTAAAGGCTGGTGATTTTAGAATGTTGTAAATGATAATGAGGAAACAACAGCAAAGGATTTGCTCAACATATGCAAGAAGTGTCCCTCCTTCCTTTCTTCCACTGGAGTTTTCATGAAGAGTGAAGGTGTTATCTAAACCCTAGGAGGAGAAGTATGTTTTTGTTCCACTGAAGTGTGCTTGCATAAAACTCACCACGGAGCAGATAATCTTGGGTGCCATCACATGCCACATGGAGGACAACCAGGGAATCAGGCACAGCCAGCCAGGTTTATGAAAGGCAGATGCTTCTTGGCCAACCTGGTTTTCTTCTATGGCAGTGTGACCAGCTTTGTGGATGAGGGAGAGGCTATGGCGTTGTCTGTCTGCACTTCAGCAAAGGTCTGGACCCCATTTCCACAGCATTCTCCTGGAGAAACTGGCTGTTCATGGGTAGGACAGGTTCAGTATTCACTGGGTAAAAAACCTGCCAGGTAGTCCATGCCCAGAGAGTGCTGGTGAAGGAGTTACATCCAGCTGGTGGCTGGTCACCACTGGGGTTTCCCATGTTGGGGCTAATTCTGTATTATATTTTTATCGTGATCTGGATGAGGGGATGGAGTGCACCCTCAGTCAGTTTGCAAATGACAGCAAGTTGGCTAGGCATGTTGATCTGCTGGAGAGCAGGAAGGCTCTGCAATGGGATGTGGACAGCTTGGACCCATGGTCCAAGGCCAAAGGCCTGAGTTCCATCAAGGCTAAGTGTCTTTGGGTCACAACAACTCCTGCTGAGCTACAGGCTGTCACAGAGTGTCTGGAAAGCTGCTTGGTGGAAAAGATCTGGGGGTGCTGGTCAACAGCAGCTGAACATGAGCCAGCGGTGCCCAGGGGGCCAAGGAGGCCAAGGACATCTGGCCTGTGTCAGCAACAGAGGGGCAGCAGGAGCAGGGCAGTGGCCATACCCCTGTGCTGGGCACTGGTGAGGCCACAGCTCGAGTGCTGTCCAGCTGTCCAGCTCTGGGCCCTTCCATTCAGGAAGGACATTGAGGGGCTGGAGCATGTCCAGAGGAGGGAATGGAGTTAGGGGAGGGTGTGGAGCACAAGTCTGAAAAAGAGTGGCTGAGGGAGCTGGGGTTGTTTAGCCTGTCTGAGGAGGCTCAGGGGGGATCTTATTGATCTTTACAACTCCCATGAAGGAAGTTATAGTGAGGAGGGGGTTGGATTCTTCTCCCAAGTGAGAAGTGATAGGATGAGAATAAATGGCCTCAAATTGCACCAAGGGAGGTTTAAATTGGATATGAGGAATCATTTTTTCACTGAAAGGCTTGGCCAGGTATTTGAATATGCTGCCCAGGGATGTGGTGGAATTGCCGTCCCTGGCAGAGGTCAAAAGTCCTGTGAATGTGGAACTCAGGGGTATGGTTCGGTGGTGAACATGGTGGTGCTGGATTAATGGCTAGATTCAACTTAGAGGTCTTTTCCAATGTTAATGATTCTATGATCCTTGCTCTCTGCCATGAAATAAGCTAGCAGGTTTAGGTAGTGTGATCTTCAGGCCTCATGTGAGGCTGCAGATGTTACTTATAGGAAAAAAAAATTTTCGCTCCCAAACAAAAGGGAATTCTGAGGCAGAGACAATGAAACAGTACCTGTGTCATAAAAGCCAGAATGCTGTATGCATTAGTGCTTCACAAGAATGATCAGTGAAATTACTAGATGTAATTGATGTTTGTGCAAAACAGGGAGCATTTGGTTTTTTACCTTCTTGTGGTTAATGTTCAGTGTGATAATACAAATGAGTCCTCCACATTGCTCCCTATTCTGCCATGTCGCATGTACTTTTTATCTTTTCCCTTTGTCTTGTGGGTACTAGCAGTTGGTAAATGGCTTTTATGGAGGATAATATATTTAGAAAGTAATTTCCATTTGAGATTTTTACTGCTACCTCTCCCTCTCTGTGACCTAGGGAGTGGAAGGCTGATATAATACAGTTATCTTTCTAAGCTGAGTCACTTTAAAGCATGTGCTTGTAAAATAAGGTTTTTAATAATCTCTCCTGCCACAGAGCAGAAACTGGTCTCTGAATGAGGACAACCAGATGAAACATGCTTCCGTGTAAACATGGCTTGGGCAGAATCAGCCAATTTCAAGGCGGATTAGTGTCAGTGCAGTGAAAACAGGATAAGGCAAGTATGAATATAGGGAGAACTTGAGTGTCACTTGTGAAAAAAAGAAAAATCTGCATGGGATTATTTCCCTCCCTCTCTCTCCCTGTTTCCAAAATCTTGTCCTGTCTCATGAGCCTTTTGTGCTTTTAGGGTAGGGCAACACAACAGGACAAAAGTGAAGAAAGAGCTGGCCTCCTGTTCAGTCAAGCAGAGTACAACACTGGCTGTTGTCTCTCCATATCTGCAAGACTGCAAGTCCAAATCAACAGGTTTCTACTCCTGGTGCTTCTCTCAGGCACTGATCTGTTTGCTGTCCTGTTTTGGAGCAACCTGGGTTTGTAGTTTTGGTTGGTGACCAAGCTGAGGACATGTATGAGCCTTACATGGTAATGTGTTTTGAGATCTTTGTACCTGTTGCGTTATCAGAGTATTTTTAAGCTTGGGATATCTGTGCTTCTTTAGTAACCTTTTTTGTTCAGAGTCTATCTTGCAACATTTCTGTGGGAATGCTGTGTTTGAGCTGCAAGGGCATAATTTTGGCTCTTAGGAGAGGTCCTCAGAGCTATGACTCAGCTTGCACAGTGAGTTGGATAAAAATGGAATGTTTTGCAAATTTACCCTTGAGAACCTGGCTCATAAGCCTGGGTTTCGTGTCATCTCTAACTTATGTCTTACCCTTTGCACCTATATGATGATAGCCCAGAACTTGATGTGTGGTGGAATTGATTTCTGCTGCAGTTTTGAAGTGTGAAGCTTGTTAACAATTTTTATTCTGCTAAGTATACAGTGTATCTGAATATTCTCCTCCAAATTATCCATGAAAACAGTAAAAGGTACAAATTGTCTTGGAAATCTTATTTCACGGCATTTACAAAAAGCTTACTTATTCTTAGTACCCTCTCAAGTGTGATTTTTTTTTTAATGGTCTTCTAAAATTATCTGAGAATGAAGTTTATAAAAAACAGAGGGCTTGCACTTTTGAAATGATGAAGAAAAAGAAACCTACAGAAATTTTGTTTTCATTTCCACATTGGGAGTAATGGCTGAGGTTCTGCCTTCAGGAACAAACAATTAGCAAGAGGCAAAGCTTTTTGCAGAATTTCTGAAGTAATGATATGTTTGTGCCAACTTGCAGCAGCTCATTGAAAAGCATAGAATATATTACTGGATCAGCTTACTCCTTAACTGTGTAATATAGGATAGGCATAAATGTGTTTTGTATTAAGTGGGGTTGTACATTGATTTATTACCTGATTAATATCATCCTTCCTATGGAAAGTAGTGTGTTTTCAGATTCCATTTTCTAGTGATTGTTAGTACATGAGTTCTCCAGGGCTGTACTGTGGAGGGAGTTTCTCTTGGGATGAAACATTTCTGGAAGAAGACTTATTTTTGCTGAGGAGCTACATGTTGATTGGCAGTGTTTTCTAAGCAGGTTCAGCCAACAGCATTCACATAATGCACAGAGATTTCTGTAAAAGATCAGTTCTTTATAACACTGGCTTTCAGTCCCTCCAGTTTACATTTTGACCCTTTTTGCAAATGTAAATCATCCCAAGAAATTTCTTTCCTCTCTCTCATCCTATAAAAATGGATGCAGAGTAAGAAATGGGGCATTTCTGCTGTAATATTTTGGATCTGCTTCTAACTTCACTAACCCTATTTTATTTTAATCTTCTGGCACACACTGTAGATCTTGGCAAGCAGCAAAACTGTGGTTCAGCTGTTGTTTCCATTTTATTTTCTAAAGATGTGAATGTGTTTACCCAAATAATTGGGAACTGTGAAAAGAACATGATAAATACTTTCTGTGTCTCCTTTTCTCTACAGAATTATTTCAGGGTTATATTAAATACAAATAATCACCCTGCATCTCAGGGTGTACCTGACTACTTGCTTATAGTAAGGTAAATATAACTTGGGGATGCCACTTATTCTTTGAAACCATAAAAGGAATACTGACTGCAGCTTCCTTAAACTGTTTGTCCTAAATGCCAGTATTCCCTTGTCTGTTTTCTAAGATGACTGGATGGCTGTTTATGAGCTTTGTTTTGTTTTGTTTCTCTCATACTTTTTAATACAGCAAACAGTGGCTGTAATGTAATTCTCTGTTTTAATATGGTAGAAAAGAAGCAGTGATTTTACTGAAGTTACTTTTTGCAGAGCGGAATCTCTCAAGCAGTTAAGCTTGCTGTTGTTTTAGAATTGAATGCATGAACCATAAGCAATAAAATTTCCAGTTCAGTGGGAAACAGTGTCTTTGAACTGAGCTGGGGAGCAAGTTTTCTAATTTAAGTCTTGAGCATGACTGTTGGTAAAGGTAGAAAAACATTGTGCTGGAAGGGTTATTTTCAAATTGCTTGATATCACTGCCGTCTTTGAAAGGAGCTCAGAAGAGCCTAGTTCTCTTCTAGCTATTCCAATGTTATGCAAAATTGGTAACAACAGCTTGCTGTCTTCTCTTGCTAATTTTGGTCTGTACTTATGCACCTGGCATTACTGCAATTGCTTTGCAAGTTTTATAAACTTGCAAAGGAGGAGTCATTAAGCATCTGTTTGTAACTATGGAAGAAACACTGTTGATACTTTCACAGAGAATCAATTTTTTATTCTGTTTTCTTTTTACTTTGGGTGTGCACAGATTGGCCTGGAAAATAAGAGCAGCAGTATTGGCTCTATCTTGCACAGAATCAGATCTTTAATTCTGGTAATAACAATACTGAAGGCTTCTAAGAAAGTTCAGGAAAATGCTGCAAATAGAAATCCATGTTCTTGTTGTGCTAGCCTGGTTTTTGGTAACTGGCAACTTAGATTAAGAAAAAAGGAAATACTTGAGGTGGAGATTCAGTTAAAATGTTGATTAAGAATAAGATTTGGAAGCATTTTACCTTCCTTTGATTTTTAAACATACAGTAAGTTTCTTCTATGTTTTCTCACATCTCTAAACACTAGTATTTTACAGTATCATTCTTTTAAGTTTAAGGAGTTAAAACAACAGAAGGAGAAACTTCCAGGGCTCTATGAGGTGTTTGACTAGTCTTATGCTTGGCTGTGTATATGCAAAGCCTTTCGTAAATTAATTCACATACCTTACTTTTTTTAGCAGTGGGGATACGTTTACCTCACCAAAGTGTGTTCTGAACTCAGAAATACTGCTACACTATATGAAGACACCTTTGTCCTAAAATCAGTAGACAGATATTGATATTTTGATTACAGTGGAATTTCTGAAATGGAAGATCTTTACACCACTCAAAATGTAGAGAAGAAAGAAGTAGTAGAAACAAATTAAATATATTAATATATTTTTATAAACACAATTTTAAAATCAAAACAGCTGGGTCAGTACAAAATTGACCTAGAGATTAATACACTTGAAAGGTATTTCTGTGGATAAACTTTCATTTTTACTTTTTAAATTCATTGACCTTCAATAGTAGGTATCGCTTTGGCTGCTGTGTGTGTCAGAAACTTTTGAGTGCGTTAAATACTTTCATGCAGCTTCTGAACTGTTATTTTGTCATCTTTATGACAGAATTTAGATATTGCTGAATGCCTTGCCAGAGCATTTAAGATGTTTTTAATGTTCCATCTAGTCAATTATATGCTTTAAATGTCTCTCTGAGCATTTAAAAACTAGAGATTTATTAACAAAGAACATTCTTTTCTCACAAGTTACAGTTGCTATAAGCAAGAAAGAGTGAAGCAAACCATCACATGAAATGACTGAACAAAGCAGCAACGGGGTTATATTTTAATACAGTCTTACATGTGAAACAAGTGACCAGAAACCATGTCTCCTAAAACAGATAGGTAGAGTGCAGCTGGTGCTCCTTTAGCCTCCTGGGGTTTGCTGTTGCTCCTTTTCAATTTCCCTTCATCCTGAGTTCCCAGTTTTAGTCTGGTGAGGATTTGAAGGACTTTTGCAGCTCACTGCAGGGATCTTTCAGAGATATGCATGGGAGCAGCTGAGCCATTTGAGCACACAGAAAGCTTGAAAATGAGCTGACCTTGAACAAAACATTTTGCTTTGGTTATCACTGAAGGTAGAAGGGCTGCCTGTTACTTTCTGCCAGACAGCTCACCCATTGAAGTGAGAACCTTAACTTCCTCTTGGATTAGCTGGCTACTAAGCGTGTTGCTCCAGTGCAGGCTTGTGCAAAATTAATTTGTTTGCCTCTTCCAAGTTTGAGGATTGTTTTTTTAAGACAAACTAACAGTTAAAACTAAAGTTTTACAAAATATTTAGTACAGATGTCTGCTAAACAGGATGGAGTAGCACTGTTCAATTTTTTTCCCCTTTAAAAACCGAATGCTTGTGTGTACACAGAGAAAAGTGCTTCATCTAATCAAAGATGTATCTAAAATCTGCACTTAAAAGATGGTGTCCCCACCCTCCACACCAGCCAAATCCCAAATGAAAGGCATAGCTATCAAGTTTGAAATTAGGAACTTGGGTTGTTTTAAATTCCAGCGTGCTGAGATTTTTCTCAGCTTTTGGACGGTAAACAAGATCTGTGATTTCCATCAATGATATAATTTAACTTTTGGCAGGGTATAGGGCTTTGTTCAGAAAGAAAGGATGAGCTCTGTGAAGGAAGATACTGAAGGACACCTTTAAACATTTAAACAAGTAATATCTCCTTTTAGGTATCTACAAAAGCAGCTTTTTATGGTGCTCAGTGATTTAAAATAAAATTGTCTTTGCCTTTCTAAAATGTGGCAAAACACTGTACTCAGATTTCTCTAAAGGAGGGAGAGGCCAAGCTGGTATCACTTTATAATTTGCAATGATATTCTTTCCTATTCCGTGTTGGACAAGTGTATTTGGACGCAGTCCATCTGGAATGTTAGGTGCATAGCAGAAAAGTCCTACTGTTGTCAAGACCTGCTCTAATTTCCGAGTGCTACTAAACAAATTGCAGGTCTGTTTCTGTCAGCATTATCTCTTGAGGTTTTAATAGATAGGAGTCACTATCCTTGAGATAAAGACAGATATGCTTTTTTTCCCCCTTACTGAAAATACTGCTAGTAAACAATATATATGTACAGATACACAGATTCTTTGCCAGAATTCCAGACGGGTACTTACTGTTCATATATTTGTAATTCATTTGCTCAAGCAAACAATAACCAAATGTGAATGACAGCTTCAGATGAACTTTGAAGGGGGCATAAAATGAAAATGCTGTTTACTGCTTTGAAAGTGAGGATCTTGGCATAGGTTTTGTGACCTGAAAAGAAGTGCTGGCAATGAAAGGTGAAAACCTGTTTGGTTGGCCTGTGGTCTTTTTGATCTGTGGACACAATTTAGCATACCATCTGGGGAAAATGTCATCTACTGGCATAGAGAAGAAGAACACAAACCAAGAATGGTGTCCAAATATACTTTCTGGTTTTTTGTTGCTCTTGTAGCTGTTCAGTCTCGTTTTGATTAGAGGATGAGAATGATACATCTGCAAGGTACACTGCGCAGGTATCTCACCCGTGGATACAAAATTGCAAGGATATATATAATGATATTCCTCTTTCAGTGTGTTACCAGTACTATAAATATGTTTTCCTTTGCCTTTCCCTCCAAAGAAAAATTGAATTTTGGTTTAGATTCTCATAAACTGGCTTTTAAAAGGAGCATCACAAACTACCAAAGAAAAATTGAGATTTGCTACTTTTAAGATTACTTATTTTTAATTAGTTGTTACTGATAATGTGTGCACTGCTTTCTAGACTGCGTAGGACTTGTGTTTGTATCATGCATGACAGAGTGCACTATTAATCACATTGATAAACTGAGTTATCAGGTTTGTTTATTATGCTATGCTATGCTATGCTATGCTATGCTATGCTATGCTATGCTATACTGTACTAGCACGGTTCTTGGTAAAACTTTAGTTTGTGGCTTGGTTGTTTTTGCTGTTGTTGCTATTTTGGGGGTTGTTTGTTTGTGGGCTTTTTGTTTGGTTTGGTTTTTTGTTGTTTTGTTTTGTTTTTACAAACTGACCTTCAACTCTTCCTGTCAAGACAGAACCTTCTGATTCAATCCTAAAAGAGAATAGCTTTTTGCAACTGAAAAGCAAAATATATGTAAGGAATTTCCAGCTCTCTCGTTCATCTCTAGAATCTAGTACTCCTTCAATAGCAGTCAAATATCAGATCTTTTCTCCCTATAAAATTCCTAACAGACATACAGTAATTCAGACTCCTTGTCTTCTGGTTTTTCAGTTCTCTGCTGAATATGTCTGGAAAATGTGAAATAAACAGTCATGAATTAGAGAACAGAGTGAAAGTGCTGTACAGTGTAGCTAAAGAAAAACCAAAACTGTGTGAGACTATTTATAGAGAAGGAGGCAAGTCTTCATAAGAATCTAAAGAAATTTGTCTTTTCAAAGGACATTCAGAAATATTGGGCAGAAAAAGAAGCTGCCAACATAAGTTGAACATTAAAAGGTAGTTAGATCTTCATGGCTTTCTTCCATCCTCTGCTGTGCTGAATTCACCTTCTTCTAAATTTCCTTGTTTGTTGACCGAATATAATCGTCTCTGAGAATCTGAGAAATATCAAAAGCATCATTATATGCTTTTAGCTAAAGGTTATCAAGTTGAAAGGAGTGCTCTGCCAGTTGCTTTCCACAAGCAACAACAAGAGTATTTTGATATTCTTACAGAAGGTTCTGCTGCCTTCAGCTACAGGTACAGGTAATGAGTATTTTGAATAAATGATCAAGCTTTGGTTCCCATTATCTGAGTTTAAAACAAAATACTACCAGTAAAGGTTTACAAACCTGCCATGGTTTACTAGGGTGATACCAGGCTGCATTGAGGAAGCAGAGGAGGTGTCATGTGTGCAGTGAGAATAGCAGTGTCCTGTCATCTGAAGCAACAGCATGGGCAAAGAAAAAGTTTATTTCTGAATCCTATGAAACTGATTTACTCCTGTTAATTGGTACATAGCTCTCTGCTCGTGAGAATGTGGGGAAAAGTCTTTGGAAGAATTAACTCTCCTGTCCTGCTGCAGTGTAGCCCCAGGCAGCCCAAGTGTGGGACTGAAATGTTGTTTATCAGTGTGTCAAACCCCTTATTTATCTAATTTGATAAGCACAGCTTTCAGAACTGGTGCAAAATGGTAAAATAACTTGGCTAAAAACACCTTTACTGTCTTTAATAAGAGAACACTTTATGGCAGATATTTTTACATCCCTGAGCCCTAATATTAATTCTAGGGTTTGACAATTCCTCAAAATATTTTACAAACAAAACTGTATCATTTACTCCTTGCAAAGGAAGCCTATAAAGTGATTGCTGGGTATATTATCCATCTTTTCCCCTAGACCACTGAGGAAAACCTGGTGCAATGACGTAATCTTGGCTCACTTCCTTAAATAACATTCTGAAGTTATTTGTTTGCTGGACTTTTCTAGTCTGTGAATCTGAATGACACAATTGTAATGTGGAAAGTACTATAAATTTATCTTTACCAGTCTAAATGTTGGGAAATGAAAGATGATCATGTGTAAAATGAGTTACTAATAGTGAGAGGCAAGAGGGGGTTAGTTAAGGAAACAATGTCTTGGTAATAGCTGCTCTGTTTCTCCACATTTTGGACTGAGCCAAAATGTTGATCACTTTAAAATCTGGTTTGTGTAGAGCACTTGTTAAGCTTAGATTTGGAGATGATCCTTTAATGGCTGAGGTTTGGTGTGTGTTCAGCACTTGAATTTACTGTGAGTCTTCAGGGACTGAGTCAATTTATAAGGCACAAAGATACGAGGTCTTGAAGGCATGTGCTGGAGGGGGTGGTGGCCTTTGGGGAATATTTCTTGCAGGGGAAGGGTTACTATGGTGATGCCACTAAAGCAAAAAATGAGGTAATACTTTTTGATGGTTGAAGGGAGAAGTGAACAACTCTCACAGATGACTTTTTTGATACCTTGGGCACTGAAAAATATGTTTTGATTTTTTTAAAATGTTTAGCCTGATTGATCAGTTATGAATTTCTGTCTGCAAAAGTTACATTTCACACAATATATTTTCACCTTATGGACCACTTTGATTAATCATCCATGTCTTTCCCTGGATGAGAGGCAATGAAAGGCTCCAGTTTCCCTCTTTGCTGTATTTCAGGGATTAATGGAAAACAGTGTCATGCTTTGTCAAGGGATGATTTTTCATATTAACGTTTGCAAAGCAGAGACAATGCCCTGTGCTGTGGCTCTTTACCATATTAAACAGGAATGCCCTTCAAAGTCTTTGTCAATGGTGGTATAAATCAAAGTGAGAAAAATGGTGCATACTGAATTTAACAAAACTGCATTTTTGAATATGTAAGGAGGCTTAACTTTTTCCCTGTTTTAAGTCCATCAAGATCAAACTCAAGTAGGCATTCACATCCACAATTGAAAATTGCCAACCTTTTCCTGTAAGTTAATGGTAGTCCAAACTTTCCCCCACTGCTTTTGTCAATATATCTTTTAAAGACTAGCATTAAATTTAGGTTTGCCTTAGTCTTTTTTTTTCCTAATTCTTCTTTGTTCTTTTTATTCTTCACTACTTCAAACCCAAAGACTTCTTTTAATGGACATTAGTTAAGGCCTGGAATTGAGTAGACATTTGTGAAAGAGACTTGAAATTTGGAACAGAATTGTCCTTTATAGTTTTTCCATGGAGGAAAAAAATCTTCTTGTGAGAATAAAGACTTTAGCCTAATCTCTTGCCATCTGGAAAATGTAGAAGCCAGAGGTTGTTGGCACCAGGTCACATCCCTTATGTAAACTGTCAAATTCTTTTCATATTAATGGCATATCATATTAAACCCATGAGGTTTGTCATTGGCCAGACTAATTTATTGAGTTTTTCTTTTTTTATTCTCCTTTTTTTTTCTTAATTTTGATTCTGCCCTATTAGTACTTAATAGTGTTGACTGATCTGTAGTAAACATTGATCATCTCATTTTAGTACAGCATTTCTTAGTCTTTCCACGTTCCTCAGTTCTATAATAGGTGATGATGTCTTTTAGAGCCCTTAATGTGAAATCCCCATGAAGGGGAGAATTTTCTCAAGTGACTTTTGCAGCTAATTATTTTGAAATGAAGCTGGAGACAACTGTGAAGTGCAGTGAAATGGCCTGACACATGCCACCATATATAATTCTGGCGCTTCAAATTCTGGATGCATGCCAGGATGCAGTGTGGTAGTTATGTGTGGATGTCTTCTCCACAGCCTTAAGCACAATCAATCAAATTAAGGTTTCCTTTCCCCCCCCATCAGAAGGATTTAGTGTGGTGTTTGCTGTTGCTTTTTGTTTGTTTGTTTTATAAAGAGGTAGGCCTGAGGGGAGTAGTTTTGCCATTGTATCCCACTCCCCTTCTTTGTGCTCACAACATGCACATAAGAGTGATAGCTTGACTCTGCTCATTACCACAGGACAACACAGGAGTGTGGGGATGGGGCAGAAACAAAGAATGTTTATAGTCATTAATTTTTAGTACAGGGAGGTAACTGCCTCAAAAATAGCCCTTAAGCTCTTAGCTATATTGACAGCTTTATTCAAAGAAGGTACACTTGCCAACAGCTGCTGCTACCAAAGTTGATATATATTGATTTTTTTTCCGAATTTTTTCACAGCTTTTCTCTGATTCTCAAAAAAAAAAAAAAAAAAAAGAGAAACCATGTGCTCTGTTTTAAAACTTTTGATAGTCACATTTCACCAGTGAAACTCTTAAAGACTTGTTATTATAGAAAGCTGACTTTAATACTACATGCCGAGAATAGTCGCCAAATAGAAGGAAACCATAATGTCGTATTGCCAGGAACTTTGCATCCAGAATATTGTGCCAGAAGGTAAGTGAATGCAAGAGAATAGCATAGTTGCTTTCACTACTACTTTCTTCTTCCCTTTCCCACTCCCCACATGATTAATACCTTACCTAAAGCAGAACAATAAGCCAAGGACAGACAAACTAATGGTTGTTATGATTTCTTGTTTGCTTTAGTCATTATGACTCCACTCACTTGTGGATTCCACTTTCTCTTTGAGAAAGTGGGGGAGAGCAGTCATAGGGCAAAGGTTTGCAGAGCCTCCAGCAGCTCCTTACCCTGGGACATGTTTTCCCACAGGGTATGGAGTGGAGGCTTTTCCCCTGCCCCTGCTATCTGGTCTGGCACATTTGAAGTAACGTAGTTAAAACAGGGGAAACGTTCAGGGCTGGCAGTAGCAGCTCTCAGAGTAAGTTGCCTGGTGCTTGTTTCCAGCACTGGCATTGCTGTTGGAGTGGGCAGAGCCAAGTGGAACGTACTGGTGGATTTTCTTAAGTCGGCATTTCCAATTGATGATGGTGGGAATGTGCTGGCAGACAAGCTCACTGCCTGTGTTACATAGGATTTTCTGTCAAAACCCTGAGGTAGTACAGAGGCACTGATAAAAGGGGCCTCACTATGGTGCTGCACAAAACTGTTGCTATGAAATACCTTTGTCTAACCCCAGTTCACAAAACAATGTGAAAAGGGAGGATTGAATTAAGTGTGAAGGTGGAATGAAGAATAGGGAGTGTGATGGAAGGGACAGTAAGATACAGAACTCATGTTCAGAGTCCTTTGTACTACAAAAACTCCAAATAATGTGCTCTAAAATTGTCTAGCAGGATGTAAAATTATTTCAGGACTGCATCTCATGTATATTTGCCTACATAATTTCAGCATTTGCTCATAATTTACAGTTAAGGAAACATGTATTTGTCTCAGTACTATGGCTCTGCTCTCCTGTGGGACTGTAGCCACTTGCTGCTGCCAGCTTGGGTTGCACTGATTTTGCAGAGAACTGGGGCTGGAATAGTACTGCAGCTTAAAGTCTGTTTTCTTACTGAGCCTTTTTCTTTTCTTCTATCTCTTGGTGAGATCTTGTAGTGGTACAGTTGATCAGGACACAGCAGATCAGGTTAAGGATTTCTTGGCAAGACAGAGTGCCAGTGTTGAGGAAGACAGCAGGAGGTGTCCTGGGCAATTAAAGACAGATGTGGGAAGGGTACCAGATCAGCAGAGAGAGGAGGAGTTCACACAATCCACTTAAATGTCTCTCATTTTACTAAATTAGTCTGCACTGAAACAGTTCTAGATTTTTTTCTCCATATTTCTCACCCCTTTTCCCTCTCTTCCTCCCCTTTCCAACACCAACTCCAGCAACACCTCTGCTCCTTGCCCTCCCCAAAGACACTGCTATGCTCCTGACAGAAGTCAGGGAATTTTACTTTATTTATAATATTTAGTACTCTATGTCTCTTCAAAATACATTTCCTTAGCTAGGTTTTCTATGGTACTGCTCTCACTGGGATTTTGCTGTGCTGTGAGGAGAATGCTGGTATGAATAATAAATATCATTTTTAGGGAACAACCATTGCTTTTCAGACAGTAATACTCCCAAGTTATATTATGTAGTTGCTAAAATATGTCAAGCCTTTCATTTCTCAGGAGTAAAGGAAGCTTGTACCTCTGTTGTATATTCCTCCACACACAAGGGCGAATGTACACTCCCTTGTCCGTGTGAGAATCATTGACAGCTCTTGCTTTTTAAACATGCTAGAAATTCTAACAGGAGAATCCCATTGTAGTGTGGAGGGGAATGTGGATTATCAGTTGTGGTATGATTTTACTCAGAAAGCAAAGTGCTGACATACATTTGTTTGCTGTTATGTTTTAATTGGCAGCTTGTAAGGTGGGTGGCATAATTCAGCATCATCCCTCCAAAATGTTAATAACAATAAAAACAATAAATAAACAATAAAAATACAAGAAAAGGAAAAGAAAGAAAAAGATCTGTTTTATTTGCTTCAGATGCATTATGCTGTACCCAGACAACAAGCCATCTGCGCAGTGAAATATTCACTGATGGTGCACTTCAAGCTTGTAACCGCAGTGTGTTGCTTTATCTCTGAGTGCCTTGGTTTGAATGACCCTGTGGGTTCTCGTGTGCCACCCCCATGTCGGATTATTTGCATCCCTCATGCTGGAGCGTTTCCCATTCTGACTGAGGCAAACCAGAGGAACAGAAGCCACACAGCAGGTTGCACAGCTTTTGATGAAGCTTTTTGCACAGACCACTTTAGCTGGGAGTGATCCCCAGTAACAGCTGCTACCAGTTCTACCATTAGTCACTCACTTTCACTTACAGACAAATCTAATCCAAGAAGTTAATGTTAGCAAAATGTATATTCTACTGAAGCAGTTGAAGTTACATGCTTCATGCAGTTACATGCAGAAAATTAACTAGTCTTGCAGAGGGGCTGTTTTGGGTAAATTTTTATGTATATCCTTGGAAATTTATTCTGCTTTAATTGTTTTTCCTTAGAAGCAGTCTTGTGAATAATCTTTGGTTTAGGTAAAGTTCACACCTATTGCTTTTTAATGTGCTCACAATTAGTGAAAATGTGCATACTGTATGTAAACTCACCTGTTAAAATTCCCTAATACACAAGGCCTTGTTGTTCACAAATTAATGTCATGAATCCATTTGGATGTCAACCAGGAACTTCTTGTAATTGCTCACACATAAGTAAAATCTTTCCTTGTGTTTTAATTAGTTGATGCAAGGGATTAATATGATTACATGGAAGGCAGCACAGTTCCTCTCTTAATAAATCAGGCAGTGTGGGTGCCAAATCAGCCCTCAATCTCATTTGGGCAGAGTGCTTTGATAAAGGCACTGATCAGACAACTAAAGCTTCCTGTGGCAGCAGCAGTGTAGATCATTCAGGTTTGCTGATACTGTTGATGTGCAATGCGGGATATTAATCAGGACTAATTATATGCTTTGGCTATGAAACAAATTCAAGGCCACTGCAGGGTATGCTTCTGTATGTAATTGCTGACTTTAAGGTACTGGGTTAATTGATAGAAATTAAGAGGACCTTCCATTTACTGATATTGCATTTTGGAATACACCAGCTCCTTCTTTGCTATTTGGTCCATTTAGTTTTAAGCACATACGGATGTATGGTTAATTAGACATCCATTACTCATTTTTAGTTTTCCTGTTTTGTACCTTTCAATTTTCTCTTAAGTCTTTCCAGAGAGGCAGCAAACAATTAAATACTTCTAATAATGATAGGCAGCATGGTCTGAGACTGCTGTACCTTAGCTTATGTTAGACATTCAGAAGAACTGAAAGATGCTGCTTTGTGAATAACACTGAGAATAACACTACTTTTTTTGGTGCAGGTTAGAATCTGCATGTTTACCCTATGCATCTGATAATGTGTTTCGATAGGCCAGCCAATGTGTATATATAGGAGATAAAATCTCAGTCCAGCACACTCTTTTATCTATGTATCTATGTATGAATTTGAGTCAGTGCTGTCTTTCTGATGTATGGTACAAGTGAGCTCATTTGGGAGGGCTGAGAGGTGATCTTCAACGCTTGTCTGTATAGAAGGTAAACTGGAATAAAGAAAGTTCAAGTATTCTTTGATAGAGATGAACAGCAAACGCTTGTGAGTTCTTACTATCTTAGTCCATCAAACGTAAGCCCTGAGATTGATTGCAGGACCGCATAGAACTGTCATTGAGGGCTTTAGCTAGAATAATATACCAAGAGAAGAGGATTCAAAAAATATCTCTCTTGCTATTTTGCTATGCCCTTCTGCACATGTAAGTGTAAATGGAAGAGGGAGATCTGAGTATCTGGGTTAAACCTATTTTTATTCAGGTTTCCTGTCCCTGCTTTCTTAGTGTGTACTCTTTGCTGGATGAATCAAACAAAATCTACAAATCAGGTTTTGCTTTTTTAATGTGTTTTGTTGTCATCTGTGCAGGAATGAAAAAAAGGTTGTTCTGTCTCTATTAGGTCTATCCTAATAATAATTGTGCTATTGGTAATAGAGCTATCTTCTTTCTTTTTGCAGAAATACTTAATTTTGTTTCACTCAGCACCGTCCATAACAAGCAGGAAACTTGCTACTGTCAAAGCCTTTTTTCTTAAAGTCTGAACTTCTGTGGCACAAATTGCTTGTAGATGGGGTGTGAGCCAGTCCATTCCCATTGTCTGTGCCGAACTAGCCACGTGAATGTCACAAATTAATCACATCTAGCGTGAGAATAGAAAGCTCTCACCCACTAACACGTTTGTGAAAGCACTTTGAATCCGAGGGAAAGAACCTCTCAAATGAACATGAAAAATGTTGGGCTTTTGAAGGCTGGGAATTGTGCAGCCTGACCAGACCTGTCTACTGCCATGTGGGGGGAGTGAGGGATGGGAGGACTACCAGCCTGGGAGGTTTTCTGCTAAATTATCTGCTTTGACTGACTGATGCTGGGGTCGTAAATGAGTTGCTGGCTGCAGCCGTGATGGCGCTCAGAGTGCAGTGCCAGCTGTCTGCCTTGCTGGGGAACAATAGCAGTACCCTTTGGTGTGTGAGAAAGGGACATTCAGGCATAATGTTTTATTAGACTTTGGGATAACCTTTTCTTTTGTAAACCTCAGGATTCTTAGATAGGAATTGTTCTGTGTAATTTATAATTAAGTTTTAGCTCCATGCCTATTTGTGCATAAAATTTCCTTAAAATTTGTCCATGAATTGGACAATATTATGTATTCTGGTATTGTCTTTCTTTTTCTCTTTTATTTCTCCTATCTGAAAACTGATGCAATTTTGAAACAATCTCCTTTTATAATTTAGGAGAGGGAAAGAAAACCCAAAACACCCCACAACCAAGTTTGCTTGAGAATACTGGCAAGAATAATGACTATATTTCTTTGGGCATGCTTGTAATGCTGAGTCTAAAGAGAAGGGTATTGATGTCCTTTTCCTCCCTACTCCTCAAGACCCTTGGACATAAAGGGATGATAGATGGAGAACTTTTGAGGCCTTTGTTTCTTGGGATTCTTGGAGTACAAATTCTTTGGAGCAGAAGCAGTTTCTATTTAGAAATAGAAACAGAATTTTGTGCATGAAAGCAGACACATACCTACCAGTAAGAGCATACACATAATTTTTATATTCATAGTTTATGATAACAGTGAACATAAACTGAAATGGTAGCTAAAAGACATTTTGAAGGGTGTGTTAAAAGCATAGTGTTTGCCTCTTCAAAAAACTGCAATTGAATGATGTTTTCCCTAATCTTTTGTTTAAACATTTACCCTGAGATGCTAAAAAATCTTGTCTAATGGAAAAATTGTACTTTTGACAAACACAGACTTCACTGTGGAAGGCCAGAAATTGTATTAGCGAAGAAAATTAAAGATACCATGACATTTACATAAAGATTATAATAAATACAAAGCATCAAGTGTGCATACTTTTTTCTGGTTTTGTCTGATCGCCAGAATATCCTAGCTAAATGGAAAGTAATTTCTAGTGTGCAGTCTGAGTTCTTGAGCTGCAGGCTTTGTATTGTTTTCTTTCTTAAATCCTCATAGTATTTCTTTTTTGCATCGCATGTACTTTTTTTCCTTCTTTCCTTTTCTGTGCATAGAAAGCACACAGCCTGCGGCACAAGGCGGGGGCTGAGGGTGCCTCAAGTCTGCCCTGCAGCATCATGGTCTTTTTCGTGGCTTTGCCTTGGAACTCCTCTCACACCACTGCTGCTCTTCAGATCTGCTGCAGCATCTGTACTTTTCCAACCTCGGGCTTCAAGTCATTCTGAAGGTCACATTACAGCTAACCCCAGAGAGCAAAACACGAAGTAAAGGGTATACAATTTCTCAGAGAGATGACCCTTCTGCACTTGGCCTCTGGAAAGCTCTGGTATAATGACAGGGCTTAACAGCTTGTGCAAGCACTAGTGGCTTGGGGTTAGCCCTGCTAAACAAATGGCTGTCTCACATTACTTGCTGTCCCTATCATATTCATAATTTGATATTCAAGAAGCACCCTTTAGGAAGTCATGAAAAAGGAGGAAGTAGATAAAAGAATTGCAGAGACTTGGTGCTTTCTTGCTCACATATGCCATTTAGAATATTTGTGTCTTTTTTTTATCTCTGTCTGAAATTAGTTTGTGGATGGTACTGTATGACTAAGTGAGCATCACTGTTTTCTGCAATTCTGAATATGCTAAAGATTCGTGCCTTACAGTTACTCCAGAACTAACTGAAAGACACAGATATCTGAAACCATGTCATGAACCATCACCTATGTAGGTACAGAATTTATTTTATCCCAAATTCAAATCTAGCATTGTTTTAGGGAGAAATACATGAGTTGAAATAGGGAAAGTCTGCTTTTGTCACTGACTGAGATGTAGTTAGCAGTATGGTAACAATTGGATATTTCTGTCACCAAAACAAGTTGTTGACTGAGCTCATACTTAAGGCTGTTGACAGCTGTGTTTTCTATCCACATATATTTTTTTGGAACACTCATCACAAGCTCTTACTAGTCTTCTTATCACTTGCTGAGAAACCAGAACTCAGAAAACCATGGCGAAAACCTGATGGTACATTAAAGGCATAAAATACTAATCTTGATCACTGAAGAACTATAATTTCTGTTCCCTAGGTAGACTAATAAAAAATTATGGAAAACTGATACCTATTCCATCTGCAAAGTCTTGTTGTTACTGCAAAAAGCTATCTGCTCTTCTGCCATCTTCTCGCTTCTCATTACCTCTTCTTTGTGTCAGCAGAAACATCTGTTAGCAGCAGTGTGGATCCATGCCAGTTCAAAGGGATTGTGAATCTGTTTCCTAAGTCAAGTGTTCTTTGTAGTAAAGGCATAAATAGCTACTAAAATAGTCCAGCATGGTCTCAAGTGCAGGAAAGGAGAATATTTATTTCAAATTCCTTTGTTTAAACATAAAAATTTGGTTCACTTATTCTGAAAGGTTTGTTTAGTTTTTGTTGTTTTTGCTTGGTGTTTTGTTTTGTTTATGTTTTTTGCTTGGGTTTATTTTTTTCAGTATGGTTAGAAAAAAATGTATCAGTTATATAATCATGTGATAGCTATCAGATGAAAAATAATTTTTTTGTGGCTTGAGGGGTGACTTATTCTGTGATCCTGTTTTTATATTTTTACTGTAGTTAAAACTGAAATGTCCTTTTACAATGACTTGCATTTGTATGGTGATATGTATTTGTATATTATATTTTCGTTAGCTGACAATGATTCTAGTATTTATAAAAGTATGTCTGTGTCTGCTAGATCCTGAGATAGAACAGGTATGCACAGGTATGCTCTCTAAGTCGGAGGGATGTTGTTCCGCAGTAAGACTTCTTAGTGCTGCTGTAATAAAGCTGGCCAGTATCATAGGGACTAATGCTATATATGAGCTGAGTACCCTATGCTCTCCTGTTGCCCATTATGCAAATATTTCTTATTACATGATAGATTTCTTATGAATAGATAGATTTCTACTGTCATTTGTTTCACAATGTAAGAATTTTTTTTTTAATTTAAGTTCAGGGTACTTAAACCTTAATGGCAGGTATCTGTGGAATTTAAAGTAAATTTTACATAGCACCTTTCAGATTTGTTTGTTTGTTTGTTTGTTTGTTTGTTTGTTTGGGGTTTTTTGGTATCTCACAGTGCTTCATGGTAATTGGTTAGTGACTAGAACCAATCTGAATACATTATATCAAAAGCTTGTCTACTTATCTTGTCAATTTCAAAATGTATGTTGAGGTAAGATATATATATGTGCATTTCCATTTTAAGGCATTCTGGACTTTTGTATTTTGAAATTCAAAATTTAAATAAGTTTCTTTTCTAAAGGATAATGGGCTTTCCAGATGTATCAGCAACTATCTTTGCTGTTTATGTTTGAGATAAAATACTACTGACATTCTCTCTCAGTAATTGTACTCATTATACTGCAGAGATCACTACAGAAACCTTATTCAGTGAGTTGTTTTAAAAAAACTTCTTTTTAATAATTTACTTGCCCCACTTTGAGAGAAAATATTCTTTCTATTCTTTAAGTTATTTAATTCATGCCGATGAAATCCTTGAGAGGCACCTACTCTGTATTTAGTCACAGAAGGAGTACATCAGGAATACCACAGATTGCTGCTAGTTTTGGATTAAGGAGTCTTAACAATTCATGGTGTATGTATTTTCTGAAAAGTACAGGTGACACTGAGCCCATATTTCTACCCTTCTTTTTAAATATGCTTTAAGCCACCATTATAAGTACCTAGTCACATTAGATTTAATAAATCTTTGTAAACAAGTACATTGATGCTTCTTATTACAACTCCATGGAGCATAACCACCACACAGCTACATTTGACCTTCTCATATCCTCTTCCCTATTGCAAGCAATGTTGCTGAATTATGTCACTTCTTTAATAAAATACAGGAATTCTTGGAGGGGAGCTACTCACTGGCTAATGTAATTTGAATAATAATAATAATTTGAATCTCAGATTCAAAATTACTGTCATACACATTATTTGTATGCTATTTTTTCTGAGTATTTGATGGACTACTCTCTTAGCTGGCAAACTCTTTGGGATCTTTTTCTATCTTTGTAGCTAAAAACTACTCAGTATGGCACACAATATGGGTGGAGGCCTAGATGGTTGTGTTTACTTTCTCTATTTGTTGTCTAAAGTGCTTAGTGTTAATATTAATTCTGTGTTTATGTTTCTTCAAGAAATATGCAGATATGAAAATCAGAGCTTAGAAGAAGACAGAAATAAGTGGCAGTTACAATGTACTTGTTATTCTAGTCCTAGAGTTTTAGGATTTAGGGTTTTTCTTGTCTTCTGCCATCATTGCCCAAAATCTTTTCAGGAAAGATGTGTCCTGAGCTCAGATTCCTGTAAGGTTCTTCAGTGCCACAGGCAGAACACTTTTGAAAGAAAAGTTACAGAGATGCTTTATATTGCCCTTGAGCTGTATCCTTTGGCAGAGTGATGTGGACTGAAAGTTCTGCTAAAGAGAATGCTCATCCATTTTGGTATGTAAAGAGTTGACCAATATCAGGATTTTACACTATAAACCCAGGCTTGGGCCCCATAGAGCAAAAACTGAGCAGCTATTATTTTCTGAGTCCTGATGGAGGCAGAGGAGTATTCACATGATCAGGACTAATCAGGATAAAACAGGACAGAGTGTTTTTATTTCCTTCTTTCAGGAAAAAAAAAAAAAAAAAAAAAAAGAAAGAAAGAAAAAAAAAAAGAAAAAAGGAAGGTGAGAGAATGCCTTAACTTGATTAGTGTCAAGAGCATGCATGATCTTCACCTTTGTAGGTTACAGTGACAACAAGCTTTTTTCTAACCATTAATCTTAGCTAGGATCTAGTAACATTTTTTTGTGCAATACAAAGACCAAGGTATCGTCACTTCATTGCTATCGAGAGAGAAATACATTCATATCCACTCCTCAGCAATGCTCTGTTCTCACCAGTTCCTCAGCAGGCAAAAACTATAGCTTGGTTTCACTGTATTTTAAACAGTATTGTGTGCTGCAGCTACAATATCTAATGAGGACGGAGCCTGATAATATAGTGGAGGAAGATTTAAAGCTTTTAAGTACAATGTTGCAATAATGGTCTAAGTGGCGCCTTTATTTTTCTGTCAAGGATGTCAACTGGTAACCCACTGCAACTCTGCAGGCTGGTGTTCAGTTTAGGGTGGGTTAGAGAAACAAAGAAGTCACAATGAAATTAGAAAGCTAAAACAGAATAGACCTCTGCTCCTGGATCACGAATCTTGAAAACACAGATCTGCTTGCTGGATGTCCTTCCTGACGTTGCAGGAGGATAGCTGTCGGAAGGTTTTGCAGGTTTTGTCAGAGCAGTGTAATGGAATTGACTGTCTGGCAGACAATCTGATTTGGGAATTCCAGCCAGCCACACGCCCCTGTGTTGACTAATAAGTCATTGGCTCACTAAACCTTCTCGTTACCTAATATGTTTTTGTTTAACAACTTGTGGCTTTGCAAGAGAGCCCTGTTTATTCTCACAGGAGGGCCCTGTGTAGTCTTTCCCTGTTTTATTATTTTTCCCCTGCTGGAGAACTCTGCTGGGGTCAGAAGCTCCTGGGTGAAGGGTCTTGCCGGGAGATGTGCCGGCATTTCTTGTGTGCTTTCAATACAGTTGTTTGATGGTGTTACTGAGTAAAGAGGTCTGAATTCCTGACATCATACTAGCTAATTACCTGTCGAAAGTACTGTGTAGGCAGTACTATGACCAATATCACTACTTTGAGTCTTTGCAATTACCAAGCCAGAATAATTGCTTGATTTGTGTTGTTGAATGAAATAGCTGTTGGTGTTCACTTCTACTAAGTATGAATTATTTTAGAACCTTTTAAAAGGATTTTTGTTAAAGAATTTGAAACTTTGATTTAGATTTCTTGGTATGAAATACTGTGAATATGCACAGATAGTCCGATATTTTCCCAAATCTGCTTTTTTGGCTTAACTTTGGCATTTGCAAGCAAATAAGCAGCTGCATAGTTTTTCATAGTGGTTTTTGTGCTTTGATATACCAGTACTTTGACATCTGAATACTTTTTTGCATGCCTAAACCTGATGGTGTTAGTAATACATGTCACCAATTAATTACATAGAGAAAACTCTGAGACCGGATATTGTGCTAGGAAAATTTAAGGTCTGGTCAAGTGCTGGGTGAAGTTCAGCCATTTAGTTATTTGTGTATTTTCTCTCTTTCTAAATTCATTATCCCTTTCGTAGGAGATAATTTTTCATGTCCTAGCCAAAAACTTAAAATAGCTTTCCCTCCCAGTAAGGCTTTTTTTCCCTTTTATGCGATTTTTTTCCCTACCAAAGAGCAAGACAGCCAACAGAGGGAGCACACACATCTTGCATGCTGGTAACAGCCTGACTGTTAGGGCAGACAACCAGGAGCCATGTCTCAGATGTGGCACAGAGAGCTGAGTTAAAATACTGCATCAGTGCAATGATATTTGAGCACATACAGAATGTCATTGTTTTTCATTGGTAAAGTCTATCTTGATTTTTAATTTTTTTAGAGGAGGATGAATCATCCTTGGGACATGAAATATTACTGAAGAAATAACACTTGAAAAAAGTATTTATGAAGGTTAAACTAGCACATATATTTGATTCTGGGTTTTGTTGCTTTTTTAGATGGATTGGAGTGATTACAACACTGCTACTGTAATGAATACATTATTTTTTAGTTATTTGTTTTCAAGATTCGTGAGGGCAGGGACAAAAGGGTGGCATCTGTGCATAATTTGAATACATGAGTATGGGCCATAATCTGCTTGGAAAAAATGAGACTGTAACCCTTGCACTGAAAGGACTTCTGAACAAATACCTACCACACATAGGTGCTATCTCTGATCAGTATGATTTGTTGTTTCTGTGATGTTCTGAAAATTAGAAAGTACTGTGCTTGTGTGGTTGCTGATGTTATTATTGCTATAGCATTTATTAAATCAATTTTCTTTGAGATTGCAAGGCTTTCCTTTCAGCTTTATACACAGTTGCATGCAGTATTATGCACTTGAGTTTGAAATTATTGTTTTGACAGTCTGCTTCACGTTTAGTGACTTTAGCCTCATCATGCAAATGTTTTAGCATGATGTGTATGAATGACTGAACCCATATGAGTGGTTGCTCTGAAGTAAGTCAATAGCACTGCTTGAACAGGCAAGGGTTTGGATATTAAGCAACAGAACTACACATGTTTTACAGACACAGGAAGACAGGTTTATTAACTTGAATTTAAAATGTGCATTTCCCTATAGGTGTGTTTTTAACCTCCGTATTTAAAGGCCACTGTGATGAGTTTGTAATGCAGAGCTGGAACAGAGGCTTGCCAAACTCATCTCTCATGTATTTACAGAGACTGCTAAGTATAGAAACGGCTGAATTGGGCTGGTTTCAAACTGGGGAAATCCACAGATGTTAAAGTCTTTGTAGCTTGCTAGCAATCTCTGAGACACCCAGCCACCCAGTGAGTACTAGCGTTAAACCTTTGAGAATGGAGTCTGCTTTCTTGGCAGGGCATTTATTAAATCAAACACTGACCTTTTTTAAAGCCAGTAAAGGCAAGTGTTTCCTCTATCTGGGTATACAAATGAAATCTGCAGCATTACAGTTGTCCAAGAACACGGGCACAACCTGCTGCCCTACCCTTTTGTGAAGAAGGTGCCATATGGTGATGACATAAATGGTGTTGAAATCCTATAATGGTCTCCCAAAGGCCTTCCTATCCCAAGTGTGCTATTAATTTGTACTGAAGGAGCAACTTTTGGCTGCACAATAAAAAGAGGAAAACATTGCTGGTAACAATAAGGGTTTCTGTGAGCTGTAGGGAAAATGGATAGATGTATTGTCTGGCAGGAACTTGAGGCTCTCCCTGTTCATGGTTTAAGCTGTGGGTTTACAGATTAGTTTGGTGTGATTATTCTGAAAGGCAGTGGGCAGGGGTCTTGGGCTTGTCCTTCAGGAACATGAGAGTCTGTTTTCAATTCTCCCTGAATGAAATTGATGCAATATATTAGTTTCTCTTATTGTAAAAGAAATGTAATTCCTTACCTCCTGGACAGCTGTGAGAATTTTCTCCCTGAAACAGGGGTATTGAACCGCACAGTGGTTTTTACATTGCCCAGTAGAACAGATGAAAACAGAAGTACTAGGCTACAAAGGAGGCAAGAAAACTGTGCTGTAAATGTATGGAATGGAGATGCAAGCTCAGTGCTTTTACCATTAAAACATTTTCCTTTAGCTTGTTAATTTGGAAGACAAAGAGGAAGAAGCTCTTTACATTTCTGTAGCATCGAGAAAATAAATTCATTTTGTACTTGTAACTGAATTGGCTTCTTATGGTCAAACTTTACTGCTTGGACTTGTGTGAGCAATGATGCTAAAGTTGGGGAAACCACAGTGCTTAAATTTGACACAATTGTATTTAAGTATTTCCATATATTTATAGGCTTTGGAAAATGATGGAAATAGTAGCAATTGCTCTGTAAGTACAAAGGACTATGGAAAATGCAGTCTGCATGGGTAGCCAAGGTTTAGAAACAAATGACAGCTTTACCTTTAAGTTAAGTTTATAAAGAGGGCATTTTATATTTCATCCTCTTTCAACACTTGGATTATTTATTTCCCCTTGAGCAATATGAGACTGTAATGTGAAAAGGCTCTGGCCCTCCTTCCCCATTCATATTAGTGATTAACAGAGTGAGTAATGACTTGAGGTGCCTTTGTGGCAGAGTGATAACAGGAGCAGAATCCCACCATAGTGAAATGTGGTAACAAATGTAGTGAGGTAGGAGAACGGCGCTCCTTGCTGTTTGTGTTTTAAGCCAAAGCCTGAGTAATAGCATTGTCTTGTCATTGTTCTTCACTAAAGGGAGTAGTGTTTCCTTAAATCTGACTTTAAAAAAAACAAACAAACAACACCAACCTTGAACTTCCATGTTTTAGAAAAGAAATAAAACCAGCTTATATTCTTCCAGGAATTCTTAAACATTTTATTATTGAATTGTTCTGTAGAAGTCCTATTTTCCATTTAAAGTAATCTTTTTAGTTTTGAGAAACTTATTAGTGTGCAGGAAATTCTTGGAGGAAAATCCATATTAACCTCAGGCAAGGGGAAGACCAAAACAACCTTGAAACCATTTTATTTGAGGACTAAGAATAGGCAGGACGTTGGTCTTGGAAGAAAAGCAGAGTAAAGTAACAATGCCATCCTAGCATAGTATCATCTGTGTAATGGAAATTTCAGTTATAATAGTAATGAGAGAGAAGTCGGTAACTATGCAGCACAATACACATCTGTTTTAATAACTTTGAATTAACTTTAGTAAGTCATGTTCAAGTTGCTATGGAAGATCATTGAACTGTGTGGTTGGCAGTAATCAATACTAAAATATACAGGCAGACTCTGAAGAATTTCATGGTTTCCTTGTGTGCTAAACTCTATAAATGCATCTAATAACTGCTCTGCCATCTAAACCCCAATTCTGTTAGGATTTTGGAACTTAATTTTATAAAACTGCATGCCCAGCTTGCAGCTGTGACTTCTGTCACAACAGGAATAACTGGTTTACTATTTGCATGCCTACATATATTGTGTGTACAGCCAAGTTTGTTAAAAGTTAACCAACTGTTGACATGTTTCTAGAAGTACCTCTGAAGTGGGTTGGTGGGTTTAGACGAAGCTGCAGGAGAAGTTCTTGAATTCTACTTTATATTCACAGACTACATTTATCCCGAATACTGAAACAAAAGGTTCAGCTTACTGAACAGCTTTCCTGTCTGGCTTTCAAAGCACTTACTTGGATCAGGGATATGGTAGCTAAGTTTATTCACATCTTGACTTCTTTACAGAAGACTATGAGCAGTACTTCGAAGTGTATAAAAAGAAATGGTTACTCCTGTGAATTGGTACCTGTCTGCATGGATGAAGACCACCAACTTAGTTCTTATATTTACTAAGTTGTGTCAGCTGATAGGGGACCTTACGTGTTTTGTCACTGGGCTTGACGAACTTCTTCATGTAATTCTGTATTGCCTCTAACCACTTCTGTATCACTTCTGAACCACTACAGCAGCTAAGAAGTTTGAATTTTCCATAGTCCCATGTCTCAAGAAATACCAGGGCTCGTGCCTTTACTGCATGGTCACTTACTTCAGCAAAAACACAAAAAGACGTACAGTTCTTGATACTGGTGACACAAAATTTGCATCTTCTGCTCCTCCATGTGTGTGTTTGAAAGATCATACCTTGGAAGGCATTTCTGACCACAGCAGAAACTTGCCCATCCGGCATGAACAAAGTGGTGCTTGGAGGGTTTTGCCTCTGTGAAGAAGAGACACTAGGTCAAGGCAGATCATTGCTCCCCACAGACTATACAGCACCACCAGCCTGCTGAACAGTGCTCTCTCTGCTCTCAGAGAATCTTAGAGTGGTTTGGATTGCAAGGGATTTTCAAAGGTCATCTACTCCAAGTCCCCTGCAATGACTGGGAACATTTTCATCTAGAGCAGGTTGCTCAGAGCCCCATCTGACTTGAATGTTTCCAGGGATGTGGTATCCACAGTCCCTCTGGAAAATCTCTGCCAGTGTTTCACCACCCTCTTTTTAAATAATTTCTCCCTATATCTACTTTGAATCTGCCTTTTATTTCCCTATAATTTAAAACCATTGTCCTATCACAGGCTCTACTAAGAAGCCTTTGCCCATCTTTCTTATAAACTCCCTTTAAATATTGAAGGGTTGCAATAAGGTCTCAGAAAGGAGCATTTTATTCTCCAGGCTGAACAACCATTATCAGGTCCTTTTTTTTCACAGTGGGAGGGCTTCACTCTTCTGATTTTTTGGGGTCCACCTCTTGACTTGCTTCATCAGGTCCGTGTTTTTCCTGTGCTGAGGGTTCCAGCACAGGACTCTTTACAGTAGGTGGAATCTCACCAGAGCAGAGCAGAGCAGAGCAGAGCAGAGCAGAGCAGAGCAGAGCAGAGCAGAGCAGAGGGGCAGAATCACTTCCCTCAACCTACTGCCCATGCTGCTGGTGATGCAGCCCAGGTTGACTTTCTTGGCTTCTGGTGCACCTTGTTGGCTCATATTCAGTTTTCTATCCACCAGCATCCCCAAGAGCTTCTGTGCAGGACTGCTCTCAATCTCTTCCTCCTCCAGCCTGTGTTCATACCAGAGATTGCCCTGGCCCATGTGTGGGACCTATCACGCACTTCACATGGGTCTGCTCCTTGAGGTTCTCCAGGCCCATCTTCATGGCATGTTGAACTCATCTCTAAGCCTGTCTATCTGAATCCACGTTAGAATTAGAAGGGTGCATATCCTTAGTGGCCTGTGCAGTCCACCTTCTGGGAAACAGGTAATTGGATCTTATAAATATTCCTGGTAAATTCATGAAAACTTTCATATCTGATAATTACTTTCTATTATCCGTTATCTGTGAGTAAATATTACGGTGTGGAATGTGTATGGTGTGGGCACTGGATGGTATTAGGATATAAGTTGTCCAGCTGCTCCAAAGGAGATAAATATTACTTTGCACTTTAAAACTAAAGAATCTGTGTGCAGTACAGCATCTTTGTTGACTTTACAAGCATGTCATAACTCCTAAGTCAGGATTTAAACTGCGTGTGTTAAAGGAGTCCTTTTTTTGTGTCAGAGAGTGAAGGGTGATTGTGCTATTTTCAATGTGCTAACCATTTTCAGACAGAGAAATGCAGTACAATATTTCCCATGCTCTATGTTTGCAATCAGAGGACAGAACTAGAAGAATAATACAGGGCTGCTTTTTTTCACAGTATGATTAAAACAATCCTCCTATATTTGCTAGATTTTTCAGCTCAGGCTGGCCTCCAGCACTTCCTACTTCATTTTTCCATTCATCATTCCTGAGAGAACAGAAGGAGGAATAGATATGGTGTTCTGTGCTTGCTTAGGCCATGGCAAATAACAATTCATCAACGTCCTAGCTTTAAAAAAGACTGTTATTTGGCTTGGGAAGAGCATGGCAATTTACCTAGTGTCCCTGGTGTCAAGAAAATCACCAGACTAGGTCTAAACCAAAGAGAATCCTGCAGTATTTTCTTGGCGTTATTAATTAAAATAATTGCTGTTTTTAAGAGAAAGTGCGTGGAAGCCTTTGTTGTGTGACCTTGGTGTTTTCTGGGTATTTCCTGGAGAAAAATGTTCAGTACAATAATCACCCTACTTCACAGTAAAATGAGAAAATTAAGCCCCACAAAATATTGCTGAAGTGTTTTTTTTCCATAGAGGCTCTTTTAATGTTGTTATTGTTTCAGAGCTGTTGTTACACTGGGGAAGAGTAATGTAATCAAACCAATTGGCTGCTGGAGATATTTTTTAATGCACTGCTTTGGACACAGTACATATGCTCTGCAAATAAATACAGAATTAGTGTTCCTGTTGGAAGCACTTAGTGAGAATGAGTGATTTGTCTTCGTTATGAAAGGTGCATATATTTCTTCTATTAGCTGTTTATCAGACTGCTGTTTTTCTGCTTATGGATTCTGAGACGGGATTCATCATTTATCAGTTTGTGAACAGATGGTCCAGAGACAACCAAATTGATCACAAGGATGAATTGAACAGCAGTACCAATGTTGGAGGGCAGCTTTTACAAACTATATCTCTCTCCTGTTCTGGCCCCTCCATTTTCCACTAATTTCCAGTCATTAACTGTCCCAAAATATTACAGGAGGAAAGAAAAATCTGGTTCCTTCTCTCTCTCTCTCTCTCTGTGTGTGTGTGTGTGTATATGTGTGTGTGCGTGTTGTATGTTGTGTGTAGGCCAGTTTGTTTTTATTTGAAGAAACGCTATTAAATGCAAGACAAAGATGACAAACACTAAGTCTGTACTGAAATGTCTTTGCTGCAAATCAGTCTATAATGCCATCAGGGAAGGAACATTTAAGGTTGCTGGTAATTTTTTCTTTTTAACAAAACAAAACCCCTACTATGCAGAATTATAACTCTTTAGGAGTATTGCTTGCTGCTTTATCAATCCGATGATATGATGATTTACTTTGTTGTTTGTTTTGTGTGCATACCAATTTTTCAGCAAAGTTAATGGCAGGTCTAGAGATAACATGTTACTTGTCAAAATTGACTTTCCAAAGTTTGATTTGTTCTTAGCTGAAACAGAAGAGAACTTCTGAAGCTGTGTTTATTACACAGCTGTTAAGGCCCTTTCTTGCCAAAAAAACCCTCTTTTTGTGCTTATGAGTTGTTGAAAATTGTGGGCTGCTGCCAGAGATTGAAGAGTAAAACACATGCTCCTGAAGAGCCACATGTGGCTTTCAAACCACAGGTTTCTGACCCCAGCCTTAAGTAATTAATGATGGCCTTTGGAATGATGCAGTACTCAGTAAGAATTGCTGAGATAAAATACCTGTCCTTCTCCCAAAAAATGGCAGGGCTTGAAAGCAGACATTCTTTTTTATTGAGAGCTAAGAGCAGAAATTTAGTTCTTTGTAAGGTCTGTAAATGGACTGGGGAGGGGATAAGAGGGGTTGTTGTGAAATGTCCTGGTCAGAATGGCAGATGAGGGAGCACACTGTGTTCAGTGCTCTACAAACAAGACTGGTCTAAGAAATGTGCCTAGAAAAAGTTGTATGTTTTTCCTTTAGATACCAGAAATCTCATACATAGTTGTTCATTTAATACAGGCCTGAATATTTTCTGCAGTATGGAACTTTTATTTCCATAATGGTTTTCTTTTATGTCAAAAAGGAAGTTGATCTGCTTAACCACTTTGATAACAGTTATATTTCATGTTCTACTGAAGAGACACAAAGATGAAGCTTTTGATACAGTAGCTGATGCAGTAAATATACATGGCTAGCAGCTGAGATTACAAAAGGCATGCATTGTTTGGCATGCCAAGGCCTGATGCCTTGACAGACAGGTAATGTTTGTGGAAGACATGTTTCTGATGCAGTTAGAAACGTGACAGGTTCAATGCATGGTTCTTATTTCCTCATTTACTGGGAAGTGAAGAAGGGGTTTAGATGACAGGGAAGAATATATGTTCCAAGCCTGGCATTCAGGTTGCTGCACACTGTCAGCTGCCTTTGTTACCCATGTGTTGGGGAGCATTTGTTACCAATGATAAGTATCATAGGCAAGCTTGTGTGATGCCGCACTTCAAAAATTAAGAGAAGATTTTAATTTTCTGGGTGTGACTTTTAGGAATTGTGTCTGTCCATAGGAAAATAGACTCCTTCAAGAGGTTTGTTTGTGCTGTCTTGATCTGAAGTCCAGTTTTCAGAAGGTTAAAATAAATTCACAAACCCTCCTGTCTATTCTCTCTTTCAAATACTTGTTTTGCCTGTTTTAAAACCTGGAGTTCTGCAGGTAGTCACAAGAATCTCTAAGGAGTGGATCTTTTCATATGTCAGGAGGGCTGGGTGTGGTTTGATATCCACACAGGTTGCAGAGGAAGAAGGTCATCTGTGGTCTGACCAGCAGTGGGACTCCAGGAGGCTGCTGTGCATGCCAGTTCAGGACCTGTGTACTCCTTACTGCTGTGCTGTAGATGTAGAAAGGCTTCTTGTGTGTTCAAGTATTCAGGTTTTCCCCTTGCCTGCGTTTTTAACACAAATACCAGATTCAGTCTGCATTTGATGAACTGGCCATGACTTAGCTCTCTTCATTTCTCCCTGTACCTCCTTCTCTGTTCCCTACATTGTTTGCCTAGCACAAGTGCTTCATTCAGAGGTTATTTCAATGTTTAGCTGCCTTAATGAATGTATATTAAATTCAGTTTTAACTTATTATCAGGTCCAGCTCTGCCTCAAACTTGTGTGTATTAATAGCAATATCTTCAAAACATGTTTCTAAATTATAATGCTTTTCTGTTTTTATCACACAGCCAAACTTCAGATATTTTTCTCAGATGCCTTCTTTATGATTAGCGCTGACTTTCTCAGGAGTTGAGGGTCCTCAGAATATCTTATGTCCTCTATTTCAATGTCTCAAGTTGGGCACTCCAGATTGACACACAGAATTAATGGACATTTTAGAAATGCAGCTTTTAATCTCTGTGCCCTAATTTCCTCTTGTAAAATGCAGGTTTATAATACTTGTCTGCATCAAATGGGAATATGAGGTTGTGAGGATTAATTAGTTAATTTTTAAAAGTAGTTTACACCTGTGAAGTCCCATATATATGCTGATAGGTATTCTTTCTGCTGCTGTTTTTTTTCCTTATGGCTTCTACATTTTGTTAGTTAGTTTGACCTGGTTAAAGAGAAAAGAAATTAGTCATTTAACCAAATTCTCTTTGTCTTCTTTCCTATATGTCTTAGCTATCGCGGTCATTTGCCTTTTTTACTGTTCTTCTTCCCCTTACTATCTAAGGACTTTTCACAAAGGTTAATAGTCATAGCCAAGTGCTTGGGGTTATCTGAAGGATTCTTGGGTCCTTCTCCTTAAAAGTAACAATGCTGCTTTGGTTAGAAATTTTGCTGTTGAATGGTTTATTATTTTACTTGTTTCCTTCAGAAATTAGAATTAGTTGCAGGAGCATCCTCTTGGGCATAAAGTGGCACAGTGATAGGCTACATTATCCCCCAAACCCAATTTCCACCAATGCTCAGGATGCAGTGAGCATAGGAAGAATATGATTTATTGAGTCAAGTCAACTTTTTCAAAAGTTTCTGTGATGGTTTTAGGCAAATGGCTTAACCAAGATGTTGTGCAGATGATTGTTAACTGCTTGTTCCTGATTTGCTGGGTGGCTTGAGTTGAAATTACAGGGTCTGATCTGCAAAAGTAGTGAATTCTCACAGGTGCAATTGTAGTCAATGGGAACTATGTCTTGAACATGAGTGACAAAGTGCTAAACACCCCAAAACATTGCAAACCAGGAGACCCAAAATGTTGGTCACTCTTGCATTAACCTTTTTCTGCTTCAATTCCATTTCTGTACCATACGGTTAATAATACCCTTCAGCTGACAGAACTCTTAAATGTAAGATTTGTCAATATTTGCAACCTAAATAAATTCTTGAGTAAGCGTAAGAAGCTTCTGACATTTTTTGTTGCAAGACTTTTTTGAATGGGAAAAATACCCTCAGATCTATTAATTGAAATACTTGCTCCTGAAAAAAAAATTAACTGTTCTTTGAACAGACTCTTCTCATTCTGAGTTAATGATGCAGGAGTCCCCTAGGACAAATAGTACCACGATTGCATTGTTATGGACTGTATTGTAGTAGATGCAGATTGAGACCAAGGTGAAATGGCAATTTTTCAGCATTTTGTGACTTTGAAAATTTGACTTTGCAACCTGACAAATATTTTTAACACTCTTCTGAAATGTTCACATGCATCTTCTTTCATAAGAAATCAAAGTGTCAGGGATCATTGGAAATGCTGGCATTTGTAACTCACCCCATAATTCTCTGCTATTTCAGCTAACTGAATAAATGGTAACAGCAGCAGGTTGTCATCTTTTGCATAGTAACACTACGCAGGGAGGGATTTGCTTATGGGCGTTGATATCTTCTGACAGCAGGGTAGTTAGTGGTGGAGCTGGGAGTCTCCATGCCAGGCTCCATAGGGAAGCATTTTCTAATGGGCACGGATTCTGCTATCCCTCCTTCTGCCTTCCCATCTGTGCTGTCCTATGCCAGGGTTTTTTCCCGTTTAAAACACCCAACAGAAATGTTCAAGTTGTGGGAAGTTAGACAAATAGGAAGGATATGAAAAATTGGGTTTTATAGATGGGAAATACTGGAATATCTCAGTAGATGTTGCCTCCAGTGTTACTTTCAATGTAAATGTCTTTGCTGAAAGATCTGATGTATTTCTCAGTTGCAGTAATTAGTTCTATATGTTACCGTTCAGTCCTGCTGCCAGGATTGTAGTAATAATGAGTAAAAAATGAATAAAGAAATTATTGGTAATCCCAGATACTGTGCTCCCATCTGCAGAATAGGAGCTGACTTCCCACTATAGAAGTAGATTAATCACCCGTGCAATTTGGCTTGTTTTGTGGTTTGAATTACTGAGGAGGCAGTGCTCAAACATCTTTGGTCCTAAATTAAAAAGAAAAAAAAGACAGAATCCAGAGCAATTAATATACTGGAATACCATGTATATTTTCCTAATAAAATCTATGAAATAGCTGATTAAAATCCCTTCCTTCTGTCTCCCCACCACCATTTAGATGCAGAGATAAAGTGGAGAATAGTGCTATGTGGACACATTAAAATAAATCATAGAATTGCTGATGCTACTTGCAAGAGTGATTGATTTTTTTTCGTGTCTCCTATTTTTATATGTGCAAGGTAGTTTTGTACTAAGGAAGGTGAGAGACGGAGAACACCTGTGTTGAAGAGACACCTTTGCAAGTGAACGCTGATTCTGCTCTTCAGAGCCCCAGCTATTTTCATCTTGGACCTCTCCTGAGAAGAAAGAGCCAGATGTCAGCTTGCTTTGAGTTTTCTTTTTTTTTCTTTTTTTTTTTTCTTTCTTGTTTTCTTTCTTTCTTTTTTTTTTTTTTTTCTTTGCAACTTGGCATGCAGTACACAAATGAAAAACTGAATTTGCCCTTTGGTATCCCTTCTATTTGTCTTAAAACTTGGTCCCTCTGGAATCTATGCATGAGATAGACTAATATTTTCTGAATGAGTTCCACTGAAGTTTGTTACATGAAAAAACTCACAACAATCACCCTTTTGCTGGTGGGGTGTGAGTGAGGGAAACAGAACGAAGGGAGCAGGGAAGACAATTTGAATTCAAGTCTTCAGTCTGAAATACTGACAGTAAAAATGCTATCTTGCCTCTCCTAAGAGGAAATTATACCTACTTGGACTACATATGAATTTGAGATATCTTAGGTATTTTCTAATCTGCTGCACTGTTTCTGAGTCTTGCTGCATTAATATGTTAAGTGTTCTTGAATCATGCTCTCTGGTAATTGAGAGAACATTGGCGTGAATTCTTCTTTGCTTGGTCAAAGAAACATGAAGACTGTTTGTTAGTAGTAGAAAATGTATGTCTTTTGCTATCTGCCTGCAAGAAGTAGGCTTTTGATATACATTTGAGTTTACCCTTCCTATCTTCATTTGGCCAGGTCCTGCAAAACATCTTCCTTTTTTGTTCCACCCTCTTTGGACATGGAGACTTCTGGTTTTCTGCACAGCAAGCTCAGGATGTGCCTAAAGAACTACATAAAGAATAATAATTGATATTCAGTTTTCTTTGTCAGTACCATGATATTATTTTGTCCAAGAATTTTTTTAACTTCCTGAGAGCCTTTGTTTTTGCTGCCTATGGGTTTTCTAGTCGTAAAACAAAAACATTGCTCTTTCAGAAGAAAATTATTAAGAAAATGGAAGAATTGAGATACAAAGTACACTCTCTTACCTTATTTCTTCTTTCATCCTTTCTTTCAGTGATGAGTTGTAGTATAGGGCTCTGACTGATACCTTGTTGAGGTATAGACTTGTGTAGATACTGATTTGTGAAGTTCTCTGTGTCTGTGTCACAGAGAACAAGAAGGATTGTAAATAAAAGTGGAAATTTTAACTATGACTATGTTAAAATCACATTAACTTGTACTTTAATATCTACATTACTGAACATCATTTACACCAGTCTTCACACACCCAGTATTGTACTGAGATTTGTGTGATGTAGACCTAAAATAACAGTGCTCAGACTTAGCCTTGAGCTGGGAGTACAACACTGCTTTCTTCAAACTTAAGAATATAATAATAATAAATGGAGCCTCAAGATGATCTGGAGTCTCTCAAGTAAGTCTATTTTAAGATTTATTGTGTCTTGAGATTTATTATCTCAATCTACTTACAAGACCTCTGAATTCAGGAGCTGTAATTGCAAAGAGTAGTTCGTTGGCAGTGTGTGATTGCAGTTCTGCATATACCCACATTTGCAGGAATTGTGTTTTATCACAGGCAATAATCTGTAATATGTGTCTAAAATTATAGTGTTCTTTGAAATTCCCTTGTTTCTGTTGTTTCATCTCGGTGTGTGAGGCCATCTGTCCCAACACACAGAAATTCCTAGCCTTCCTAAAATAGTGTGGAACAACTAGTCATGCTCCTAAGATAGCTAATGAGTCTTTCAGTCTGAAATTACATGTAATAGCTGTGGCTGCTACCTGCTCTAAGTGTACTAAGTGACTAAACCTACAGACAATTTTTTTTTAAAGGTTATTTTGAATACTGATGGCATGAAGATGTTCAAATAACAAAACATTAGTAGCACACCCACTGCCTGTAGGAATATACCCATACTTGGTGTGGGTTAGTCTGATTATTTAGGGTATAAATGGTCCAACTCTTTTCAAGATATTTATAAACCCCAGGGGGATTTTTATAAAATATCTCTTGTGTACGGCATAGTTTCTTTGCAAGATGGTGATTTTGAATTAAGAACATTACCAAGAAATTGAACTGACGTTCACTGCTGCATCTTGCAGCTCTGCCACTAGTGAGAGAGAGACAGGGGTAATCCCTTGTGCATGCAGTGCAACCTATAGCCCCTTGCATTTTCTTTGTAAAGGCTTCAGCTCTCCTAAAAACATAAATTAAATTAGCATGTGTGCGCCCTTAAACAGTCCAGACATGTAAAGCATAATTCTCTTGATGAGAAAATGATCACCACAAACATTGAGAGACCCCAGTGTCTCCCAGCAATCTCCCAAGGACATCTCAATGTAGCACAACCTTTTCAGTATAAATGGGATTTTAAATTCAGCCTTTTCATTAGCATCCTCTCTCTGTATTATGTCTTGCAAGTTGGAGAGAGCTTTGAAGCAGTGAGTGTTGTGACAGTGACAATTGTTTCTGTATGTGCATTGTTAATTGTAATAGCAGGAAAAGTGCCAGCTGTATCAAAACAAGTGAGAAGGGGGCAGAAAGGGGAGAAGGCAGAAGGGAGGGAACTTCAGAGTGAATGTGAGCACTAAAGGTGGAAAACCTGCAGCCTGTAATTATTGTTACAGAGGAGCAGAACTGACAAATTGAGTTGTGTCCCCCCCATTAGAGAGTAATATGGAAGCATTAGCAGCCGAACTATCTTCATTCCTGAAACCCATTTTGCTCTGAAGGGGGTATTTAATTCTCTCAGAAGAGGTGAAGATGGGTGAGCCAGTGATCTCAAAAAGATGCTGAGCAATGGCTGAATGCTGAAGAGAGGTAGTACAAATATCTGAAATACTGTGTTGCTCACAGGGTTGCACTGCATATTTAGTACCAGCCATAATTTTGTAGTTTAATAAGAAAAATTAGAATCATGAAGTAAGTAGTTGGAATAGACTACTAAGACTTTCTGCTTGCCATATTTTGAGAATAAAGATAGTGATCCAAAAATTACTTCACTGATTCAAATGATGCATACCAGAGACATCAAATTCTACCAACTAGGGAGAGATTAAAAGAAAAGCATTTCTGCTGCAGCTCTGTTTTCAAGTGTAGCAGCACCAGAGGATCAAAATAGACTAGAAGAGAAAAAAGTGGTGATTTAGGAATTGTACCACTAGAGATAGGAATAATGCTATTATTTTGATTAAGACAAAAAGGAGGTGCTTAGGGAACATGAGTTTTTTTTCCAGAAATGGCCTAAAAATACCTGTAGCAAAGTTGTAGCTCAAATGTGACATGAATTTGTGAATAAGAGAGTTACACTTTTGTTAAACATTTTTTCTTTTCTCATCTGAGTTTCGATTTCTGTGGGCTCAGTGAAAATCCTGATATTGAAAAGGCACAGTGCTTTCTTGAAGGCTAAAAATAAGAAGAGGTGACTGGTATCTTTGAGCAATGTCATCAGTTTTTAGAAACATTCTCATTTGAATTTAAGGGCAGTTATAACATGCTTCTTTTCCCCCTCATTTTTACTCCCTTTTTGTTTTCTGGGCGAGTTGCAAAGTATCAGGGAGGTATAATAAGAAGGCTGCAGCTGATGTCCATTTGGGTGGTCTTGGACAAACTTAAACTTTAGTTATAGAAAACAGGTATGTTTGTGGGGGTGGGGAGGGAAGTGTTTCATTTAGATATTTAAGTTGAGGTTTTGAAAGGGTGTGTGTGAAGGGGGAGAAATTGTGCTTTCTAATTCTGAAATTGAAAACACTGTGTTAATGATGCTCTACATGATGTCACTTGGAGAATCGCTTCAGAAGATTTCAATAACATTATTAAATGGCTAAATCACCATCAAAGAGACACAGTAGTAAAAAAAGGAAATCATCAGAAAGACATGAAAATGGGAGTCAGGACTCTGTTCTACTTTACATTCTGGTAGGTAGTCCACTTTTCTAGGGAGATCTCAAAGTTAAACAAAGATTAGTAGCACCACAAAAATAATGGATGGATGGATGGATGGATGGATGGATGAATTTTAAAGTCTTTCTTTTCCTATTTGTTTTACTGTCTACTGAGTACTTTTTCTAGTGACTTACAAATATCTAAATGAATTTTGAGAGAAAATGGGTGGACAGGGGGAGATGTTCTAAGCAGGACTATGTTGAGTGTAGGTTTTGGCCTTTCTTTGGCTAAAGCTAAGTTTTTATTTCCTAATGTCCATGATTCATCTAACCAGATTCTCCTTATTAACACTAGTTTCCAGCAGTCAGTTACAGGTTTGGCCTGTGGGATGCATTAGTTAGATTTGATACCAACCCTCCCATTTTTCTCTATTCCTGTGTATCTGCCTTTTTCTGCTAAATGAACAAAAGTTTATGTGCTTACTAAGAAATTCTTATTCATGGTCCCTTTTGCATACAGCAACATCTTTGCTGTATTTCTTAGTTGTTGAGTGTGTAAAAATTTAAAGCTTACAGGCTTATCTGGGTGTTTTGGTAGCAACATAAATGATAAATCCTGAAGTAGATTAGGGTATGAGCAATACCAGACAGAGATGCTAGCAGAATTGCAGGAATAGAAAGGAGAAGTTGCTCAGATATAAGGCAAAAGAAAAATACATGCTCTGCAGTTGTACTGGAATATTCATGCTGGTGGTTGAAGCTGTAAACACCTTCCTAAATCTAAAATTAACTTATGTGTGTTACTGGTATTAGCATTTGCAATCCAGTGTTTATAGAGTTATTAATAGCCTGTGTTCAGTTTCCCTGACTCAAATTATGCTATTCCATGTGCATGACTCCTTCCAATGCAGAAGGAGGTTAGATCCTAGGCTGTGTTCTTGATATACCAGAGAACACATTGCTTCTTGACACATGTATTATGTTTTGTTGTGTTCTCTCATTAACTGTTTTTATGGTGAAAGTTAAGGTCTCGATATGTTCACTGTTCTCCATTTTAACTGGTTTTATCCGCTGCTATCATAACAGTCTTACCTCTGCAGGCAGTTGCATAGGTAATATTTGGAGATCAGAATTCAAGCTCAGACACCCGTTGTCATCCAGCAATTAAGACTTATTTGATAGTCCTGTCTGTGTCTCAGGTGCCAGGGAACTCTTGCCTCTAGCTGACAGTCTTTCTAGCATCATAAAAAATTTCTCAGGGGATATCTGGGTATGGAAGGCTTTCCAAACAGAAATGCTGAAAAGCCTGGGCAAAGTGCAGTTTGAGCCCTAGTGGAGGTTCAAGTCATTGACTGTTTGCTAATGACTATGCAGTTCAGGTCTGGAAGATTTTTAATTTTTTCTGTTACTGGGCTTAGAGAAGGAATAAAAAAAGCTTCTGTCTCCATGCTTATGTGTACTATGAAGAATAATATTAAATGCTGCAGCATTGCTTTTCTCATATCTACTCTAACCTTTCATATGAGAACAGTTTAAAAAACATACTGTCTGTACTGTAATACTGTGCAATTGTAGTCTAACTGTATAAATCAAATTACAGGCAGTTTCATCTCCTCAGGTGATTCACTGGTTTATTAGGTAAGGTAGTCACTTTTACTTTGTTGTGGTTTAGGCTTTTCTTGCCCACTATGTGTCAAGAGAAACAAAAACATTTCACAAAGAAGCTAAGAAAGGAACATGACACTTTACATAAATAGAGTTTGTAGTGACTGTAGCATTTCTTTATCTCCTCTTTCACAGTAGGACTGCTTCTCAGTTCTGCCTGCCTGTCGTATGGAAAGGTGAGGAGGATGTACTAAAAGTTATGTGTTTAGGTGCTTTAATTGCTTATTTTGCCTAATAGAGGGATTAACTATTTTAAAGTCTGATTATTTCCTTCATTTTATCTAGGGTAGTTGAGGGCAGAGACAAAAGAATAACAAATTGGATTGCTAAGTGGAGCACTGATCAATAATGAGTGCTGCCTATTTGGGTAATGGGCATCCCTGTCATAACAGCTGTTAAAGAATTCAGTTGAGATGGGTCCCCATAGATCTACAAACCCTACACCATCCAATACAACTGCCATTACTCTACACCCCTAATACATGGAGGTAAATCTCAGCAGCTCTCTCTTTGAGATACTCCTGCTCTCATTTGCTAAATTGCTCCTTTTTGCTTTGAACCACATTTCTTTTGGATGCAGCACTTTTTTCTTGGAAGTAAAGATGCATTCACATACATGTAACAAGATCCTCATGCTGGTTTGTTCAATAGAATTGATAGCTCTTCAGTTTTCTTGTAGCCAAAGAAAGTAAGATTTTCCTTTAAGAAGGCTGGCAAACAGCTTTTTCCTCCCACTCAGCAGTCATGAATAACTAGTATGAGAGAGTCTAGTGACTGTTCAAGAGTCCACTTGTGTCTGAAGGTGGTGGCCTCACCTACCAAGTTTTTTCAGCTGGAATTTCACTGTCACCTTTGGTGAAGTACATAAGCAAATGACAGAGATTGGCTGTCAAATTAATATTTCCTGATGTTCATCACAGAAATCATTCCCTGCTCATGAATGGTGGTATTTTTTGGAGTGGCACTCTCCATGGCCTCTTTGCACTACACAAAGTACAGGCAGAAGGCTGAATAACACAGTTTTGTCCTGATGCTCCCAGTCTTGTAGAATTTTCTAAAGTTCATGCTCCAGTATACTTAGGTCAGCTCATGAAGATCACACAGGAGAAAGATTTCCCTGGCAGACAGCTGAAGACTTTTGAGGTGAGAAAGCATCTTTGTATCTCCTCATCCTCTAGGTTAATGATTCTGTGGTATTATTAAACCTTAAGCAGCTTAAATAGTTGGATGTCAGCACAATGCCAAAAAGATGTGGGGGTTTTTTGTGTTAATTATAATACATTATTTTAATTTCCTTCGTACTTCTTGATACATTTTGATGGAGATCATCCAATTTTCTGTGTACTCCTATCAATGATATGCTGTAAACTCCTCTGGATTGTTCTTGATGAGTTAGTTGGTGTGCATCAATGTATGAAGAGCGAAACATCATATGTGGCTTTCTCTGTTCTGCTCTGAGGAGTTGAATCTAAAAGCTTGCATGAACTTTACACTTGCTTTTCTGTCCAATCTTTCCATCTTCCATGTTACAAATTACGGAATTCCAAAAGATGTAATCTTTTCTTCCTTTTACTCTAATGCTTTCTAGGTAAAATTAGTTATTCTCAAATAATCTACAGTAAAGGACATCTGTTAGATCCATTCTCAGACATAAATATTGTTATGAAGAGTAGATTTTGCTTGGGCAGTCAGATGCAGATCATCAATTTTCAGCACTGCTGTTTGACTATTAATGAACTTATTACCCAAATGGCAAGAGTGATTTTACCTATCAAATGTTCCACATATCCCAACAGGCTGCTCAGTTAGGGGTAACAGGTGGCAACAGGGGTAATTGTTCCATGTAGTGCTCACATTCTGTTGCATTGGTTTTAAAGTTTACCTTCTAAACACTCCTTGTGCTCCTTTCTACTGTAATTTTTCTTATTATTTCTCATACAATGTTGCATCATCATTGGAACCTGACGAGAATAGTGGAGAGTAGGCCTAGAATGAGGAGTTGAGGGGAATTGTAGTGGAATCATATTGTTAGTCCTGAGATGGTTGGGACTAATTTGGTGGTTAGGACTAACTAATTTGTTTTAGGGGGTCCAGGACCCTAAAACAAGTCTGTCTGCATACTCCATGCTCCATGTCCCCTGAGCCTACTCAATATACTAAGGGTATACTAAGGATGCCTAAGGACTGCCTATTTGCCACCGCTGAATTTCTTAGCTGTCCCTTAGTTTGAGGAGCTTCACTCGCCATTGTTACTTACCGTATACAAATGTGGCAACACGCTTAAAAAAGCATAATACCGACGTGAACAAAAATAGTGTCCTAGCATAACAAGTTCAGGTCATGTGTGGATGTCTGACAGCTCATAGAACTGTGGAAGTTCTTGCCTCTGATATGCTTTTAAGGTCAGGGGTTGTGTCAAGGCACATTCTGAAAAGACAATCTTCTTGTGATTCTTCTCTTGCTGATTGTAGTCTCTGTCTCTTTTGCTGCAGCATGCAGTTTTCTGCATTTAATATGCATGGTGCATATTACAGTCTCATTTTTAAAACTGTTTATACTCAAAAGAGAACAGAAGGATGGTGTTGTGTGTCCTTTGGCTAGAATAATGTTGAAAATAATTTCTTTTACTTTGCTCTCTGTAGTAGATTTCATGCATAAGCTTGGACAAGCCACTTATTTTTCTGTTTCTCAATTTCCTGTCTGGCAAAATAGAAATTACACTAATTTATTCCTTCCCCCAACTGTAGGTTGGGACAGTTTATTGATTCTTGTGGTAATTGAATGCTGAAAATGAGACTGGAACTATCCAAATACCCTGATGATCTTAAATCTGATATACTGAAGGGACAGTCCCAGCACAAAAACATTCCTTTCCCAAAGCAGCAAGCAGTATTCTGCAGTACTGAATCAGAGCTTTTGAATCTTAAAATACGAAATGTCTTAATTTAAAAAAAGCCCCAAACATCAAACAGACATCCCTCTCTGCACCCCACCCTGAGACACATCTACTTCCAAACCTCTTGACCAGATAACTCAGACTCAGCTAGTAAAATCTAAACATTTCCTCTTGTAAAAAAATTGGGAGAAGGTAAGGCTTAGGCTAAATTTGTCCTGGAGTAAGAGCCCTGCAATGATTTTATGATGAAGAGATCAATGGTGCTAAAGGCACACTAGAATAGTTACACTGAATTTTCTCATTAAAAAACATGATATCCAGTAAAAACTGCCTTTCCTTATGGTTTAGCATGTGGATTCAGTAGAGTATAAAAAAGGAATAATAAAAGTGAAATATTTGTGTATGTGGTTTTGGCCTGTTTTTCACCTGAACTGCAGTATATTTTTCAGCTGAGTGCAGTGCTGTTCTCCAAGAAATATGCATCTATTTTTGCAGTGCCATTCTAGTCCGTAAGTTTAATAAGAGTTTGCATATAAAAAAAAAAAAAAACTTCACCATTGTAATCTGGAAAATAAAGAAGCATGCAAGTAATAATTCCAGGTATGAAACCAGGATTTTACTTGTCAACATTATGTCTGTAAGTTTAAATTATTGGGTGTAATACTGTCTTGGGTGATGTTTTAAGCATACACAAAGGGTATTTCTTTTAGTAATTATATATATGGCAAATATTAAGCTTTTTTTTTTATATATTACCATGGGAACTATTACTGATCCCTATATATATTACAGAATTTATTTTCATAAAGAGAATTAACAAGTTTAAATGCAATCTCTCTTCTATTACTAGGACCTATTTATATTGGCAAAAACAAATTTATAGCAGAAAAGCAAATAAAAATATGACTATTAAAAGCATAAAATCTCCATATTGGGAATTTAGACTTGAATTTTCATTGTGAATCTCAAAAGGAATACTAAAGACAAGTATTTAAAAATTCAATTTAGATTTATATGCCTGCATTCCAGCTTACATTAACTCAGCTGCAAAATAAAATCATTATTATAGTTTTATTACAGCTAAGCATTTTGGAGGCATTTGTGTGGTGTTCTTCTGCAAGTGCACTTAGAAGAGGCAGCAGATAAATTCACTTAATGATGACTGCAGTGCAAAATCAAAAAGTTTTTTGTTTACCTTGCAGAGCACATTTGCTCCATGCAGCATATAGCATGAAAATTACGACATGTCAGTATTCTTTGCTTTGCTGTGCTGTTCAATGCATTTCTATAATTTATGGAATGCTGTGGTTATCTGAGGTTTTTTTGTTGTTTGTCGGTGGCTTCCTATACCAAGGAAAGATCTATTTAAAATTCAGGACATTGTTATGAGAGACCTTGTGTTATCCTTTTTCAAAGCAGTCTCCCTGTAGTGATGATTTAACATTATATTGGGTGACACTAGCAGATTTGGGTCAACCAGTTTTATTTGCTTATAAGAATATTTTCCAAAATAGAATAAAGTAGCTCTGATTGTGATCCTTGGGAACACATGCCCTTCACAGGTTAATAAATACTTCAAGTAATCCTGTTTTGATTCCAGTATTTTTATTCTGTTCATGCTCTCCCTTTTCAGCTCTGTTTTCCTGAGAAATTATGTTCCATTTACCTTATTTGGAATTTCAATTGCCATTTTTATTTCTAAAAAAAATTTAAAAATGAAAATGACTCTTCATGCTTATTTGTGATAATGCACTGTTATCTGGAGTCAATTTTGATAAAGTAAGAATGAAAAAAATTGGGAAAAATTACTCAGGAAATTAATCTGGAGGTGTCATCAGTCTCAACTTTTGGGTAGATTTTGGAGAACTTAATTGCACCAGTGACTGTGAAGCCTAGACTCTTCTGATGACAACAGAGGTCACTTGCTGGGGCGTAATATTTTTACTGTTTTTGGAAAGACTATACTCTTCTTGATGGAAGTGAGCAGGGTTTCCTCCAAAATCTGATAAGGGTTTACTTTATCTGTTGTGTGCAGGACATTATTAATCATTAGTGATGCTTACAAGTGTTGTTTTGAGGAGCTCCAGTTTAATGTATGTGACATACCAGTTGCATGTGCTAAGTTCAGAGTTAACTTCCATGTCAAGTGCTACTGACTCTTTATCTTCTGAGTGCATAGGACAACACTGTGGAAGAAATAAAAGCAATGGAAAATCTTTAATCTTTTATTTGCTGTAGCTGAGAGCAGTGTTCCACAAAGGGAGGTGACAAAAGCTCCAATGCTCTGAGAGCACAGCTAGCTACAGGAGAACAGAAAAATGTCCAGGGAATTTAAGACTTGCTATTTGTGTGGTAAATGATGACAAACTGAGCAAAAACTGGTCCAAGAATTTTAGATGACTCCAGGTTTGTAGAAACAGAAAATCTGATTATTGCCATTTGTGGCCCTAGCACCAAGTGCGGAATAAATATTGTTTTTGCCAGTATTTACTGAGATGGTGGAAATTTCTGCCTCTGTGGCTTTTGGTGGGGAGAGAGTGGGTTGAATTTATTGAGTTTCTTTTTTTAATACATCTGCTAGCATCCTTTTCTTAACTTTATGATGTTTATTTGAAACTGGGCTAAAGCACAGAGATTCTCAGGGTCTCAGCTTCTGGCAGCCTGTGTTTACATTTGCCCTTCATGACAGTGGAAAAAGGTTTGCCTGAGCATTAGTCTTAATGCAGTGGTGTTTGCTGAAGTCTGTAGTTGAGTTGTGAACTGCCCCATTCCCCTCAGTTATGATACAACTAAAATTGAATGATCTGCTGTGTAGAAGAAGAGTCACTGTTAGAGAAGCAAGCCTGTCAATTGCAAAGATTTTTTTAATCAGTCTTTGCAATACACACTATGAACTTTTGCCTTTTAATATGAGAAAGAGACTCCCAAGCACTGCATTTGCAGCTCTCAGGAAGGTTAGCTTGTGATATTTCAGGGGGCCAGAAAATGTTCCTTGATTCACTGTGGAGCAAAAGCATTTCTGTGCCCTTCCACCACCCCTGCTGGGAAGGTGGGAGTTTAGTGTGCACTGGCTTTACAGCTTCAGTTACATCCTTCCACCCTTCAGAAAGTTTGCTGTACTGAGAAATTTCATCAGAGTTCAGATTTAAAATACATGTTACCAATTTGTGTCAGTTCAGAGTCTGTTAATATTCACAAGTGAAAATCTATTATATAGCAACACAGGCTTGATTGCTTTCATGTCTGAGCTCTTAGAAACTAAAATTTTAGGGCAGCCCCAAATATCACATTCTAATGAGATATTTCCAGTCTAGGAGCATATAATAGCCTTTTAAAATGCACTCTTTAGTATAAAAAATCATCTGCTACTTTTAAACTGATGGCTATGGGTTTAATTCACCTTCTCTATACAGTCTGAGTTTAATTGAAGACAATGAGTCGAATTCTCACGTTACTGAATCTATGCATTAGAACACTGTAATTGGGATTATTCACACTAATATGTCTTTCTTTGATATCACTGTACTAATTGAAAATGCTGAAAAAGTAAATAATTTAATTTTAAAAAAATCATTAGGAAAAAATGCAATGCCTCATTATCTAATTTGACTAGTGGTCAAATTAGATAAATTAATTAGATAAATTAATAGCAAAATTAATTCCTGAAGCAAATTCAGTGATATTTCATCTGGTGTTTGGTTTATTTTAGAGACATAAATTTTATTGGAATGGAATGGTATTTTGTTCTGGTGGGTATGTCTAATATTTTTGCAGTATCAGCCATTTTGTTCTAGAGAGAGTGTTTTTTATGTTTCTTAAAAGATGAAGAAATTGATGTAGAGAAGGGGGCACCTGTTGGACATTTCTGTAAAATACGGGTGTCAAGGGCAACCTCATAGTAATTGCATATCATGTGACTTCTGACATGAGCATTATGACAGTCATCTAGCCCCTGTAACTTATTTCTGATAATGATCAGTATACTAGGGAAATTGTTTGCATTTTTTTCCAAAATTTTCAGCTGTGCTGGCTGTTAGATAATTATGCATACGAGTATTTTCATCCAGTCATAATATTTGATCAGAGAGTGAAATGGTCACCGATGTATTTCTCTAAACCTTTTCCAGAAGGAATGTGCTCAATAGTCAAATAGTATAATTGTATCTGTAAGTGCAGATATCAGAATAGAGAACGTAAAATATGATTGACCCGAACTTTTATCAGGAATTGCAAGCGTACAGAGGGAAGGAAACACATTAATCATTAAATTCTAGATAACATGTATGGAAGGTGGGTTAAATGTGCTGTTCCAACTGCACCTGAATGAGGTTAATGGGACTATTTAAACTAATTGTGGTGTTGGCATTTCTGCATGTGTGGCTACACTCCAACCTGCATCTCTCTGTTTTTTAAGATGCTACTAAGTGCATGAACTAACCCAGATGCTACTGAAGAGTTAGTGGATGCATACTGGTTTAGGCTGAAAGGCTGGAAGAGTTTTCCTGTGGAAGCAGGGACTGAATGACTGACTCAGCTTCGACATCTTAATCTTTTGCATGGTCTATTCACAACAACAATATTACTGAAACAATTAGGCAGCTCTAGTTTAGTCGCATGAAAGAAGACCATATACAGGCAGGATTAAAGTTGTTGGCTAAAATGTTGTCATATTACCTCTTAAAGTCAACTCTTTTAATTATGATTTTCAGGTAAGAAGAAATATATAGATCTGTCTGGCGCTTCAGCAACATAGTTCCTCTGCTTGCTTTTGCTTACAGTATATTTTTTTAAATTTTTGAATTGTGTTCATAAAATATTATATGGTGTTTTGACTGAGAGGAAATGGGGCCTTGTTTTGAGCACTGTGGCCATTATTGAACCAGTTTGCATCTTTTACATTTAGTCTATTGATGTTAAGCTGACAACCCCCAATTTTTTTTACATTAAAAAAAATTAGCAAGCAAATAATGGTATGATGTTTTAAGGACTGAATTTATCTTATTTACATGTTGTATTGGAATACACAAAAGTCATCTTAAGACTGAATTAAAGTGCTTATTTTTTGTAGATAGATAAATCCTGGTTTCAGAAATACTGGTATACGTAAGATGAACAGCAGTTTCCTTTGGAAATGAGTCCTTCATCCTTGTGTCTCCTCTCAATTTTTATTTCTTCAGAAACTGGGCTATTCTTCACTGCAAAGGTATAAGTTGTTTGCATCTGTGTCAGCAATCACAACTCTTGTTAATCAACAGTCTTGCAAGTGAAAAAAAAAGCCTGAAATGACATAGAAAGTGAAGTTTCTTCCAACTGTGACAAGAAAAAAAATCTTCAAATATTTTTAGTGCATATGACCTGCAGGAGTAAGGTTGGTACACAGTTGGTACACTGAAGGGCAGTTTAGGAAGTCTACTAAGAGAGTATAGAGAACAAACTAAAAATTTTATGGTTTTATTTCCCATTAATATGATAAAAAGTCAGAGTGATACTGTAGGAAAAGAAAGAAAGTTGGGTTGATAATCTGCATAAGAATTTATATTAATACTTAATAAATACTCAAAAGGAAAGTGACCCCATGTTTATCTCTCATTTTTGTTTATGCTTTTCTTAATAATGGTGCTTTTGAAGCTACTCAATTCTGATCATGCATACACTATGCAAGAGTGGCTTACTCATTTTGAGTTGTTGATATGCAAAACATTATGGCTTTTAAATTGCAGATGAAACTTGTGCAATTTGTTTTAAAGTGGACAATTCAGCATTTTGGAACTAATTCTTTGTTATCTTTACACATGTCAATGTCTTCTTTATAATCAAGCCCCACGTGATGGAAATCACAGATGTAGTAAAGGCCTCTGTGCCCTTGCCAAATGAAATCTCAGGCTATTTCTGTAGCTAAAAAATGATTTAAAAAATATTCAAATATATTTTTTTAGCTTTGCAATTTCTATGTTTACTGAAAAACTATTTATTTATAAATTGCCGTCTAAGGAATATGCAAATATATTCAGAAAATATTTTATTTCTATAATAAGCTTTTACTCCTTCTTCCTTTTATTTCTAATAGCTACAATGAACATCTTAAAAGCATTCCTGGGTATCCTGACCTCTGTAAAAGACATGCCTTTGACAGCCTATGGCAGGACTGTAGAAATTTGTGCTGCTTAAATAATCTGAAAACACTCTCCTCATTCCTTGTTTCTGTCCACTCTCAGTCCAGGCATATATTCTGGAAAATCAAAGTAATGAAAACAGAATTATAGTCACCAAAATTATGTAGAAAGTTGAAACTTTAAATGTCTGTTAATTGGAGTTACTCTCTTACAATAAGGGTAAAGAACTCAGTAGGAGAAGAGGAGAAACCAGGAGATACATTTAGTTAAATTTGTCTGTAATCCCTAAACAGTCCATGCTACCTCTACAGATTGTCATTCGCCAGCCAAATGTAAAAGCAGCTCTGTCCTTCCTCATCTGCATACAGGCTAAGTAGTAAGTCTCATTTGTTATTACAAAGGGATTTATTTCAATGGAGAAATGAAGCAGGGGGTTGACAGATAAGGGCACTTAAGCCCTTGGAGCATTACAGCAAACTTGTAGAATATGGGCACTGAGCACGATAAGCTTTGCCTGCTTTGTTACCGATAGAGCCTTGCTGAGAAAATATATGTGGCCTGGCCTGTGGTCTCCTTTCAAGCTTTTCTGGAAGCACTGATTCTTGCAGAAAGCCTGGTCTGCAGGTGTACTGCTGAGGTTTCCTTCTGCTTACCTTTGTAAACAAGGACATGATGCTTCCAATGACATAGTCCATGGCATATGTTTTCATTCAAGCATATACATGTAAGCACTTGGCTTTTTTTTTTTTTTATGTTGCATCTTGTTTTGGGGCTTGCAGGAGATTTCTTCGTTGCAAAGCTCTCTGTATGGCAGGCAAATTTAACTGACTGATAAAAACACCCAGTGGGTTGATCCTTATGAAAAAGGAAAATTCATGCACCTGCCTTTTGACTTTTCATAGTAGTCTCAGAAACATTGTAGCTGATATAAGTAACTTCCTCTACTATATGAGAATCAGATATGCTGCAACTGATCTGTGCAATGAGTCTTTACTGTCACTTGTGGTTGTGGGAGGATGAGCATATTTATAAGAATCTAAATTTCAAGCTCCAAGAAAAAATTAAAATACTGAGCTTATTCTCTTTGCACATCCCTTAAATAGAAAGTAACTTTTTGTTCTGATTGTGGAATGGAAAAAAATCCCCAATATTGCTTTTGCGTAGGGGCAACTGGATTAAGTTTTTTGCTTTTGACAAATGGATGAATCTTCTGAGGGGATGTGTTTGGATAATGGCAGTATGAAAGGTAATATTAAGCATGTTGGTACATAAGTTGCCCCAAGCAACTAGGAAATGTACTGGCACAACTTTTACAAAAATATGTTCAATAGAAGTGCATTGCACAAGCTTAGGGTTGTTACAAAATGAATTCAGACATTTAAGACATTCCCTAGAATTATATGTGTATATGTCCTGTTGTGTTAGCAGTATTTTTTCAGTTTGAAAATGGTGATGGCTGCAGTCAGTTGCTGTTATTTTAGGTTCAGACCAACATTTGTGAAGTGATCTGGGCAAATTTCTGCAACTGATTGTGTGTCTTTGCAGCCTTACTTTTTCAAAATAGCACTGGTAAATCATCTTCATAGCTGATATGTTGGTATTCTACTTTAGCTAATCCACCTGCTTTACATACTAAATAAAAAACGTGCAAATGTTACTAAGTGTAGAAATAGAATAAAACAATATCCAACCACTTTGTACACCAAGGCAGGAGTCGTTTGGTAATGTCAGAACCATAAGAGGCACTAATACCTAATTCAGTTTGCATCATTTTTTCTTTAATGTACCCTTATTTATTTAATTTTAAACAGGTATGCTTACGTCTACATATGTTCAATAAATATTTTTGTCATGTCTGCCAGTCACACTCCTACCAGAATTAAATAATGTGGCTATGAGGAAGCTCCAGGTAATGGGCAAAGTCATGTAGTTTTTAGTTACATGAAATAAATTTTTTATAATTTTAGAGGCTTACTTGGTTTCTCATGAGCTTACTGCAATTGGATTTGTGATAACTGAAATAAATAATAATAAAAAATCTCCTTTATCTCTAAATTATCCAGGGATTAGAAAGTGATATTTTTGCTGTGCCATGGAAATTTCTAGCTGCAAAGGGTTACAAGAAATCAATTAAACAATGAAATCTGTTCTTTTTGCATGATGAAGTTAGCCTGGGTTTGACACTAAAGGAATGTGGAATAGATTTTTGTTTTGTTTTGGTGTTTTGTTTTGGTGGTGTGGGTTTTTTTGTTTTTTGTTTTTTCTTTTTTTTTTTTTTTTTAATTTGGAAATAAAGAAAAATTTCCTTAGTGGTTTGAAGCGACTCAAAGACTTGAAATGCAGGGAAAGATACAAGGGCTTGGATTAATGTACAGGCCAGAAATGAAGTACTCCAAAATAAATGGTGAATCCAATTAACTGCACCAACGTAACCACCACATATGTAAATAAGCAGCAAAGACTTTAAAGACTTGGAGAACAAAAGAAGTATAACAGAAATAAAAAAGTTAACTAGTTAACAAATTTTCAGAAATTGTTGAAATATTTTGGGTTTTTTTAATGACTTTACCTCAAAATAGTTTAGTCATTTGTTGCTGCAATATGGGAAAAATTTTGGGAAGGGTTTTGTTTTTATCTCAGTTCTTCTTTTGTGCTCTCTCAGTATGTCTTGGTAAGTTTTCCTTATAAACTACGACCTTTAAACCAGCTTACCAGCTAAATATAGTTAAATATTTTGAAATGTATGCTCCAGTGTGGGCCAGAGAACTGGGAGGAGGGGAAACCAAGGTCTGACTCAGAAACTTAAAAGCATTATGATTGCTTGTATAGCTAACCTGCTGCAGCTCATGATTACTCATGCTATGGAACTGGAGTAAAAGTGAATTTTTAGGAGATGTATCACAAACCCCCCCATTCTTTATCAGTGTCAAACTAGATTGGGTGAAATTAGTTTGAAAAAAATGTGCTTTAAGCCTCTTAAAAATTAACAGAGTCGGGTGGTGACCTTGGCAGGAATGTTCCTGGTAGTGCAGCGGGGCAGGTCCAGGGCAGTCAGCGTAGAGTGCACAGAGGGAACAGACCTTTCTACCTTCTTGAGGGAAGGTCTTGTGATTTAAGCCATTATCTTGAACCTGGTAATCAGGGCCAGTAATACCTCATGTGGTCTGTGTCTGTGAAAGCTGTCTGTAACAGTGCATATCAAGAACTGAAGAACAATCTCTTGGTTTATTCCATTTATAGTAGTTAGTGACAAGCCGGCTGTGGAATTTGCAAGCTATATCAACTAACCCATACAGAGACGGATAAGCCAGAGTACGTTCCAAGAGAGCAGTTACTGTTGTAATACAGTGACACTATGATTTATGAAATATCTGACAAATGTGCCACTGAAGAAGTCTGTTCTTTGTATCTGTCTTTTGTGCTTACTTGTGTTGTCCTGGTGACATCCTGTCCCACTACCTCCTGAAATACTTCTGTGCCGTGTTGGAAATGAATGGAAGGCACCTCTTTCTTTCCAAGAAGGAAAAAAACAAGCTATGAATGAGAAACAGGGAGAGTCTGAGTGAGTGAGTCACTGTGCTTTGTCACAGTTGCACTCATTTTATCACACCTGACACGAGCTGAGCAGTACTTAAGAGTTCAAAGGAGAAAACCAGTCCTTATTCTGGTATCATTTAGTTTGAGTTCCAGAGCTGCTATAATATTAGAATGGTTCTCAGGCATGGCCTTTTTTTTGTTTGTTTTTGCTTTCAAAGAAAATATCCAAATGGTTCTGTTTAAGCATGAGGCTGTTTTTCTTTAACCCCAAGCATTTTCAGCAAGCCTGTGAAATAACTGTGGCACTTACTTAAGATCTTAATTTCACTTTTAAGCGGTATACTCCTATTTTATTCTTTTTTTCTCCCATGTTACATGCTTGTCCCAGGAATTCCTGTGTTTTGCCAAAAAATGATTACCTGGCCAAGTTTTCTGACAACATCTTTTTTTTTTTTTTTTTTTAAATAAAATTATATTAAAAACCCCTGACTTTGCTGTCTCTGGCATGAATTTACTCATAGGATCAAATTCATGCTTTCTTTTGTGGAACTTTGTTGCTGCACTTTCCTCTTTTTTGTTTCTATATCACATCTGAACTGCACACAAGTCATTCACAACAGTAGTTGAAATGAATTAGATGAAGCCCAACCCACAGAGTCCAGTCACAAAATAGGAGTGCTCCCCTTGTCTCCAATACTGAACAATGGCCCAGATCCTTTCTGGACTGAAAAGGCCACCTGTTGGTGAATGGGAAAAAGATGAAGTAGTTCTTTGGAAGATAAATGTGCCAAGACTCTGTGAATTTAGTCGTTTGGTTTTTTCCCTCAATTTCTCACTTGAAGCTTGCATGAAAAAAAAGAAATAAACAGGAGCTCTTTGTGCAGTAATGGTTCCTTTACGTAAATGGTGCTGCCACTTCCCTTGTAAAATACTCTAGAGTTGTATTAGTGAAAGTGTTAAGATCAAAATACTATTTTTATTACAAGTCTAGTGCCTAAGGTGACTTCTGTAAAATAGAAAAACTGATTTTTTTTCCCTGCAACCTACTGTTGTTGAAACTTTAATCACATTTATATTATTATTGCTGTAGCCTGTGTAGACATTCAGTAAGTCTTGAAAAGTTTAGTCAATATTGTTTGTCAATAGTTCTGTTTGTTGAATGTATACATTTGCACACTGAATAGGGCTGTTTTTCCTTTGCTAAACAGACACATATGTCTTTAAAATACTAGCTGAATTTAGATGCAGCTTGAGGTGTAATGTAATGAGTTACACCATGCCTTCAATACTGCAAGGAGAAGTTAAAACAGCTGCAGAAGTAGACAGGCACATACACAGGAAGTCAAATCCATGCAATCACAGTGTTACAAGCATGCCTGTGGAAGCAGTTTGCTGTCTTTACCGTATATAGAATCAACCCACTGACTCCACATGGCATGGTTTAGAAAGAGCCAGAAAAAAGGAGAATCATCTGCATCCCCAGTTGTGTTTCTCCTCCTTCCCACCGCCCAGTGTGACTAGGGACTGAATGGGGAGCCTTTGAAAGCTGCCGGTCTTCCAGTGAGGCGCTGGGCTCTGCTTGTGGGAGGCTGCAGTCAGCACACAGAGTGGGATCTGCTTGGAAGGAGCCTTGTCTTGCTTTAGACTATGGTTTCCTGTCTCTGTCACACTTTATGTAACCCCAATTTTAGCACCAAGGTTATGGAAGGATTTAGAAACTCAAGCCTGTGTACCCTCGCCCAATTTGCTTTTCTTAACAACTTTATTGCTCTGGTAACACGTGCAACAAATTCCCACGTGGAAGCCCAGGCATGTATGTGCAGCAGTAAGATGCGTGCTAAGAACTGGCAATAAAGGTAGCTTTATGAAAGGGCCTTGGAAGTGGCGGGAGATCTTTATTTGCATGATATGTCTTACGTCGTGCTTTCTAATTGGTACTAATTGATGGAGAATGTAATTTGCAGTCTTTCAGCCACCCTGAGTTCGTGAGGGTTTGCTTGTTACATTGTTCAGCCTACTGGCTGCCCGTCTCTTATTAGGCATGGTCAGTACTCAGAGCTTGCTTCTCCAGTGATGTGTATGCATTAGCAGCTCTCCTACAGGCACCAAAGGCTTGTCAATCACTGTGACCTCTACAGCCCTCTAACAAGCCCAGCAAACAAGGCATTGAGGTCTGCACTGGTTTTTGTGGTTGTTTTTTTTTTTTTTTTTTTTTTTTTTTCCTTACTTATTTTTCAGTTAGGCTTTCTGGAGTGAGTTTCTCTAATTATTTGAAAGTGTATGCAAACACTGAAGGAGAATTAGGAGCATCAAGTGGGGCCTCTACTTTTATTAGAAGAGTCTTGCTTTTCTAAATAGATGTCAAACATATTCTTTACTCTTTAGACAGTTAACCTTTCATCTCTCCCGTAGAAGAAATTCCACTCTGAGATATGCTAATTTGCTATTTGCAACATTCTGAAGTAGAGGGAAAATGTCATTTGCAGTGCCCTCATTAAAAATTCCTTTATCCAGATTGTATACTTTTTTGCATTCTGGTTTGTTACATTTTTTTATTATATAAAACCACCCATCTAGACCCCTTCTCCCAAAAAACCCCAAACAAAAACCACCCACAAAAAAGCCTTTAAGACAATCTCGAAGTAGATGAGTCTTTCCCAGGCTTAAATTCAGCATGAAATGTCCCCTGGCTTAATTTACTAAGATGTATGACACAGAAGTCCCCCACCATCTCCAGTCTTCCTTCAACGCTTACTCCACTCTTGAACTTAAAAAGCCTTTTCCCACAGCTCTGCTACTGCTATTAAATAAATGTCTTTTATGCAAGACAGGATGTTATAAGGGAAGTGGGAGGCACAACAGGGCAAGGCTTGTGTGAAGAAATGCTGCCTGTTTTTAAAGCAACCTTCCTCTTTTTCCTCTTTGGTTGGTCTCTGGGATGCAGTAAGAGGTTTGAGCCAGCTCTGGCTGCAGAAAAGGAGAGATTCTTGTCCACCTTGATTGGTCTGCTCAGACATACTGCAGTTTGAGCACGTGCAGGTTGCTCTGTATGACACTTTGCCACCAGTGGTAGCAGCATCATGTGGTCACTGCAGTATGTTATTGGTGCTGGATTTCTTACAGCATGAGGAAATTTGTGCTGCCTTGTTTTCCCTTTAGTTGAGTTGCAAAAGGAAAGTGAAAGGAGAGTGAAAATCTGCTCTCTGGTCAAAACTGGGCAAATATCAAATTAGCTAGTGTGTGGCCACCACACATATTTTTGCATGTGTGTGCAAGATTACAGCTGCTATAAGAAGAAGGGAGGTGTTTGAAGATGCTGCTATGTGCTTTGAGGATGCTGTAGTTACAAGTTGTGGTCAGGCTAGCAGTGGGGAGGAGACTTGCACCGAGCTGGGGAGATGGACTCTTCAAAGCATGCTGTTTTTTGTGGAGGAGATGTGGCTGTGGGATAACAGTAGCCCTTGCTGCTTCTTTGAGTTTATCAATCGAGACATATATGCAGCAGGATTTGTTAATTTTTTATGCTCTTTCCCTGACATTTTCTGTAAAAAGACTCGTGTTCAGAGCAGCTGTGAGCTATTCCAAGTTGTTTAGTGCCCAGGATTTTATCTCGTGGGAGAAAATGATACCAGCTCCCCAAACCACTAGGTAACTTGAGTAACTCTTGCTTTCAGTCTCCGCTCACAACACAGTTATTTTATCCTTAGTACTTCCTTCAATTGTTTTTGTTTTGTTTTGTTTTATAGTAAGTAATGTACAAATTTTTCTACCAGCTTCTGTTGGACAGTGTAGCCAGACTTGTGCTTTTGTGGGATTCCTTTCATTTTTTCAGAACAGCCTTTTTATGGCTTTTTTAAAAAATACAGAATTTTAATACTTATTTGTGAATTTCCTGATTTTCTTAACCGAGGTAATTTTTTTCATTTAAAATACATAGTTAAAAATGGCAGTAGCAGCCATATGAGAGGAAAAGTAACAAAAAGTAAAAATTTTAAGCCAGTGTACTTAAAAAAAAAGTTCTCAGCATTAAAAGGCAGTCAGTCACTTGGGATACATTATGTTCAGTAAACAGGTTTGAAGAATTTTTAGGATATGTAACTTTTAATTTCATTTCTTAGAGCAAGGAGTTTGTTTTCCTGTCAAGGTAAGAGAATCATTTGTGTTTTTTCTCTAAGCGCTGTAGGCAGTCATGTTCTTGGGCAAATTAATTTAATTCTTCACATGTGAACGGTCATTCTTCAGTACTTTTGCTTTGTACACAGTTAAGTGAAAAATTAAAGCTTTGTAAATTAATTCAGTTTGCAGTACTGGTATGCGCTTGCCTCTGCTTACTCTGGAAATAGCAAGGATAAAAGAGGGCGGAGAAATAATTATGGGCAAAACAGTAACCTTTTCTTCTTCTTCCAGACGTTCTCATAGGCAAAAATACCCCACACAAATTACTCCTTGCCTATCACGTACATGGACATTTTGTTAAGATGGATCTTTGTGGATTCCTAGGAGGGGACTCCAATTTGTATTTAGTCTAAAGCACTCGGCGGTGGGGGGCTGGGGAGAGGTCTGCCAGAAGCTGTGTGCAATGGTCTTCCTTTGTTTAGGTCTGGAATACTGACTGCTGAGGTCTCGACAGGGGAATGTTTTCAAACAGTTTCAGGGAAATCAGAAGGATTATTATTTTCTTTAATGATGCGGCAAAACATACAGCTTAAACTACGAAATAAGGAGGAGATCATCCACTGACAGAAAAAACCCTTTTTCTTTTCATATTTTTAAAATGTTTTTCTTGCCTTGTTGATTGGTTTGATCCATGCAACGTGAGATGTGTTATTTTCTTTCCTCCCTCCTTGGTACTGGCAGTAGTCTTTTATGTTTGCTGCAGATGTTCAGGAAACTAATTCCAAAGCCTGCACCTGTGTGACACTGACCTAGGTGTACCTTGCCACATCCTGCTTTTATTCTGCTGCACAGATCAATTTGCGGTTTATTCTTCATGCCCCTCTCCTTTGTCCACAAAACCATCCATCAGCCCCCTCCTGCCTCCCCAGCTGTGCTGGGAGGGGGAGGCACAGCTCGCTCGTCTCTCTGTCTCAAGGCTGCCTGGGCTCAGGAACGGAGGCCAAACTTCTGTCAGGTCAAGGTACCCATCTATTAAGACAGCGTTCACATTTTCATTATTAGACCCTATTTGAGGGATTTATAAGTTGGCTGCACAGACTTGCTGCAAGCTGAACTTGCCATACTTAGTTTCATCTGGGGTGGTAGTTACTGTTCTTCTCCTACATTATCAGCCAAAGCTCGGTTTCCTCGCCACACACTCCACCAGGAGATGGAGACGGTGGCTTTGCTGGAGAGCATTTTTGATTTTGCTAAATTTTTGGTTTTAGGCATCGGGGGGTATCTCAGAAATGCTAATGCCTTCAGCTAAGATTGTATTTTGGCAGGCTCTCACAGGCTTTCTGAAGTCAGGCGGTTGCTGCCGGCTTCCTCCTCTGTTTTTATTGCTTATAACCAGGGCCTAAATTACCTTTATTTCACATTGACGTCAGGATAATAAAGATCACGAGGTAAAGCCCGGCCTGCTGCTTGCGGCGCGGAGCCGCTGGTGTGCCGGAGCCTGCAGAGCCTCTGCGGGAGCGGGGCGGCCCCGGGGGCACCGGGCGGGACATCGGCTCCACACGGGGACAGAGGGGTCCTCCCGAGCCCGCAGAGCCGCACTTGGATGCGGAGCGGCTTGGGTTTGTGCCACGCAAAGGAACGGGCGCCAGCCTTGGGGACGGAGGCGGGGCGGGAGAAGCAGGACCTCTGCTCTGCTGCGGCTTTTTTGGGTCCTGTCACCTGTGAGACCTCAGGGAATGCAAATAGGGAGAGATTGACATTGTTCATAAATACTTCCCACAACTAAGGGAACAAAAGAAGGTTGGTGTCTCATTAGGCAATTCCTTATCTTCCTGAACGCCAGCTATCTCAGGGACTTAACGGCTTAAGAACGGACAAAGGGGAACCCCGGCACCCGTAGCACGGGAATGGCCTTTTGAACTTGCCAGAGGCTGCCGTGTGTTGCTGGCAGACCCAGCTACCAGGAACCTAATACAAGGCTGGTGATAATTGTTTTACTTCAGATTGGAAGATTTTCTATTGTCAGCTGCTCGGTGGAGCACCTCAGGTTAAGCATTCTCCTTTTCCAAGGCTATGAAGCCAAGCCATACTTCCCAGAGAAAAAGCCAGTTTGTTTAATTAATTTCTCAAATGGAAGGCTTTTCAATAAGTCACCTTGCACAATTTTTCTGGCTTCTGTATATTGGTGCATTCTTTAGTCAAAGAGTAAAAACTATTTTTAATGGCTACATAGAATTGCTAACCCTTACAGATTGACGAAGTTGAAAGAGGGAAAATTATTCTACGCCAAATTTAGTAAATACCACAAAGCACACTTTAATTTCCTCTTTGACCTGGGAACAAAAAAATGACACAAGTTATCGAAAAATCCTTCTAAGAGTCACTTATGAAATAGCTTTATCATCTAGATTTTGTAATCGGGAGGATGGATGTTAGGTTTTGCATTTACAAATTACACTTTCCCTAGATGGATTTAGTACATGATCTGAAATTTACACACAATACATCTCAGGCTTGTCTGTGCCATCTTGAGGTTATTATTTTATTGCTTTTTTTTTCACATAAGTGGTAAGACTTAGAGTTTGGTCTTTTTACTTCGCTCCATTAGATTTATATGATAATGCTGGTCGTACAGAGAGATATCAGCTTGCAGAGTCTTCTCAAAAAGTAGGTATTCACCAATTTTGTCCATATTTGCTCTGAAACCAGAACATTAATGCTAATTAAAAATTCCTGTGATAGATGTATAAAATCTTATACAGTAATGAATTAGTTCCAAATCTGAAACGTGTATCTTTCAGGAAAAAAAAAGCTGTTATTGTGAGCTTTATTTTCTATTATTCTAGAATATATTGGTACTATTTTGAAAAACATTACCATAGCATTCCTACCGTGTCTGTTCCTTTTCATTCACTTGGGCGGTCTTTGTCACTGGTTGTTAACATCGTGGTAACTCAATGAATTTTTGGAAATGCATAGAAAACTTTTTGCACAGAGGGGTGTGTTATCTGAAGCTGCAACTGTGTATAACCATTTGTTTTTTGTAATGGACCTGCACGGTACCCTTTCTTGGCCACCAGTGAGGCTCTGGGGTGAGGGATGGTATTAGTTGTTGCCCATCTGGGAACTTCTCCTGGTGGCATCTCTTTTTCAGTAGCGTACTTGGAGGTATCAGCTGTGCATCTGGTATTCATGAAGGACCAGAGGCTCTGTGATGGATTTGACTTGCAACTCACCTTTTCTCTCACAATACTTAAGATTTTTCCAGATTTTAAACTGACAAATTTTTATTATCAGTGAAATCGTAGCACTTACATCTCAACTGCTTTTACATATCTGCAGCTACCTTTTTTTGAAGAACTTACTAGAAAAACTTACTATTAGTACATTTTCAGTACATTTTCAGTACATTTTTTTGTTTGGTTTTAAGAATATTTCTGACACTTGGAAATATTTAGGTCAAAACCGAAATTTATTATATAACTAAACTCAAGAAGGTTGTAGCTCTGATCTTGGCCAAGATTAAGAAAAGCCACTCAGTTGCTTTAAAAAAAAATCCATAGTTGTAGTGACTTTCAGTGCAAGTATGTATAGCTACTACCTGTAGTAAATTGTAATATGCAGGAGTTTCTGGTCCATAAAGACAGAATTTCTGACCTGTGGCTTTACTTGCAGAAATGGTAACTGAGAAGAAGCTTTTCATGGTGATCTCTCAGTGCTAACAAAGGGATCAAGCAAGTGGATGCACAAATGGTGATGTGAACTTCAAGGATGTGATATATGACCCAGCCTAGTTCTTCCTCAAACTCCAGCTCCATGGTGTGAAGAGTTTTGGCAGATCTTCTGGTTTTAGTCCTAGTTTCTTCCTTCTTGGCTGACTGCTGAGATCTTCCTGTAGTTAGGCATTTGTCATTCTCTGTTGTGATGACAGGTTGGATACTATGAAATGGATCAAGGGTTTGATCAAGGTCAAAACCAACTCTGCTGTGGGCCACCTGGTGTTTATTTAACCAAATCACTACATGCATCAGGATCCATCTCACAGCCCCAAAACCACTTATTTTGGTACATTTAGGGGCAATACACTGCCATGAGTCAGAAGTATAGGGACCCCTTTAGTTAAACAAGTGCTGAAAGCCTTGTGTTGCTGAAGAATTACAGCCTCAAGAGGTTGTTTTCATTAATTTTATAAATGGCCTATATTTTACAAGGTAAAAAAAGATACCTAATTTTTTCAAAGATAGTTTGAAGAAGTGAGCTTTTATTATGCTTTCTCTGTTCAGTTGTATTTTGCCATCTGAAGGTGGTAGGAAAACATAAAATGAAGCAATGCTTTATTTCATATGTGTAGTTTTTAACCTTGGAACAGTACTGGTATGTTATCTTCAGCAATGATGCTCCTAACTTTCATGTGCTGAGTTTTTTTTGTCACCTAGACAAGAAAGTGATCAAATTGATGCCTAAGATTGTAGTCAGTTTTACTAAGCATGAATCTGACACGCAACTTACATTAGTTTGCATGCAGTCACTGTGTGAAATCTTTCATTGGGGTTAGATCCACAGTTATACTAGTGCAGCCTGCTAGCATGCTATGTGTTATTTTATGTGTGTATGCCAGTCTGTGGAATATATTTGATTTTTTTCTGGTACAATTGTATAAATTTTTGTTTAAAAATACATTACTTGTTTTCTACACAGTAGCTGTAAATTAAAATACTAAATCTTTATACAGAACTTGCATTTTAAATTAATCTTTTTTTTTTCCTTTGCTTCTGCTTGGATTACTATTAGTAGATTCTAAGAGGGCATGATTCCAAACTTGAATGTTGCGTTCAACCAAACAACTAATAACTTAGAGGTAAAAGTGCTTTCAAGGTATATAAACATCCAATTCTATGTTATAACATTGTTTTCTGCCTTGGTAAAGACTTGTTCAATTATAATAGTAGTTTTTATTTTCTTAATGGAGTAAAAAGTTGACACATGAAAAACTCAGGAGGTGAAGGTGATGAAAGTGTAGGTTTTGCATTAAAACATTTTCAGCAGAGTATATCCAAAGGGGAAAAGAAGACTGTAGGAGGTAAATGACTTAATTAGGATGCAGCTAAAAATTCTCTCAAAATAAGCATCTATTGTATAAGCTAAGCCACTGAGCAGCATGAGTATAAATATGCAACTTCAGGGCAGAGCTGATTTTAACTCACAACTTCAGATCATCATTTTGGGATGTACTAACATTAACACTCTTTGTACCACCCAAGTTCCCAAACAATTTCAGATTCCACAAAAGCCTGTAATTTTATTTGTTTGGGGTAAATTTAGCAAGCTGCTCCTGATTACACCTTAGCCCGGGACCATCTGTTGATGGTGAGCCTCTCAATGGAGTCGTTCCTGCAGGCAATGAATGGGAAAAGGAGTGGAGCACCAGGGCTGTTACTAAGCAGATGCATGCTATCAGTGAACGTCCTTCCCGCCTTTCAAGCTGCCAGCTCTCGGTATTGATGGAGTGTCATATGCCTGCAAGCCATAGGAGCCGACGGCAAGGAGAAGTGCTCTCTTGGGGCCCATTCATCACGTGTTTCTGCTGGGGTCTGATAGAGACAGAGTTCTGAAGGCATAGTTTTGTATATGAACAAGAATAGAAGGCCTGATCCTTCTGCACTGTTATCCAGATTGCACAAGACCATGTGTGTGCTTTGCAGCAGGAGACTGTCAAAAGACTCCCATCACAAATAATAGGATATAGCTGCTATTCAAAACAAAATAAATAAACCCCAAAGTGTCAAGGTTATGTTATTTTAAGTCCATTTCTAATACTGAAGTACCTGATGGTTAATTTAAGGTACCAGAAGAAATACACCATTTTAGGAAATAATATTTAAGAAATCTGTCCTTGACATGCTGGAGAATTTGTATCTGCTTCTTTTTAATAACACTGCTAAAGGTGCTCTAAGTTTACTGTTGTGTTGTTTTTTTTTTTTTGTTGTTGTTTTGATTTAGAGGTTTCTTCAGACTACTGTGAACAGCAGCCCTCTGCGAGCAGTGAGGTTTGGAAAACAGGTTGTGTAAAGATAGCATGACTTGCTTCATCCTATGTCTTGAAACAATTGGAAGAGAGAGGTGGACAGGCAGTGTGATGGACTAGATAATGGGTTGTCTGTTAAACGCTAGGAAGCCTGAGCAAGATCAGTGAACTGAAATGACTGGTTTACAGTTTGATTGTAAGTGGTGTACAGCTCACTTCAGACAACCAGCAGCGTGCTGCTCATTAGAGTTAGCAGCTTCATTCAAATCGCTTTCTGAGTCAGCGAGGGTGGGAGGAGAATTTACCAGTCCTGCACAGATAACAGTGTGTGCTGTGGCAGCTCCACTTGATCCACAGTTTCTGTAGATGAGCCATGTATTCTGGTCACTTCCATTAGCTCTCAGCTTTTGTGAACCAGGAAAGGCAGGAGAAAGAGACAATGAAGGAATTGCATATCTATCAAAACCCTTCTGTACCATGCCCACTATATACATTTAAGAACCACGTATCCTTATTTTAGGAAAATATAAGTGATGAGAGTCACTAATTCTTATGCTACTACCAGAAGTTCCTGATATGATAAAATTAATTAATGTGTGTTCAATTTATGTTTATGACAAAAATTTTATACTGCATATTTAATATAAAATGGGTGACTACAGAGTAAAGTTTGCTGATCTGTATTGAGTATCACCTGTCAGTATTGAGTATTTTCCCTTCTTGAAAGTAATAAGAAGTGAAAGTACTTGGTATTTCTGATTCTGAAGACAATTCTGTTTCTAATGCTGGAATTTAAAAAATGCAGGATTTAATCTTCCATGATGATTGGCCTAGTCCAGTAAACTACTGACACAACAGCACTATGCAAGGTGTAATTCCGTGCAGAGACTCCTTAAGTGTATAGTGTCCACAGAAGAAGTGAGTTAAAAGTTTTGGTTGGAGCTGGGGGGTTTTTTGATATCCTTTTCATTTTTTTAAACAAAATAAAATCTTACATATTGTTATGGCAGCCAGTAATTAAAAAAAAACCAAACAACAACTTATCCTCACAAATTTTAGGACTTATTTGTTTAACAGTATCCTTTGCTATCATAAACTGGATTGACTTGTGGCTAGTGTGCAGCATTGAAGTGAGAGCTGGCCAATGTGCAGAAGAGGCAAAAGACATGGGGTGAGGAAAACAGAGCATATCATCCAGGGTTGTAGAGCATCTTACTGATCAAATTGGGATTTGAAAAGAAATGACTACACTAAATCTTGAAGCCAGCTTTCTAGATTATCTTCCTTTGCTATCAGGTTGTACTTCAAGCAGATAGAGAAATAATCAAAATATCTGTAAGAGTTCATCTTACTTATTTTGGGGACTAGTCTTGATTGTACTCACTGACTCCAAAACAAGGCATTTATGGATGTGGCTCTTCAGTTTGTATGTCCCCACTAATCCCATTCTGCTTTCATTGATGTCAACATAAAAATTGTCTGATTTTTGAATAGAGCTGGTTGTACTCTTTGTAGATTTAACTGTGGTATTCGAGGTCAGTTCTAGCTAATGATCCTTATGAAATGGTGCTTACTAGCTTCCTAGAAGATCTCTATAGTCAATAACCTAAATCATAAAGACATCTGAATAAATCTGTGTGCCTGGCCAAGCTTGAAATGTCTCTTAGCAAATGAAAAGGAATTGTTTCTTTCCAGGTCATGGCAGCTGTTTTTTTGGGAGAGATAGAGAGATGTTCAGTAGTATTTTGTTCCTCTGGTCTTACTGGGGGATAGAAAACTGCAGTTCAATCTTCACTTCCGACACAGCGATGTCAAGGTTGCATGGTGCAGCATAGCACTTACTTTGACATATTTAAAGATCATGGATGTAGCACAGAACTGCCCCTCAAATTCTCAACTGTTAAGACAGTGTAAAACAATAAACAAACAATGCATGTGTCATTGACCTTAAACAGGGGTAAAAGTCTAGCATATTTGAGTTCAGCTTTTATGCCTGGCAGTATGATATGGAAGAGAAAAGAAAGATACTTTAGCAATGTATGGAGACAACAGCAGCACAAACCCATTTTTGTACATTTTTAAAGATGGTCTGTTGAATGAAATGCTAACATACAATAAAACATTAGGGCCTTTGGTCAGATTGGAAAATACACATTAATGGCATCCTGATTTCTTCACCGTAATGGAAACACATGAAAGAAATGTTAACATTCTGTACCAAGTTATAAATCATAATCTTCCTTTCTTCCCACTATTCCCCTATGTAGCCATTTTTCAAAGAACCCAAACAAAAAAAGCACAAAAAGCAGACTACTTGTTTATGGTAAGCTGTTACAATCAGGAGGAGATAATGTCAACATCTGCTGATGGGACCTTGTAGCCTGGCTCAGGTTGCAGAATTATGCCATTTGAATTAGGAAAGGAGAAAAGCTCTAGTCAATAGACTGTCACAGAGCCAGCTCACAGCTGCTTTGGAGCTATTGATCAGGATGATTTCACCAGGCAAATTATCTCTACCAGAATGTCTGTGGAGCACCACAGAGTTACTGGCCTGGTTTTGTTTATTTAGCTTTCTCCAGGTATTTTTTTTTGGTTTACCTCTTCTGTGATCTGTGTGTCATTCTGTGCTTGAAGATTGATCCATCTGTGTTGGTAATACTTACACCTTAGGGCATTCATATATTTTCTCCTGTGTTGAAAAAAAGCATTACAAAAAATGACTTACACTGACAGGGAAAAGAGTGTGTCTGTGTAAGAAATAAACTCCCCTTCATGGAACGTTTAATTAAAAGCAGAAAACCCCGAATTTTTTCTGGTGTCAGCATTAGTTGATACCTCTATATTTATCATACATCTGAGCTAAAACTTTTACTAAGTGTTTACTTTAAGTGTAAGGATTTATGGGCTTTTTTGTCATTGCCCATGCCTGTTTCAAAAGATGATGATGATCACAGCTTCAGGGTGAAAATATGTCAGGAATTTTACCCCACAAAAGACAAAGTATGGGTGATACGAACATGTGAAGAGAATGCCTCAGAAAAGAGAAGTACAAACTAGTGCTGATATAAAATAAGCAAAGAGGATTATGTTTTCTTGCTATATATAAACTTCTGGTTTCACATTTACCACAATTTTTAAAATATTAATTACCCTGGATGCTGGTGAGTGCTTCCTAGTAACATTGTGCTTGACCTTATAAGTGAATAGTTGATGATGAGTGAGAAACAGAATTCTTCAGCACTAACAGCATGTGATTTTTGTCATGGGATTTAGAGAAGTACTGTATACAATGTTGGATCAATAGATATTCTGAATGATAAGCTATACAGTTACTTATTTAAAATAGATCCAGGCATTAGATTGCTACTAAAGAGCCTGCAGGCTGAAGTTGTAACCTGGAGAAATTGTTACAAAGCTAGAATGGCTGTTATGTTTGTTTTGTGGAGCAACTGGCATGCCTGAGCTGTTTAGGTCTGTTATGTATGACTTTTACAGTGGTAACATAGTTCATATAGGCCAGCAGGAAAAAAAGGAAAGTTTTTTCTCCTCCAGACAGAGCACCCTGAGGAATAGAGGGAGAAAGAATATGCCATTAGAAAAGTACCTTATTTCTATTGTAATTGTCACTGTTTCTAGATCTGTTTTGTGACACTGAAACTGGAAATTATATTTTAGTCCCCATGCTGTCATTTTGGGATATATTTGGAAGTGTCTTCCACTGGCTGCTTTACCTTGTAACGATTGATTATAGTGGTCTATATGAGTAGTCCTGGACTTCAGAAAAGAGCCAGTCTAACACCACTTGAGGCTTCTGGCTGCAGGCACTCAGAGGAGGACATGAATAATCTTGCAGTTTAATGCCTTCTTGAATGTGGAATGCTCTTAGACTGCAGTCACTGTGTCAGTGAGTAGCTGTTTTGGAACAGCCATTGCACTTCAAATTCATAGCCTGTCATATTTGGGAATAATTTTTCCATGTAGACAGGACTCAGGGAGGATAGAAGCAGCTGCTCAGTTTACCCATGCGATCAGAAAGATATTTCTTTGATTTCAGAATTCTTCATGCAGGACAGACACTTTGCAAGTGTTGATCCAGGTGCAGACTAGAGAACTCCTCATAAGCTCCAAATGTAATCACCTGAATCAAAGCTTTTTATGAACCAGGGTGTTCTTCTCTCCCCACCGATATCTTCCTCACTTATAAAACTGGGAGGGGTGAGATGTACAGATGTTCTTGAACTGAAAAATTCAGTGAAAATTTTAACTGAAGGTTATGGAGTAGTTTTCAGGTCTGGTTCCTACCTGTGAAAATGTAGAAATTTGATTGGGGTTGTTGTAAAAATAAATATGTATCACATCAGTATTACAGCCTGCTAAATATTATCAGTTTTACAGTTGGTGCTCTTTACGTTTTTTGTAGTCACTTAAAAATCTGATACAAAGTTTTAACAAAAGAAGTGTTGTGGAGGATTCCTGAGTAATCACAAGATAAGTAATGAGATAAGCCCCTCTTATTCAGAGGGCATATCAGTGTTACATATATAGAGAAAGATCAATTGGCATTGCTAGATTTTGTTTGCAAAGGTATTTTGTTTGCAAGGAATTTTATTATATAAAATATAGTATAAAATGCACCAAATTTAGGCCATTCAGGAAACCTTAGCTGACTTTGCAGGAGAAGTCACACTTCCATTCTGTTAGCTCAGCTGTGAGAATGTCTACAGGGTTTTAGTTTACTAATAAACATTCTTACTGCAGATTAAAAATAATAGAATAAAACAGATTAATTTAATTTCCCTGTTTATGTTGTCCTTGAAGAAGTATAAGAAACACCAAAAAAACCCAAATCCCAAAATATTAATACTGTTCTGAAACTCTTTGTACAGTAATTTCTCATTATATAAGTATAGTTCTTTGGTTATTCTGTTGCAGTCGCATGATTTGATATCCTCGTACAGATTAATATGAATGTAATGATCTTTCTGGATAAATAACTGCTTTTATAACAGTGGCTATCTTGGCAGAGAGATGCTTTTTTAAGCAGTTGCCTTTATCTACTTACCTCTGAGTTGGCACAAATTTTGGGTTTTATGGGGAAACTAATGTGTATCAGAAGATTTTCATAAACCTATGGAAGAAGGAAAAAGTGAAGTAAGAGAAAATATGTCCTTGCATATACAGTGTGGGTTGTGTAGCAGGTGGCTTAGGGTTTTTTGTTTCATTGGGGTTTTTTGTTGTTGTTTTTTCGTATGGGTTTTTAAAATTTTATTACTATTACTTCTTTTGTCCAGCAGTGATTTCCAGCCTCAGCTGTGATTGATATTCTGAGTGGGTTGGTTTAGCTGAGAGGCAGAGGAGATTTAATGAGGAGACAAAGAGGTATGTGAGCTGGGGTCCAATTACTTAACACATGGTGCTGCTGAGCCCTTTAATTTTTGTTATCAGTTATTCACTTAAGATAAGAATTCTGTAGATAAAGTTGATCTTCAAGGAGAGGAATGGAGGAGAAAGACAGGTTTAATTGGCCTTTGGTACCTTACTCTAAAGAGTGTTTTACTGTAAACCATCTTTTTGTATTATGTTTTTACTAAATAAACAAAAGCCACAAGTGACAGCAAATACAGATCAAAATGTCTGTTCCTTGGTATCTGGTTCTGCCCATGGTTTGTTCCAGTCAGTGGGCTTGTCTTAATTTCTAGGAGCCCAATAAAGGGTTACTTAAGGTTAACCAGTTTTTCCCGTTTCAGGATGAGGCCTCAGTACCCACCTTGGTCTTGCTCTCATTTTTATTAGCTTAATTTTGTTCCCAACTCTGCTGTCAGATCAGTACTTTGTCTTGGGAGAACAGCACAGGAGAGCATCATTAAGCAAAGCCAAGAGGTTCCTGTTTTGTACCTGCAATTATAACAACACTTAAGTAGTTGAGGAGAAATTGCAATGCTACATAAAGATTAATTATGATTCTCTGCACATTGATGGCTTCAAATAAGAGTACTTACCTGGCTTTTTTTGTCACTGTTGTTGGAAAATAATGATTATAGTGATCATGTAATCTTCCTTTTTCACATGATAAGATGATGCTTGTGATAGTGCAGGGATACTTGCGTTGATGAGTGGGGAAGGATGTAATTAACTAGCAGTTAGGTAATTTATTAATTTACCACATGGAGAACACTGTTTCTCTCATGAAGGGTTGAGACTTTTTTTTCTTTTGCAGAGCTGTTGGAGTAGTTAGATTCTAGAAAGTGTACAGATTCCTAAGTGTAAGCCAGCCAGCTGGCTCTTTTCACCTACTGTGTTGGATATGATGTGATGACTGCTTTTTTTCCATTCTTTTGTCTTTCTTATTGCCCCCTTCTGAAGTTTTAGAAGCTTTGCAGAGGCAGTTAGAAAGAAAAGCACATCTTTGGTATTGCATTCCACATAAGTGCATCTGCTCCCCAATCTTTCTTTTGCAAGCACAAGCAGGACCAGGGAAGAGCTGAATAATTTTCTGTCATTGATCAAGGGTAATAAGGTTTCAAAATTTATTTCACAACTGTTTTTCTGCTGTCACAAGCACCTGTGGTAAAAACACATAAGTGCTTCTATGGCTAATTTTCTATCCACCCTCTTGTTTCTTACTACTGAAGCTGGCTGTGGTATAAGGATCAACTCTCCTTTTCTAAATACCGGGCTGGCTTCTGGAAGAAATACCTGCTTAGCATGTGTGCTGCTCAGGCTTTCTCTTAAAGTCTTTAAAACACATACAAAATGACAAAATAGTATTTTTTTATACTTAGAGGTGACTGACATACCAGGCAAACGATTTTTCGATATCATTAGAGTGTCTTTGGAGTGAGATGGTCCAGATAATTAAAGAAGTAACTTTAAAATTAAATTGCCTTGTAAATGATCTAACTTATTCTAACATGCTCATTTGATATTTTCGAGAGATGAAATTCTTTTGCAGCTGTCTATCATGTGCAGGAGATACGGTTCAGATTCAATCATATGAAATACCATGAGACAGAATATTGGAGTCAAACCGAATCCTTCCAATTCGTGTTGAGATATAAAGAAGGTGAAAGATTAGAATATTTCATTAAATCAAAAGGATCTACAGTAACTGAAAAACCCTGTTCATATACTGATTTTTTTTTCTTTTTAAAATGTTCTCAAGAAGGGGAAAATATGAGAGCAAAGTCTGTAGTTGATAGAGTCAATATGATACAAAATAAATATGCAGAATAACTACTCCAGAATTTTTCTGATCAAATATTTATACACTGAAGTAGCAATTCACAGGGTGCCTGCTATCATAAAACAGGTCACAATAATCTGATTTGGGTCACAAAATAGGTTTTACTTTTTTTAAAACAATAAAATGAGATGGTTTATTACTATCAAACACTAAAAGTGGATACATATCTAAATATATAATGGACTATTATATTTCATTGGTTATTCAGGTAGAAATACTATTTTTGGACATTGCTGTCATTGACTGAAGCCACAGGTAAAGGCTAGTAGAAATACAGCTATCCTTGTGGCTTGCTCACTGGCATAATAAGGAATTATGGCATATGTTTTCTGCACTAGACTCATTAAAGACATGCTGTCAAGCATTTCAAGTAAAGAAAATGCCTATTTATTGTCTGTTTCCATTCTTCCAGGTTTAAAATATTTTTTAAACACATTTTTATTCATCATCATACAAAGAAACATAAGGTGTTTGACACATAAATGCTTAGTGTGTTTGTTTTAGATAAACTTTTTTTATGTCTCAATTGTTTTAGATTATGGTCTTTTATGCCCGAGACCTGCAATCTCTTTTTAGCTGCAGCAATTACTACATAATTTGGTAAAAATAGTCATGTTCATGCAGTAAGTCCTACACTAGCCACCACTGATACTATGACCTAACAGTTTTCACCTAGGTAGGAAAAATACTAGCTGTCACTTTTTTGGAATAGTTTGAAAAAACTCAGATCATCAGCTCAACCAGAAACACAATTCACAGCAGCAACTTCAATTTAATTTGTTATCTTTTGGGCTCGCCGTTTCAAAGAGGAATTGGTCATGTCTGAATAAGTCCTGGTCTTTCCTCTATGGTAATGGTTTTCAATAGAGGGACTTTATGGAAAAGTGAAGATGATATGTTGCTGGTGGATTTCATCATGTTTATAAAGATCGAAATACAGCTTTGACAAGCAAACCTTACTGTATAATTGCTGTAAAAACCAAAACTTTTTTGGATACAAAGTGCAAAGCTGAAATGAAGCCATACAGATAGGTAGGTAATGCACAGCAGGAGAAGGGAGTTTTTTGTTTTCAAATTGTGTAAGTGTTTTTAACGCATCTTGCAACACTTTTTGTTTCCATAATCCTTTGGGGAAGGTATATAGCATCAATTTTTTCTTGCAGGTAAAACTACAACAAGCTAAAGATAATTATGAGGGTGAGATTTTTACTGGTGTTCAACAAGCACCTTTGACTAATAGTTGTGAACCAGCCTGATTAGTAATTAACAATCTGATCCCCACAAACACAGAGTGCAAACCCCAGTGGTGTAGCTTTGTGATAAAGCTGCATCAGGAAATGACAAGTAACAATTCCTTGCAGTCTTTCTCAATTATTTCTCAATTATGCTTTTTATATCTCTGGTTTTTTGGGTCTTTTTATAACACACCGGAGGAGCTCCATTTACTTGCTTGTGCCACTAGTGACCAGGGATTTACTGATGTGTAGATAGAACTTGAGTTGTGTAGGAAACCATTCAGAGCTGAAATTGGCAGCAGTAGCCTCACCTGCTGATGATGTGCAAAGTGCAAGTGTCCTGCAGTGCTGGGGTGAAGATCTCCTCCACTGAAGGGCAGGCAGAACTTGTAGTATTTGCCCTTTCAGGCAGAGGTGTGTATGTGTATGAGTGTGAAAAGAAAGTGAGAATTCCTTTGGGAAGGAAGCTATAACACATAATCTGTAATGCAGAGCTGCGTAAAGGATTTCTTAGGGGAAAAACTTGTGCTTTTTTCCAAGTGTAATCCAGGCTGAAATCCTTCCTGTCAGTAAATTATGCTCTACATCATTGAATTTTTCTTGTATTTTCTAACTAGCTGTTGGATCAGTGTAGATACAATAGCTGTGCGTGGATGCATCTCTTATACTAACAACTCACTTTGGAATACAATTTCTCCGCTTAATCTGTATTTGTCTTAATCTGTATTTGTAGGTCTTTTAGTAATTACAATTTTGCTGGAATAAGTCTTGAAGCAGACCACTATCAGTCAAGCGAGGAAGTGTTAGCAGTGGCTGTTGCTATCCTGGGAGAGTTCCATGTGCAGTGCATTCACTATGATTTAAACTATGAGAGCAGGTGCAGTCAGAGCAAGATGTCATCTGATAAACACTATAAAAAAACCCAAAATCAAAAAAACCAGACAAACAAAAGAACCAAACCAAACAAAATCCAAACCCCACTCCCCCCCCCCCCCCCCCCAAAAAAAAACCAACCAAAAAACAAAGCAAAAAAAATTTAAAATTTACCTCCAACTTCAAGGAAAGGTAGTGGGATATCACACACACAAAGAATTGAGCCGGACTTTGGAGAGTGATTTAAAAAAACCAAACAAAAACTCCACTGAAACTCCACAAAAACACGAAGTGAGCCATATGCGAATTAAATGGTATTTTTGATTGATCACAAAGTAGATGGGTTGAGGGGTTGCATTTAGTAAGAAGAGTGTTTGCTAGACTTCTGTCACATGGCCATTTAATAAGAAGTCTCTTCTAGGCTTGAACTGAAAAGGGAGAAGAGCTCTTCTACTTATGCATAGATATTTTCTAGCCAAGTAAATTGTGTAGCTATTTACTCTTAATTCATCAACAATGTGATGGGATGAAGATGAGAAATTAAACGTGAAATGCTGTATAAGAATATTTCCCACTTGAATACATTTAATATGATGCCTCAGTCTTTTGTGAATCTCGATAATAGGTGCAGAAAAATCAGAAAAAACAATCTAAAGACATCTGTGAAGATGATCCTATTGACCTTTTTAATACAGGTTGTATTTTCCTGCTGACCAGAAAAAATTTTTGTCAAATTGTTTTTTACCAGTCTTAGCTGATGCAGCTAATTCTGTTACATAGTATTGCAAACATAAAAATTTTGCCGGTTTCATCAGATTCCATGAGTCACAAAGACTGTTTTGTTGGGTTTTTTTTCTGTCCTTGTGAGCTAACACTTAAAATTTTCTAGAGGATGTTGGGATACACGATGGATATGAATGTGAGTCATTATGAATAACAACAGATCTGGTTCATATATTCCTAAATATTAGATGTAAATTGAAAAAATAGATGCTTTTTGCTTTAAGTGAGGTAAAGGAAGTGGGAACAATTGGATATCTATCATCCCTTTTCATTTCTCATTAAATTAGTACAAAACTAGACCATAAAATGAGGATAGAGATTAAGAAACAAAATCTTCCTATAAATAAAGGGTTAAAGATTTCTGTGCTTAATGCAACTTTGCAGTTTTTCATCCTTCATTACTCCCAACCACAGTTTGTATTGATTGGAGAGTCTGCATATATTTAACATTAGACAGTTCTGGAATTGCACATGTTCTTAAAAAGAAAATTTTTAAGTGAAACTTCAACCCATAAAGTTTTAATTCAGTAATTTAGCATCAAAGTTGAAGGTTAATGGAAGTTAATGCAGCATTCATATTTTCATGCTTTTCATTAATTTAGAAGGTTTGTTCTTGTAACATTTCAGGCATTCAGAAATAATGCAAGGTCTGCAGCCCCTACTAAATCCCCAATAAGCTGGGAGATTTTGGGTATCTTCAGTTAAGCTGCCAGCTCCCAGAGGAATCGCAGGCATTGACCTTGAGGGAGAAGTTCCTCTAGCTCAGTGGAACAGCGTTCTCAATGGTGTTCATGTGTTCATGAAGCTGCACCAATGTCACCTCTCTGTTCTAATTAAGAGTTGCCGGGAATCTGACAACTAAGGATATCATGAATCATCTTTATTGTGGATTACCATGGGAGGACAGCAGATAGTTCTAAAGCAAGTAAAAATCAGAAGGAAAACAATGCTGACCACGTGGACTTTAGCAATTTGCATGAAATAAATGTCCAAGGAGAGGATTTGATCACTCACAAATGACACCTCCTTGTGAAAGAGCAATATCAAAGAAAAGGTTTAGGCACTTACCAGATAAAAATGGAAGTATCTGACAAATTGCTTAGAGATAAAAGCTTTAAAGGTACAGAAGAATATAATTTCCCTCTCACCTTGTGGCTGAAGTATCGGTTTATTTTTTCCAGAATGGTTTGTGCATTTTAAATGCCTTTGTATAAAACAAGAAATAATACCAAAGAAATTATTCCAGTAATATGTATGTTAGTGGTAGAACATGCCTTTAAATTACTGGATAAATGACATGTACCCAGCCTCCCTTTTCATATTTTAAAAAGACAGTGGATATGACTGTTTGTTGCAGAAAGTCCAATACTGTCTGTAATTGTTGGACATAAAAGCCAATACTCCCATGTCCCTGGTAGAAGTAATTAAAAAAGCTGCTGTCCCCAGTTGTCCATTAAAACACTTTAGCATACGCTTTGACTTGAACATCCATGAAAATATAACTAGCTGTCTAAGAAAATCTAAGCTTTATGTATGGATTTACTTAACCCAGCTTCAATATTGGTTGAAGTTAGCGTCACTGGCTTGATTCAGATGCAGTTCAGTGTGCATCTGACTGGTTTTTGCTGATAATAAAGGAAGATTCACCAGTTGGGAACAGCGATGTCCTGTCCTCCAGCAGGTTTCATAATGTTTTCCTGCTGGGTCAGACATTCCAAAGGAGTTCCGAAGGCGTTTGGGCCCCAGTGGGAAATAGGGAGATTGGTGATCCACACTACTGTGCTCTAATTTGACATCAGCAAAGACACTTATAATGACACAGACATGCTGCCAGGCTCATGAATAGAGGTTATTTATTTAGTTGTATTTTTTCTTCTGATTCAAACCAATCACAGTTGATGAAAGTAAAAGATGGATCTGTTTCAGATTTAAAAGTTTGCTTGGTTCATTTTTAACTAATTATTATCCAGTAATTTTAAAAACAAGGCCTGCAAAGATTGTAAGCTATAGACACTATGGTTACTTGGACCCATGAGAGAGAGGAGCAGTCATCTGATTTTCACAGGAAGGTAAACAGAGCTGTTTTCTGAGAAATAGCTAAAAATAAGAAATTAAACTGACTAGATAAGATTAAGAAAACCCCAGACATATAGAGAGCATAATCTTGAAGTTTTATGAAAAACATTAGGAGTTGCTTATGTTGTTCTGTCCAAAAAGAAAAGAAAGTAAGGGAGGGTAGGGTAGTTTGGAGTCTAAATGATGTAATCTCCAAGGGAAAAAAAAGATCATATTTGTTTAACTATTTAGGAAAAAAATCAGAAGATAATATGGCTTTGTTCACAGTATTACATATAGAAGATTAAGGATGGGAAACAAGCTGCCTAAATACTGTAAACTAATTAGTTCAATGAATTGTTTTCCCGAGGTTCATGAGATATGAAACATTGGCATCAGTGCGTGAAATACACCCTTCCTCAGTGCTCTTTTCAATTTATTTTTCTGTTAGTGTCATATGTGTATATAAAATAGAGCAGCTAAAAAGAAGGAGGTTACAGAGAGAGACCAAAGCCTGTCAGATGATTGAAGTTGACATTTTGTCATCTTAAGCCTGATACGGGAGGGCCCCTTTCTAATGCTGTGTATAAATACCAGCTTCATTTTCTGCTATCATAGGCTCCACTGCCGAAATGATGCTGTGACAAGGCCCAGAGGGATTCCTGTTGTTGCCCTGTGCCCGACTCCATGCTAAGCTATGCACAAGCAAGCTGACAAGTTGCTAATTAGTTCAGCCAACATTGGGGAGACTGGGGGGAGGCAGGCGAATGGGGACAGCGCTCGAGCTGTGACTGTATGCGTGGCGGGAAGGTGGCTGGACAGGGGAATAGCAATGACAGGTGTTAGGCGTGGTAAGTGTTTCAGCAGCTCTGGATTTCTGTCTTTGTCAGTTTGCACATGAATGGGGTAACAGACCAGATTGTGCAAGCGCTCCTGATACGTTTTGGAACATCCATTGGTCTGTGGCTGAAGTGACTTTATAATAGGAAGGTTGTAGTTTTAATAAATGTGATTATTTATCATTATAATTTGATAAATGTAACATGAGATTTCATATTTAGTTTGTTAAATCTTTTTTGTTGTGCACCATACCTAAACACTTAATCAGAGGTGTCCAGTATTGTCATGTTTGTTAGAAGATATTTCTAGATACTGAACACACCACCCAGAAATACAGCAATATAGATTTGTCTTTGAGGAATGTAGGATTATGTGGGATATGACCATATGGAACTCTGTATAAACTGTAATATCAGATGAGAATGTCAGAGAGTAATGCTTTGAGGTGGCTGCACAAGTATAAGAATAGTTTTGCTTAGAGAAAATGAGGAGGGAGAAATACCTTTGTGATTATATGTTGTATTTTTAATAGTACAAAAATATGAAGGACAATGAACAATTCAATTTAGACAATAGCCCAAGGGCTTTTAAGTAATATCTTAGGGGCATTGAATATATAGCAGAGATAACATAATAAGGACGTAGTGGATACATCATTTAGATGAGGCTTCATCATCTAGAGATGAAGGCAGGAGGAGATATGACCTTTTTATGTGGGTTTTGTAATGATTTTTGTGTTCCACGGGACACATGTGAAATTCTGTTGTATGCAACCAGTGCAGAATTTGGAAGCTGTTCACATTTATATTATTACTTATGAAAAGAAGTCTTGTCTAACTATCTGGGTTGTTTGGTTTTGTTTTTGGAGTTTTTTTTGTTTGTTTGGTTGGTTGGTTGGGGTTTTTAATTTTGTTTTTTTGTATGTTTTCCATGAATAAAAATTTTCTTGCAAATGCTATGTATGTCTTAGGTGGCAATTGCGTTATGTGCTTGAGGTTGAATTTCTTAACTATGGTTCAATGAAACAGGGGTTTGTTTGAAAAACATAGCGATGGGTTTGGAAGAGAAAAAAAGAAACCAGGAAAAGGAAGGGAGGAGAGAGAGACGCTCTCAAAATCAATTACTGTGTCATGTCCTACTTTCTAAAGCTCCATGGTAATGTCCTGTTTGGCATCAGAGGTACCTAGCAAGTTCTGCAGTAGCATCTGCAGCAAAGAAGCATGTCACTTGAACACACTTCTCTTCTTGGAAAAATAACAGAGAGCAGGGGTGTGTTTATGTTTCAGACCTCTTATTCCCACTCACTCCTTTGTTTTTTAGCTGTTGGGGTCAGTACATTTACTCCCAAAAAGTAAAACAAGCCTGGGAATCTTGGTAGCATGAGTTCTACTCAATTATGGCTTTTAAATAGCAAATCTGATTCTAATTAGCACCACAGTCAGAATAAAGTGCTATTTTTATTGTCCACTACATTGTATTTCCTTATATATATACCCTGCAGTTACAGATGCATTATATATTGGTTTTGTTGATCACAAAGGTACCTTTTGTTGCTTATGATTTCTGAAGCTGCCAGCCTAAAAAATGTTATAAAACCATTGTTTACAAAAACATGAACAAGAAGCACTTATCATTTTTGTTAGACTCAATGAACTAAGTATCTGCCTAGCAAGAAGCATAATTGCCTCCCTGTAAAGGTGACAATATAACTCCATCTTTGCCCTGGAAACGTGATAGAAAAGATGTATTTGTAGATGGCAGTAAAGAAGAAATATAGCAGTGAAAGTTCTTGGTCTTAATCTGACATTTTCTTCAAAATCTGGAGCTACCGTATGGCCCAATGCCATGAATGATTTTGTTGTGTGCTTCTAAGAAACACATTTTGTGTTCCTTCCATTAGGATGTAGTGTTTAATATTGCTTAGTAATACTCCCTTGGAAGAACATATGGTACATAGTATTCTATCATGTCAATAAGAAACAAACCATAGCTTCTTAAAAGGAATATATTTCAGTTTAAAATAGTATCTGATGAAGAATGAGCTAATCTACTGAGGAATAGAAGGGAATAAAACCTCAGGCTTTTTTTCAGATATAATTAGATACTTAGGGACCTTTATGGGTTCCAGAAGTAAACCTGTGTGACCCTGTCCTATTTATTAAGACTGATGATCCCTTGTTAGTGTGTTTACCATTTCCCTCTTGCATTACGACTGTTCTACAAGCTGGCTAAAAGTTTGCAATTTTTGTGCTATATATTTTTTACCATCTGACTTCCATTACTCTTTCCACAAAATGTATTTGTTGTGGGAACCTCAAAAATTTTAAACTATTTGATAGCTCTGGCTTCATCTATTATATTGTCATTATTATTATTATTATTATTACTATTTATTAATTAATTTTAAAAGTTATTTTCCATACACATTTTTCACTAATTTCAAAGGCTGACCTGCACACTAAAACCATACCAGTGTTTGTTGCTGCTAACTATTCTGGGTAAACCTCTGGGAATCAGGGCCTTTCTTAATTACTTTGAAAAAGCAACTAAAAAATTTAGTTCCCTCCCAAGAATACTACTTACTTCATCTTTGTAACTCCAGTTTAGGGTAAAACTTGTATTCTGCATAGAGGTTGTGTCCACAAAACTGCTAGTTTAATTTTGTTCTCTGTTAATTTGAAGTGAGGAAGAAGGAAAGAGGGAGGGGGCTGTATTTGGCGTGGCATTGTAGCCAAACCAGCTGTGTAATGTGGTACAAGTGTGTTATTAGATATGACATAATGTGTAGTATTTCTATCATGGCATTATATATCTGTCAGGCTTTTGGCAGTCAATTTTTTCTGCATTTGAAGTCCTTCTCATGTACTTTCAGTGGGTATCAGTTAAAATGTCCAGAAATCCCTCTGCAACCAATCACTTTTGCTTCCTCTAAGTATCCGCCTTTAATTGATGGCTTGTTAAACTGAGTTAGGAAGCCATGGGGATCTCAGCCTATACTGTGTGGACGCAGCCCTAATTTGACATGAAGAGAATGGATTTAGAAATGTTTAGGCACCATGGCTACATTTAGATAATTTCTTTTTACAATTAGAAGGGTGTGTAATTGAATACGTGACAAAATTTTGGTTCCTCTTTTGGTCAGGAATGTGTCCTGTATTGCATGTTTTGAAAATGTTATATATGCCTATTTTCTAATTATTGTTAAAGAAGAGACACATAAACACTAGGTTTGCTTTTTTAAATAATTCCACAGAGACAGGTTTTGAAAGAAGTTGAATCATGCAACAGTCTAAGGTGGTGTGAGAGAAAAGATATTTTCCTTCCACAGGGAACATGTTTTTGACAAAAGAAACCTCCTTAGCCTTCCTCTCAAAAAACTGCAAACACGAAAAAACGCACCAAACAACAAACCCCTTAAAAATCTGTTGCTGCTTTTCCACACCTTTGCTTACAGTAGCCTATATATCAACAAGTGTTTTGTTCAGATACCCTGTTAAGTAACACACTGACATCATTGCTAGTTTAAGTCTGTCTGGAATGTTATATGACACAGACATTTCAGATCAGAAAAACATACGTGGAAAAAGAGAGTTTTATGGCATTTCAGCACATGCTATTGGATTCCTTCACGATGTGCCTTGCCTATAATAGAATCTACAATAAGTGTCCAAAGACTAAGGTCCTTTTTGACTCCTTGCCAGGGATTTTAGGACCATAGACTCCCAAGTTTGAATAAACTAGTGAAATTTTACCCATAGAAAACTGCTGGTGCCATTTTTTGGGATGAAAATGAAACGCTAGAAGTCAAAATCTTTGAATTCTGTTCAACCCTCTGCAGTTTTGTGTTGCTGCAGGCTGTGCTTCAGAACTCAGTAACATTCACACTGGACTTCTTAGTAACCAAAGCAGGTAAACCTTTGCAGTCCTGAGTTATTAGCTCCCCAGCTTTACCAAGCTCTGACATAGCTACTTTCAGCTGTTATTTAATGCAGCTCTGTATATTGGTCTTAGATGCTGAGAGCCTTTCTTTTACTAAAAACAAAACAAACAAGAAAAATAGCTCCTTTTTTTTAGCATATACATGTCAAAATCAGAGAATTAGTTTTTTAATTACCATTAATATAAATTGTTCCTTGGGACAATACAAACCTTCTGAATTTCAAGGTACTATAATACAAGAAATTGGGATTGAAAGGCATAAAAAGAGCAGTTGAAAGAGTAAGTGCAAGTGGACTTAGGAAGATCTGGAACTTAGCTTTGAAACAGAAGACTCTGAAGTAGGACTGCTGGACACAAAGGAGTGAGGAGGACTACAATCAGCAAGAAAGCATTTCTCTGGAACTTTGGGAACTATCACCTTTCCACAAAATTTCTCAGAGAAATCAGTATTTCTAAAAAATCACCTTCAATGAACCAGCTTTGAGAATCTGAGGTGTTGCTGTGCAATGCTGGCTGTTACACCCTTCTGCCAGCCCTTCTGCAGCAGTGGGGATGACGGAAGGTGTCCATGCACTCCATGCATTGCTGAATTCATTAGGCAGCCCCGGCTCTCTCTGCCTCAAGTGGGGAGCTTTGGCTCATGGGGAAGTGTTTCCATGTGCCACCACTTGCACTGTAGCAGGCAGTTTGTAATGGTGAGGCATTCTGGGGCTACAACAGCGTAAACAATTGCAGCTGTTTGCTTGGGCACAATCTGCTGGGGGCCCCAGGCTCAGTATAGTGTTGAATTAAAAGTAAAGAGAGTGCAGTTGCTTCAGAAAATGCCTGACAAATGCTGTTTACAGATTTATATTTCTGTCATGTGGTCTGCTTATGCAAATCCTTACATATATATATATTGAGGATTCCCCATCCACTTTAATTATGTGTCCTACAGATTAAACAAAATTGATGATTTTTTTTTTTGTTTTCCACTTTGTTTTCTCTGACAAGTTTTTGATGTGCACAGGCATGAAAAAAACCTCTCTAGTGTAAAAGAGGAGGGATCAGCCTCAACATCTGTAGCAATTCTGTACTAATTTATTAAAAGCTCTTTATTTTTAATGGGAAAGTGGGAGGATGGAGTTGTAGGAATGTGGAGTTTTCTGAGATGTATTTGTGCACGTGCACAACTCTGCCAAGTTCTCTTCCTCCCATAAATTTATTTTACCACTTGAATTTATTGAATTCTGTTTGCTGTATAATATTCATTCATACTGACCCAAATTGTGGTACGTTATCATAGACTGAAAGATCTGGGGAATGGGAATACTAAAAAATTGTAATTTCACCTTTAACAGAACTTTTCCAAAGTACATCTCATTTTGGGAGAAGGAAGGAATCATAGTTAAAGGAACTAGCTTGCCATAAAGTGCAACACAAACTCTTATTAAGCAAATTGCAATTTTTAGCTTTTCATAAGATCCTTAGCAAAAACATAAGGTGAAGGTAATGTAGTTCATTTTTCAGAGGAACAAGTGGAGCAGTCATGTAATGGCTGAATAGATAAATTGTGCTTTGCATGTTGGTGGGGAGACTTCAGTGTAAAGATTCCAGTCAGTCAGTCAGTCAGTCAGTCAGTTTGCCAGTGTTGCAGTTAAGGCTTTTCATCAGTCTTGCATTTGCATTACTTGGGTAGTTTCATTTCAGAAGTGCATATATCTCAGATAACCGATCAGTTTCATGTAACTGATCTGTATCTGTTTGTGATTCCAGGTTTTTTACCTCCCACGAGTTGTACCTTTCTTGTGCAAATAAGCTGCCTCCCATGCCTCTGCTTGATCTCTATACTACAGATGTTTCTAATTAACTCTACTGTGACAGGCCAGAGGATATAGTTACAGAGGCTGACAGGTCCCAGGGTCCTTGGAGGCATGGTGTGTCACCTGACGCATTCCTTGTGCTAACATCTTTTTGGCAAGCTTTCCTAATTATTACAGCCAACCAGTGCCTCTGTGTTTAGTATGGAGAGTGTGGAGTGATAGTATATAAAAGTCAGCAAAGAATGAAGGCTTATGAGGATGGAAAGGTTTCAGTGTCTGTTTGGTGGTTAGAGGTATTGATGATGTCATTATGCCCAATTTAATTTTTTTTTTGCATTGTTTTGCTTGGCACCAACGATGCACTTAGGTTTGCTTTGCTGTTTAAAGTCAGAAATAGATAAATAAGATTTCGTGCATTTTTCTTCCCCGAGTAATTTATCAAAGCTTCATTATCCCATGGAAAAAACTGTGATATTCTTTGTTTCTTGAAAGATTTACATTAAAAAGATAATTGACAGCCATATTAGCATGCAAGTTAATATGGGCCAACTTCTTTGTAAAGCAGGTTTTAGGTGATAACTGTGCTATGTCATGCACATCTTCTCACTTAAGTTTTTTTCTCAGACTGGGTCAGAGAACCATCAGTTGGGTGTATTTGCATATACATGGGAAATCTCTTGTGCTATATGAGCATGACTGCTCCTTGATTCTGGGTGAACTTTGCATTTAAAGGAACCTGGAAGAGGTGAACAGTATTGATTAGAAGGATATTGCACCTAGAGATGGATATCTCCTGAAAATGTCTTCAGTTTGCTGCTTGATATTATCAAAAAGACATGAAGGTACATGAACACTTCAGTAATGAAAGATAGGAGATACCTTTCCAATAAAGAAAGGCTGGTTCTTTCTTACACTTGGAAATGAGAACTGCCCATCTAATGAATTAAAGATTGGGAATCTCATTCTCTTAGATCTATCACTTGAGAATAAGAGTAATTATTTCCTATTGCTCTTCATGGAATACAGTTATAATTGCCTTAATTTAACAATATTCACTTTAACACTTAATTGTTAATGTCCTCCTAATTTGAGGAAATCATCATCTCTTCATATTTCATCACTAGAGAATGTTCTTACATTCTTGGAATCACTATATAAGGGAAGAACTGCATATGACATCTTTTGCTGGGAGGGTATAATTTAGATATATACTTCTTTTTCTCCTTGAAATTTGTTTCTACTGTATTTTGGTTAGTCAAACCTTTTTTAGAGGCTAAATTGCACTGACGAAATTTTTTATTGTATGGAAATATATAATGGCATTCACTGGCAGAGAAGGGATGTGGCTTTCTTTGTCTCATTTGTGCATTCTCTTTTGTGCTGGAAGACATATTAGGAAGGGTGGAAAAATTACACACGAGAAACATCAAGCTGACAGTTGTGGTCTGCAGTGTTCTCATCCCAGATTACTTGATTGCACCTTGTTCCTTTTTACCAAACTCAAGCTCTTTATGAAAACAAAACCCCTGTAGTCTGTCTTAGACTGTCCACTGAGCACCAACATTTATGCATTCAGATGTATTGTAGAAGGAAAGAATTGTCACAACAATAGTCTCTTCACTTCATCAAAAACAAATACTTGCATTGAAAGTATTGAAGGATTAGTGTCTTTTACCATTAAAAGCAGTGAGATCATCTCATCAACCTTAGTAACAACCCTGAGGATGGCTCAAGTGCCATTTTGTCTGGTGAGACTGAGCAAAAAAGGAAAGTGTCTGTAAGTCTAAGTAGGGGCACAGGAAAGCAATGCACATTTTACACTACAGTATACTCTCAGTACAGTAGAGAGAATGTTCATGAATTTGGCTGTGGAGTAGCATATTCCTCATGTTTCTGTACCACTCTGTGGACAGTGCATTGCTGTTTGGACCAGCTAAGGTGGAAGTTTTGTGCCAAATTCTCATACCAAGTACAATTGTGTGACAACTCACTGGTGTTTCCCTCTTCAATTTGCTATTTCAAAAGAAAATTTATCAAAAATAAAATTTGAGTCTTTCTGTGCAGCCTGACAGAGGGTCTTGAGAAGGCTGGAAAGGTGAATGGAAAGAAGGACAGGAGGGATTTCTTGACTGGAAAAACTCATTCCTTCTGCTTCAAGTTGCCCTACCCTGTTGGTTCAAGAGGTTTTTTGAATGGAATGCTGTTCTGTTGTGCAGGTTCTTATTTCCCTCACTAGGAGATTCTCCCATAACTGTCTAAGATGGGGAAACTGTAAAAGGAGAAGGGCTTTCCAGGACAGGGCAGAACAAGAAAGAAAAAGAAAGAGAGAGGGACAAAACATTCTTGCTTTTGTTCTCTTCCATTGTCAGCTGGAGATTAGCAGATGTTGTATTGTGAGGATACTAACATTATATAAAAGGAAGGTTTTGTCCACTAGCTGTCTAGAGCCAATGTCCTGTAATGCAGTGCATACTAGTGTTGAATTTTATTTCAATGATATCCTTTAGGTCCATTTTCACTAAATCACTAAAGCACACCACATCTGTGTTCAGTTTTGTTGGGGTACAAAGGGTTAATCTTGGCTTTTAACATATTAGTTCAGTTCTTAGGTCTGTCGGAGTTGCTGATTCAAAGTTGGTTCCAGAAAACAAAATACCTGTGTGTGCCAAAGGAAGGAGGAGGTGGAGGAGGGCTTTTATTGTAGGACCCCAGGGAACTCCTTGAAACATAGGAGTGTGGTGGTTGAGTACTGGAGTATTTCAAAAACACCTTTGGAATGTGAGCCCCCTCCTCTAAATATTGTTGATTGGCATGCTTATGATTCTGGAATGTCTGTGAAAGGATCGCTTCTAGCACGAGCTGAAATCTTACAAAGTCATTTACTTACAAGTGAGAGACTATAGAATTGCATTTTCTTCTGTTATCCTTATAATATAACCATTAGTTTGTTTTCTCAAAAACACCTTCTCCCCTCTTTTTCTTGAAAGTACATGAAGTACATGCTAAAAACTCTCTGCCTAAGGAAGATTGTTTGAAATTAAATTCTAATTTTTTTTTCATATATGTCTTGCCTGTTTATATCTTTGTTAAAATCGCTTTTTGTTTGTTTGTTTGCTTGGTTGGTTGGTTGGTTGGTTTTTTATTATTAACTGGTTTTCAACTTTTCAACTTTCGGGCTTTGGGAGAAGCATTTTCAAGAGTTCTCTTGCTTAAATAAATAAGCATCTGTGTTTTAATGTTCCTTTAAATACCATTCAAGATGATTTTATGTAGATATATTTGTTCCATCTAATTTATGCTAGCTGTGCACCTGACACGCATATTAGTTTTCTCTTTCAAGGCAAGCACAACTGCAATTCTGCAGAGACCAGAAGAGAAATAGTGAAACACATCCTTTTCATCTAAAAGCCAGGCAAGGCAAATAATCCCATATCAACAACCTAGCAAACATGTTTCTTACAGAATATAGATGTGGTAGATGCTAACCATGTGAGATGAAATGAGAATTTAAGTAACAAGCACCATAAATTTTTCCATCTTTAGTAAGTGCTTGTCTACTGTGCAGTCTGGAAAAAAATCTGTACCTGTAAAACAAGCATTCATTTCCTTTTCCTTCTAATTTTTTATTGTTTGTGCTGTACTGCATCTGATGAAACAGTCTCTTCCAACATCCATGCAAATTATAATTTCTGCTGGCTTCACAGTTGTTCAGTTGGTTGTCTCAGCAAGTCCTAGAAGAATGTCCTCTATGTGCCTGTATGTGTGTGTGAGTTGTGAGTGCAACATATCCTAATGGACAAAAAAGATACATAATCCCTGCTAAGAAATGCTTAAAAAGAATTATCAGTGCAAACACATTTTGGCTTTCCTTATTTGAATTAACACATCTAAGTGGGATATTAAATTTTACTTTGGCTATACTTAGGCTTGTTCAAAGGCCCTGACTAGAAATTTATGCACCCTTAAACAGCTGTGTGAGTATGAGGTTCCCTACTGTAGTGTGAATGCCAGTACGTGTGGGTACTCATTCATTCATTCTCTACTTCTCTTTCTGGGCCCCAGTTACAATTTTGTAACTGTTATTGTAGTCACAAGATAAATGATATGGTCTGTGCGACTTTGTCCTGCAGACTGTGTAGGAGGTAGGGAGTGTAAAGAGCATGGCTGTGCAATCCCTTCCCTGGAATCTGGGAGGACTATTTTGCCATGACCTTGCTCTGGTTTTTCTCTACATTCTTTGCTGTCCCCAAGCTGTGAGGCTAATGTGTTTGGACAAAATAATTTTGTTAAGTGGAAGTCCCTTTAGAAAAACAGTAATAAAAATTGATGGGAACTCTGCATTATTAAGTGTTCAGTGAATTTTTTCTGAACCTGTGATGAATTTACTTAGGAGCCGATTGTAATAAGTATTTTGATTATCTGCTTCATGTGCTCTCAACTGGAGAGGTCTGAATTCTCTCTGTAGTTACTATGACATGAGAACAATCTGGGCTTGGCCAAAATGTTAAACCATGTTTGCAGAAAGAATACATCAATGAATTTTCTTTCCGCAAGGTTTATTTTCAATTTTAAATTGCTATCATAAGAGAATCTTAAATCTGTTGTGTTCATGGAGCTCTCTTTTTCAAGAAAGAAGCTGAAGAAATTTTCAAGGAAATAAGAAGCAGGATAGAAAGAAGTGCCAGTCATTTCTGAGTACTTCTTAAGTCAATGTAAGACCATGCTAAACACAAGGAATGCAAGCAAAAACAAGGAACCGTATTTTTAAAAATCAACAGATTCAAGAACATTCCTTTGTTTATGACAGGATACATGTAGTCACCTGCTTGTTGTGTGAAAATACTAGCTGGTGGAAAAAGCAAAAATGTGTATTATAAGATGGTCACTGAAGAAAACACGAGTTGCTTATGTTTGGTCACACATATAAATTTTTGGTGCTGTTTTGCCCACAGCTCCATGAACTGACATGAAAGTTGGGAAAAAAAGAGCTTTACAAATGCTGTCCCTGAGGTTTGGGGACACAGGTGGCCATGAAATGCCGCTCATCCCTTAAACAAAAATCTTGGGGAAAAAAGCTCTTTGGTGTACATTTTTTTGTGTGTATTATTTTATTTGATTTCAGGTTCTGTTGGAGAAAGTAATAATTGAGATGTTGAAACAAATTTATTTCAGTTGAAGTTTGTTTCAGTTTGGTTGAGGACATACAATCTGCAGCAACTTTTCTTTCCAAATTTAATGCAGTTTTGAGTGTGGTGGAGACCTGAATTGTATCACTCTATTATCTCAATCAAGAAGTCAAATTACATGCCAGGCAGGGAATGGAAAGCTGCAGCATTTTATGGGCAAAGCCAGGGCCAAAATACTTTGCTGTAACTTGCTTCAGAGCAAGAGTGCCTCTTATTTGTCTCTCAGTGAAATTGCATGTAATAAATTTCCTCCTGATGCTGTATCAGCAAGTAATTGCTTCTACTGTATCTTAAAAGCTTTTCATACTTGAAGTTCTTCAGTGCTCTTTAAATTTTATGTATTGCTTTGAGTGACTTTCCTTTACAGTTAAATCCCCTCCTGCTTTACTGAAAGTGAACCCTGCATAAGAAAATTACTGCTGTTTTTAGAAGAGGTTTGCCAGATAAACATTTCATTCCCAGATATATAGTTTAATAACTGCACCTTTATACCTTTAAAACAGATCGTGAGTTCAGTACAATTGTAGCATTTTCAGATTAGAGCCTCTAACCCTTTTTCTCTCCATGTTGCTTCCCTCCCCATCCTCAAAAGAAGGGAAAAAATGGGATGGGGAGAGGTTTGTGAATTTATATAAAACTATGTAAAGCATATATTCAGCTGTTGTGTGTAAAGCATATATTCAACCTATCCACCTATATCACTTGTAGATGAATTCTGGTAGGAGTTTTCTCAGCCATATTATCTAAATCTAGTAATTCCGTTGGTTACAGTTCTGAATTATATCAATATTACATTTTTACTGTGTCTGTAGTGTTAAGCCCTAGTGATTATATTTCTGAATGCTTTTTTAGAAAACATATTCTTAGCTTAATCTATTTCCTTGCCACATAGTGATTTAAGAGGTATTCTATCCATTTCTGAAATTTTTGGCTGGGAAGAGGCTTTTGGGATTGTTCAGAGAAAGGTCATACAGTTAAAAGCAACATTATGTCTCAAATAGACAGATAGGGGACCATTCCTTAAGGGAAACAATTCAATGTTAATACTTCCTCATATTTATTTAAGAAAACTGTGCTTTTTTCAGGCAGAGTGTTAGTATCCAGCTGTTTTGAATGAATTTCTTATGTTATATTGGTTTTCTGTTTTCCTTTTCTTGATGTTGTCATAGTAGAAACAGAAGTTTTCTGTTGTAAACAGAAGTAAGGTGAGCAGAGACTAATCTGAACCTGGAAAAAGAAGAGAGCTTTTTAAAGCACATGAGAGACTCATCAGAAGAATCACAACTGAAAGCCTAGCTACTCTGGTGATGATTTAAAAAAAATTATTTTATTTCTAAATCTGCAGGCACGAAGCAAGACATTTTGTGAAATCTAGTTTAAGATAGTGATAAAATTCCCAGTGATATTAATGGAAACAGGTTCAGACTTTGTGTATTAAATTGTTTCTTATACAGCCGTGTGGGTGGCATACTTGGAACAGAGTTTGCAGTTCAATTTACAGTACTAACACCAACTTGTCAGTGGAGCAGATGTTTTGTTTTCTCTTTATTTGATAGATTCTTTAATGCAAGACTAGATGCTTCAGCCAAAAGCTTATTATGTGACTCTTAAATGCTTCTGTCTTTGTCTTGTCAAATAACTACATGCAGTTAAGATCTTCAGCATGAAGTACCATTACTGTAGTTTCATTGATCACCTGATATACCCAAAGTATATTAAGGCAAACATAAAATAGAATGTTTTGAAAAGGAAATATTGCAGGAAGTAGTTGATCAAGAAGTTACAGCCTGTAGGACAATGGAACTTGTGTCATCTGAAGCAGAAAGTTCCTTCTCAATTTCTAAGCTTTTATCAAACCTCTAACTATTTAGTGAGAAATTCAGAGATCAGTTTAATTTTCTATTTTACAATATTGCAGGAGCCATTAAATAAGTTAGATGGTTATTTAAAGGTATTGCTTGTATTAGATAATTGACTTTTTTTAAAAATCAGCTTGATTAAATCAGTTAATCGGCTTATTGCTGTACTTGTTTAACGTCTGGTGTGCTTCAAATCGATTGTTACTGTTGTCTGCTGCCTAAGAAGGCAGCCTGGATTGTATTGTCACTACACCTTTCAACTGTGTGATGAGCAAGGGGTCAATGTGGGGCTGCCCAGATGCAGACATGGCCACAAGCATCTGGGGCTGGGGCGTCCCCTCCTTCCCGGGAAGCTCTGGGAGGTGCAGGGGGTGAAGGGGAGAGCAGATCTCCTGGTGTTGAAGCCAGGGGGTCACAGTCAGCTCAGTTACCAGTGCCAGACCGTGAGCTGCGCGCAGTTGTGGGAGATCTGTGCCGGGCTGCCGGGCAGGGAGGCTGCTAGGGACCTGAGCCACCAGGGGCCATGTTCTTCTGGAATGGAGAAGGTAGTAAGGCAGTGCTTAAACCCCATGAGCTACCAAGGGGCTAAAAGCTAGGGAAAAGACACTTGTCCTGCCTTCAAGTTTATTTAATGTGTCTGAGACCTGACAGGTTGGTGTAGTGTCTGCTGAGTGCCTCTGAGGCTAATGTAGAGCTGACAAAACTGTGCTAATGAGTATCTAGCTTTATGAACCCAGTGAATATATTGAAGTAAAATATCCATGGTACGTTATACAGACTTTTCTATTACCCATAGCATTTGCTTGCCTCTTACCCTAGGTAATTCAGGGATGACAGTAGTCACCCAATTTTATTGACCAGCTTGAATGGCTAGTCAGAGGAAAATACTACCCATGACTATGTATAAAGACTACATTCCTGACTGAGAATGAATTGTTCACAGGCTGTGAATTGTTCAGAATTATACAATTTCTTACCATTTTCATTTTGAGTGATGACTTGTCTGACTTCTCTGAGTTTCCAAATAGCTGTGGAGAATCTAGATAACTGGAATTTTAAAAGCTGAGGATATTCAGGTGGATATGCTGCTTTTTCTGGAGTGTTTTGTACCAACAAACTATCTCTTTTTATAAGTAGTTGGACTTAGCTGATAAAGACTACATGGGCAAGAAGGTCCCAGTTTTTCATTTTATGTGATCAGAGTTAATTGTAGGGAGAATATGATTCAATGTGACTTCAATTACTGTTTTCCCCAGCAAATAGTGTATTAAAAATGCAAGGGAATATTATATCAAGGGTAGATGTTCTCTTGTATTTTTCCTTTGCTGAATTATATCATACTCAGTCACCTTTTCAAAAAATCAGTTATGCTGATATGCTTTCTGTGTGTCAGGCTGCAGCTGAACCTCATTATTCATACAACGCATCTATGTGGTGTTACAAAATCTATTTGTGCTGTATCCATTTTGCACTTAGGGATAGTTTGTATACTCTTATGAGCAAAAATAGTCAGCTTGCAGTAGTAGACGGCATGGCAAAAAATGGATGGAGTCCACAACTTCTTTGTTGGGGGGGCCTTCTTTGATCCAGTTTCAGGTTTTTCCTTGTCTCATCAATATGTACAAAGCAAGTGCTAAGTCAAAAAGCACTTTTGCTTTCTTTATAAATCTGAGTTCTGAGTTCTTTATAAATCACTCCTTTTGCTTTGTAACAGGCAAAAAGTTAAGTGAGGGTAGGGAAAGATCCCTGTCTTGACCGATTGGCAGAAAATGGCCACACCAAGCTGTAATTGCTTATTGGATGTAATTCTGTTACACTGACTTGGCAAGCCAGTCATGCCAGACCTCGAGCTCTATTGTATTCCTTGTGGTGCTGAGGTGCAGTTTATAGCGTGAGTGAAGGAACAGTATGTTGTTACAAGTCTAGTAAATATGGAGAAGAAGAAATCTAGAATATCTTGCTGGTGTATTACATGTGTTTAGGAATTGGGGAATGCATGCTCTGTGGTAATTTCGCATTCTTAATGTCCAGCTCTGTTTCCTAAATGGTCCCTGGAATATTTTATCCACAAATTGGAACTAAGATGGCAACTTAAAAGATCAGGATATGAAATCACTCAGAAAAGGACATCAGAATTTGCTTGCCTTGTAATGTACACAGGTGCACTCATTGGCCTTTGGCAGCTGATAGTATAAATGTATCCACTTTTATACCAGGGCAAATACCAGTATATTCCTGCACTGACAGTTGTTACCCACCTCTGATGCATTTATTCTCTGGCACGGACTTCGCTGTCCCTTCTTTTTTGTTTTTCCCTTCACAATCTGATGAAACTTACTCTCTGAAACTTAGTTTGATTTTATTTCTAATTCCCAAATGTGTGAAATGCACTGGGAATTAAATTACAAAGCTGATGTTACCTCATGTACTGCAAACTAGCTCCCTGAGGCATTTCATCACTGTGCACACTTGAGACTTTACAGGGTGGCAGTAGGTCTGTAAAGTGCCTAAACAAAACATTATGCTGTTATTAAAAACAAAATAAAGTTATAGTAATAAAATAGTTTAAAGGGGGACTAAAGTCTTCCAGCCAGGTTTCTGGTGAGAGCTGCCAGGTGCTGCGTATGCCTGGTGACATGCATTTGGCAAGCATGTCCTTGAGAGCTGATACAGTGAGCAGGGAGGCAGCAAGGATTCCCCGTCATTCATCCTGCCCACCAAGCAGTGCCGTTCTGCCAGCTGGATCCCAGACACTGGGCTAAAGCCACAGTCGGGAATATGGAGGGAATGGAAGAGGGACATGGAAGAGAGGGCTGCTGCTCCCTGGAGCGGTCCCTAGCTGTGAGGCAGGAAGGCAGCTGGGGCAGAGGTAAGCCCCAGGAATCACTTCTGGTGTGAAACACAGTGTGGAGAAAGAGGAGGGGGAGGATGCTTTGGACTCCTTTTGACCTCTGAACCCTTGCCTAGCTGAAACTGATCTCTGTGACAGCAAGTTCTAGTCCTTTGTTAACATAATCTTATGTTCCATCTTCTCATTTCTCCTTTTATGTATTGTGTTCACACACTAATATGCATCCCAAACACTAGTTTGTTGTTTCTCATATTCTCACTCATTCTCCATTTGAATGAGGGGACTACTGCCTCTTGTGAAAGGAGCTGACTTGTATTATGTTTGCTCCTGAAATGTCTGTTTAGTCTTTATTGAGAGGCAGAAAATCAAATTGCTTCACAGAGTTCTATTTTTCAGCTGTTTTTGTTTGCATGAAAATCATAATTAAAACTTAGATTCAGGTGAACTAAAGATATCCATAAATTCGTGTTCAGTTCATTGAATAGTTTTAGGGACAACAATTGCAGAAGGTGAAACAGTTATTTCAGCATATAAAAAGGAAATCTAAATTTTAGAAAATACTAATTAAAATAATTAAATGCCTCTCATGTTCAAAACCAAAAGTTAGCTGCACAGCAATAGTGCTTACACATTTATTTGTCCTACAGACTACAGCTAGCTCTTCCCAGCTGATGCCTGTGGTGACTGCTTCAGCAAGGAAATGGTCTTATGTGAGAGCCTCTGTCTTCTGACTGTATGAAGAGATTTGGGTAAAGTTCAGGTGGCAGAAACTACTCCTGATGTTGGCAAGTCTCCTGTCTGTGCAGCTGTTCAAACTGCATTGCAGAAAACAAAACTGAATGTTGAAATTGTAGAAATAGATAAATCTGAAAGTTGGCTGTACTGCTCCTCTCATCTTCCTAATTGGATATTTATGTGTCCTCATAGTGTTCAAATGGCTCAGTCATCTGTGGTTATTTTCCCACAGCAGTTATATACTGCTGTTTTTACCAGAGAAAATCCAAGGTAGGACTGCATATAGGAAGTTTGTTATGTAGCCAACGCTGGACTGTATTTGTGTGTTTCTCTACCACTTGGGGCTTTGCCTTCCCTCCTGGAGGCTGTCTACCTGCCTTTTTGTTGTCGGTCATATCAGACAAGGAAGGTGGATAGTCAATGCATATTAATGCATTCTTCTTTTCCAGTAACTAAAATGCCTTGATGAGCTTCTTTATGACAGCATTGTGCAGAAATTAGGGCTTTTTTAAGAGAAAGCAGAGAGCCCATGTGGTAGCAATGCCGCCATTGTACTGTGACACTTGGTGCTCATCACCTGATGGGTCTAACTCCGAATAATACCTAGTCAGGTACTAAGTGGCTGTGGTGTGCAATCCTCTGGGTATTCAAGGTCCTGCTGACAGTCTGTAGGTGTGATGAAAGGCTTCTTTTCACTTTTCCAGTTGGTAAGTTAGATGGGTGAAGCCTTTAAAGTTGTCTGCTGTTGCTTACCTCTCCTGCTGTGTTTAAGTCAAAAGAGCCCTGCTCTGGAGAATGTTATCTGGATGGAAAATAACAGCCTTGATTTGTCACAGCTTTAGCCCAAAACAGACAAGAGTGTAGAGCTATTGCCTCTATCCTAAGATTAGGAACGTTGTATCTTACAGCTCTTCACTGCAAATAGTGAAGAACGCAGCACAGTTATTCTACTGTCAGGGAATATGTTTGATGTTGATCTGCAAAATCCATCAGGCAGGCTGTAAACAAAAATGTGAGAGTTTTGTAGATACTGGATGTAACCCAGCCAGCTCAATCCAAATCACCTCTGCTGAACATTTATTGGTGATGTAAATCTTAGCCTTACTGACAAGCGGGATTTAGAGTGCAAAAACCCAAGTTGTTTCCTGAAGCTGTAATAAGTCAGTGAGTAAGGAAACTCTTCTGCATTGACCCTTGTATGAGACTACTTATGGGTCATCAGTGGTTTGGTTAAGCTCATAGGAACATTTGTTTACACTGAGACTTTTACTGTTTGTACCAAGAGGATGTTTAAATTTTCTGCAGTCTTAATGGGTACTGAAAGGTCTGGGATGTGTCTTTCGGCTGAAACAGACATTGAGTACTACAAACCTTGAAAGTAGTGCAGCCTCATGCTCTACTTGTTCAGGCAAACCTTGCCTGGCCATATTGCAGTTCTGAGAGCAGCTTGCTCTTCTGCCGTTTGTGGTGTTGCTGTGCACTCCTAATACTGCACACTGCTTTTGGGGGCAGGAGAAAGCCTTTAGCCCAGAAACCAATTTTTGGAGTTGAGGAGAGGGTTACAAACAGTTTTGCGTAACTAGTACCTCTCTGGAGACTGGGATCGAGGTGGTAAACAGAGGAGCACAGTCTGGCTCTCCAAGGCTGGCTCACATTCTGACAGTGACCAGGTTTTGTAGGAGCACAGGCAATGCCCTTGACTTCTGCTATCAGTCATATCAATGTAAGCCAGCAGGCATCAACAGGGTAATTAAGTGAAAAAAGTAATGCAATCAAAACTTTATTCAATTATCTATTAGTTCTAATTACAGTATGGTTGAGTGGTTTACTGGATTTCATATCAGAAGACTGCTTGGAGTAATATATATATAAATATATATTTGTTTACCCCAAGGTAAGGTGTAGGAGGTGCATGTATGTATATATGCATTAAAAATGGACTGAAAATCCTGCTAGCAAAACAAAATCATGCAGGTGGAACTTAGACACTGAAGAGTCAAGACCAGAGGTTCTGCTTCAGTAAGTCAGGGTTGTCATATATTAAGGGAGCTGGAATGCCAGTGTTAATTGGACCAAAATTATGGTTTTACAGTTCATTAGAAGTCCTGATGAAATGAGCAGCTCACACTGAGTCATCTGAAAAAGTTTTTGTTTCTAGAATACTTTGAGTCCCAACTACAATGTTGAGGAGAGATAGCTGGAGGGAGTTTGGACTGGGAGAAAATACCCTTTTTTCTCTTTTGGTGCTTGCACAGAATTTTGAGAGCTGGGGACAGTTGCCATTTCAAGAAAATTTCTATTTGGCAAAGGCATATGGTCTCCTGACACATCCAGGATCTATAAACTGTGCCTGCAGTAAACTCTTTCACACATTTACTCATTCCTTCTTTGGTTAAATGATTTCGGGCCACACTCTTGACAGCTGCAAATGTGAGGGTTCTGCACATCTCCCCCTGGACCAGACCCGCGAGCCATGTGAACAGGTCTGGGCAGAGATACACACAGCTAGATGATTCTTGTTTATCCTGACTAGAAGAATGTGAAAAATGTGCTGGCTTTCAAGGGTCAGAGGCTAAAATATGGATGTGTTTATTGCATATTTTGGTTGTCCTTTTAATAGACAGTTTGATACATTCTTTCAGTGAACGTTCCAGAAGACAGATAGCTCAAAATGGGAAGAGGAGAAATCACTCCTGTCAGGATTCCCATATATGTAATTACCTTCAGGTGTCAAATGTACTTAGTGACTATTGATTTTAATTTTTTTTGCTATTCAGACATTTATGACTTATTGTCAATGAGGTATTTCATTTTATTAGTGTGGACATTCTTAAAAGGAGGACATGAAAGATCAGTTGTTTCAGACTTTGCTTTCCCTTATGAAATGGCCAGTATCACATTGTAGATAATTGTTTTTCAGACATGCTTTTGATCCACTTTTTCAGTCAGCTCTATGGAGGGATGCCTAGATCTTCTTGCATAACTGAAACACTGAAAGCTGCTTTTAAGGCTTTCCTTCTGTGTGTGTTATAGCTAAATCATTATGAAAAGCTGTTTTGAGATCCTTTGTTCTTTTGCTTTTAAGCTCTTTGTGTGTGATATGCTTAACTGTTTTAGAGTTTATTAAATTAGCTAATGTACCAGGGTGCAAAAATAGTGGCAAAATGTGCATCTGTATTGAGAATATAATTGTCAATACATATTACTTTGCATTCAAATGAATACTCGCATTTTTTTACAGCAGCAACTAATGGAAGGGTAAGATTATTGTAGTCAGAAAGCAAAAGTCCCATAATACAGAAGAGAGCAGTATTGAGAAAATATAGTACAAAATCTATTTTTAATATATCTGGCTTTAAGTTTTCCTGATGATTGGGAATGTAAATCATGTACTGAAAAAAATGATAGAGATGATGAAGTTAAAGAAAGGAAAGTAGGTGTTTTATTATGGATGGACATATTTAGATAGAATCACTCAAACAACAGTAAAAAAGAATTCAAAATATTTTTTGTGTCATATAAGCCAACTCTTAATAATTTAATTAAGCCTTAAATATCCTTTTGATGGTCCAGGACTGCTGAAGTGATATAGCTCTTCTTTTTCAGTCATTAAGTGTGACTGCTTCTCCATATCCAAGAAAAACTGGAGGTCAGCATTTTTTTAGCCTGTATGAATGCAGTCTCAACATGACAGGGGGAGAATGTTCAAGCTAATTACAACAGGAATTATTGGTTTTGTTCATATAGGAAACTCTTTAATATTTGGAAGAGTGGTTTAATGATGTGATCTGGCTTTCATTCTGCAGTGCACCACCATCAGACAGGAAAAAAAACCCTCAGTTGGCATTTTTGCCTAAGGGCTGCTGAGAGCTGATTATTCTTCTAATCAGAACCATCACAATCAAGGCAGACAATTAGCTAGGTTAGGTCTCTGCTGATTTCTCCTGTGGCCCTAAGCATCAGATGGCCTTGAGCACTCTTGAATCCTATCAACAAGTATTTGAGTAATACCTGTTTTGCTCCACCTGTTGTCATTAAGACTCTCTTTTCTTCTATTGAAGTGCTAGGTTGTGTTCATGCTTATTTATATTACTCTGATTCGGGAAGACAAGAACTCTTGTTCAAAAGAGAAAGCTTATCAGCCTAGGCAATAAATATAATTTTAGTTCCTAGTGTGTACCATGAAATTGTAGACATTATTTTGGTATAACCATGCATGTGTTGTGAATGTGTACCTAATTCTGCATTTCCATTTAAACAGTCAGCTATGTAATCACAGCATCAGCTGTTCTGCTTAGTTGGAGTTTGTCTGTCCAAGTGGTCTACTTGATATCTAAATTATTACTATTAATGTAAATTTCTTAATATTTCTGTAGCATAAAAAAATAGTATGGAGTAACAAAAAAGTTTAAGTTTTTTTTTATTTCAGAAGACAGATTCTTTCCATTATTAATGAATATAAGCATTCATTATTGAACAGTCTGAGAGGTTTGCACCATATTTAATCTATTTTTAAAAGTAAATTATTCTTGTCAAGATGATTTTTTCTATACTTGTTGATGGAAGGCCTCAGATTACTAAGTGGCTGTTTTGTGGCTAAGTGAAATTGCTAAGACTTCAATTTAATAAAATTTTGGAAACAGTGGCAGTTTTTTCACTGTTAGCAGAATGAAGACCCTTGAATTTTACATTTTGAAGAATTTAAATAACTATGTAAATCAGATTTTTTAAAAAAATCTAATTTTAAGACTGTGGAATTGAGAAAACAATGTTTAGCCAATCAACCCCAACATATTAAGAAGTCATCTCTGCTGTGCTGCACTGGAAAATGATCTCTGTGTTTCAGGTTGAGAAGTTTAAAATAATTGATTTCAAAAGGAAGAACAGGTTTCAATTAGCCTTTTCACAAATTTACCCATTTGTAGTGCATTAACAAGAGAGGATATTCTGTACCCCATGTGTTACCAGCACCCTCATTTGAACAGACTGTGCTTCTTCACAGCACGAGCATACACAGCTGATACTAACCAATGGAGCCAGTAGTGTTTTTAGTCCTTTGCTGTCTGAGTATTTAATCAAGGGCGTCATCTCAGCGTATAAAAGCGAGAAAATTACATGGCTGAAGTGAATTAAGCTTTAATGTTTAAACACACAGGAATTATGTGCTGCCAGCTATATTCAGATTAGTGGTAAAGATCAATGATAGTGTATTGATAAAGTCTCAGGTCATTTGTTATCTTGCTTAGTGTAGAGATAGTGCTGGTAATGTCATGACCTTCTAATGGGCCAAAGAACCATATTTAAAATGTTAATCCCAGTAAGAATTTTTTTTTGTGCTATAAAAGGTGCCCACTCATTAAAGTAAAAGCTTTTTAACCCTTTCCCTCTGTGGATTAAGAGTCAAGTATTGACCACTAAGTTATCTGTAGCTCAGTTTCCCGGAGATAGAGTAATTAATGGAAAGGCATAAGAGGAATTACTGTAATAATATTGGTAATAAATAATTCTCAGTATGAAGTTCTTCATTATCATGTTTCATATCACAAAATGCTGTGTTCACACATTCTTCTTTGGCTGGGGTAGTTTTCCTCTGACATCAGCACAATAATGAACAATCTTACATTTAGTCCATGCAGATACACTGCTTAGTTGAGTGCCTTCTGTACAGTTAGGCCTCATTTCAGGAAAGTATTTAACCATTTACCTAAGTCCTTTGGCTTTGTGTGTGCTTAATTCTAAAGCATCAGCTTAATTGCTCTCGTGAACAGTGCAGCTTATTACAATAGAGGGCCTTAATAGTCACGTCTGTAACCTTTTAGGAACTTTGTAGTTACTGTGTCAGGATGTATTTTTTGCATCAGTCATGGCCACGATTTAAATGAAGAATAAATTTTAATGTGTTGTTACTCAGACCATTCTGTAACCTAACAAAAGACCTCTTAGCATATATTTAACGGCATTCAAATGCCAGAGTTAAAAAATGCCAAGATGTGAATAAGGGGGAAAATGCAGTAAAAAGCTCAGATTGCTTGATAATTAGCAGAACTCATTTATAAACAAAGGCAAAAGGACTCAAATGAAATGGCAAAAAAAACCAGCTAAACAACTTGTTTCAACAACTCATCAAAATCAGTATAGAAGTTTACCAAAAGGCAGTAATTTTTTTGTTGGCTTATTTATTTTTGTAGTTCAAGGAACAGTTAACCTTATTTAAAAGGATTTCAAAGGTTCAGGCTGCTTTGTTTCTTTGATAGAAAATCTAATGCAGAGAGATGCATTGTTATACTTAAGCTAGAGTCTTAATAAATTAAAACTTCTCTAGCCTGTATTTAAAATAATGATTTTTATTTAATTTGACATCTTTAATGTACAAAGCATTATGATTTTTTTCCCCCACTTAACCTATGAAGAGAAAAGTTTGGAAACAAAAGCAAATGACCGCCATCTGCAGCATGTTGTTTGCAAGTTTCAATTGCCTTTGGCTCCTGGGAGCATGGAAGACATGATTTAGAAGATTTTTTTGAGGGAAGGAATTGGGGTTCTCTACATATGGTTCTTGCCATGTGGTGAAGAAAGCAGGTGGAAACCAAGTTGGGTTATGTTTGCTTCACAGTAAACATTCATGTAATACATCTTTGGGCATAGATAACCTCTCAGGAACCTTAAATAGAGCACTCTTAAAGAGAAAGTTTGAACAAAAGAGGAATTCTTTCCTAAAGAAATGGATTATGAGGTGCGCATCCTTAAAAGCACAGGACAAGTTGGACAATGTGAAAGTCTAAGATGTCTTTGAAATGTGGTACATGATTTTTCAGTCGCTCTTTTATAGTGAGTCAGAAGGTACAAGAAGAAAGGACAAATCTTGAGGTCTGAATTCAGTTTCAGTCAATCTTTAGCTACTTTGCACTTTACTTACTATATTGCAGACAGTAGAAAATTACTTCATTGTCTAGGAGTTTTTTTAATATGGAAGACTCCCTGGAGACCTGCTGAGATGCATTTGAACAGAGGTTTTAACATATTCTTTTACATAAGCTGTTTATTTTGATTAAAATAATGATCTGGATGGTTTGGAGTAACAGAAAATAAGATTCGTACTTTCTCTAATGATTAAATTTCTCTTCAAAAAGGAATCTTATCTTTGAGGAGTTCAAGAGGAAAACTCTTGCCTCTGACTGTTGCAGGTAGCAAAGGTGAAAATGTTCAAATGTTGAGCATTTGAGTAATGATTACCAATTGCTCTTCAACAGTGCACTATCGCAGATTATAGTTTACTTTTTTACTTTAGAATTATGGTATGATTTGAATGTCTGGTGGAAATTGTCTCAGGCCAAGAAATGCACAAGAGCAGACATTTTTCTGTTTGGCAGCCAAGCTGTAGCACTCAAGTATTCACTGACTGTAGTTTACTGATGTTCAAGATACTCAGACCAACTGATGAAAAAATTCCATCATTCTTGTTAAGCAAGAAGAGCCCAAACCTCTGACTATGCAAAAGATTACTATTGTGAGACTATGCTAAGGACATACGATTTATTTATATTTTATATTTTATATTTTATATTTTATATTTTATATTTTATATTTTATATTTTATATTTTATATTTTATATTTTATATTTTATATTTTATATTTTATATTTTCTGTTGGCCAGTGTTGGGAGAACTTTGTTGGTCTAGATGTGAGGTTCTTTGGGCCAGCATGACTGCTCTCTAGCTTTTCCCATTGATGTGCTCTAACTGCAATTTTGCCCACACAAGTGGTCTAAATTCTATTCTATTATGTCTTTGTGCCCCAAGTATCAGATTGCACTATGAACAGTTGATTCTTCAGTTTTTTTTCTTTAATGCTGAACCAGTATTTTAGAGTAAGAATGAAAGGAAGAAATAGTTTGTGTGCACAGTAATTAATTTTTTAACATATAATGAAGAAGTAAAGGCTTCCCAGTAGACAGGAATGGGTTTTGCCATACCTGTGGATTCCTCTCTTCACATCTGCCTCCTGGTGCCTTTATAACAAACAGGATGAAGAAGCGGTGTGCAGCAAAAGAAAATATAATTTTTCTGTGATACTCTGCTTTTCATCCTAATCCTGTCTGTGATTTGAAAAATAGTTACAATGTTTCAGGCAGACAAGATCATAATTCAGTTGTGAATGAGGTGATTTCACTACAGGTTGAAGATTGGAATTAATTTGATTAATTTGGAAACAGTTTTGAGAAATATGCAACAGGAAAATTAAGAAAATAGCGTCAGTTTTACCTCTCTGAAATGTATCTGAGACTAGTGAATTTTTTTTTCTTCTGTGTCAGTAACTTACACACATAAAAAAGTAAATGAGCGGGTTTTGCACATTTTATCAATTCAGTCTTTACTTATACATATTGAAATACTGTTTCTTTCACTCTTGAAGGAATGAGAATCCAAAACTCTATATTAGGAACCGTGGGAGCTTCATAATTTGAAAAGGGATGGGAGGAATAATATAGTCTGTGTTGAATTCCATGGTTTGTCTGTCTTATTTAGTTAAAAAAAAATTGTTTTACATTAGATCATAATCTTTGCAATCTCTTGAGTTTTTTTAAAGACCAGGTGGCATTGTACAGTACAAAGCTTTTCAGATCATATTTGTAAGCAGAGAAACTGATTTAGATCAGGACCTATCTTGTCCATATGATGTACAAAGATAAGTATCTCTGGGTGAAAAATTTTTTTAAGTCTTTTTATTCAGAGACAGTATGTAGCAAGAGTAAGCCTGATGGAGAATTCTGTAGTCCCTGTACTGTCTTTAGAAGAAATTATAAGAAGGAAAAGAAAAAGTTCTACTGTTAATAATAGTTGTGCTACTTGGTGATCCTGCAGTCTTTCATTTGCATCTCCAGTTCTTCCTTTGCTAGTTTGCTCAGCATTTGAGAGAGACTAATATGGAAGGGTAAAAGGAACAAGGTTAAATTACTATATTTCTCTATAGAACTTCCTCTAAAATGTTGTTTCCATGTCAGGAAAGAATATACTTTCCCTATGGGTCTCTTAAATAGACACAAGACAATTATACAGCAAAAAAAAACTTCATTGATTGGAGCCCACTTTCTGGATAGCAAATTGTTTGCTAATAATTTTATGTATTCATTAGCTATTCTAACTTGGGTTTTATGTCAATAAATTCAAATTACTTTTGTTAATGTGTTTGATTGGATAGTTTATTCATGTTAATAGCAAGCTGTGGTTTCATACTAAAATATCATATGTTCTGGGTTTGTTTGTGGAGATCTGTGATGTTTCAGGGGATTTTTTCTCCTCTATATCTTGCTCATGCTATTTTATATTATATCTGGATTCATTCACTTTAGCTGAAGGGTGGGGATGATGACCAGAGCTTTTTAAAATATACACAGTTTATTAAATATAAGAATACTCTGGAATATTTCAGGGGTTAGTTTCATTTTACACTCTTGCATATTGGGAAACTAAATAGTAGATTTTATAAGTTGCAAATTATTAGGGTGTCTGAGTCACCAAAATCTAATTTGATCACAAAATATTTTAAAATTAATTTTGTTTACAGATTGCAAGATTAATAATAAACAGCTATAACTTAATGTCAGAGAAAAGCATGTACTACTTTCTGTAGTACAGCAAGTGTGGGTATGTGCAATAGACAAGCAGTTTTATCAAAATGTATGTTTCTTCTCAAATGATACCTATATATATTGACTGGCAGAAATTGCTGCAGTTTTTTTCCCCTGGCAGTATGAAAGAGATGGAGATTTCAGTTTATAAAAGTTAACCATGACTCTGCTTTTTATATATTAGTGAGAAGGACAATTCATGAAGCTGACTTGCAGTACTTGCAGTCCTTGTGGAAGCTGACTGCCGTTTATCTCAATTATTCAGTGTACAGGTCAACATGCTTGTTGGGCAAACGTTCTTTTCTTTCATTTTGTGAGTGTGAGAAGCAAGACCTTTCTGCAGATAGGGCACTGTTCTCCATATCCATTAACAGATGTCAGCACATGCCTCAGGCAGGGTTAGCGAATACCACTCACAGAATCACATTCCATCAAGGCTGATAGACTCTGTCTTCTGGGTTAGACACATGGCCAACACATGTTGCTAGAGTCCAGTTCAGACACTTTGGTAGTATTCCTATCTGTGGGGGTTTTCTTTTCTTTTTTTTCCCCTTTTTAAAAAAAATTTTAAACTCTAAAAATGTTGTTTTCTCCCAAATGTGACCGATAGTAGAGTATGTGTCAGCACAGGAGAGCACAGATAAACCTTGTTTGCTTTTTTAAGAAAGGTATGCGAACAAATGAATCAGCAAACCACGATGTTTCTGGTATAGGCAAGGAGTGGCTGAGATAGGTTTTGTATTTTCAAGCAAAATCGTGGAATAAAAGATGAAGCTGACATCTTGTATGTTGTTAGTGCTTAAAGCAGACAAATGTAGAGTCATGTGTGCAGGATATTGATGACCACATTTAAAAATACGTGAGCAGTAATTACCAGATCTCCTCATTCTACCTCAGATAAAGTGGGATAAATGTTGCTGGTGAACTCCAGAGTAGTACTAATGCAAACACAAGTAATGAGCTTGTGTCCATAAACCTATTTAACAAAGAGACTGGCTTTAAGCCAGGTATTTTGGATTGGATAAAATGTGGTTAGAGGCTCCAAACAAAAATCTTGGGCTGCTTTTAATATCTTGTTGGGTGTGGTACCTTGCAGCCAATGTTACTAGGCTTCAGCACTGAAATTTGTCCTGTACGTCTGAGTGATGCCTTTGACAGAACAGTAGCTCTTTTACCTTTGCCTCCCTTCTCTCTTCATCCATCTTTGCAAGTTAAATGCCCACAGCAGTGGAAAATAAATAGTCAGGTAGAGACCGTACACAGGGGGTTTAAAGCTATCAGAGGAGGGACAGCTGGGAAACGAGAGCTTGACCTCATTGAGAGCAGTGCTGTGACATGTTGCACCCCATTATAACCCTTATCACGAACAACATGACTGCTGTTGCCCCCCAGATGCAATGAGTTCTTCACAAGTTGCAGCAAAAGAGAAATTCATAGAGACCAGGTGAAAGTCATGTGTGCCAGCATTGATGGAATTTTACAAAAGCAGAGTCTGAGAAAACAGTTTTAATAAACTGCATGAAGAATGTCCAGCTCTTCGTTTAGGAGATACAGAATGATGTGAAGTGGGTGAGACTGCTGCAGTACTTGAGAATCTCTGGAGTACTCAGATTTGCAGATGGGAAATAAATGTTGATTTGTTAATTCTCTTCCTCATACCTTCTCATGGAAGAGCAATTAGTTTCTATTTTTTAATGTCTGCTTATCACTGAACATATATCTTTCTACAGTGCTAGGTATAAAAAGTCAATACAGGACCCAACTCTACAAACATAGTTATGAGCATAAGGGGCAATTATTAATTATAAGTGGAATAAACATGTTTCTGTAGAATTAATTTCTTAAAGAGCCTGTAAATCATGAAAATAAATAAAATATGTGTCTCTTCTTTAAACTAATTGCATTATGATGCAAGTGAAATTTCTGTTAATCAGTAGAACCAGAAAAAAGATATTTCAGGTCTGTCGGGTTAATGGAACTAACACAAGATATATAATTCAAAGAACTTTTACATTTTAAATAGAACATTTCCCTTTCTCAGTAAAATGTACTCCTTTCCTCCAGTGTTTTGCATTCTTTTTTTGCCACAATTCTAATAAAAGACTCTTAGATGTAGGCTTTCTTCGTTTTGCAAACAACATGTTTCAGCCAAGGCACTTTAGGAAGTTTTCAACAATCAGGCCTTATTAAAGAGAAAAAAAGAATAGCTTGATTTGTTTTTTTTTAATCCAGACGTATATCATACTGTTTGATAAAGACTTTTATCATAGTGTTTTTAAGGAGGTTTCTTGGTTCTGGAAATAAAGAGAATTAAAAGTTCATAAGTGGTCACCTGCAGCATATCCGTGGACTTCAATAATATGTGAGAAATGAAGTTCAAGAAAGTGAACTTTGATCAGTTATTTTACCAGTGTTGTAAGCCTGGCTTATCCAGGAAGTTTCCAGATCAATTGCTGATGTAGAAGTAGGTGCTTTTGACATTTCAAAAGGTCTAGTTTTTTAATCAGCACAGAATAAAAATAATTTTCATGAATTTAGGGGTTTTTTTGTATTTTTTTGGTTCTGAATATTCTGTGACTCTTCTGAGTTAGTGCTTAACAGGTTGTTTTGTTTAAAAACCTGAATGCTAGGTTAGACAGTTTTGTTTCATGTTTTTTCCCATTTTCTAGTCCCTATAGTAAATCAGTTGTTTATCTCTATTAAATAGGCAGCATGAAGTACCAGGTACAATGGTAGCTGATGAGAACCCTGTTCTTTAACAAAAAAAACCCCTAGCCTTACATCAGGAAGGCACAATGTCTCTCTTGTACTGGTGGCCGGTAAAGAGGGGGTAAAGGCAGGAGATTCTGCAGGGGGACAAGCCACATAAACCTGATACTTTTTCTCGTGAAGTTCATCTTAATGCAGCTTCTTTCTTTCTGATTTTTGCTTTTGAACACACCCAGGTAATGTGGAAAATCTCCCAGATGGGAGGAACATAGCAAGAATAAAAGGGGAAGGTTGATCTCCCCCAGATGTCTGTGAAGTGAAATGCAGAGAGATCACCTGCCTCTTTTAAGAAATGTGATAGATGCTCACAGCCGGTTGTGAAACAGTGATCTGAAGTCTGATGAACCCTTTCAAGAGCGGGAGCCTGATTCTCCTCAGCTGTGTAATTATGATGGAAGGGAGCCAGACGAAGGCAGAGACCAGGGCGCAACCTTTTGAGAGTCTTGTTCCGGCAGAGTGGGTGGGAGAGAAGAAGGAAGGGTACAAATAATAAGTTTCTCTGCCTGATTGATAATGAACTAGTAATAAGTGGCCTTATTATAGTAATAAATTTCCCATGGAAGCCTGATGATTGCAGAGAAGCTTTAGCCGAGTGCATGTGACCACATCTTATTTTGATCAGCTGTAGCACAGCAAAGCTGTGTAATTATCATAATCTAACAATTAGCCTGGCATCCTTTCTCAGTATTTAATTACTCCAATAAATGCTAATTGAATAGAGGACTTAATGACAAGAGAATAAGTTTCTTTCTGCATTGTGTATTTAGCTTGCAGTCTTTTCTAGGAATAATTTTGAAAACTGTTTTATTGAACAGTAGCCTTGATTTTGTGTCCTACATAGTGTTTTTTCATGGTGTCTTGAACTTGTTTTAACTTGTGAAATGGTAACCTGAGGACTGAAAGGTCATGGACTGCTTCTTTATATTAGAGGGTTTTTTTGTTTGCTTGCTCAGGGTAGCAATATCCTGCTAGAGATCTAAAATGTCAATGGCTTGCTACTGTTAGCAAACATTTCTCTTAGCATCTGGAAAATGTTGAATTTTCTTTTGGTTTGAATAGACTAAAATTAAAATAGCTCTTTGATTGCTTCCTTGTTTGTGCATCAGAATCGTTGTTGATGTCAGCAGAGCTATGGGAACAGAGTTTATGAAATGTTGTGACAAAAGCCAGTAAAAAGAGCAGAAATGCATTAAAGAAGTTATTTTTCCATAGCACAGAAATAGCATCTTTAAAATTATCTGCAGTAAAATGGTACATGTAATCCCACAACCCCTCAGATAATTAACAACCACAAGATTTCCCCCTTCACACTTAAAGCTGTTAAGTTGGTTGAAATGAGGGGGCTTGAAGAGTGTAAAAGAATAACAAGGCATAAATTATGCTGCTATGTTCCAGTCACAGCATGCGAGGAGAGCTTGGAATAGTCCTAATGCACTACACTTTCCATCTAAACACAGACAAAAGCTATGGGCAAGCTCAGTGCCATGGAACGGTGAATCAAGACATTCTGAGAGCAACTAAAATGTTGTCCTTTTAAATGATGTTAACATTTTCCAGCAAATGTTTGGGTTTTGGTATTGTGTGTACAAATAACTACCAATACTCATCTCTGTTAATAATCATTTAAGCAAATAGTTTCATAACCAGTTGATAAAAAATTTTCAATCTGTTTCTATATTTTTCCAGTTCACATTCTTCCTGTGCATAGAGTATTTGTAAGTGGTGTTTCTGTAGTCTAATAACATTAAACTTACTGGAGATTCAGCCTTCGTTTGGACACCCATAGAATCTTCTCACTTGGCTTGCTTTTTTCATGGTATTTTTACGAATGGCCTTCTCTCTGGAACCTCACTGTCTCCATTAAATTTAATTAAAAAGTGGCTTAGCCTCCATGAAAGTAAAAAAGAAGGAGTTGAGTGACTAGCATTTGTAGCAGTATGTGCGTGCTGCTCACAGAAATCTTTTTTCCTTAGGAAATGGAACAAGTAGTGTTTTGCTGTGCTGTTCTGAATAATTGTGGGTAACTGTAGTTTGTATTTACACCAAGAATAAATCAGTTGGGTGAATTTTGTTGATGTTGTTTTACATTTCAGGTTATCATGCGAGAAAAAGGTGACAGGGGCAAGGCATTTGACAGTGGCAGTGTCCTCTGTATGTTGGTGTTAACAGGCTGTGTAGGCTCCAGGTGTCAGAATAGGGATCATTTGAATCTGATCATTTCCAATACCCGACTGAAGACCAGAATTTCATAATTTATTGTCAGAGCAGTTATTTGGAGTATTTTCTGGTTCACAGTGAAGCCTTGCTTCATACATTTGACAGAACAGATTCTGAATAAAGAAAGGTTGACACAGTAAAAGGCAAATTTTCCACTACACTTATCTTGAAGTAGAGCATCTGGTGTGTCAATTTTACAGGAAGAGCAATAGAATATAACTAATAGGATTTGTAGTGGAAGTAACGAGCAGAGCTATTGGAATTTTTTATCTGTCTAAATGAACAATTAGTGTTATTTGTGCTGTTCTTAAACTGGATTTTTGTAGTGTTTATTCAAAGAAAGAAAGAAAGAGAGAAAGCAAACAAAATTGTTATTGTGTTTTAAATATCTGTTTCAATAAATTGTAACTTTTCTCCAATGATCAGCAAAGACATTAAGTTCAAGATGAGTCACTTAGGCTTCAGAACTTAAAATTATGAAGAGAAGCATGCACACAGACCATGTGCTTTCCCTTTGTAAATTGATAAACAGAATACAGGAGGCAGAATACTACTTATTTACAAAATGTTTTGCTAGTTTTATTTTTCTGTGGTTAACATAACCATGAAGTTTTCTTTCTGCATCCTGAATACCTGGATATTTCATGAGTGGCACTTTAGCACAGAAATATTCCTGTAACAGGCTTTGCTGGAAGCAGTGTTCAAGTTTTGTGTAGGAAGCTGATGTTTGTTGGTTATGGAAATATTTAGGTGTAGAAACTACTTAACTATCTGTCTCTCTCTTCAAGATGGCTTTTATAATGCTACTGCCTAATAGCTGGCTTTATAGTATGCAACTTCCAAGACACTGTTTGAATGTCACCTGACAAAAACCAAACGTTAACTATGTTTGAGGAATAGCAGTGTTTTGCTGTGTGTAAGCTGGAGTGCATGGAGACAAATGACATTATTTGCAAAAAGGTGTGTCAATTCGGTCAGATTTTTGGAGAAGCCTTTTTGGTTGGTTTCTTCCACAACACCATGCTCTGTTTTGCAAAATCTAGATACAGTGGGTTTCTTCCTATATTAAAGTTCCTGTAAACCACATGGTTCCAAAAGGTGTGGGAGGCTGGGTGAGGACCTGCGAGAACAGGATGAAGACCTAACTGGGAAAAGAGAAAGTATAGCAGTAACATAATAGCAAGTTTTCTGTTTGGAATGGGACTGGAAAAAGGTACAGGACATCTGCTATTCTTGTCATATCTGCAAATGTCTGTTAAGGGACTCCATCTTCCCTTTAGGTGTTTCACTCCTCAGTGTATGTAGATGGGTAAATGTTGATCAGTCTTTTATTTGAAATGGAACTTCTGTTTCACTGTAATATCTGGCATTACACTATTAATAAGAGGTTTTCAGCCTCTTGTGTGTAAATTTGAGTGTTTTCCACTCAAATGGGGTGTTAAATTCTTGGAAGTGTGTTTGTGAAGTGTTTTCTTTAATAGCTTTGAGGACTAAGCTGATGAATTTTTTTGTGAGTTACTCATGGCCATCCCTTCATTTTCTGTTCTGATTAGAAGACTTTACCATTTCTCTTTGTGGAGGTAAATACAACATGCTGCTTGTAGCTCGAGAAAGAGGAATGGTCTCAGTTCACTCTTACAGAAAAGTTGGAGATGTTGTAGTCTCTTTGGAAACATAAAATTAGTTCTACATCTCTTTACATGCCTGCTGAGTTTTTGATTACTGACTTCTTTAGGATATTGCAAGACAGGAAATAAATGCCTGCTCTCTGATTCATAGTTGGTTAATAACCTGGAGTAAAGAGACTTCACTCAGAGCTGCTTGATAAAATACCTTGGTATGTATTTTCCCTGGAGGAGGTTCACTCCCGTGCCAACAACATTGGATTGAGCCCAGTTTAGATTGCTTAAAATATTCACAATCTCCTTCACTTTCTCCACTTGTGAATGTAAACACTACCTACTTATGGTGGATGACTGACTAAAGAAATTGTTGTGAGATCAGGGGAACGGGAGGAAAAGACACTGGGATGAAAAGGACTTGGTTGTGTGCTTCATCCTCAGATCTGCTTTGCAGGGAGCACTTCAGAGTCTGGGGTGTGCTGGAATGAATGGAGACCCTCAACTGTTTAAACACTTAGGAAAAAAGAAAGAAGATGGAATCTACTAAAATACCAGTGATCAAAGAGGATGGTTACATTGTGGTTTTGTTTATTTTGCAAGAATACAGAGGGAAACTTTGCCAAAAGGGAGACAGATGAGGTTTGATTTTGCTTTTTTTGCATCATCTCACTGGTGCAGATTACAAGTTTGATTTCACTGCTAAATTGGAATTAAGGTGTGATCACACATTTATGTCACATTGTATGTCTCCTTGTTCTTATAATCCTCATTATCATGGGCTGTGCAGTTGGATTCTTCCCTTCAAATTCAGCTATTTACAGTACAGACACTGTCTGGGAAGTGTCTCTCCAGACTCTGCTTTTGGTTAAAGGAGAGAATTAGCTGCTTCTGGAAGTGTGATCCATCTCATTACAATGTACTAAAGACACTGGATGAATTGAACATCAGAACAACAGAAGTTCCTATTGCTCTCCATTGACTTTTAAAATAATGTGGAAAAGCAGTTCACATAAGGTTATTTGTGTTGTAAAAGTCTAATGGTAGAGAGGGTCAGTGTGATCTTGAATGTATTACATAACTATAAATCTGGAAGCATATAGTTTGTGTTACAGAACTGTAATTGGGCATTATGGTGAAGGCAGGCTGATAAAAGAGGTAACCTTGAGAAAACGAAATAGTTTATCACTTACATGGTAAAACAGACAAACAAGAATTCTGTCCGCACACAAACACACTTGTATATAAGTATGTATCAATTTTTACTTGCTAAAACTGTAATTGAAAAAATAGAGATATTCTTGCCTGAATGTGTCTTTTCTAGTTGTATCTTACACTCTTCTTCATTACCAGTAAGAAAAGCATACTGTTAACTGATTCAGAGAACAGATGTCAATTTGAACACAATACATTTTTGCAAAAGTGTTAAGACATTATCTGTTCAGGTGACAGGTTTTGGAAGCACTGGGGTACAAAAATATGTATCTTTACCAACAGTTTTGCTAAATGTAAATTCTCCTGGAAGAACTGTGGTTCTAAAAGGCTTTTCCATGTTATAGAGTGGAACTGTGATGCTGTGCACTGGCTGAAATTATACAGATCTATCATGCCTTGATGTGTATTCAGTTTTTCCCCTTTAAAAAGCTATTTTATTGAAGTTAAATTATTGTAGGGATATGAAAAGGTGTAGTTTGCTCTGAATTTATCCTTGGAGGGCCAGCAAATCATTGCTTTTTCTCTGAAATTAGATAGAAGGATCCAGATGGCAGATTTCAAGCCCATCAGGTGTTTAAAATATGCCCCTCAGCTAAAAAGAAGTATTATAGTTAAATCTGTCATGGCCTTTTTATTGCTCTGTGGTACACTTGACAACTGCTGCTGTGAAAGAGAGAAGCTACAAGTAGCCCAGTCAGCCTGAAGTGGAGTAGGTCAGTGGTTGGTTTCTTTAGCTGCCCCAGGGAGTTTAATGAATGCACAGACCTGGTTTATGGAATTGTTAAATCTATCATGGTTTAAGCTCCCATGAAGGCAGGGACTTTGCCCCCATACTTCCTACATACATAGGAGGCATTAGAAAAGTAACATAAGTAAAACATGCAGGGGAGAAACAAGGAAATCCTCCCTGCCCCCAACAAACAAGAATCCCACATCTCTAAGGAGTCGTCAGTAATAATAACAGCAATAATAAAATGCATCTGGGCTGGTGCCTTGCACTGCATTTCTCAGCTGGCACTCATTCAGATCTGTCACATTAGGCTGAGTGCTGATAGTTTGTATCCCAGAATCCTTTTATCTGAACAGAGCAATATCTTCAATGTGTACTTTTGGCAAAGGGGAAGCACTGCTTTTCAAATCTCTTTAAAAACAATGGAGACTTTTCTTTGCATCTTGACAAGCTATTGCTTATTATGACGAAAAAGTAACCTATTTGTGTTCTTGCAGTAACTATAAGTACTTGCAGTCAAATCAGCTTTCAGTACAGGAGTGATTACTGAGTGATGCAGAGAAAAGGATATGTTTGGGTTATTTATTTGCATGCATATGCAGATGTTTATATAGACACTGATTTGGGAAGGCTGGTACAGTTTTGGCTTTTTTGCTGCTTCATTTTTCTTTCTTCAATTAAAAAAAACACCAGCCAAATAAGACAGACACTTTCTTTGTTTATTTTTCAATAAACCCTAGAAAGATAGCCTATAACTGGGTGGGTAATGGCAACAGACTTATTTTGTAAGAGCAAAACCTTTATCCAAAAGGTTGTATGATCATATATAAGCATAATAAGTCTCTGATAGCTCTGGTGAATTGTAAGGGTCATTTTTGAGAGTGAATGTGCATGGCTGGGGTGAAATGAAGTGCTGTTAGTGATGCACTTTCATATGAGAATGTCACCCTACAACAAGGTCATCGTGAGATAACTGTGCTTATGTTTGAACTCTTCCTGTGATTTCAGATTCCAGCGAGGCGACTACCACATCGATGTCTGCATCAACGACTACCTGGATGTGTTCTGCCCTCACTATGAAGACTCAGTGCCGGAAGATAAGACCGAACGCTATGTTCTGTACATGGTGAACTTTGATGGCTACAGCTCCTGTGATCACACTTCCAAAGGGTTCAAGAGGTGGGAGTGTAATCGGCCGCATTCCCCAAATGGACCATTGAAGTTCTCGGAAAAGTTCCAGCTCTTCACGCCCTTCTCACTGGGATTTGAGTTCAGGCCAGGCCGGGAGTATTTCTACATCTGTGAGTATGGAGAGGTTTGCCGATGATGCACAGCAGGTATAAGAAAGACAGCTATTTTTTCACCTATACTCTGTGAAAATACAGAGGGGAAAATGGTATATAACAAAAATGCCTTATAGTGAGCACAGGCTTAAACTATCCCCAGATACATTAGCTAGGAATCTAGCTAGTGACAATGACATTAAATCATAGCTTCTTTTCTCTCATGAAATAGCATGGCAGCCTGTTCACTGAACTACAGCTGACTTTTAAAGCAAAATGCACTATTACATTTATTTCTGCATTCTGAGAGGCAAGAAGGGGAGGATATAAATTGTCCCCAAATATGAAGAAAAATAATTAATCCTTTCTTTGTGGAATACCTCAATTTCCTTACTTACTTTGATGAAATACTGTTGTCTCTGTCATATTTATCACCCAAGGAAAGTGAGGTCTGTGTAGTTCTTAAGTCATACTATGCTGCTGGTGTCAGTAGCCCAATGGTATTTAAAACTGTAATTTCTCAGGCCAAATAATCCTAGTATTTAGCCAAGTGGCTTCTTTCTTCTACCTTCCTTTCCCCTACATCTTTTTCATGGGTGAGCTGTTTCTGTCAGCATGGCAATAGGAGTGCTCTGATAGCAGGAGGCAAGCAGGTGAGGAGATCTGCATCAGGACTGCTCCAGGCACAAGATGCAGGAGACATCACATGGGTCTAAGGAAGTGAAAACACCAGTAGGTTAAAACCCAGTGGGTTAGGCAAACTGATTCCCTGACTCCACTGTGCAAGCCATGTAATTTCAACTATCTTGTGTCTTTAATACTCCCAACAAAGATCTTATTTAATCAACTTATTTTTGTACCTGTAGCTTTCACTCCTAACAGGTTTTTACTGCTCCAGCTTTATTTTTTTTTTCCTGTTTTAGTTTTAGACAACTGAGTTGAAAGCTTTACATAGACTGCAGATCCCAGTAAATATTGCTTCCATATGTGTAGCTGGTCTTTCTACTGTGGAACAGCCATTCCACCTCAGTTCACCAGAGAAACTGAGTGTGTATGATCCCTGTTTTCAGCCTCATTTCTTCAACATTGAGATTTTTGTTTTCCCTTCCATAATCTACAGGGAAATAACAGTCTTAGTGGATAGTTTCTTATTAATTTCTTTTTCTTCCAGCAAGTAAAAACCTCTAGTGAGTAGTGCCTTTTCATCAGAAAAGCTGTGCCTTGTTCTTGTGCTGAAACACAATAATAAAAATAATACTAAGAATAATATTTAAAATAATGTAATTTAAAACTGAGGTTTGAGATGAAAAATAGTATAAAGGTATCAGAGTTAAGTAGATAATGTTCAGTAATAAGCAAATCTTGTGTAGGTCCAGTCCTATTTGTGTCACTTCAGCCAGAGTACTGTGTAATTCAAAATTCTGATGTCAGGCTCCCTTGGAATTGTGCAATTTTTTTTGTGGAGTTTTGTTTTGTTTTGTTTTGTTAGTTTTTTAAAATTCAGTTCCAGAGCATCATCAATCAAATAAACAGGAACAGTTAAGCTAAGGAATGCAGTCTGTAATCACAAGGTGCAATAAAGTGTAGCACTGGAATGGTGTCATTAGCTGCAAGCCTGAAAACTGCCATAGTTTTCTAAATTTTTTAAAAATAAAAAAAGATAAATGTTTAATAAAGATGAAAACCAAAGATGAAAGTGAAGAAAAAAAAAAAGGAAATCTCAGCTTGAGCTGTCTGATAGTGTCAATGTGAGAACATACAAAATCCATTGAACTCTCAAGCAAGATACTATAACTTAAACATACCCAGGTTGCTTATGCCTGGTTTTCCTCATTTGCGCTCAAATTCAATGTCACTAAAAATCATATAACTTTCATTAAAATCTATAAGCCCCCGTCAAGGGCTCCCTCCAAAATAATTGTTCTGAAGAGCTTTAAAATTTGAAGAGCTTTATGATATTCAACTGCATTCATATGCAATTTTTTTTTAATGAAAGGTAAAATAGCAAAAAATTAGCAATGAGATGAAAAATACTAGTTTAAGATAAGCTTAGCTGAAATTGAATTTTTGATTGTGTTTTAGCAACACAAAAACACTTTTCCTTCTTTTCTGTAGCTTAAGTATTTTTTTTCCTTCACCCTTTGCTTTGCTGAGGGAATTAACAAGGGTATTCACATTGCAGAAGTTTCAGAGAAGCACTGTACAATAAGTTAACTATAATATGCCGACCTTCTCAGGGCATACTTGTCCATCCTGTAATGTTTTTCTCTTAGTCTGTGCTGAAAAAAGAAGATGGTGAAATGTTGTTGCTTATTTCCTCATCAAAATTGTAAGCAGGTGCTAGTTCAGGCTCTTTGTTACCTTTCTGCATCTGCATGTTAAAGAAATTAGTGCTTTGCCATGAAAGGTGTCCCTTGCGTAGTAGATCTGAAGCCTTTGCCCTCTCTGAAGGAGAGAGAAAACTGACTATATAGGATCAGTCTGGCATGTTCTCTTAAAGGGTTACAAAATATGCTGTGTAGTGTAGACCTCTGAAAAGACAGAAATATGAAGTGGCTGGTTAGCTTTATTACTGTCTGGTGTTCTGTCAAAAATATTCACAGTTTACCTTTTAAGGACATGGCTTGCTTCTCTTGCTTCCATTATTTTCAGAAAATGAAATAATTTGTGAACAATCACTGTCTTTTTGTCTGAACTGTTTATTTGGAAAATACCACCATTCTTTGTTATGCCATTGCCTTTATATATTGCTCAGATGAACTTGGATCTCCATTCTTTGCATGTTCATTCTAGGATAATGCAAGGAAAAAAATCTTACCTATCTTATATCAAATTTACATTGAGCAAGTGAATTCAACATTACAGTCATGCAATCAAAAGTACTGATTGAGTTTGCTTTTGAAAGAAGAAAAGGTTATTAAATATTTACAGAGAAATTAACTTTTATTTAGTTAGGGTGTGCACATTGTGGGGCTGGGAAAAGCAAATAATAGATCATGACCTGAAGTCTCAATTTTTACTTAGTTCTTATCAGGTGCTCATCTCAGGTTTGTGTACGCCAGCCTATGAACAAACAAAATAGTATTACTACTGAAACAGAAGCAAATGAAATGTGGAGAAAGCAGAAACAAAATAGTGTCATGACATTGATTTTAATGTCCTTTGGAAGTTTCAGTATTCAGATTAAGTACTGTGAAGTACTGTGTAAGGTGAGATGAGCTCAAAAGCTAGGGAGAGAAAAAATCCTAACTTGTAGAATGTTACATAGTTGTATGTTCAAAAATGATAATATCATTTTCATTATTTTAACTTAATTGCAGATAAGTTGGTAATGTGTTAAGTAAAAGTGACAATTTGGCAAGTATACATCAGGGCTGTTGAAATAAAAAGGAGGATGTGTCTAGAGACAGGCTGGTACAGATTTCTGCAGAATCTTGACCTAAGTTTCCAAACCAAGCCGTTTTGTTGATTTCAGCTAGAGCTTAAAAGTGTTCTTTTCTTGAAAGCACCAGTGTAGTATCAAAAGTTTTACTAATGTGAGGGTGTGGTACATGCTTTTTTCTGAGTCATCAGTCCAGTTATTACAGAGAAGAATTCAGTAATTTGTACTTATCTATGGGTAAAATATCTATGGTGTTTTTATCATATCCTCAAAGATTTTATGTATATTGTTTATTTTTTAATTTCATCACTGTGAATATTTTCATTTATATACACTTATACCTTTTTTCTAGAGGTATAGGTTTTTTCTAGAATGACAAGGTAGGTTTGCTCTTATTCTCAGTTCTCTAGCTTCTTTTCTGTTCTCCACAAGATTCTGACAATTTTTGCTAACAGTAAGCAGGCTTTACTTTTTATATATCTAGACATAACTTGTGTTTTTTTCCCTCCATTCTTCTTGAGAAGGGAGCCCCTTTCATCTTTTAAAAATCCTTATGAAAAGTTTAAAACCTGTGATTTATTTGTATATTTTTTTTTGCTGCTGTTTCTTTCTAGTTATATCTCTTGCATGTGTCTTAGTTTATTTCAAAATGCTTATGCTGTTTCTTTGTCTCCCCTTTAATGTGTCACTATCACTGTGCCTTTGTTAGCACCATTTATTTGCATGAAGCTTCTGATTGTCAATTGAGAAAGCTTTGGTGAAATTGTATTGCTTGTGATCACATCAGGATAGTGTCCTTTTACTATTAATTTCATAATAGTTAAAAATAATATTTTTAAATAGTTCATGTGTTAATGGGTAAATTAAGAAGCAGCTTGTAAAATTGTTCTTTCAGTTGTGCGTATGCTTCTTAATAACATATAACCATCCCATACTCCTTTTTCTCATAGAATATATTCTCAAGAGACCTGATGTTACCTGTTCCCTTTATATTTTTTGTGTTTGGGTTTATTCTGCATTACCCTTTTTTCTCTGACTTAATTCCTTCTTTTCCTGAAATTTCTGATTCTGAGGGTTTTTATTCAAATGATATTCCATCCTGACAGTCTTAGCTGCTCCCTCTCTAGGAAAGTGTGTGATTTGCACTATTTCTAATGCAAAAATTGTGTCTTCTGTTAGCTGGTTCCACCTCTGTTTCTGGGTCCTCACACTGTTCCAAAAACCGTGAGACAGTCTTGAGTCCTGGAATCATTTTTCTCTAATAGCTGCCAGGTAGTTGGACAATCATTCTGCAGACATCTGGAGGCTCCTCTGATTATAAGGATTTTAAGGAAAGAACAGTAGTAGAAAAAAGTGTTTGAATACCTACATCTTCTACTTGTGTCTATTAATTAGGTTGTTAGCTTGTTATATTAGTAGGGTCTCTATCTGAGCTCTTGTTGAGCCAGCAGCAGTTCTTGATGACAATTAAGCTAAACTTGCTCACTTTACTCCCTTCTACTATGTTTTGTGAGTGGTTAAGAGTTTAGTGTTTGTTTGTGCTATTATTTTTCTTTCGTCTCTGCTACAATTCTCCATCAATTTTTCTTTATCCTATGCAATTCCACATTTTGTGATCAGGCTGATTTATGAGAGGGTTACGATCTTTTTATCTCAATATGTAAGCTTAATTCATATTGCCCTGTGCTTGTTCACTACTTTCCACCTGAAATGTTTGTGATAGAACCATACTGAAATTCTCTCTCCAAGTGTCTTAGCCACTGAATTGCTGGGGATGGGACAGGACTCAAAACTACCACTGCTTGCTGCTGCTGCTGGTCCTTTATGGATTTTTGATTTTTAATAAAGAATTGTTTGCACAATTTTGAAGTCCTAACTCACAGACTGTACATATCCCTCTGTAAATCAGCAGCTAGCATAGGAAGTGAAGTGTTCACTTTTCATGGAAATTAACACAGACCTGACAATATGAGGAAGATCCTGGAAGCTTCCAGACTGCCAGCTTTGATATTGTTCTTTCGGGATTGGATCCAGTATAGCAGGAATTAAGAAGGGTGACTTTGCAGAGGCAAGGTCGAATAGCCTGTGATACTATACAGGAGAAAACTACTGAGAAATCTTCACTGCAATAAATTGTAATAGTTCTATAACAGGTATTTTTCATGTGCTAAAAAAAAAAATTATATTAAACAGCTGCATACATCTCATTGCTCTTGCTCAAGCACCAGCTTAATATTAGTGAATATCAATGTTTTGCATGAGCAGGCATGACTCACTGTAAGATAGTTATTTGATTTAGGGATCTCCATGTTTGCTAGAGGTTTAGCTGGATGTAGTGGGAGCAAGAGCAGGAAGACTGTGAACTGTAATTTTGTCTTATCAGAAAATGTAAATGTGAGCCCCTCAAAAAAGCTACACTTCTTGTTTTTTTAATCATCCTGCTATAAACCTGGAGATCTTGCATTATCAAAGCCAGTTGCTGCATTCAGCACAGCAGTTTATGCTGCTGACTATAGGTCTGTTGGTAGGAGGTACTGTCTGGGGGCATAAGTACACTCTCAGATTTTGAGCCTGACTTACTTGAGGAAATTTCTGCTGGACAAGGAGATAATTTAAAGAAAATGATGAGACTTTTCATGTGCACCCTGAAGAGTGTGAGAATCAATCAAAGGTTACTATTGGCAGTTTGGCTAACAGTTTGGTTAGATTACTTACATTTTTAGAGGAAGTCAGTCAGTGCTTTTGTTGTCATAGCCCAGCTGGGGTAGCACAGTAATATTTAATTAGTATTGCTTTAGAAATTGTGGGCTTTTTTCTTTTTTTTTTTTTTTTAAATCATCCAGCACTTATAATATGTGGTTTCTTAATAAGCAGTCATCTTTTCACTGCGTAGTTGTATGAAAAAATCTTTCAGAAAACCTGACTGTAGGTGTTTTATGTCCTCTCATATCAATGACTTAAATGCTCTAAGAAGGTCTAGTTTGGATATTTTTCTGTCTTGAATCTGTAAATACTGGGATGCAAAATCAAAGATTTGACTTGGGACAAAGTTTAGCTTTAGAGAGCTGTAAGAGCTTTAGAGGAATGAATAGGGCAGGATGATGGTAAAGCTTGTCATACAATACTTAGCTTATAGCAGGAAAAATGAAGTCAGTTTATTTACTCATAGACTAAACTTCTATTAAAAATTGGTTTTAGTTGCAAAATGATTGATCTAAATAGCATATATTTTGCTTTGAAGGAGAAGATGGGATTTGTCTTCCAGCAAGTGAAAAAAGGCAGCCTGTCTTCAATTCAACAGGTGTTAGTTAATTCACAGTCTGCTGGTGATTACATTTCCTCATTGATTTTTAAAAACACAAAGATGACTTTTGGAACTCTTCTCTTTGGTTATCCTGGTTTGTACCAAAAACTGAAAAATGAAGGTTTACTAAAGAACATTATTGAAGGATGCTGAGGGAATCACAAACATTTTTAGCATGTTAATTGCACTTCTCTTTTAGATAAACATTGGTTATTGCCAGGTTCCCCATTAACCTTTCAGTCAAGACCCGATCAACATAAACGATGATTCTTCTTTAACAGCAGTGGGATCAGACATGCCAGTCTACTACAAATCCTGCTTTGATAGCTGGTTTACTAGAATCACTTGAGATGTTCTGAATTAAATCAAAGCAATTGAAAGGGTTTGATAAATGTGTACTTTAAAAAATATTTTTTGTGATAACATTAAACAGACAAGGAAGGTGACCTTTAAAGGGGATTCATGCTTAGCTTACTGTGTAGATTAAAGGACCGGTTTCTGCTAGAAAGCATCAAAAAAAGATTAAGTACTGGTCCTACTTGAAAGAAAGCAGAAATAATCACCAGTGTCTAATAGATTTTGACATTGGTTGTGTTCCTGGAATCCTCAAAGGAAACATTAAAAGCTGTTGAATAATTTGGGACTTGGGAGAGATCCATGTAAGAAAATGAAGAGAGAACCCATGGAAGCACTGGTCTCTATTGCCTGAGTTTTTCAAAGAGAATGAATGTCTTTCAGAAAGCAAGTTTAATAAAGAGGATTTGGATTCACTTGCTTAAAAATTGAAGTGCCATTAAGGTCCTGACAGCAACAGAAAAATAAGAGGGGAGGTTATACTCCCTTGCATCTCTGAATACTGTCTATAGCATATTTTATAAGGTCTTCACCCTCATGTGAAGATCAGTGACCTGTTACTTTCTACTGAAGTACCGATCTGGGTCTTTAGGAAGGGTAAAAGAGTGATGACAGAAAAGGGAATGAAGACTTTTCTTTTCTCTGCCTTTTTTTCTTTCTCATCTAAGCTGCTTGACAAAGGCCCGTTCATTTTGTAGAAATATAAAGTATATATTGACTGTTATCTGATCATGCAATCACAAGCATTAAAAATGTGTGTTAGACCTTGTATAAAAGGCTTTTAGGGAGCATTAGGAACTTGATGAATCTGTATGTGAGGCACCTGCCTTAAGACTAAATGTTTCCTACTGGTGACTGTACTTTTTTACATTTGTGATTCTTGTAAAAATCCCTTTTCAATTTTCTTAAAAGTAGGTGTTTAAATTTTTGTGTTCTCCTGGAACAGTACAATTGAATGAATTGCTCACAGCTCTTTAAATCCTTATGGACCATTCATCATTCCTTACTTTGAATCAGTTTTGATGTTCAGCAGCTACAACTTAACATCTCAGAGGTTGCTGCACTTGGTGGGTGAAACTTATTGCAGTGATACTTTCCTGGAATGTTAGGAGATTAATAAACTGAAGCACGTGGATTCTGTGGATGAAAGGATTCACAGAAGAGGAGAGTAATATTAATAATTATGTGAGGACTTGTAATTCTGTAGCAGTATTCTAATTTGATTTCTGAGCAAACTGAAACCTGTTTAATGAGCTGTTGTATTGGAAGTATGCATTTTGTAACATGGAGCAGATGCCAACAGAAATGAAAATAGCATAGCATGACATTTGGAATAACAGTGTTGTACTTCATTGCCTCCATGTCATCACCATGTTAAGCCTCTCTGTTCCTCAGACTAAATCACCAAGGCAGCAGTTTCTTGGGTGATACTGTATGTGTCATGTTACAAACTTGATTATATATGCATGCCTGCAACCACTAGACCAAAACTAAACTCCCTCAATGAAAAAATACTTCCACATGCTGAGCGATTGGCTGATGATCTTATTTTATAAGTTAATATGCAAAATTCAACTCCGTATTTTTTTAAATACTTGAATTTAAAACAAAGGAAATTTGTTTTTAATCTACCTAACCCTCTGATATTAGAGGAGTCTCTGAAAAAGGAAAACATTACAGAATTCTCAATAACTTTCTTGTTTCCAAGCAATGTGCCCTCTTCAGACAGGATGTCCAGGACTCTGGGCTCAAAATGGCACATGGAGTTAATACTTCTATCTCCAAGATCCTTGGCAAGTCAGTATAAATCATGTAGAATATTTTTTTTTCCAGATGAGTATTCAGAAGTACATGGAAATGCTTTGTTCTGAAAAATGACAGAAAAAAATTTCATCATTTCTAATGTTTTCACTTTCCCTCAGAAAAACAGTAGGTCATCCATATTATTGGCCAAATGAGATTTTTACTGCCTCTAAAATATCCCTGGTCTTCCTCTTACATCATGCATATTTAATAATTAAAGTATCAAGAAGTATAGCCAGCTAGATCCAGCGCTACTTTAGGGAATTAAGAATGGCTTGAAGGTGTATCAAAATCTCACTTGTATTATACCTCTATGCACAAATGTAACCAAGCTCCTTTTTATAGTTATGGGGAATAAAATGGCTGTTGCTGATCTTCTGGGGGTGAAATTATCTTAATTATTTTAAAGATAATCAGAATGGAGATATATTAATCAATTTGAAGAGCCCTGACAATTCAGTCATAGTGGTGTTCAAAATGCATTCAGGCAAAAATAAACCAGAACAGCTCAACTCACACACCTTATGACTCAAGAGCTGTAGGTGAGGATATTATGACGATATGATGTTGGATTTCTTTTCAAGTAGGTTTTTTTTTTTTTTTGCACATCTGCTTTTGGTAATACTGGGTCATCTTCCTTTATCTCAATACCTGTAGTTGCATCTGGACTGCTTCTAATATTTTGAGATTTTGCATAAGAGGTTCAGGTGTGAGGCACTGAAGACTACACTGTTATCCTACAGCACAGAGCCCTGTGTTGGGACTGAAGCCAGGATCTGTAACAGCAGCTGCATCAGGACTTGCTGTCTGTCTCAAAAGTAGTGCCTTTCTTGAGGATCTTCAGGACTGTGAAGGAATGCAGCCTGTCCTCTTGAAGAGGGCTTAATAACAACACCTCTTTCCTTCTGGCTAGTGATGCACAGATAAGTCATGAATTTTTTTTTTTTTGCCCCATTGGCATGAAGTTATTCATGCAGTTCCTGTTAATAATTAATAAAATTATTATTTTATTAGTAGTTCAATATAAGGAGGTAAATTATAATGCTACTGGCATTTGAAATTAATGACTCTGTAAGAATACATTTTAAACACATTTATTACAAGACAAAGATAGTTATTTTTGAACCAGTTGTCTGAAGCCTTAAAATATGGATATTATTTATTTTTCATGAGTGGCAGTGTGAAACCTCTCTTACATGGTTCTCACTTGAACAATGTGAGCAAGGCTGCCTCTGAGGAAGGAAGCATCTCCTTGGCAACTGTTTGGAGGTGTTCTGCGAAGTACCCACATTCCAGATCATATGCTTTGTTGCAGTGATGAGTTTCAAAATTAAATTAGGAGGAGCCTAGCAGTCTCTCATTGTGCCACTGAAAATTTCTGCCAACTAGGTACCAAAACCAACAGCTCCCTTGCAGTTTGTTTTAACAGACTTCCATATGAAATGTGCCACTTCCAGGTTATAGTGTTGGGTAGGTTTCACTGCTGGCTCTGTCTCCCTGGCCCAAGCAGAACAGTCAACCAGTATGTTTGGAAGTTATTGCCAGAGACAGGATTCTGTAGAGCTTGCACCTGCAGTAGCTTTGCTTAGAAACATACAACAGTGCAACAGCTTTTTTTTTTTGTTCACAGTCGCACTTGAAATATTCAGTGGCAGCTTAAGCAAAACTGTGTAAATTAGTCACTGTCACATTTAGGCATTAAAAGAGGAATTAGTAATTTATATTAATCACAAATGTTTCTCCAGGTTTTATTAACATTCTGGAGCTTGGCTGCCAGAATGATTTTTGGAAGACTTTTTTTTTTCTTCCAACTGTCACAGGGAACAAAACAGTTATTATGGGCATTTAGATAAAGATTAACGGTTTTGGCAATTTGTTTGAAGAAAATTGTATTTTACTATGCATTCTACTTCAATGTGGACTACAACTGCCACTATGATTTTGTCACCTTCTTGATAAAATTATACTGTGGAGACACAAGATGGTGTAATTCATTTTAAGAACAGAAACAGCCTAGTCAACAAAGCAGAATGAGGTTAACAAACAAACCAGGCCCACACTTCTTAATTGATTGGCAAGTCCAGATTCCAATAAGAGAAGTGAGAAGTCTGTCTACCTGTGATTTTAGCAGATTTTTGTTCATGCTTTCTTTGTTCTTTGCTTTTTTCCCTTAAGATAGCTTTACAAGTCCTATATGGATCTCCAAGAAAAAGTAGTACCAGTGACCCCTTTATATTCTGCAAGTAGTTCTCTGGAACACTGTAGGAGCAGCCCATGAACCTGGCCCAGGATAAGAAATTACTAGAATGATAAGAAAGAGGACAAAATTATTACTGTAGGATTTAACAGCAATGCAGGACGAACCACCAACGTGACCTGCAGACTTTCACGTGTTTCAGACAGACAAAATCAATTTCCTAGCATACTACTTTTTGACATTATCATATTCCAAGGTATTAAAAAAAAAGATGTATTATATTTTATTCTGTCATGGTATCTCCATATTTGCTTCCACTTTCTCATTTTAGCATTGTGTAAAATTGAGGAAATCAAAACATAAATGAAAAATATTTTGTTTGCCACAAAGGAGACAAACAAGGGTTGAAGGAGAAAAAACTTATTACAAGAGATTAGAAAATTAATTGGCTGGTAGTTCTGACAGTTCCCATTGCATGTCTAGGGATCTGGAGAAAAAAATGAACATTCTCAAACAGAACATTTCTTCCTTATTATTTCTTTCTTTTATGTAGAGACTCCTCTGAAGCATCATTAGGTTCCAATTATTTTCAGTGAAATATTTCACAAGAAAAGGGCATGATAAAATTGGTAGAGGTAGTGTTACTCCCCTGAGAACCTTCCTGTGACTAATAGTCAAATGTAATAGGGAATGCTTCTGTTCAACCTCAAACATAAAGAGATTTCTGCAGGGACAATTCTCATCTGTGGAGGTTTTTGAAATCTTGTGTCATGACATTAATGCCCCCTCTCTTTCCCAAAAATCAGTATGGGGCAGCTGATGAATACAGTATGTCTGAACACTTGATTATTTTCCTGGCTTAATATAAGCATAAAATCTATTACTAGATATTTTTCGTAAGGATGAGTGTTGTCATAGGGATACTGTTCTTCTAAAAAGAAGAAATATTTGGAACAATGTTTTCTTCTCGACTGACTAACCTTTTTTCCTATATTTACCATTAATTCAACATGTAGATGTATGTGTGTATGGATATAGATACATGTATGTATATATACCTTGTAAATTTATAAAATAATAATATGAAAGAGTCTCATATTATAGAACCAGAGAATCACAGAAAGGATAAGGTTGGAAGGGACCACAGTGATTCATCTGGTCTGACCTCGCTCTTCTATAGGGTCATCCCAGAGCACAGGGTGGAATCCAGTTGGTTCTTGAATATCTCTGGTGAAGGAGACTCCACAATTTCTCTGGGAGATATTGGTTATATCTCTAAAAAAAAATAAAAAAGTGGTAAAGTTGTAGCTGTTGTGATTATCAAAATGCTAATTTTCACAAACTAAGATGTTCTAATAAGGGCAAGATATTTGTTATATTAAGTGCCAGTGAAGATTATTATAGATTATTGTTCTCCTCTATGGGCTGATCTGGCCAGCTATTGTTTCTTGTCTTGTGGCTTAATCATAATCACTACACTTTTTCACAAAATTTAAAAAAATGAGATTAAAGATAAATTTAGCTCTAGTTTAAGTAGGAGACTGACAGTTCTTGGGGTAGAGCTGTGTCTGTCTTTAACTTTACTTCCTCTCTGTGCTTAGTTCCCTTTCTCTTCTTGGTAACAAATGTGGTAACCAATGTGCCTTAGGGAGAGACATTCCTGCTGAAATCTGTGCTGTTGAAGATAATAGCAGAAGGAGCCATTCTCTGCAAAATGTGATCAGCTTCCTTAAGGAAATATGTCAACTTCTAGAAAAGCTTGAAACCCAGATCTTTCGGATGCAAAATATAAAATGTTCATTTTACCTGGAGTTTTCCCAACTACCTATCATACCATACTATGTCTGCCTTCTTAATTGAAGGATAATTCACCAGTGGCTTTGCAGTTACCTTGTGTGGTCAGTGTCTGTGGTGATTTAGGAGTCCCAGACCTGTGAGCCAGTACCTGCTTGGAAATCCCAGCTGCTTGTTCTTATCAGAGGTAATAGCACTGCTTCTAACCAAATTATGGATTAATTTGAAAAGATGTAAGTTAAGAGTTAGCTTGGAGAAAACCCTTGTAAAGGGCTGCCTAGGGAAAATATTTCTTATTATGTTAATCTAGCTGAGAAGAGATATTTCTGCCTAGGACGTTTCCATTTTATACTATAGAATATTTTGAGTGAAATATAATCTTAATCCAAAATTAATATTTTGGTAAACCTCTGCTGCCTAATTAAAGTTGTGGGAAGAAAAGGAAGGGAAATTTTTTGAAGTATATTGACTAGGAGAATGAGAAACATGATGCTTTAGAAATATAAATTGTAATTAGTACTCTTAGTATTTGTGTGAATACAGCTGGATTTTCACGAAGTTGTATTCCTTTCCTCAGAGTGCTTGTGAACAGCATATATGTATATATCTGTAAAATAAAACAGCAGCAGAAAGTCTCATGGAATTGTCTTAGCTCTTAATCAAATGTATGTTAGGCCAAAAAAAGCAGACTCTGAAATTATACCTTTCTGTAAGGGAAGGAGGTACAAAAGATTAAAGAGTGGATTTTTTTAATTTTTTTTTCTGTGCTCTTTCATGAAGAAACATCTTTTTGCATTTCTAGGCATAAATTCTTACTCATAGGTTTACGTCAGATGGGAAAAGTAAATACATGTATGCAAAAAAACTTATTTTTATTCACTTTTACTAGACTTCAGAAAAAAAAGTTCTGACAACTGTGTATACAGATGTCTTGATATTCATGGTCTATTTTGACTTGAGCCACAGAAAATGACATTGGTTTTGGTGCATCTATATTTAAGTAGACTCCATCTAAGCTTTAGGACACTGATCTGAAATATACCTGAACACACAATGAAAAGAAAACAACAGCAACAAAATAAACCAGAGTAAAACAAACAAACAAAAAAAAGCCCAACCCAACAAAACCACCACCTAAATCCAGGGTAAATGCAGTTTCTGTGTCCTCTACTCCACTCTTTCTTGATCGCAGTCCAAAGTAGGTGAAATAAATAGTGTTCATTACAGGCCATATGTCTGAAGTGTTTAGCATTGCCAATTTGAGTCATAATTTTAGAAGTACTTAGCTGTCACTTAGGTATCTAAATAGTTGGCCTGATTTCTAAAATGCTTTGCACATGAAGCACAGAGTTGTTCTGAAAATGTGATGTCTGTTGTGGATAGTAAACATCCTGAAAGCTTTTCAGTAGGTTAATTTGAATTATATGTTTGTATTTTTACCAGTTTTTTGTGTTGTTTGTGTGTTTTAAGTGCAAATACAAATATTATCATCAACTTGAGCCCCATTTCAGATCTGCCATAATCAAGGACTAAGATTGTCTTGTATTGTTAGCTGTTCCTTCATTTCAACACAAAATGCTTCTCTTACCTTAGAAAAACAAGAAAGAGTCATTGTAGTTTTGATATGGATAGAAACTGACTTGAAAGCACAAGGTTTCTTTTAAGGAGAAAAAATCTTAAAACTGGGTTTTAAATATCAGTCTTTTCATAGTAAGGGTCTCTAGATAGGTAATACCTTAATTAGATGGAAATATTTAGATGGAGGGACCAGTAACAGAGGGAGCTGGAATACTGCCCTGCTCTCAGTCTTTTGCTCAAGAGGTGCAAAACCTCCACAGAGGTGGTGATAGCACGGCTTGTACCCTCTCCTGGTGTGGAGGTACCCCACTGCTTTAACAACAAGATTTTCTCTAGGTCTTCTGTTGTGAATTGTTCAGCAGAACCCTGAATTGACAGCAAGCTGATGGGATTTTTTTTTTTTTTTGTGAGGCTGAAGATGGATATTTTGTCAGCTCACATTTCTTAGGTGCAAAATTTTTTAAGAAAAGTAATTTAAAAACCCCACATTTTTTGTGAGCCACTAATGACCATGAGCTGTGGCACAGCCATATGAAACTCCTTCTCCCCCAAGCAAGTGCACACAATTTCTATAATTGGACCTGATTGAAACTTGTCTTTACAAGAAGCTTTCTTTGGATGGCCCACGTGTCACTGTTCACACTTGGGCTGAAAAATAGAGCTAATGAAGGAGTTTTCCAGCCCTTGGTGCATCTTTGGCACTTGCTTTCCCTGCTGTGCTGTGTAGTGCACTGGTGGCTTGTTGGCAACTTCATATTTCACACTGCAGGGAATTGAAATGACTGATCAGACAGGAGAAGAGTTTTATTTGCAGTAGCCTGTGTATCCCTAGACTCTGATTTGGCATAAAACATCTGCTTCATGATCTGTTTCAAGGCAAGTTCCCTCCTGCCAACAAAGGTTATGACTTCAGGCAAGCTGTGCCTTTGCTGGTGGGGGGGAGATTTGCCTGAAGATTTGATTTAGTCAGAATCAAAGCATTCTGCAACAGAAATCTTTATTTCAATTATTCTGAAAAAGCAGCCAAATGGTAAATGCATTAACATATTAACCTGTGAGTAAAGGAGGCCTCTGACTTTTGTTGTAAGGGATTTTATGAGAATGTGAACATGTCGCATGTGTGGCTAGCTTTTGTTATTGTTCTGATGGTAAGAGAAGTGTCAGATTCTCTATGTGTGCTTGCTTAATGAGCAGGGTCAGTGAGTAAATCTGTGCATATTTGTGCATGTTTTCAATTTGCAAAGTTAATTTTGATATTGATACAGTTTCTGTTAAAGCCTTAGGAAATAGGTCCTACACTAAGCAATATTTACAGATAAGTCGATGTATTAAATCTTTTCTTGTATTCATAGGGACCTAATTTCAGGGGGGTTTTGTCTCCTGCCAAAAAAGGTCAGTTTTTCAAAGAATGATACACGTTTATTTGTGGAAGTGTCATCTTGATCCACAGTTGCATATCTACAAAAAGAACCCATGTTATTATTTCTTGCAATAACTTAGATAGATTCAACCTTTATTAGAGTAAGTAGTCTATTGCTGTCTATGTACTTCGCTTCTATGTCATTGATGCACAATCTCTGCAACATATGGCTGGCTTTCCTCCTCAGAAAAAATCCTTTTCATAGCTTTAAAAAAATAGTAATTGAATATTTGCATATCTCCAAGGAGCCATGCCGGTTAAACACAGCATTCGTCTTCTACTGTTCTTAGGCTGCTTTTGGTTTCAAACTAAGAACTATTGCTTTTATGAAGCGCCTTTTTCTATAAAGTCAAAACCTCACAGCAGTGCACAGAAAGCCAGTGCTATAAAGGAACTAAGTAGAGTCTTTAATAGAGAGAGCTAGGTTGTAACTGTTTTTGTTCCTATGGAGCAGATAGATTTGGTTCCATCTGTTCCATATTCATAACAAAGGAGCTTACTTGCAGGAGGACTGACTTCCTGGGACTAGCATGGTAATGATCTTTTCACCGCAGATTGAAAGGATTTGAAAATGGTCACTTCAGCTCAGCAGAAAGCAGCTAGCACCCGTAGCACTTCAGACCTGCTGTTTTTCCTTTAGCTCAGTTTCAAGAGCTCTGATGACCAGGTGGAGACCAGGGCCAAGCAGCATTCCTTGGGGCTCAGTGTTGGAACTGGGGCTGTTTAACATCTTTGTCAGTGACACAGAGAGTGGGATCAGAGCACTCTCAGCAAGTTTGCAGATGACACCTGCAGCTGATGGTCTTGAGGGAAAGGATGCTGTCCAGAGGGACTTTGACAGGCCTAAAGTGGGCTTGTGCCAACTTCATGGGTTTCAGCAAGGCCAAGTGCAAGGTCCTGCATCTGTGTCAGAAAAATTCCAAGCACAAATACAGGCATGGATTTGAAAGCATCCCTGAGTAGAAGGGCTTGGTTGTGCTGGTTAATGAGAAGTTCAACATGGCCCAGCAATGTATGCTTGCAGCCCAAAAAACCAATTGTTTCCTGAGTTCAGCACAAGAAGCAGGGCCTGTAGGTTTAGGAAAGTGATTCTCCTCTTCTCCATGCTGGTAAGATCCCATGTAGAATACTCTATCCAGCTCTGGGACCTGCAGCATGAGAAGAATGTGTTGGAGTAATTCCAGAGGAGGCCACAAAAATGATCAAGGAGGCTGGAGCTCCTCAGCTTGAGAGAGAGCTGGAGTTGTTCAGCCTGGAGAAGGGTCAAGGGAGCCTTTACAGCAGCTTTCCAGTACCTAGTGAGAGCCTGTAGCAAAGGTGAAAGGGACTTTCTATGAGTGCATATAGTGCTAGCACAAGAGGAAACTGTTGTAAACTAAAGAGAGTAAGTTTAGATTAGATGTTAGGAGAAAACTATTTACCCAGAGAGATTTTACTGGAGAAACAAGTAGTGGATGCTCCATTGCTGGAGGTTGGATGGGGTTTTGAGCAGCCTGGTCAAGTAAGAGATATCCCTGCCCATGGAGGGGTGGTGCTGAGAGAGGAGCCAGATTATCTTTAAAGGGCCTTTCCAACCTAAAGCATTCTATGATTTTATGAAGATGCATGTTTTTTCTGAACAAAACAAATATGAGCTCTCCTCCTTTTGACATTCATTGTCCCCCACCCCCACCTCATCAGTCATTTCTACACCTGAGGAGTTCAGGATGTTTTGTCAAAAAAAGGTGTTACAAATACAGGATTAGTTTTTCTTAATTTGACCATAGTATTAAAGGCAGAAGTGAAAAATTATTTGCTGAGTTCTGTTTACTGAATTTTTTTCATGGCCTCTTCTTTCTCAGCAAGAATATTCTGTGAACAAGAAATCTGAAGTCCACAAAATGTGTGTGAAAGTGCCTTGCTGGGTTTCATAATTAGGATGCTCCAGTGCCAGCTTTGATTACACACCTCATAGGCTTTCAGGAAAAAAAAAAATCCATTTTGATCCAAGAAAAAAATATTCTTGTCTCTGCAGGATATTTCACAAGGGCAGAAGAGAAAAATGCAGGAGCATACACAAGCACTTTTACTTGGCTAAGAAACAAGTTATTCAGTGACCCCTAAGAGGTGAACTGGAAGTTTACACAGATCTTAAAAATTAACTAGGAACACAGAACAAGAACAGTCCTTCTGTGTCATTGGTTCTGGGTGTGCAGTCTCTGGAAGAAGCCTTGAGCCCCCCAGGTTTATGATTTTCCTGGCTGGATGTTGTGCTGGACTCCGCACCTCTCTGTGATCCAGGACGCCTGGTGCCTGAGGCAGCTGTCAGAGTGGGATGGGCGAGCAGCAGGCATGCCTGGCCTGCCTTAGCTGGTACTGCAGCATCTGTGTAGGCATACTCAGGGGTGTGTTTGGCCTTCAAGCCAACAATACCATATTGTATAATTCATAGATATGTATGAAAGCATCTGCTACCCTTGCTGCTGAAGACTCCAGATCAGATGGTACACACATATTTGCAGCTATGATGCTTCCCCACACCCCAAAGTGAGAGATGTGATCTCAAATGTGGAATTCTTTTTGTTTGGTTGGTTGTCAGTTTCTGAATTCTGAAAGTTTTGCTGCAGCAACTCAGGGAGAAAATCCATTAATTTCAGTGACTCTTTTCCTAACTAAGGTAAATGAAGTGTGTCCAGATTTCTTTGAAGAAACTCAAAGCATGGAACTCTCTTTTAAACATGAGAGGAAAGAAGCATCTCTTGCACACTGTCATGAAACTCTTCCAAGCTACCAGAACTATATCCAGTGCAAATGTTTGTTGTTGTAGATTTGTTTGGAGCTGAGACAAAAATTAAAGGGGATATTCATGATTGCAGAAAGTGGGATGAGGGCTGGCAGGGCTACTCTAATAACATGAGGCTTGATTTTTGTCCATCTCTTTTGAAGTTAGTAAGTGTCAGCAAGGTTTCCCAGTAATTTATTTTGTGTTGTCCTCTATTGTTTTCCATATGTATGTTCTTACATGTGAAAAACACCATTAGAAACTGCTCACAGCATAGGTATACTGATTCTTTAATTCATTAACATGCAAAGAGTAGAGAAATAAGTTTTCTGTGCAGTGGTGTTTGCTTGGATCAGGAAGTAGCAGATAGAAAATAGAGATAATAATTTCCCAATCTGCTTAGTCAGGTTATTAGTGTGAAACAGGGCTTTTTATAGTAGTGAGGTAGAGTTCTCTCTTCACTTCTGAGAACAGTTATTAGAGCATTCAGGAGGAGAAAAGCTCAAGAGGTACCCATGTGTTTCAAGTCTGATACAGTATTCATTGCTTTTAAAATAATTTCCAAACCACCAGGGCTTTTAAGTCCCAGTTATGGAAAAGTGTACACATATATGTCTAATTTTGAGTTCATCTGGGAATGATCCCTGGGAATAGGGCTAAACATCCTGTGGTATACATTATTCTTAAAAAATAAAAAGAAGACTCAGAAGGAAATAATTTGTGGCTGAAGATAATGAAAGGTTAGCTCTCCCATGGGTGTCTTAGACTTTCCCACAGTCACAGTTACAACAGACTATAGTCCTTTTCTGGCATAGATGGGACATGTCAAATTCCTGACAAGTTCTCCTTGATGAGCCTATGGTTATTCTCAGATAGGTTGGCTTTTTAAAATATGAATTTCAAAACATGAGTAAGACCTGTGGCATTGAACACAGGCAAGCTAAGTGAAAGAAAATAGAAGTTTAAATAAAAGTGCTATTACCTCATACACTGGACAAATTTTGACTAAGGAGAAAACTTCAGCCTAATGTGTTCCTGAATTTTTCATGGTAGAGGTCACAAATTGAAGGGTTATATCTGTTCTAAGGACTGGGTATAAATTTCTGGCTTGTATGATGGAATGATTCAGTATGCCTTCTGCAGGACCTGAACAAACTGGGAATTCCCATGATAAAGGTGTACTGTTATTACTACAGTGCTGGCATATGTTGTGTCTGTCCTCAGTTGTGGCCTAGGACTGTAGGAGCTGCAAGGAAGTAAAAGGTCTCTGCCCTGAGAATCCTGAACCTGTCATAATAAGTGCTTCAATTACAATGGACCATGATGTGTTTTCCAAACTTTAGCTTTCCTCATACATACCTGGTTTCCATCCTGCAAACCTCTGGGTTTATCTGTGTATGGGCCATGCCAAGCTGCTATTAGGACTTTTCCAAGAGATAAACCTTCTGAAATTTTTGAGTAAAGTTATTATCTGTAAGCAGCATGTTTGCAAACTCTTGTACCTCCATGTGCACTCAAAATTCAAAATGGCATTATTCTCACATTTTTTGAACCCCCTAAAACTCCTATTTTTTTGCTTTTTTCCCTAAATTTCTCCTGAAACTTCTTGAAGACTTTTTTTGTATCTTTACAGCTTCTCTCTCCTCCCCAGGACATAAACACACTTAGTTGCCTTGCATAGGTGAATAGCAAAACTAACATTTCATGTCTATGTACATTTTCACAACCCTAAAAAAATGCATGTAAAATTACTTATTTGTTTTTGTAAACAGACAGAATTTACAAGTATAGCATGGAAAGATAGAACTTTTTCTAAATATTTTGAAGATAGTGGCAAACCCATAAAGATGGACTAGAATAGAACCCTTCCCTCTTCTTTAATTATAGTGTCAGCCATGGCAAAGCTAGTAATGGATAATATGAAGTGCAATAAAGTATATGAGTTTAGTAACATGATACAATACCCACAAATTCCATGTGGGTGAATATGTTGCTTTAAAGATCACAAAGATATTTACTTTAGTAACAAGACTATAATGTCTCTTCAAAGGATTTTCTTATGTCTGGTTCTTAGAGATGAAAATTAGCAAACTGGATAGCCTGCTTGAAGAAAACTATTTTATTTCTAGTGATACCAAGGGAAAATCAAAGTACAAAAGAGCTTATGGAAAGTAGGAGGATATATTTTTCTCTAAGTGCTTTATTTGATAGTATTAACTTGTTTTATTAGCAATTTGCTCTAATACAGTCTTAATGTAGTACAATAACTGTGTTTGGTTTTGTGAATGCCGCTGAAATCAGTAATAAGATCTGAGGGTTTTATTTCATTCTAGTTAATGTGTTGGTTTGTTGCAATAGAAAATATGACATCAGTCATTTATATTGGCCTAATGCAGAAATGTTAGCACTTATTTTAAGGTATGCAACACAGTTTGAATTTGTGAAAGAGGAACCTTGTATGTGAGAAATGCCTGCAGATATTTCATGTGGAAGTAACTATATGGTCCATATTTCGTTCCTACATCCTTATATTTCACAGGAACTTATATGGAACTAAAAGTCCTTTCAAAGTAAGATATGCTTTTGTTTTATTTCCAGCAGAGCTTTCTTTGTTCTTTAATGAGAAGAAGCACCACAGTAGCAAACTGATTGTCTGAGAAGCTCAAGTTAGTTGCAGTTACTTGACAGCTTCACTCTAAACATAAATGTTCTTGCTTTTATAAAAAGAAACAAAAGTCTTTGCCAAGAACTTTGAGCTTTTTTTCCTTACTGGTTCAAGGCTCAGGTGAGAGGAACAGTGCAGGCACAGTTGGATCTTCCAGCATCTGTAATATCTGTTTTGCCAGACTCTTCGAGGTGTAAAGGGTACAGGCTGCCCTGTGCTGAGGCGTTGCTGAACTCAACTGGACTCAGTGACTTGGAAGCACAGATGATAAAAGTATGACTGCAGAAAGCTTCTGCACTGGATTCAGAGTGTTGCCTCATATGCCTCAGCTGCTGTTCACCTCTGGTGGTGTCCAGCACTGAAGAACTTTGGGTTGCTTTGATGTTCTGCACTAAAAAAGCCTGACTCCAGTACACCAGCCAGGCCAGCAACAGACAAAGCTTGTCATTAAATTCCCCCTTAGAGGAAAAACAGGACCTTCCTGAAAGAGACATAGGGCTAGACCATGCTAAGGGGAAATACTAAAAAATGGCTTAATAAAATTGGAGGTCCATGGTTTACATCTCCCAACACACATGGCTGGATTTTTTTGTATTACTTTGATGCGAAACATGTTTTCAGTCTCTACAGTCTTCAACCAGATATATAAGCTGCAATGGATTAGAAATGCAAGAAAAATTATATTCTTCCTGGCCAAGCAGTTGCAATGGGACAATTAATTCAGCATTAAGTGCAGAAACAGTTACTCTGTATTGCTTTCTTCCAAGAACTCTTGCTAAAATAGCATTTGTCTGGCAACTCATTTCCATTTACTAGGTTATTTTTAGTAGGTCTGAGAAATATAGTCACTTGTGAGATAGGCCATAATAATGCAGTGCGTTTACACAGTGTAATGCAAGTCCAAATTATGTATAAGACATTAGGAAATAAAGGTAGGGTTTCCCAATCTCTTTGTCGTGGACATGCCTTTTAAAAAATCTTTTCCTCCATGCTGTGCACTTTGTCATTTATATTTTGAATGAAATGCAGTGTATAAGTCTGTGTTTGTGTGTAGGCATGTACCTGTGATACAGAGATCAGTGCAAAAATTAAATACAGATGTAGTTGAGCATGCAAGTGTAGTGCAAAATATGCACTTGTATTATGTGCCCTATTAATAGTGTGGAGTTTAAAATATGCAATTGGACATGCTAGTATCCACGCTGCTTTTGCTTGTATTAAGCCACGAGCAGTATTAGCTGTCACCTTTTGTGTTTGTTTGTTCACGTATTTATTTATTTTGTTTCCATTTCTGGTCATTTTTTTTTCTTCTTTAGAAGCTTATGAGTCTTGTTAGCAGCCCTGGGTCAAGTGGGTTTTCAGTTTAGATTGTCTCTCTGCTGGCTTGAGATTTCTGAACCTTTAAGTTGCTCAGTAATTTTTTCGTGTTCTCATCTTGGTTATTACTAAATACAGAGATGATAGAATTGGCTAGAACAAAGCTACCAGAAAGTTAAGTCATGATTTATTGAGGAATTGTGCTTAATTATTAGGTCTGAAGAATGACTTAGTCATAATCATTCAATATTTTAATTTTCTCAGAATGGAGTCATGCGTGTGCTACCAGAACAAATCTTTTGCTGATGGGTTGGAATGGAAGAGCAGGCATGCAAAGACTTCTAATTTAAATTCAAGTATTGGTGAAAGAAGTGGTTTCTGTAGGACCAATATTTATATATTTTAAATTCTTTTTGTTTCAATAGGTACAAGAGAAAATTATCTATAAATCTTTTCAATTAACTTATTTTTTGATAAATAATTTTGAAAAATCCTGCATTGTTCTTAGATATGGGTCTTCATGTATGCACACGGAGGAGTGCTTTATTGGTTGATTTAATTCTAGCTGACTTTTTCTGTTGTACCATTTATGCAAATTCGTAACTTTTTTTCAATCTAAACTGTGAGAAGAATATTAATAACTAATTCTGCATTTACCTGGCTAATTTGCATACATTTATGTTGTATGGTAAATCATATGAAAACCTACAGGGGAAAGGCTGAGCTCTTCTAACAACTAATAGGCTATTTTTTTTTCTTCTGACTTGCACAAATTGAGAAATATTGCCTGTGGCAAACATAATGGAAAACTGCATTTTTAATGCTCTCATTTCTGTACAAAGAAAAAAGCAGATGACTCTTAAAACTTTCTAAAGCTCTGTAGCTGAACAAGGATATTGGGTGTTAGAGTACTTCAGGTTGGTGGAGTTATGATTTGCAGGTTGTATAAGGTTACGGGGGTATTGGATTTGACTAATGGGAGTGCTGCTGTGCCTGAAAGGGCTGGCGGCAAATCACAGCTGTAAGTATTTTCTCCTGAAGAGATTGTCTGTAAACTACAGATCTAAGAGAGTGCAAGGACTGCCTACACATAGGTTTCTGATCTCCAACATCCAGCATCCTGTGTACTAGGTTGCTGAAGGTTCTCTCCATGTTGTATTTCTCCAGGTGCTTACAGAATTTATATATACAACCCTTTTTGCCTGAGCAGTAAATGCTAAATATTTACTCAAGCTGTATGCATGTGGCATCTCGATTTATTGTGTTGGAAAGTTCAGAATTGATGCTCTATTGGCTTCTGATACAATACTTGGCAGTCTGAAACAGTACTTCTGTTCAGTGGTTGTTGTTGGGAAGCACTTATCAGAGACAGAATTTGTGTAACAGAGGGTGCTAGTAGTAGTACATCTGCAATGAACTGAGGTGAGATTTCTCAGGCATGATTTCTCATTTCTTGCCTACAAGGAGACACTGTTTGCTGCATTTCCTAGCAGACAGAAGAAAACATAGATCACATTTTTCAAAAATGCAATGAGAACATTGCCTTGTCTCCTGTGTTTCACAAACAGTGCTTTATAATCCCTTCAGAGAATACTCCAAGTGAACTGGTGATAGAAATTGAAATACAAAATAGTAGGAGAATTGCCATCTGCAGAGTATCTGCAGAGGTATGGTGTTTCTGCATAGGGAAAGGATGTTCTTTACCAGTGTCCCCATGTTCTAAACAAAGGTGCTGTTGGGGTGCCTCAGATAAACGGAGTGCTGTTTCCAACTGAACCAGTTTCGCTTTCTAATAAGGCCCACGGTGGCTTGTGCCATGAATGTTAAATGTCTTTGTAGTGCTAAAGAAGGATTTGAACTGCATGTGTCATCCCTTTTTTTTCTCTGTATCTGGACTTGCATTTTAGGGAAAAGTGCAATCCTGTAATTAGAAAGTCAAGAATGAGTGAGGAGGCAAGCAGAGGTAACGACTGATTACATGTGAATATCAATAAATAGGATGGTTGAGACACTTTAAATGGGACATTCTGATAACTTGATTTTAGGTTAGAAACTTAGCCTCAGGTATTTACCAATGAAACTGTTGCCTCTCAGGAAAGGAAATAATTGCTGCTTTTGTCACATCAATAGCAGATCCTGATAACTACATTACTTTTGAAATTTTAATTTATTTCTTTTTTACATTTACTTTTTAATTAGCTTATTTTGTAGGCTGATTTGTTCGTATCTTGATGACTCCTTTAATGAGTTTTGGGGATTTATCATAGTAATTGAACTGCATAACTGTTTTCTATATATGCTACTTTTTTGTTCTCTGTCTGCAGCTTTCTGGAGTCATTGAATAGCTCTGATAATTGTTACCAGGCTGAGGAAGGACCTAACCTGTTATTTATGTCTAATATATTAATAATGCACCATGTGCTTTCTAGCCGAGAACTACTTAGGAGGGAGATAAGGGAGTTGTATATATATATTTTTTTTAATTTAAATTTAGCTAGCGAATACAGAAATATTTATGGCTTGGCTGTAGATGAGGAGAGAATAATTTTTATCACTCTCTTTCCTTTCCTTACAGGGTATAAAAATGGTAACCAGAAGCAGTTCAGAGACAAGACGTTTTCCCATTTAATTTGTCATTATAGGTTGTTTTCAGATCCAGCTTGGACCTAGTCCTGTGTGCAATAGTTCATTGTGCTTTTTTTTTCCCTAGTTCAACCAATGCAGATGGAATTCTTATCTGAAGAATAGCGAACTCATGATTTAAATTTCTTCTCAATTGTGGAATTTTCCTATTTAAAAAAAATAATGAAGATATCAAACCAGTTATTTTTATGATCTTTGAGATGTTTTAATGTATCTTGTGATTTCAGAGGGATTTTAGTGTTCACTTTCTTCTCACCCAAGTCTTTGTGTAATCATGAGGTCTAAAATATTTTTTAAGAGTGGGACCCAGGAGATTTTCATGAAGTTGCTGGCAAAGATGAGGTAGGGCAGGGGAAGTGGGAAGTATGATAGAAATTGTAATAACATGTAGGAAATAACATTTCAGAGCTCCTCCTCTGTTTTCAATTGTGTTTCTTCTTGACACAAACTAAAGCAGTGAGATCTTTTCTAGTCTAATATCATTAATGAAAAAATAAGTGGATATAATGTATTTTGCTCCTTATAGGGGAGTTTTTTCAAAGGTTTCTTTTTTGTTTTGCAGCGAGGAATCAATTGCCTTTTTTTTTTTTTTCCGTGGGAATTCTGGCTTTTTAAATGGAAAGTGTTACTTCAGACAGGTTCCATTAGCATCAGAGGCTTCTTGCTCTTAGAACTGGCCTGTATTTTATAGCTAATATCACCTTTAAAATGGGCAGATAGAAAAGTCTTGTAGCAAAGCCTTAGGGTCCAACCTGATTTCATTCGGGATGGAGAAAGAAATTTCTCATTCTACCACCTAGAAAGGACAATGTTTCTTATACTGTAGCTAATTTCAGTGGAATGTAGCAACTGCAGCAACCTGAGAAGCAGCATTAATAGATCCCAGCTGACAAGGAGCAGTTCTCTTTCTCCTTCCCTGACGCTTTCCAATGGGTGATACGTCTGGTCTAAAATCAAAAACTTAAAACATTGGTGTATTTTTTTTCCTTTAAGATGCGAGGGAGAAAGGAAGAGGAGGGAGGGTGGAAGTAAAAGAAAGGAAGTAAAATAATTGATTGCAGTCATGCATCTTGGCAAACAGCATTTAATTTCTCCAGAAGGCCAAAGAAGTTGCAATGTATCCCTTCATCACCTTGGTCTTGGTTGTTAAGGAAGATGGAAGTGCTGAAAAATGATACTTGATTTTTTTGGATAGACATTATTATTCCTTCTGAAGGTGCAAAACACTGATTAAAGAGGAATCTTTCTGAGTTTACAGCGAACATTGAAAATACATAGTTTCTCTGGAAAGAAGAAAAGCACTATTTCAAATTTCTTGTTAAGACTGTGCCAGTTTCTGGAATGATGATTTAAGTGCAACTGTTATGGTTGTAATAGGACAGTTCTTTATGATATACTCTACAGTTGCAAGAGAGTATAAAATAGTGAAAAATATCTCAACAGTGAATGGATTTTAATATTTTTCTTCCCAAGAATATGGCAAATCACCAGCTGTTATTTGCTCCTATGTGTGTGTAAATATTATGTGAACATATGACCTTCAGTGTACTAAGCATTAATTTTCTGTTTTCCTAGAAAGAATAGATTTTATTTCCAGATGGGATATTATTAGCTTCTAGCTCTCCTAGCTAGTCAGGTATGCTAGTTAGTCACCGACTAACAGAGTAGTCTAATAAATGGCAGCTTAAATAAGCAAAACATGCTTATTTTATGGAAATAAGCAAGTGCATGTAAGCATCAAAGCAAAAACTTGCCTTTAAATAAATGTGTGGCAAAATGCACCTCTGAAATAATTTCTGGGCATAAAAAATCTGTCACTGATAAATTTACTGTAGGCATTCAGTTTTGTCTCATATTGGAAATGTGATTTTCACCTCTATCCTAGTAATTTGGTAATGATTATAGGATTCTTATCTTTTGAGAAATCTACAATTACCTATTTAGTCTTAATAAAGTAATTAGCCAGTTGCATATATTCAATGAGGGCTGCTGAAATGACATAATTTCCTGAAGATAGCCTCAGAGTGCAATATTGTGCCCCAAGTAACACACCAGTTACTGCAAACTCAACAGAGGGAATTTTTCTGACTCTGTAAGATGCTATAGTCAAAGGCAGCTGTTAACTCTTAGCTGCTTGGCATTGTGGTAGGAGACCATAATTTCTGCATGATTTTTGTTTTGCTAAAAGAGGGGAGCAACTTTCTGGATGCAGAATCACAACATGAAGTGTATTAGATTCTTTACTTTGCTCCTTTTTTGTGTTTCTACTGAATTTGCTAGTTCTTGGTAAGTTCTAGGAAAAATTGGATGCCTGTCCTGCAAGCACATCACAAAGACTTAGGGAATTTATTTCAATATTTGAGGAGCCATTCTGTTGTAAGCTTAACATGAAGACAAAGAGTTTATATGTCTGTGTATAAATTGTTTTAGTTGTTTGTCACACACAAGGACATGAATGAAATAAGGGTAAACAGAGGAAACTAACATCTTGTCAGGTCAATCATCTTTCCCAGCAGTGGCCATTTAATGCAAAATGCAATTCATTCTGCCCTAGTACATAGATTTTGAATGCAATGAAAGGTCCTTTGCAGTGCTTTGGGTAATATTTTTAGCAATAGCTCTTGAGATGTTTTCAAGAAAATAAATGTGAATGATTTTTCACAAGTGAAGATCTTCATGCCCAAGTCAAGTTACTTGGTTGCCTATGTTGAATTGTGGACCAGTGTACAATATCAGAATTGCAGATATTGAAGAAATTTACTGGCGTGTAAATATTGGCAGACAGTGCCCTGGTGGTGAGAGGCAGGCATATTTCCCTATTATGTTGTATTTTGGGTCAAGAATGGTTATAGAAAGAAAGTTATCGCAACAGCACTTTTTTCTGTGAAATAAGCAGGTGCTACCACTAAATCTTTGTGGGTGACCTTTTGCATTAGGGCTACACATATTTCCATCTATTTTTTTCTTCCAGTACAGTAAATATTCTTAAAAATTAAATACTTTGTGTGGAAATTATGAGGGAAAGCAGAAAGTAGGAATAAACTGATTTTGTTTTGTTAGCTGTATAGCATGAGAGATCGTGTTTTGACTGAAGCAAGATGAGTATTTTCTCAATAAAGACCGATGCATGTGGAGACTGAGTTTGCTGTAACATTTAATGGTGTGTATTTCTACTTTGCTGGAAGTATATAGATAGTTCCATTTTTACCACTGTAATTTTTGGTGTAATTTTGTTTTTTCATCCCTTTTGGGTGGTTGAGGTCTGTGGCCTAAAATTTCAAGGTTAGCTTTTCTCTGAGTATTCTGTATTCTGAAGTATTTTTTCAGTGTGGACACATGCATTGTAGCAAAAACCATATTAAACAAGCGTTCAACAAGAATGTGTGGAAAGGTGAAAGGAGGTAATGAAACATTGAAAGTAGCATGTGCTTCACTTCTTCCATGTAAAATAATAAAGAAATTAATTTGAATAAAATCTTCAGTTTTTATATGCTTTTGGATAATCAAGATACTTTGTGCACTTGAAGTCCTTATGTTCAGGGATTGATGTGTGGCCAGTCCTTCAGATGAAGGAAAGAGAAAGAATATTTTATTTCAGCCCAAAAGATATTTTGGATTTTCACTCTCTTGCTCTTCCACTTATTCTTCCTTTTTCTTCATTTCACAGCTTCTGCAATCCCAGATAATGGAAGGAGATCCTGCCTAAAGCTTAAGGTGTTTGTGCGACCAGCAAGTAAGTTCTTCAGACTAAGATTTTGAGGGTGGCTTTCTAGCACCTACTTTACTATGTGGTCTAGTAAACAATAATTTTTTTTTTTTTTTATGGTTAAATCTTGCATCTGTTCTCTACATCCAGAAATGTTTGCATTACGATTTTCATAAAGCTTTGTTTGAATTACTTGGCAGTTGCTAACTTGTTGTTTCTTGAACTTTGTACAAATGGAAGACTTATACTGGCATTTGGACAAGTGCCACAGACTTTAAAATATCAATAAGCCTAATTATGTACAGTAAATAGAGAGAAAAAAAGAGAGGAAAAAAGGAAAGTGGGGAATGTAAGGGTGTTTGACTAACATATTTGGCTGTTATCTCTATTTTTGTTATAGACAGCTGTATGAAAACTATAGGTGTTCATGATCGTGTTTTCGATGTTAACGACAAAGTAGAAAATTCATTAGAACCAGCAGGTTAGTATTCTTAGAGAATCTCTTTTAACAAATGCGTGTATCCCTCTGGTGCTTCAGTACTTTTTTTCCTCTTCTCTCTGCATGCTTTGCATGGTACAACTACCCCGCTTTCGCACATTTCTAGCAGGGCTAATACAGTGGTATACTTCCTGTATCCTTGTTTAATTCAGGGAAGTAAAAGTGTTGCTTTATTTGGTTTTTTTGGAGTGACATGATTTAGTGAAATTTGCTGTGTGCCAGTGTAAAATTTCTGCCGGTATCCTGGAGCCACTGGCCCATCCAAGCCAAACACTCAGCATATTGGCAGCACACTCTATTTACTAATTGGACCCAAAGTTTTAGAAATGAAGTCAATGGGCGCACTTCATTTGTTAGGTGGTTTCAAAAGACCTTCAGAAAAACAGGACCACTTCTTGTATGCCAGTGGATGACAAAGGTATGCAACTGAGTTTTTGTTTTAAAATAAACTAGTTCTTTAAATTATATATAGTTGTATATGTACTTTGTTAGGCAAAGTATCATTTTACATATGTGCACGTACACACACTCACACATACCGATATTTAGGTAAATATATAAATACAAATTTCTCTCCTGTTTTTATTGAAGCTGACTGAAGTTTTGGGGGCTTTTCTTGCAAAATACTGCCTTAGGAATAAGGATTTTCTTCATCTGCTCAGGGCAAAGTTACATTAACCTCTACATCAATCAAGCTACTGTTCTCCATGTGGGAAGTGCATATGTGTTATTTGTGTGGCCAAAGCTTGTGACAGATAGAAGTGTATATAATTCTAGGGGTATGAATAACCCAGACAACTTAAAAGGAGTTAAAATTAGGTAGGTATGTAGGAAAAATATTTGCAGTAGTGGTAGACATGTTCATATAATGTGCACCTACACCATACTTACATGTTGTATTAAAACTTCAAAATAAACAGTCAAATACATAAATCATATCAGGAAATATTATATACGTATAATTTATTACATACCCTAAAGAACAGATTACTGAGAATTTTTTTGTTTTATGTTATTTGAATGTGAATCAACATTCTGTTTGCATATAAAGCAACATTATTTTTTCTCTTCTTTATATTCTCTTATAATTTAATCTTTTTCTCTTCTATATATTCTCTTATAATTTAATCCTTTAATTAAAATTCATTAGTTACACATAAGCATAATAAGGCTTTTACAATTTGGCTGATCTAAATGATTTACCTATAGATAAGCAATAGAATTTATTATTTTTCTTTAAAATATTTTTCAGATATTTCCAAAAATTTGGAGTTTGCGAATCAAAGATGCTCTCTAAGAAAATTTAAATGCATGCATAGTGCACTTGAATTGGCTATATTTATACATTTATTAGCAACATTCTTCTACAGAAGACACTAGGATGTTTTATCACTGTCTCTACCTATGAGTTTGAAATTCAGTGCACTTTTTTACACTTTGTGATTTGGTGAACATGGTCTACATAATGCGCCTGATACTGCTTGCAAAAGAGATCATCTGAGTAATACATGCCTGATTTTAGTAAACTTGATGAATTTTTGTTTCAGCAGTGTTTCTCACTTCTTACTGACTGGCTATAACTAGCTAACATCATCACAAAGTCATTAGAAAGCAGCAGGAAAACCATGCAAGCAAAATCAAACAAAGAGCATCCTGCAGTCTGAGATGAAATACTGTTTGTGTTACCAGGGGGAAATAATAGCTTTAATGAGAAGGTTTGGTACCACAAAATTCCCACTCCTGATATCAACGCATATTTGTATTATTAATTGGGCCAGTCACCATCAGATAATCAGTCACTCTGAGATGTGCCAACTGCTGTCACATTCCTCTGTTTTTGGCCTGTTAGGGTTGCTACTGCCCTGGTGCATGTGTTCTGTGCCGTGTACTAATTTACGTGTCTCTGACAAGCATCTTCTGCTTCTGTGCTATCCCCTAGCCTGCCACGGTCTTCTTCCACAGTAGACACAAGAATTGGAAGGCAGGAGGGTCATGTTCAGCAGATTACTCACTGTCATGTTTCTTTTAAAAAGCACCATTTGTATGATTTTTGAACCCTTGTAATATCACTGGTTTTGTTCAGAAATTTGTGGGAATCCACAGTGATTGCATTTTCACAAGTGGTAGAAGTAATTATCTCTATTCCTATTCTTTCCTTTCTCTTTCTCCTTAATAATAAAAAAGTCCTTAAACAAAAGTTGCAGCTGTGCCTATCTGAAAGTTACACCTGCAGCATGTGATGTAAGGCTGTGTGATCTGAAAAATTCATGGCTGTCAAAATCTTTTTTTCTGTATTGATGGTATTCCCAGTGTTTAGTAGTGACCTTCCGGATTTTGCTCAGTAATCTTTTTCCCTTCGTGAATTGTCTTCAGTGTTTCAAATGAAGCAAATCCTTTTCCCCAAGCCTTAAAGACTGAGCAGTTATGACTCTGCACCTCCAAGGAAAATCATATTTGTAAAGTGATTTTCATAACTCCAGATGAATCGTGTTCTAATATATGAGTGCAGAAACCTTGCAACAGCACTGAGAGAAACCCAGATGATTTCTCAAAATGAATCCCTTAATGTTATATGGAAATTAATTCTTCTATGAAGAATGGCTTTATAAAAATGGCATCATAGAATATCTCCATATTTTTCATTTAAGAGAAGTAATCTTTTTAGCTTAGTGCTTTTTCATTGAGTTTTTTAGCAGTAGTCAGTGTTCCAGTTGTGCAGTATCTGATAGTCAGTCAGTGAATGAGGATTTATTACTGCTATACACTAGTTCTGCCCTATTGTGTTTTAGTGCTGACTCACTGATGTAATTAGGCCAAAATTGTTGACATTCAGTGTTGAAAATTCAAACTTATTTGCAATTCTAGAGGTAGAAAGTAGTACAAATCATTCTCCTCTGTAGTTTTAGTTCGTCAGCAGTGAGTAAATGTTTCTAAATTGGGAAGACCTAACTTTAAATATATGAAAGGAGGTAGAACTGGCAAATCAGGGTTATTTTTTCCCTGTAAGTTCTTAAATATGTTTAGCTGAGAAGCAAGCTTTTGTGAAGTATTCTATTGTCATTGCAGTGTCACCATAGCACAAGGCTGTAACTCAGAAGTGAAATATGAAACAGCTTTTCGTGTTGATGATTACTGAAAGTACCATTTTCAGAAGCCAGCATTCAGTGATATTTTTAGATTCCTTTGGAATAATTCTGGAGGAAAAGACTAGGGCCTCGTTTGGGCCCAATATGCCTGGGAGGGTCTCCTTGCCGTACATGGTGCGGAGTTTCAACTTAAGCCATTCTTGCCAGACTTTCCCACTGTCACCACAGAATCACAGAATGAGTGAGGTTGGAAGGGGCCACTGGAGGTCATCTAACCCAACCTAGAGCATTGTACTAAGGGTTATATCCAGATGGCTTTTGAGTACCTCCAATGAGGAAGACTTGACATGTTCTTTGGACAATCTGTTCAATGTATAGTCACACAGTGAAGTTCCTCCTCTTCAGGTGTAACTTTCTGTGCATCAGTTTCTGCCCTTTGCCTCTTATGCTATTGTTTGGCATCACCAGGAAGAGATGTCTCTTTCATGAACATGTTTACAGGCTAATCAGTGCTTGCTTTTCATACTTTTGCCTCGAGCAGCACTGAAACTTGTTGATAAGCCTTATGTGATTATGGCATCAATTAATGCTGGAGAAAGTACATGTGATAAATTGCTAATTCAGTTTACTCTGCTCCTTGCTGTGTAACTGAGCTGGGGCTGAAGAGCCTATTAACCTAAATTATGCTAAGTGCTTTCCTGATTTTGTGCTAGGTGTCAAGGATATGAAAGGGAGGGAGCTTGCCTGTGGCTAAAGCCAAGTAACATGAAAGGCTCCATGACAAAGCAGCATGGTGATCCCAGTGTCCTGATTCCTGCTTCCCTTAGTGCCTCTAGCTGGAACTGCTCAGGTCTCACCCAGTGTGATCCTGGCAGTGCAATTTTTTGAGATGAGAGCTGAGACAGGAACATCATAGACATATTGACATCTCTTACAAAATAGGGAGCTCATTTCATTAGTAGATGAGATACTATGCTGGAAACTTTGGTGTTCTAAAATAAACTTACAGATACATTTTGAGGCCGCTTCACACTTCCTAAAAAGGTTTGACTTTTTCTTTTCATTTAGTAATGAAAAACAAGAGCTGATTTTTTATGACAAGCCACTGATTGATTGCTTTTTGAATAGCTAAATTAGGTAGTTTTGGATATAGAGGGCTTTGCAGAGAAAAATACCACTGCTATAACAACACCAAACTTGATTTTGACTTTGCCTACCTTTTCTATTTTATAAGCTCTGGCTTTTAGGCTGATCCTAAGTTTACAAAAACTAAACAGGGCTTTCTTTATTATGTGTCATATATTTAGTATTTGCTACCTTGTTTTCTTCTGCCACTGATGCATAAGCATGTTTTCCTTACTCAGCTGGTTCTTTTTTCATTAGTTCTAGCAGCATATATGTAAATCTCCATTTTCTATACCATGAAAGGTTGTGAGATTTTCCAGATTGAGTATGTATTCTATAAAATTGGTGACTGTCATGTGTTAGCCTTTAAAATTTTATTTCAAGGAAGAAGGAATGATCTCACATCTCCTGATCACCCCTAGATGCAACATACTTCAGTGGAAATTTTTTGCATGGAAGGGGGGGTCTGTGCTTGGGCTTAAAGGCTGTAATTTCAAATTCAGAAGCCAAAATCTGTAACCGAATAAGGGCATTAACTGCAAAATTAATCCTGGGCCTGTGCAACACTTGAAAATCAGATGTTTTTATTTAGCTGCCTCCCAACTGATGTTGCTATCGAATAAGACATCCAAAGCTAGAACGACAGTGTTTCACTGAAGAGAAATCTTTCATTCCTCAATCTGATGAAATCTGACTTAGTTTCTATTCCTCTGGTCTTCAGTGGGAGTTTTGCCAGTAAGAAATGCAGGACTTGGCCCCAAGTTGGTTACATAATGAGGTATTACACGCTTGTGAAAGTCAATGACAGCACAAGGTTCATTGCCCTATTTCATAAAGGCACTGAAATCTACTTATAGTTGTCGGCTCAGTGAGAGTTTATTAAGGATGCAAAATCTCATTGGAATGTATGCTTTCTGTTTGAACAGATGATACCGTACATGAGTCAGCCGAGCCATCCCGTGGTGAGAACGCGGCACAGACACCGAGGATACCCAGCCGGCTTTTGGCAACTCTATTGTTCCTCCTGGCAGTGCTTTTGATATTATAGCACACTGTGCTCCGGCGACCTGTCACAGAAAATACCAGGGTCTTGGAACATCAAAGATCCACCTAACTGCTCATCCCAGGAAAGGGACTTTATTGTTTTTGCAGATGTCAAATTGTTATTTTTCCCTTTTCTTCTCCCTTTTAGCCTGAACTCAGCAAAAATTTGAAGGGGATAACTAGCTTCAGCACCCACCCCTACCTACCCTGTGACTTTCTTAACCCCTCCATATAAATAAAAGGACTCCAAATGAAAATGCCAAACTATAATAGTGACACTAGTGATTCTTATTTTCTTCTGCATTCTCCTTTAAGAAGTCACCTCTGTTAGCTCACTATGTCATCCGTATGTGGACGAGAAAGTGTTGCGGCAAATGCAGTTAGTGAGGGATAAGGAAAGTGAATGAAAACCTGGGAGAGTCTTTCTCTGTGATACAATATTTATGCCTTCTCGTTCAGCACTGTAAGATGGTCATGCAAGGCATTGTGTCACCATGTCAGGACTGGAGGGGAGATATTAAGAATAGACATAACACCATTTCCTCCAGAAGTTTCTAAATGAACCAGCTTCTGAAAGGGGAAGATGATGTTTCTTATGGGACTCTTGAAACATCTTTGACAGTAACATTTTTGCTCACAAGCAGAAATGCTGTCTTTGGTGAGAGGAAAAAGTTAGTTTTTAGGAATGTTAACACACAGCAGGCAAGGTCAGATTTAGGAAACTTCACTGGGGGTGTGAGTGCCTCTGTTATTTCGTTTTAAGGGGATAATGCACACCGGCTTATTTTATTTTAAAACAAATCACCGTGGTGCTAAAATTTTTTTCTTGAAATGCAGAGGCACTTTTGAGAATAAAGTGACCTTCCCCAGCGCTGACTCAGTAGCTGATAGCCTTGGATGCTGCTCTGGGTGTTAATACATGCTAAAAGAGGACATCGGTTGTCAGAGGAAACATGTTTGGGACACAGGATCTCCAGTGTTCTCTTGATTTGTCTCTCCTGTAAGTTCCTCAATCATGGGAATAAATCACATGTAGAAGAAGCCAGGGCTGTCTAATAGCATTGTTTGGTGGGGGAAAAGAAAAGGAGTGTGGAATATTAATTCAATGTTGATTTTTTATCTTTTCCCCTTCCAGCACAGTTTGAAGAGTAGAGGAAACGTGTTTATCAGCCGGAGATAAACTAGATGGGCTCCCAAAGACTTAACAAAATATTTTTTTAAAAATCCACTAGAATAGAAAATACATTATTTAGATATACTTTATGCTGAGAGTGAGTATATATGCTTGTCCTATTTAAACATGAGAGAAGCAGTAACCCTTGATGCAATTAGGAAATGGGACTGTCTTGTTTGATGGAATTAGGAGTGACCCTGTTTAAGGTATCTGAGCCTTGGCTAACAAAACTTTAAGAAGCAATTTGCCAGGAAGTGCAAGCCTTGGGGTATTTTTTGGCCAGGCTGCCATGAAATTTGGACTGCTAAACATAATCAGTGAAATTTCAGACCCAGACTGAAACAGAGCTTTTCTGACAAAACTGTGGTAATTAAGTTAAAGGTGAAACAAAACATGGGGCATATTCAAGCAAAACAAGATTTCTCTATATTAATTATGAAGAAAATTTCTGCAGTAATAAAATTGACTGATGCCATTAGTGGATACCACTTCATAGACTTTATATTTTTAAATGAAGAAAAGCCTTCCAGAAGTTGAGGCAAGAGAGGGGAAAATAAATTTGGTATGTAAAGGGAGGTTTTTCGCATGCTGAGCTATGACCTGGGCTTGCCTGATATCATACATGTTCATGAATACAGGACCTATACTTATAGGAGGAATGCAGGAAGTTCACTCTAGTGTGAAGTGCAGAGAATAAAGATACAGTCCAAACAGTGAGGGAAGTCCTCATCTCATTACAGGCTGTACGGTACTTTGCTCTCTTTAAGGTGTATATACTTGATACACATACACTAATACTTTCTGTAGGTAGGAATTAAAAAGCCTTGGATGAGGTGAGCTTAATCTGAATGCACCTTATCAAATGGATTATTAACCACAGTACAGATAATATTGCATGATGTGTAACTATATTAAAGTGATTTGCAGTAATTGCAGGCAGTCACACAAGTAGTGCAAATTTGATGTAGAAATGGTGACATTTGTCATCCTTTGTCTCTGAATGATGTTGAAGACGTCCATTTACCGACATCAGAGGACTGTCACTAGCGTTACTCCTGGTGAAACTCGCCCCTTCACGTTGTCCCAGAGCCTTGCTGCATATGTGAGGGACAACACAAGCGATGATCCCCAGGCTGCCCAGCATTCCAGCCACTGCCAGTTTCATACTTGATGGCATTAGGCAATCCCAGTCATACTAAGTACATAAATGTTGGTGGGTTTTGTGTTGTGTTGCAAACCTCTGGATGCTTTAAATGCAGATGTTGCTGAAAATTAAGGAGTCTGTTGCTCCCGTACCCTTCATCTGCCCCTGCTCAAGTCTGAGGTACTGATTCTCCCCAGCCTTAGTGGGTTACTTACACCCATGACCTGCACTCCTGGCTGCCAAGGACATTGCAATGTGAAGCAGGAAAATAGGGATCAGTCAGTTTAGTGGATACTGTGTATCCTTCAATAGACAAGGTAACATTTCGTGTTAGTTTAGAATATTGTTTTGTACTGTACTTACCTGGATGGCGAAGGAAAGACAAGTAAAACTTAAAGCTATGTTCTTTAAATTCTGTATTATTAGCAACCTCTGTTGTATATAGTGTTTGATAATAAAGTATTAATTTGATTCTTATGTCTTTTGTAAGTGAGAACAATAGACTTTCAGGATATTAAAATCACGTGTTGATTACAAGACAGAGCTTTGAAGCATCAAGTGTGATCATGGCTGAGAACTGAGAGACAAGTGGCCATGACACTGCAGCATACAGGACTCATCTTTGAAAATCGTTCATCTGTTGCAAGACTTCACAATGTCAAGACCTGGAACAACATGACTTTTGATGATCAATGTTTTATCCTCGGTGTTTAAAGGTCTTATGTTGGAGCCCTGTGGTTTCTGTGTTAGTTTTGTTCTTTTGTATCATGTTTGTTTCTAAAAAGGCTTTGGGGATATAACAGCTTTTCTGTTATTTTGTTTGTTTCTTTCTTTTTAATTTTTTTTTCCTCCTCTTTTCCTTCTGAATTTGTTCCCATTAATAGTTTTTTTCCAGAAGGGATCTTGCCAGTGTCATGTGCGATATATGTATGTACTTCATTCCAAAAGAACTAGAAACAAATTTGGGAAGTACTGAGAGTAGTTGAGTAGATTGTTTCCTTTCCTCTATAATTATGGAAGGAAAATGGTTGTATTTGTACCTGTTGATTCCTACCCCTAGCCCTCAAAACTGGACTTAATTCATTGCCTTATGAGTGCAATGGTTCAGCCACTTTCAGAGGTTTAGAGTATTAACTCTTCCCCTCTTTTCATTACACTTGGATTTTGTAATCACCAGTTTTAATGTACAACCCTCCACACTTCTCTTCCCTCTTCCTGCCCTGCCTCCTCTCCCACCCTCCTCCTTTTTTAATTTGGAGCTGTGAATGGGCAGATCTGTTTCTGGTCTGGCATCACTGAGTTTTTCCCATGCATTCGCCCTTGAGCTTCTCAGATGTGAGACAAATCTCCCTACAATAGGCTTGCTGCCATTGTCTGTACAGTTTAATAGATGCTGGCATGTTGGAGGTTACCCATGAGTCTGCGAAATCCGCTTACCATGCTTACTCTTGACACCCCATTGAAGACACTCATTGTGTATGCATCTGGGTATGAAAGTCCAGCTCAGTGTGGTCCTGTGCTTGTACTGCCCTGCTTTGCAGTTTCTTTGCACTTATTCATTGAGTGCTGTTTTTGAAATGCTTACATTATATAAACTTAAAATGTTAAAAAAAAAACAAAACACCCAAACGCCCTGCCCCATAAGATCTGTATTTGTATATACACGTGTCCGTACAATTATACTTAAATAAAATTAAAGATTTTCATCATTTTAATTGGTTCTTTTAGACTGCCTTTTTGTTTAATTAAATGCATTTTCGTTTTGTGGGCTCTTTGTACCTACCTTACCCAGAATCATAGAGTGGTTGGAGTTGGAAGGGACCATCAAAGGTTTTCTAGTCCAATGCCCTTGCAATGAACAGGGATATCTTCCACTAGGTCAGGTTCCACAGAGCCCCATCCAAACTGACCTTGAGTGTTTCCAGGGACAGGACAGGAATTGAGAGGAGTATGAATGGGAATGGGTGAAAAATCCACATTACAGGCACAACAACTGACTACCTAGAGATGTCACTACCAATGCCCTGGCAGATCTCTGCTCTTCACCCTTTTTAATGTGTTTAAAGCTCTTCCAAATACTTAAGAGGGTAAGGAGTTGTATCAGCCAAGTGCTGATGCATTACATCATCACTTTGTCCTGCTCTGGGCCTTGCAAGTGATCTTCCTCCCCTGCATAACAAGTGGTTGTAAGGTGCAACTCTTACTTCCTGAAGAGTAGAGCCAGCCCCAGAGTTGTGCAAGTAGGCCAGGTGCAGTCCCCCTCTTCCCAGGATGTCTCTCAGACTGGCAAATCTAAGAAGTGGTTTTGAAATATTAGCCATATCTTCCTTTACCAAAAAGGCTCAGAGCAGCCAAGCCTAATGAATGGGAGAATTCATTAGGGGACCTTATAGTACCAAGGTTTCCTCCTGAAGGGAAGGGGTAGAAAAGTGGAAGCAAAGAACTGGACGGCTTTCGCTTCCTTCTTCCTTCCACTCTGCTCTCAAAGGCTGATATAGTAGTGCCTCTCCAAAAGTACATGACTGCATTGGTGTTGGCTTGTGTTTAGGTCTGAAATAGTTGTCTTTGGCAGTGTCTGCTTTCTACTCCTATGATAGATTGAACCTGAGAATCTAGGTCATAAAAGGTGGGGAGCACATACCAAAACCTGTAGAACATGCACTGTACATTCAAAACTGCTGTAATTACACTGTGTTAGCATTAAGCTCACAGAAAGCTTTTTATTATATTTAATTAGTTGACAGAGGAGCAAATAGTAATTATAACTTACTCTAACCTTCTTTTAAAATGAGAAGTGACAGCGTGGTGAGAAGGAAAGCTGCGTGTCTCAGTATTTGATACAAAGTATTGATGCACCATTTTTTTTCTCTGGAGCTGTGATGTTAGTAGGAGGAGAGGGTTATAAGTGACACATGTTCAGTATGTTTTAACATAATAACCATGTCCAGAAAATATCCTGCCGTCTGACACACTTAGTAGCCTTTGCTCAGAAGACACTGCTTTTGCTGAGGATGGTATTTGATTTCATTTTTCTGCATTAGTGTGCACAATGGGCCTTTATACTCCCTCATCTTCCCTTCTGCAGAATATTTCTGCTCACAGAGTACCTCTGAGGGCATTCTCAGGATTATTCAGGCATGCATCATACTGCTATAATATGGTTGTGTGCCAAAGTGGTTTTCTTCATTTAGAACAAAGCTTTGATTTATACAGGTTAGAGATGTGGTAATCAACTGGGATGGTTAAATTTTTTACAGGCTTTAACACTTCAGGAATCAAAAGTACCTCCTTCCTTATAACTCTTATTTTTGTTAGCATTTGCCTTTACTGGGAAGTTTAGTTTAAAGCCTGATTCAACTTCCTATTGCAGTTGTATACATAAGAGCCCAAAATAAGACTGAATCTTCACTGTAAATGCTGCAGTGCAGGCAGCTCTTATATGTGGCTATTTGTGTTTGCTTTCAGCACATTTGATTTGCTCCTGCTAATCAAGCAATCTGAAATATCACCAATTTGAATTTTTGTTGAAATTTTCCCTAGACCACATAGAAGATTTTAAAGCAATGTCTTTGTTGGATGAAAAAATAAAGTCTAAGAAAAATTCAAAAAGAGATAAAAATTTTTTGTGCCAAATAGGTTTTCTGTTGGTTCCCTCCCCCCAAATAAATATGTTAGCTGACTGATACTGTCAGTCATATTTCATTTAGAAGAATTCAAACCACAAGATAACTCTTGCAGCCACCAGCACATCTTGAAACACTCATTTTTCCTATGATGGTTCTTCAAGCAATTTCTCATGTCATTTGATTACTCAAGGAGGAGTATAAATATGAGAAATTGCAGAGTGGTAAGCTAGATGTGTGTTTGGAGGGAAAGAAGAAGAATTTTCTGTTTTCCTAGCACTTTGTGAATGCATACAGTGCATTCAAGATCAAGAGTATAGAGTGATTTCTAGACTCTTCTCTACCTTGTAATGTGACTCTGAAGGATGGAAGGTACCTCCTGCTGTAGATACAATCTCAAGTCTCACAGTTCTTGGAAACAAGAATTTATGTTCAAAGCCTGCTTGCCCTAAGTGCTATTTTGTGGGACTTGCCCACTTACCAATATATATTTTCCAATACTAATTTTAGCATCGAAACACATTTATCTATCCACATTTTTCTGCTGCTGAGAATACTGAAGTTTTTGTCTGGAGGGTATTTGTGAAAGGAAAGGTCAAGTAAATCAATAGGATACAGAAGGTATGTCTCACTCTGATCCTTGTTGTGCTGAGAACCAATTGTGAACTTTGTTCTCATGTACTGTAAGTTAGGGTGTCTCAACTAATTGCTTGACTAATCACTGACCACTAGTCCAAGAAGTTTATGAGGCTTTGTTTTTTTCTCTCCTCACTGCCACTTTACCTATAGCTGAACAAAACAGTAAGTGTACAAACAGCACAGCAGAAGGAAAGCATCTTGAGGCCTAACTGGCAGCCCTGATGAGATACTGAAGTCTCAACCCATTTACACTTGGGTATTGGGAATAAGTAGAGTGTTACATATTGCAGATGACAAGCTGTGTTTCTGCAGCAACTATCGTTGTCTGAGGAGGGTCAGAAGAATCAAGCCCTTAGCTGGGTGTGAATGCTTCAGTGGAAACTTGGCATGCTGTGCATTACATAGCACTGCGTGTATCCCGATGCTTCTGTTGACTACAATGAGGGTGGAGAAGGGGTGGGGAGGAGAGAGCTCATTCAGTCACAGATGGCTGAGCAGCAGTGGGAAGTATATAGCAGACTCTAACCCAGGAGTAGTTACTAGTGTAAATTGCCTGTGAGTAGGCTTGCTTGTTTGTGCAAATTCATAAAAACATGAAATAGAAAACCTGGAAAGTGCCTGATTGTGTTCTCTGGTCTGTGCTTGCAGAAATCAAGGAAAGATTTCACATTGACTCAGGCCTACCCTGCTCCTTTTTGAAAACTCACTAGCATTTAAAAATACACACCTCACCTTGCTATTCTAAAACAGGAATAATTTAGGATTAGTCTTGCACTCTGCAGGGCTTCTCCTGGGGCTGTTGAATGTGGAGGTGGCAGCTCAAGATTTTGATGAACCAGGCCCTTTTGAGAGGTCTTCCCCAGCTGCTGAGTGCTCTCTGTAGCAGATGTTTTACAGGTATTTTTAGAATTTGTTTTGGGAGGAAATTTTTGTTTTATCTCTGCCATCAAAAAGATCTTGAAGCTGGAGCACGTGAAGAGTGTAGATATAGTGGCTTTCACAGGGAGGAATACAGCAACATTTTGATTTAGCACAGCTGCTGAGAGAAGAATGTCAGTTCTACCTTAAGAAAGTATTGAACAGGAGTGTGGACTATGCACAATGTTAATGGTTAGACTTTAAATGTGAGGCAAAGCCGATAAACCCATGCAGTGATGCTTATCATGCTTTCTACTTTAGTTTCACAATATCCTGGTTCTTGCATTTAATTGCATTACAAAAAGCCTTGCATTCCCATTGGCACAGAAGCCAAAGCAAGTGTGCATATCATCCTGCCTGGTGAATTCTTGCCCTTTTTGTGGTTGTTTATTTCATTAGTTATTCTGCATTTATTTGCAGGTGAAAAGAAAAGGAAAACTCATGCATACTTCCTATGCTCTGGTCTCATTAGCCAGATTTCCTCAAAACTCTTGTACTCCAGAGAAGTTTTGCCAAGTAGCTAAATGAAATGCTCATGGTATGAATATTTATGCTGCTTTAATGATCAGATTTTTGCATCCATGAATAATAAAGGTTTTAACAAGAACAGATAACAAGATTGGCACAAAACAGTGAAGTGGTTAATATAGCAACCTCTCTGTTGCAGGATTCCCCTGAGAGCAGTAGACTGAACAATCTTCCTCCCTTTCCTCTTCCTCTAGTACCAAAATTAGTCTGATGGGACATGCAGATCCTCAACATAGCTTTGCAGAAAGCAGGTGTTTTATCTACTACTGGTTCTATAGCCACCTCTTTCATGCTTCCTTTGAGGAAGTTCAAGGTTTTTTGACTGAAAAGGACCTTCAACTTTTGAACACGATTTTTATTTCAGATGCTCTCCAGAAACATTTGCATTTGAATCTGAAGCTGCTACTTTGCTTTGTCTTTTCAACAGCAACTAGCTGACAAGTGTTTGCATGATTCAGAAGTTTGGGAACTGCAAATCAAAGCAGCACGGTTTCCATGAGCTGAGGTAGGAAAGGGTAATCCTCTCAACTCCCTGTGCTAGCTCAGCGATGCTGAAGGGCAACGCTTTAAGGTCTGTCTTAGGTGAGAAACAGGGAAGCTGCAAGATCCTGAGGACCACAGACCTCATTTTACTGGCTTATTTCCGCAGCTGCTGAAAGCCTTGTCTCTTCAGCGTTAAAGTGATGTGCTCTAAGTTCATGATAGCATTGTGCTTAGAGGGGACACAGAGCTTTTTTCCCTCTGATGCTTTTTAGAGCAAGGATTTATTGCATGTTTACTATGCCCTGGTGTGCTGCTGCCTGGTGTGGGAGCAGGTGCCAGGTGATGCACGTGTAGATAAGCAAGGTCAGACCAGCAAGCTCCCACTCAGAGGATATGCTCACCCTTTCTCAGCTCCTCCCTGTGCTGTGAAGTTTGCCTTGCTGCCATCCCAGCTCAATGCAGGTGTTGGTGGGGATCCAGGGTAAATACTCTGCACTCTGTATTTTTGCCACTTGAAGATACCAAAAACCATTTGCCTGAACTTTGATCTTTGGCCAAGCCTGTCCTTCAAGGATGACATTTAGGGCTGATAGTCAAGGTTGCCTGCCACATTTTACTAAATATCTTGTGAATATGGCTCAAACTGGGCCACTGATGGCAACCTTGCCCTCAGAGTAGGAGCTAAAAGAGCTTTCAGGGAAGAGCTGGCCTGTAAATCTGCCTAGGGCTAGGTACTGCAGCCTATATGAGTCTGGCAGATGCTATTTGACAGAAAAAAATTAATTAAATGAATTTGCTTTTTTTAAAAGAAGGAAATAAAATTTAAAGCAAAAGAGTGACTTGAAGTCACAGATGAATGTTTTCAGAAAAGTTTACTTATTTACTTACATCCATTGAGTTAATGGATTAACAATCAGGGAAATAAAATAAGATTTTTATCTTAAATGCAGATTAAAATAAATAACCATATTGCCATCTTCTGCATGTACAGGTTTATTTGGTGTTACATCCAGCATATTGAAAGAAAAAAAATCCTCCAGATTTTTAACAGTTTTTAAAATATTTTTAGGACTTCCATCAAGGGGCAATAAGCTTGCTATGAACATGCAAATCCTTTTTTGCTGTGTGCGTATACATGACACACAACCAGTACCATGGAGCAAGTTATCACTGACAGTATTATCTGGATGTCTTGTCACTGCTCTTGTCAACTGTTTGCTCTTTTTGCATCCTTTCAGTGAAAACTTGTCCCAGAAGCCACCATGGAAGCTATTTACTCTATTTCAAACATAATTAAAAGAAGAAAATTGCAAAGGAATAAATTAAAATCTCAGGCACTACCCTAGTTTCGGGCTTCTTAGGCAACAGATAACTGTCTTAAAGCAGGGTTTAATATAGTAAAGAATAATAACCTAATAAATCTTCTGTTTTGAGATGTAGTGCAGTTTGCTATCTGCTTCTGCTTCAGAAGGCTGAGTACTTTACCAAGTCTCTGTATTTCCCCTTTTCTCCTGAATAAAATATGAAGTCTGAAGAAATTTCTGTGGGCAAGACTAGAATGAAAACACACATCTCTGCCATGTGAAGCACCTGTTGTATTTGCAGGAGCAGGGACATATGTAACCCAGGGCAAGTCCCCATAATTTATATCCCAGCACTAAATCTGTGACTGAGGAATTGGAAAATGGTTTTGGTTATGTGAAAAGAAAATATGTGCAGACTTGCAATAAAATTGGGAGGGGTAGGGGTGGGGGAGATGGGAAGAAAAAGAATGTCCTAATTGGACATCCTACAGAGAAACGAAACAAGAGAACCATTCCTGTGGTGGAGCATCAGGGCATGGAGATTCCCAAGAAGAGTCATGTGGAGGAGGAAGAAAACACACAGTGACTCATTGGACAAGTAGTTTCCATTTGGAAAAATTAGGCAAGAAACATTAGCATGCCAGATTTGGGAGCTGTTTATATCAACAGAGTACACTGCTAATTGCATATACAGAATGAGTGATACCAAGTCTGGAAACTATCATGCCTCATCTAACCTCACAGTATTCACTGTTTGACAAAAAGGGCAAGAGAAAAACAATGCAAATGCTTGAAATCTAGCAATAAACAGAGGGGAACTTTCTGAATTGGTCACCTGGTGCTGTGCTGTGATCTCTGGCTTTTAACTTCTCATGTGTCTTCAACCAAATTAGGAGAGATGATAGTGTATCCAGTAGAAATTCTGTCTAGAGGGCACTCTGGAAAGAATCAAATTTAAGCACTGTATCAAACAAAGTGTGTCTTGTAAACAGTCCTGGTCCAGCTACTAACAAACACACTCACACCCCACTGTGCTGTATGTACCCAGCTGTGTGATTTGCCTATCTATTTATTTTCAGGGAATTGTTAATCCTACCAGTAAGAGTTAAACTAGAAACTTAGGGCCAGAGTTTGAATATTTTGAAACACAGTTGTTGAATGGACTGGGATCAAGAATAGGTAGGAAACCACAGCAGAGTAAAGGAAATACCTTGTTTATTCCTTGTGAGCCAGCATACTCTCCCCTTTTGTCCAGCTCCAGCCACCAGGCATTTCTTAGTAAACAAGCTAGGGAGAATTCCTGTCAGTAACATCATGCTGCAGAAGAGGTGGCCGAAAGAGATTCTGTGACAAACTTGTTTGGGCAGGGCATGAGGTGTGGATACAAACTTGTGTTTGAAAAGCCTTTGCAGAAGCAAACTCATATGATACACTGTTTTCAATACAGGAATGTGACCACAGCTGTGGCAAAGTACATATTTATCAGTTAGAGTGCTCCAGGCTCTAAGGAACACTGTAAACACACTGTGCCAAGCCTGGCTAGTGATCACGGGAAACAGAGTCAATTTTTTGCAGAAAAGTTGACTGCAACAGGATGAGGGGACACTGGGGATGTGCAGGTGAAGACAGAGGCAATAGCCATTCCATGGGCTGCCAAGTTTCCAGTTCATCGCAATGTGAGGTTTTCCCATATGAAGTTGGCCTGGCAATCCACACAGAAACAGGGAGACAGGAAAACCCCCTAAGGCAAACATATTTTAGCTTTATTATCAGAGGTTGGAATTGCTCCCTGGCTGGTTCCCAAAAAGATTTAACATACTATAGATTTAACATACTATTTTTCCTTCCCCTCTCCCCACCCAGCTTGTTTCTTTGAAACTCTTGATACATTGTAATTAACTTTTCTTTGGCCCCATTTTTGTAATGGTGAAGGGAGGATGGAGCATTTTGTCCAATCGGTAGATATCCCCCAAATCAGAAAACTCTCCTTCTAAGATGTATGTTACGTGAGTAGAGGACAACCACAGCCAGAAAAGGGCTGTGACAAATAGTGTGGTCTCTTTAAATGGCTCCTAGACACTGTCTCTTGCCAATCCAAAGATCTGGGGTTTTTTTTCCTTAACCAGAATACATTGACCTCTCACTGAATTTGTTTACTCAGTGTGATTTCCATCAGATGGACAGTGACCTTGCTTTCTTCTTCAAGACTTTTCTTTAAGTATTGTTCCAAGCTTGATTCTGTGCTGTCACATCACATGCAGCTTTTGCCAGCTCCATATGCTAAGAAACACAGCTGGGAGGCTAAAAGCACTTGTGATGCCTTGCACTCAACAAACACTCATAACAAATCTCTCTAAAATATTGTGCCAAATGGCATCTTTGTAAATCTCACTGTCTAACATCAGCGGAGGGAGCAGATAGCAGAAGCCCAGTGTGCAGAATAAGTAGCAATCACCAGTTACACATCTGAAGCAAACAAGTGACTCAGAGTGCTATGCAGATCTCTCCACTTCTTTTTTTACATGGCACTATAAATCCTTTGCAATGGCCATTAGAACTTAAAATTTGGAATAATAGGAATGGCTGGAAGGCGTAAAAAATTAACTAAGTTTGAACAACACGATATAATTCTACACTCTGTAGGCAGTCAGGTTGGGCTATTTTAAAATTAGCTGCAATTTGCATAACATATTTTACTGTTATAATTCAATGTCTTTATTTATAGCCAGTCATAACAATGTAGGGTTTTCTTTTTATTTTTCCCTTCAGCTGGAGTTTATGATGTCTATGAAAACTGAGTCTAAGTCATGCACTGTTTGTTTCAAAAACATTAACCAGATGAAGAGACACTGGGAAGTCCCAAGCTTAGAACACTGTTTGATATGATAATTCCAGCCTCCAAGAATTAGTGTCACCAAATCATTTTTTTTGCCTCTTAACTAAACAAAGAAAATCTTTTGGAGTAAACTGATAGTTTGAAGTAGCCAACTATGTGGACACACTCCAGTTCAAAATTAAGGCTGGCCAGAAATCTGTTCAAACAACATGACACTTTTGTTTTTTACATATTCATGCAGAAACAAAGAAGGCAATGAATGCCAATGTCCTTCAAAAACAGTCAGCTACAAGGTCTGAAAATCACTACATGAACATATTGCTGCAACAGAACAAACAGAAGAAAAGGTCATTTCATTGTGTTTTTTTATTTTGGGAGGATTTAAGCTCTCCCAGCACAGATACATCTTTGCTTTCCAGGAGAATTGCCACTTAACAACACTTCTGAACCTCACATCCTGCAGACATGTCTGGACAGGAATTGCTGGAATAAAATTCTCAGAGGCCATCATGTGGAGGCTTCAAATACCAAAAGCTGTACCAGAGAGAACATCTCAGCCTGTCAGGATTTGGTACATAAGCATATTGCAGTGAGACAGATGAAAATAATTTCTGATTGATTTGTGTGAAACATTTACTTTGTCCAGCATGAGTCCAGCTATAAATATGTATTTCAAATGAATATATTTGTTTGCAACTCTTGGTAGCTTGGTGTTCTTCAGCACTATTCTGTCTGACTACAAACAAAAAAATTCAAATCAACAAACAAAAAGTACCCCAAAACCAACCAGACAAAAAAGTTATGAAAATGTTGCTAAGAAATTTTGTTGTGTCTCTTCTCCATTTTTCTGAGAAGTAAAGTTGAGAAAATGCTAGTGGCACAAATGTGAAGCTGGCAGGTTGATCTGCCCAATGGCATAGGTAGATGTCAGGGTTGCTTCCTATAAGAGCAACAAGTCTTTGCACAGTATTTGGGTCTCTCATCCTTCTTTGTTCAATGTCATCTTCATAATTCATGGGATGAAGAGAGAATATGTAATGAAAGCAGACAGAACAGCAGTGAGAAACAGGGAGGGTGTACATATTTTTTCAGGTTTGAATTTCAGCATCTGACCAATTTTCACTGATTCCTATGGTATATTCACATGATATAATACTGGGCTCAGTGGCATCTGGCTGCATGGGCTAATGGCAGCATCACTGTGATAGAGCAGCAAAAAAAAAAGATCTGAACAAACCTTCCCAAAGTCTTGGGAGTCCCATATGTTAGATGCACTGTGTCCACATAGACATACTGGTGCCAAAACTGTCCTGTTCACAGCTACATCCCTATGCTTTATTCCTGTGAAGCAATGTTCTTAATTTCTACATCTTTTTTCATTGGAGCAAGCCGGTTTTGTTCTGGCAGAAAAGCCTTTGGAAACGACATGAGCAAGGTTATCTGCAAGTCATTAAACAGCTGAGTTAAGTGCTCATTTATATGTAGAAATGTTGTGGAGGCAGTAAAGCAAAGGAGGCAATAGCCGCATACACTCCCTGCTTCAGCGCCATTTTCTTAGACAATGAGGTATGTGGGGAGAGAAATCAAGGAATTTCTAAGGTCCAATTCAAATATTGGGCAAAAGTCACTTCCTTCCTTCCTTCCTTCCTTCCTTCCTTCCTTCCTTCCTTCCTTCCTTCCTTCCTTCCTTCCTTCCTTCCTTCCTTCCTTCCTTCCTTCCTTCCGACACTTCCTTCCGACACTTCCTTCCGACACTTCCTTCCGACACTTCCTTCCGACACTTCCTTCCGACACTTCCTTCCGACACTTCCTTCCGACACTTCCTTCCGACACTTCCTTCCTTCCGACACTTCCTTCCTTCCGACACTTCCTTCCTTCCTTCCGACACTTCCTTCCTTCATTCCTTCCTTCCGACACTTCCTTCCGACACTTCCGTCCGACACTTGCTTCCGACACTTGCTTCCGACACTTCCTTCCGACACTTCCCTCCGACACTTCCATCCGACACTTCCTTCCTTCCTTCAGACCCTCCCTTCCTTCCTTCCTTCCTTCCTTCCTTCCTTCCTTCCTTCCTTCCTTCCTTCCTTCCTTCCTTCCTTCCGAAACTTCCTTCCTTCCGAAACTTCCTTCCTTCCTTCCTTCCTCCCTTCCTCCCTTCCTCCCTTCCTCCCTTCCTCCCTTCATCCCTTCCTCCCTTCCTTCCGACACTTCCTTCCGACACTTCCTTCCGGCACTTCCTTCCTTCCTTCTGACACTTCCTTCCGACACTTCCTTCCGACACTTCCTTCCGACACTTCCTTCCTTCCTTCTGACACATCCTTCCTTCCGACACTTCCTTCCTTCCGCAACTTCCTTCCTTCCGACACTTCTTTCCGACACTTTCTTCCGACACTTCCTTTGTTCCTTCCGACACTTTCTTCCTTCCTTCTTTTTCTTCCGACACTCCCTTACTTCCGACACCACCTTCCATCCTTCCGAGACTTCCTTCCGACACTTTCTTCTGACGCTTCTTCCTTCCTTCCGACACTTGCTTCCGACATATCCTTCAGACACTTCCTTCCTTCTCTCTGACACTTCCTTTCGACCCTTCCTTCTGACACTTCCTCCGGACACCATCATCCTTCCGACACCTCCTTCTTTCCTTTTGACATTTCCTTCATTCCGACGCATCCATCCTTCCTTCCGACACTTCCTTCCAACACTTCATTCCAACATTTTCTTCCGACACTTCCTTCCGACACTTCCTTCCTTCCTTCCGACACTTCCTTCCGACACTTCCTTCCGACACTTCCTTCCGACACGCCCTTCTTTCCTTCCGACACTTCCTTGCTTCCAAAATTTCCTTCCGACACTTCCTTCCGACACTTCCTTCCAACTTTTCCTTCCGCCACTTCCTTCCGCCACTTACTTCCACCACTTTCTTCCAACTCTTCCCTCCACCACTTCCTTCCTTCCGCCATTTCCTTCAGTCTTTCCACCCCATCCTTCCTTCCTTCCTTCCTTCCTTCCTTCCTTCCTTCCTTCCTTCCTTCCTTCCTTCCTTCCTTCCTTCCTTCCTTCCTTCCTTCCTTCCTTCCTTCCTTCCTTCCTTCTGACACTTCCTTCCGACACTTCCTTCCGACACTTCCTTCCTTCCGACAATTCCTTCCGTCCGACACTTGCTTCCGACATATGCTTCCGACACTTCCTTCCGACACTTCCGTCCGACATTTCCATCCGACACTTACATCCGACACTTCCTTCCTTCCTTCAGACCCTCCCTTCCTTCCTTCCTTCCTTCCTTCCTTCCTTCCTTCCTTCCTTCCTTCCTTCCTTCCTTCCTTCCTTCCTTCCTTCCTTCCTTCCGTCCTTCCTTCCTTCCTTCCGACACTTCCTTCCGACAATTCCTTCCTTCCTTCCTTCCTTCCTTCCTTCCTTCCTTCCTTCCTTCCTTCCTTCCTTCCTTCCTTCCTTCCTTCCTTCCTTCCTTCCTTCCTTCCTTCCGACACTTCCTTCCGACACTTCCTTCCGACACTTCCTTCCTTCCGACACTTCCTTCCTTCCTTCCGACACTTCCTTCCTTCCTTCCTTCCTTCCTTCCTTCCTTCCTTCCTTCCTTCCTTCCTTCCTTCCTTCCTTCCTTCCTTCCTTCCTTCCTTCCTTCCTTCCTTCCTTCCTTCCTTCCGACACTTCTTCCTTCCGACACCTCCTTCCGACACCTCCTTCCGACACCTCCTTCCGACACTTCCTTCCTTCCTTCCGACACTTCCTTCCAACACTTCCTTCCTTTCTTTCCGACACTTCCCTCTTTCCTTCCTTCCTTCCTTCCTTCCTTCCTTCCTTCCTTCCTTCCTTCCTTCCTTCCTTCCTTCCTTCCTTCCTTCCTTCCTTCCGACACTTCCTTCCGACACTTCCTTCCGACGCTTCCTTCCTTCCTTCCTTCCGACACTTCCTTCCTTCCGCCACTTCCTTCTGCCACTTCCTTCCGACACTTCCTTTTGACACTTTTTTTCGACACTTCCTTCCGACACTTTCTTCCTTCTTTTTCTTCCGACACTCCCTTACTTCCGACACTACCTTCCATCCTTCCGAGACTTCCTTCCGACACTTTCTTCTGACGCTTCTTCCTTCCTTCCGACACTTGCTTCCGACATATCCTTCAGACACTTCCTTCCTTCTCTCCGACACTTCCTTTCAACCCTTCCTTCTGACACTTCCTTCGGACACTATCATCCTTCCGACACCCCCTTCTTTCTTTTTGACACTTCCTTCCTTCCGACACCTCCTTCCTTCCTTCCTTCCAGCACTTCCTTCCTTCCTTCCTTCCTTCCTTCCTTCCTTCCTTCCTTCCTTCCTTCCTTCCTTCCTTCCTTCCTTCCTTCCTTCCTTCCGACACTTCCTTCCGACACTTCCTTCCTTCCGACACTTCCTTCCTTCTGACACTTCCTTCCGACACTTCCTTCCGACACTTCCTTCCTTCCGACACTTCCTTCCTTCCTTCCGACACTTCCCTCTTTCCTTCCTTCCTTCCTTCCTTCCTTCCTTCCTTCCTTCCTTCCTTCCTTCCTTCCTTCCTTCCTTCCTTCCTTCCTTCCTTCCTTCCTTCCTTCCTTCCGACACTTCTTCCTTCCGACACTTCCTTCCTTCCTTCCTTCCTTCCTTCCTTCCTTCCTTCCTTCCTTCCTTCCTTCCTTCCTTCCTTCCTTCCTTCCTTCCTTCCTTCCTTCCTTCCTTCCTTCCTTCCTTCCTTCCTTCCTTCCTTCCTTCCTTCCTTCCTTCCTTCCTTCCTTCCTTCCTTCCTTCCTTCCTTCCTTCCTTCCTTCCTTCCTTCCTTCCTCCCTTCCTTCCTTCCTTCCTTCCTTCCTTCCTTCCTTCCTTCCTTCCTTCCTTCCTTCCTTCCTTCCTTCCTTCCGACCCTTCCTTCCAACACTTCTTTCCGACACTTCCTTCCTTCCTTCCTTCCTTCCTTCCTTCCTTCCTTCCTTCCTTCCTTCCTTCCTTCCTTCCTTCCTTCCTTCCTTCCTTCCGACCCTTCCTTCCTTCCGACCCTTCCTTCCAACACTTCTTTCCTTCCTAACTTCCTTCCTTCCTTCCTTCCTTCCTTCCTTCCTTCCTTCCTTCCTTCCTTCCTTCCTTCCTTCCGACACTTCCTTCCAACACTTCCTTCCGACACTTCCTTCCTTCCTTCCTTCCTTCCTTCCTTCCTTCCTTCCTTCCTTCCTTCCTTCCTTCCTTCCTTCCTTCCTTCCTTCCTTCCTTCCTTCCTTCCTTCCTTCCTTCCTTCCTTCCTTCCTTCCTTCCTTCCTTCCTTCCTTCCTTCCTTCCTTCCTTCCTTCCTTCCTTCCTTCCTTCCTTCCTTCCTTCCTTCCTTCCTTCCTTCCTTCCTTCCTTCCTTCCTTCCTTCCTTCCTTCCTTCCTTCCTTCCTTCCTTCCTTCCTTCCTTCCTTCCTTCCTTCCTTCCTTCCTTCCTTCCTTCCTTCCTTCCTTCCTTCCTTCCTTCCGACACTTCCTTCCGACACTTCCTTCCGACACTTCCTTCCGACACTTCCTTCCGACACTTCCTTCCGACACTTCCTTCCGACACTTCCTTCCGACACTTCCTTCCTTCCGACACGTCCTTCCAACACTTCCTTCCAACACTTCTTTCCGACACTTCCTTCCAACACTTCTTTCCGACACTTCCTTCCTACACTTCCTTCCTTCCTTCCTTCCTTCCTTCCTTCCTTCCTTCCTTCCTTCCTTCCTTCCTTCCTTCCTTCCTTCCTTCCTTCCTTCCTTCCTTCCTTCCTTCCTTCCTTCCTTCCTTCCTTCCTTCCTTCCTTCCTTCCTTCCTTCCTTCCTTCCTTCCTTCCTTCCTTCCTTCCTTCCTTCCTTCCCATACGACACTCCCTTACTTCCGACACTCCCTTACTTCTGACACTCCCTTGCATCCTTCCAAGACTTCTTTCTGACACTTTCTTCTGACGCTTCTTCCTTCCTTCCAACACTTCCTTCCGATATTTCCTTCAGACACTTCATTTCTTCTCTCTGACACTTCCTTTCGACCCTTCCTTCTGACAATTCCTTCCGACATTTCCAACCTTCTGACACCTCCTACATTCCTTTTGACACTTCTTTCCCTCCGACACTTCATTCCGACGCTTGCTTCTGACACATCCTTCCTTCCTTCCTTCCTTCCTTCCTTCCTTCCTTCCTTCCTTCCTTCCTTCCTTCCTTCCTTCCTTCCTTCCTTCCTTCCTTCCTTCCTTCCTTCCTTCCTTCCTTCCTTCCTTCCTTCCTTCCTTCCTTCCTTCCTTCCTTCCTTCCTTCCTTCCTTCCTTCCTTCCTTCCTTCCTTCCTTCCTTCCTTCCTTCCTTCCTTCCTTCCTTCCTTCCTTCCTTCCTTCCTTCCTTCCTTCCTTCCTTCCTCCCTCCCTCCCTCCCTCCCTCCCTCCCTCCCTCCCTCCCTCCTCCCTCCCTCCCTCCCTCCCTCCCTCCCTCCCTCCCTCCCTTCCTTCCTTCCTTCCTTCCTTCCTTCCTTCCTTCCTTCCTTCCTTCCTTCCTTCCTTCCTTCCTTCCTTCCTTCCTTCCTTCCTTCCTTCCTTCCTTCCTTCCTTCCTTCCTTCCTTCCTTCCTTCCTTCTTCCTTCCTTCCTTCCTTCCTTCCTATCCTTCCTTCCTTCCTTCCTTCCTTCCTTCCTTCCTTCTTCTTCCTTCCTCCTTCCTTCCTTCCTTCCTTCCTTCCTTCCTTCCTTCCTTCCTTCCTTCCTTCCTTCTTCCTTCCCTTACCTTCCTTCCTTCCTTCCTTCCTTCCTTCCTTCCTTCCTTCCTTCCTTCCTCCTTCCTTCCTTCCTTCCTTCCTTCCTTCCTTCCTTCCTTCCTTCCTTCCTTCCTATCCTTCCTTCCTTCCTTCCCTTCCTTCCTTCCTTCCTTCCTTCCTTCCTTCCTTCCTTCCCATACGACACTCCCTTACTTCCGACACTCCCCTTACTTCCGACACTCCCTTGCATGCATCCTTCCAAGACTTCTTTCTGACACTTTCTTCTGACGCTTCTTCTTCTCTTCCAACACTTCCTTCCGATATTTCCTTCAGACACTTCATTTCTTCTCTCTGACACTTCCTTTCGACCCCTTCCTTCTGACAATTCCTTCCGACATTTCCAACCTTCTGACACCTCCTACATTCCTTTTGACACTTCTTTCCCTCCGACACTTCATTCCGACGCTTGCTTCTGACACATCCCTTCCTTCCTTCCGACACATCCTTCTCCTACCTTCCTTCCTTCCTTCCTTCCTTCCTTCCTTCCTTCCTTCCTTCCTTCTTCCTTCCTTCCTTCCTTCCTTCCTTCCTTCCTTCCTTCCTTCCTTCCCTTCCTTCCTTCCTTCCTTCCTTCCGACACTTCCTTCCTTCCTTCCGACACTTCCTTCCTTCCTTCCTTCTTTCCTTCCTTCCTTCCTTCCGACACTTCCTTCCTTCCTTCCTTCCTTCCTTCCTTCCTTCCTTCCTCCTTCCTTCCTTCTTCTTCCTTCCTTCCTTCCTTCCTTCCTTCCTTTCCTTCCTTCCTTCCTTCCTTCCTTCACCCTTCCTTCTCCTTCCGACACTTCCTTCCTTCCTTCCTTCCTTCCTTCCTTCCTTCTTCCTTCCTTCCTTCCTTCCTTCCTTCCTTCCTCTCCTTCCTTCCTTCCCTTCCTTCCTTCCTTCCTTCCTCCTTCCTTCCTTCCCCCTCCTTCCGACACTTCCTTCCTTCCTTCCGACACTTCCTTCCTTCCGACACTTCCTTCCTTGCGACACTTCCTTCCTTCCGACACTTCCTTCCTTCCTTCCGACACTTCCTTCCTTCCGACACTTCCTTCCTTCCTTCCGACACTTCCTTCCTTCCTTCCTTCCTTCCTTCCTTCCTCCTTCCTTCCTTCCTTCCTTCCTTCCTTCCTTCCTTCCTTCCTTCCTTCCTTCCGACACTTCCTTCCGACACTTCCTTCCGACACTTCCTTCTGACACTTCCTTCCTTCCGACACTTCCTTTCGCCACTTCCTTCCGCCACTTCCTTCCGCCACTTCCTTCCGCCACTTCCTTCCGCCACTTCCTTCCGACACTTCCTATTGACGCTTCCTTTCGACACTTCCTTTCGTCACTTCCTTCCTTCTTTTTCTTCCGATACTCCCTTACTTCCGCCACTTCCTTCCTTCCTTCCTTCCTTCCTTCCTTCCTTCCTTCCTTCCTTCCTTCCTTCCTTCCTTCCTTCCTTCCTTCCTTCCTTCCTTCCTTCCTTCCTTCCTTCCTTCCTTCCTTCCTTCCTTCCTTCCTTCCTTCCTTCCTTCCGTCCTTCCTTCCCATACGACACTCCCTTACTTCCGCCACTCCCTTACTTCCGACACTCCCTTGCATCCTTCCAAGACTTCTTTCTGACAACTTTCTTCTGACGCTTCTTACTTCCTTCCAACACTTCCTTCCGATATTTCCTTCAGACACTTCATTTCTTCTCTCCGACACTTCCTTTCGACCCTTCCTTCTGATAATTCCTTCCGACATTTCCAACCTTCTGAAACCTCCTACATTCCTTTTGACACTTCTTTCCCTCCGACACTTCATTCCGACGCTTTGCTTCTGACACATCCTTCCTTCCTTCCGACACATCCTTCCTTCCTTCCTTCCTTCCTTCCTTCCTTCCTTCCTTCCTTCCTTCCTTCCTTCCTTCCTTCCTTCCTTCCTTCCTTCCTTCCTTCCTTCCTTCCTTCCGACACTTCCTTCCAACACTTCCTTCCGACACTTCCTTCCTTCCTTCCGACCCTTCCTTCCGCCACTTCCTTCCTTCCACCACTTCCTTCCTTCCTTCCTTCCTTCCTTCCTTCCATTCCTTCCTTCTCCTTCCTTCCTTCCTTCCTTCCTTCCCTTCCTTCCTTCCTTCCTTCCTTCCTTCCTTCCTTCCTTCCTTCCTTCCTTCCTTCCTTCCTTCCTTCCTTCCTTCCTTCCTCTTCCTTCTTCCTTCCTTCCTTCTCCTCCCTTCCTTCCTTCCTTCCTTCCTTCCTTCCTTCCTTCCTTCCTTCCGACCCTTCCTTCCGCCACTTCCTTCCTTCCACACTTCCTTCCTTCCTTCCTTCCTTCCTTCCTTCCTTCTTCCTTCCTTCCTTCCTTCCTTCCTTCCTTCCTTCCTTCCTTCCTTCCTTCCTTCCTTCCTTCCTCTTCCTCCTTCCTTCCTCCCTCCTCCCTCCCTCCCTCCCTCCCTCCCCTCCTCCCTCCCTCCCTCCCTCCCTCCCTCCTCCCTCCCTCCCTCCCTCCCTCCCTTCCTCTTCCTCCTCTCCTTCCTTCCTTCCTTCCTTCCTTCTTCCTTCCTTCCTTCCTTCCTTCCTTCCTTCCTTCCTTCCTTCCTTCCTTCCTTCCTTCCTTCCTTCCTTCCTTCCTTCTTCCTTCCTTCCTTCCTCTTCCTTCCTTCCTTCCTTCCTTCCTTCCTTCCTTCCTTCCTTCCTTCCTTCCTTCCTTCCTTCTTCCTTCCTTCCTTCCTTCCTTCCCTCCTTCCTTCCTTCCTTCCTTCCTTCCTTCCTTCCTTCCTTCCTTCCCTTCCTTCCTTCCTTCTTCCTTCCTTCCTTCCTTCCTTCCTTCCTTCCTTCCTTCCTTCCTTCCTTCCTTCCTTCCTTCCTTCCTTCCTTCCTTCCTTCCTTCCTTCCCATACGACACTCCCTTACTTCCGACACTCCCTTACTTCCGACACTCCCTTGCATCCTTCCAAGACTTCTTTCTGACACTTTCTTCTGACGCTTCTTCCTTCCTTCCAACACTTCCTTCCGATATTTCCTTCAGACACTTCATTTCTTCTCTCTGACACTTCCTTTCGACCCTTCCTTCT